>NC_134154.1:20656666-21300833 GCF_033958435.1 Carettochelys insculpta
TGAGGGTAGCTGAGTCAAGATCATTAGCACTCAATTTATACAGCAACAAAATTGAAACTGGACTGACAGTTTTTTCAAGCTGCCCATGCTTCTTCCTAGTGCTGAGCTAAATCAAATGTTACTCTTAGCACTGAACTAAATCATATTTTAGTAGGAAAGACAATCCAGCAATAAAGGGTGATGAGGAAAGTTAACACCCATATAACTCTGCATGATGGGAAGGGATTCCCTTTGGGGTATGTGTATGGCTATGTCCTGGTATCCCAGCCCTGGATTTGTAACTCTGCTGTAAGATGAGAGGATGATTTTGATCTCTTTTCTCCCATCCCACCCTCTGATTCATACAAAGTTCATCTCCAAATAAACTCCTCCCTCACTTGTTGATTTACTCATGTTATGCAGTTCTTTGAATCTGTGTGCTTCCCCTTTGCCATCCTTTTCTTCTGAGTTATTTCTATTACTCTAGAATCTAGGACTAGAATCCCACCGCGCTGAGCGCAGTGCAAACACAGAACAAAAAGACAGTCCTCCTTCTTCTGTCTTCAAGATCATGCACACTTTTGTCCTTCCCTGCTTAACCACCCTTATGTTTTACTTCACTAAGGCTATGTCTATGCTCGGCAAAGTTAAGTCGACTGCAGATATGCAGTTCTAACTACGGCAGTTGTTCAGCTAGAGTCAATGCATCTGTGCTCAGCTTGCTGGGCTGTCCTTACTGAAGAAGGTCAACAGGAGAGTTTCTCTGGTCAATCTCCCTTACTCCTCATGAAGAGTACAGGGGTTGACTGTGACCCCGAGAGGTCGATTTCATGTGTCCATACCAGATGTATGAAATTGAACCCCAGAGGATTGATGCTGAGTGGGCTGATCTTCTGGGTTAGTGTAGGCATAGCCTAAGGTATGTCTTTATCGCGTGAACCAAGACAGAGATGTTCATAGACACTCCCTCCCATCCCTCACCTACAATGGCTGGGTTTTGCGTACCTCTGATCTGTTCACAGTAGACACTGTAGAAACATGTCACGCTATGGATTGGACACACAGCCTCTAACTCTGTGCCCTTTCCCCATTTCCGCCCCATCCTGCCACCTGTCCGTCCCATCCCTTTGTAGTATTGTTTAACAAGCCTGAGCAAAGTGAATGTTCAAATGTTACAATTTGTTTTTAGAAAGGGCCTCTTAAACCTGTCAATGCAGTTGTGAGGGTATTGGTGAAAAAGACTTTCTGTATCCTACAAGAGTTCGTACATGGCACTGTGATGCTACGGAGCAGCAGAACTGTGATGAGACAGGCTGCTGTTGTTCAAAAGGTATCATGCCACTGCCATGTTACCCTGTGGTGAGATCCTGTCTTTTCCTATGATGCGTAAGCTGAACCACTGATTCGCTTTGCAGCAAACATTGCTTCTCTTCTCTTCCCCTACTTCAGACATTATAAACAAAAGTAAGTTTTCTGTTCCTCTTTGATGCTAACATGTTCTGTGCGAATGTCTTACCAGCTCTCAGGCCTGTCGACAGTTGGGGACAGGATGGGTAGTTGCCCTGGGGCCTGGCAATTCAGAAAGGCTTGGGGCTCCTGACTGCTGCTGCTACCACTGCCGGAGTAGCCTGGCCAGAGTACTGAGTCCTTTAAATCGCCTCTGGAGTGTCATGCATTCTGGGCTGCTCTGAAGTCTGGGAGGGGGAGTAGGGCAGTGTGACACACTCCAGGCAGCACTGAGGGCTGGCTGCCAAAGCCCTGCTCCTTCTGCTCAAGGTCCCACCCCTTCCTGGAGCTGGCCTCCCACTTTCCCAGGGACCCAGCAAGTCTGTCAGTCCCCCGCCAGTAGTCCTGATTGCCTGGCACTGGTCAGTAAGGGCCTCTGGGGATATGCAACTGAGCTCTCAAAAAAGCTGATGGCCTTTTATTTGGTAAGGGCCCCATTCTGACCATCCTTCTCTTCATGAGTAGTCCTTAATCTCACAGGTCATCACAGGTGTTAGTGTCTTTCAGTGGGGCTAATTGCACAGGAAAGGATTTGCAGGATCAGAGCTAACATGAGACTACTCATGATCTAGCAAGCAAAAATGGCACAACAGTTTCCCCTATTTTTGTTCTCCAAGATCTCACTCGTGATGCTAGAGGCAGCCTGTTTAGTGGATGGAATACTGAGCTGGGACTCAGGAGTCCTCAGTTCTGTTTCTGCCACTGGCCTGCTGTGTCACCTTTCACATTGCCTCTCAGAGCCTCAGTTTCTCCATCTGTAAAATGAGGATATTAATAACAGTGACCTCCTTTGTAAAATCCTACAGATGAAAAGAGTTACATGTTGTTTGAGCTATAAAACAGCAGTAAAAGATGTACTGCAGGGAATCATCCTGCAGCCTACCCTGGTATTTCAGGCACTGAGGCAGCTGCATGGGTGCTGTCCCATCTGGTCCGTCAATACATGGGGAAAAGGTGCTCAAGTGAGGCCCCTTCGTAGCTATGTAGACTCAGTTGAACACCTTTCAAACCACGTGAGCTTGTTGTGCTGTAGCTTAAGTTCCCATCTGGGCTGTAAAGATTCTGAGCTTGTGGAAATGAGTGTTCTGGGGGTTCTCTAATCACGTGAAGCTATTGTTGAGCTAACAGGATTGACAAATCTCCTTCTCCCCTCTCCTCCATGCAGACAGGGCTCTAGCAGTGACATAATTCCCAAAAGCATGGTGTTACTCAGCATGGCACAGGTTACATCAAGGAGGATTAAGATGGACCAGTGCAAATCAGGTTACCTTTGTGTAAATAGTGTCTTACGGTAGGGGAGCAACTCCTCTGCTGGCCCAGATACAAGAATCCTAGTGTAACTCGTGCCTGCTTGGTGTGGCACTCTGTCCCCCTCTACTGGCACCTAGAACACCTAGAGATTGATGAGTCTGTTACAACATTGACTAAGATCAATTTGCCTTTCCGTTCCTGAAGAGGAGGTTCATACTCTAAGCTTAGAGTTCCCAGGTTCTTTCCGGCTTGCTGACAGGCAAGTCTATTGCCATTACACAACTAGCACGTACCAGGTCTATGAAGTACAGGTTAAGTCTCTCTGGTCCGGCACCCTTGGGACCTGACCACTGCTGAATGAGAGAATCTGCCAAACCAGAGGATCAGCACTGCCAACACTTCCACTGCTTACCAGGCTCTTAGAAGGCATTTAGAGGTAAATTACAGCTAAATAACAGCCCAGACCACAGAGAACCAGGACTGGTGGCTGTAAACAAACTTTATGGGACCACAGGAAACTTGGCCATGCCCATGATAAGTTGACATGTGGCTAAAAAAAGGCCAAGGGTGTTGCTGGACCAGAGAGTGCTGTACTAGAGAGGTTCAACCTGTATTAAGGACAAACAGCAAAGCAAGCCAGAGCTTGAACGACTCAGCTTGGAAATCCATTGCACATCAGTCCTTGAGATAGTTTCCTGGGAGGAGTTAGTCTAAAGGAAAATGCTTCTCTGCCCTGTTGGACTAAATTCAGTGCAGCTCTTGTACCAAATGCACAGCTCCGGGGCAAGCTGGCACTTGTTTGTTTGTTTATTCGGCTGTTCGGTAGCTTTTGCTTTCAGCTCCACTGGAATTGATTCATTTGCCATCCAAAGTGGCGGTAGGTGGAATAATTCCGATCCTCACCTTCCCAGCATCTCTGCTCAGTTGCTAGCCATGGTGAGTGCCAGCGCTCAGCCAGCAAGCCACATAATGATTCACGCCACTCTGATGTGCAGGCACCTTGCACTCGGCGACCTGGAGTGCATGTTTGTTTTGTTGTGCACTGTGCTCTGCTGTCTGTCACGCTGTAATTAGCTGCTCAGAGTAGTGGGGAGGATGATCGCACTCGACTCTAGGGAATGGCAGAGGATGGAGCAGTCACACTGAGCTAATTGCTTTTTACTCTTTGTAGACAGATGCATCTTACAGGTGGGGGGGTCGTTAAAATAAAAACCCAGGTGCTTGCAGAGACCAGGACAGGGAGTTTATAGTTAAGAAAAGTTAATTGTTCGGTTTTGGAAGCGCTTTCAGCCAGATCTTCAAATGATGTAAATTGCCATTGAAGCCAATGCCTATTGGCAGCCTCTGAGGGTCTGATCAAGGGTGATTAAAGTGGGCATATTAAACTGGAACGAGACACAGTTCTTCCCCCCCCCCCCCCCCCCGCCGCACATTGCCAGTGGAACATTCCTGGTGCCCCTTTCCACCACAGGTGGCAGCATGTGGGGAGTCAATGCTGGCACTCCAGCCAAAAGTGGGAGGAGGTTCCGCAGGGCTGGAGCATCAGCACCGGCTCCCCACTGCTGGGGGGAACCCCTAGCCTGCCTGACTGGATCAAGGCATGCTGCGGGCTGGAGATTCCCAGCCCCTGCCCTGAGTAAAGGGACTTCTCCACAGGTTGCTCTGGAATCTGGAGAATCTGGCCTCCTGTGCAGGGAGGTGAGCTGACCGATGGATTCTGGGTGCCGCCTCTCTTTTTAATGCGCTTGTATGCTAGTCACAGAAATGTGACAAAGGGCCAGATTCTCAGTGCGAATAAATTGGCATAGTGTCATTGACTTGCACAAAGCCAAGCTGGTTTACGCCCACTAAAAATCTGGGTCAGTGTCCTCTGAGAGGTATGAAAAACAGCCAGAGCATCACAGCCAGTGCGGGAGGACGAGACTTGGCAGGTTTCAAATATTTAAAATCTGCTACATTCTTCAGAGAGAGAAGAGGAGGAAGGTCCAACAGTGTGGTATGATCGACACATCTGTCTTTGCTGCAGGGAGCTCCTGCCTCATTCTCTTAGTCTAAAGCTACACTCCCTCCAGAGGAGCATTCAGAACTGACATCACACGTAGGCACCCCCACACCTGTGCAGACCAGCCCCTCAGGATTTAAGCAACCCTTTTAAATCACCCCAGAGGTCTCTGCATCCATCAGGGCTTGGTTTGCTCATTTGCAAAACGTGGCTTTTAAAAAAGTAAATGATTTGCAAAGGTCCCTTGGGCTGGTACTTTAGTTGGGTTTCACTGTATGTGCATGCGTTGGGCATGCAAGACACAGGATTAGACAGGAGTTCTGCATAAACCCTCTTGACACATATCCAGCCAACACCTCTTTCAGTGTTCCCTTATTGTAAATGTGTGATGGTGATAACATTGCACATAAAAGTTCAGTGCTGTGTGGGTAAAATTCGCCGTGTGTGGAAGGCCAGTTCTTCTTCAGGTGGTCCCCGTGGGTGCTCCACAATAGGTGTTGGGCTCGCCCGGCGCCACAGATCGGAAATCTTCCAGCAGTTTCTCCTGGATCGCGCATGTGCCGACGAGCGCCGCTCCCCTGCGCGCCCCCGGCCATGTGTGCGATCTGGTCCCCGCCAGTTCCTTCTCAACTGCCATCGGCTGCAGACGGAATCCGCTCAGGCTAAGGCCAGAGTCAGATTAGATAGTGTTTTCTACGTGTAAATTATTGTTTTTTCGGTTACAAAAAAAAAAAAAAAGACAAAGAGAATATCAAAAAAAAAAAAAAAAGAAAGAGAGAGGAGCGGAGAAGAGAAGAGTGGACGTGAAGGCCAGTTAGGCCGCCCGCTGCCCCGCAGGCCAATGACCGCGATTTGAGTAAAAAGGCACGGATTAAGTGCTAAGTACCCTATTAACAGCAAAGGACTCACCGTGATGGCCTCTTCAGGTTTTAAAAAAGTGTGAGTCCTGCCGTGAAGCTATGCCGGCCTCCGATGGGCATAGGGAATGCATCCGCTGCCTGGGGGAATCACACGTTACGCAGAAGTGTTCTCACTGTGCTAAGCTCACAGCCAGGGCCAGGAAGGACAGAGAGATGAGGCTTAAAATGCTCTTGTTTGACAAGGCTCTCCAGCCGGACTTGCCGGAGAAGCCTCACCCAGAAGGACCTTCTGGGTTGCAGAAGAGGAAGGCAGCTTCTCTGACCCCCTTGGTGCAGAAACGGAGGAAACTCTCCCCAGCTCGATCCTTGCGGTTTCAGCGAGCGGGACGAGCGGAGCACACAGCCCCCAGCTGCATACTCAGGCAAGCGTCAGCGTGGCAGCGCACGTGGCAGAGGCTGAGCCTCTGGTTATACAACAGCTGGCACACGCGACACCTAGAGCATCAGCGAGGCAAGCGCCGGACCTGGACCCGGCGGCACCAACGGTGCAGGGGTGCCAGGCACGGAGCCTGCAGGCACTGGAGGAAGTTACCCGCGTGGCACCGCAGCTGAGTGTGCCGAGCGTGGCGCCGACAGCGGGGCTGAGATCCCCGGCACGGTAGGTGGCGGTGCCAGCCCCGGAGGGGAGGGGCAAGGCAAAATCAAAAGCCCGGCACCGCAGCCCATCTCCGGACAGGAAACAAGCCCTCCCCCTGTGCTACACACTCCGCACCGAAGGCCTGGGTCTCCACCGGCCTATCCAGAACCTCCTTCTCCGTTCCTCCAATCAATGTCACCATGGCTTGGGCCACCTTCACCTGGAGTACTATCACAAACCAGTTTCACCTCTATCTGTGTTGTCGCGGAGGTCTCGCTCTCCCAGACATCGGGGGTACACACTCCGTGGGTGGTCTAGGTCTCCATCCCCGGACCCTTGCCCGTGCTGCCATGGTCATCCTTATCATGCTGGACGCAGACACCGCAGGCCTACGCCCAGGGGCAGGTCCCCCCAGGCCGCTCAATACCCCTGTGGACACTCCCGATCGGGGACGGAAACACAGTTGTCTCAAGGGAAGTTATTTGTAGAATCCCGAGACTTTCCTTCACAATCCTGCAGTGAGCAAGTGTATCATCGACCGCAGGAGCCCGAGGGTTCGAGGGAGGTTTACCCTAGTGGTTCCTCCTCATCCTCCCCAGATGAGGCCATGGCCCCCGGGGATGTCTCTCCCCCGGATGACCTCAAACAGTTTCAGGAGCTGTTTAAAAGGGTGGCTTTCACACAAGACATTCAAATGGCAGAGGTGCAGGAGAAACATCACAAACTCCTGAAAAATTTGAGACCCCCAGCTTCATCCAAAATTGCTATTCCGCTGGATGAAGCCATTATGGAGTCAGCCACTACCATATGGCAGACTCCGGCCTCTGTTCCGCCTATGAACAAGAGGGCGGATAAGAAGTACTTTGTCCCAGCAAAGGGCATGGAGTTCCTCTTCAGTCACCCACAACCAAATTCGTTGGTGGTTGAATCGTCCCAGCAGAGGTCAAAGGCTTCTCAGTACAAATCGGGGGGATTGGACAAAGATGCTAAGAAGCTAGAGCTGTTTGGCAGGAAGGTATATTCCTCTTCTACCCTGCTATTGAGAATGGCAAATTATGCGGCACACCTAGCAAACCGTAATTTTGATAATTACTCCAGGCTTACTCCCCTCATGGATTCACTTCCGGAAGACAAAAAGCCGGTGTTAAAGGTGATTGTGCAAGAGGGCTACGCAGCATCGCGGACGGGAGTCCAGATTGCCCTGGACGTGGCGGATACGGCGGCACATTCAATGGCTACAGCAGTGGTCATGCATAGGGAATCCTGGCTCCAGACATCGGGTATCCCGTGGGACCTACAGGCGAAGATCGTGGACCTTCCCTTTGACACACAAAGGCCGCGTTTACACGTGCACGCTACTTCAAAATAGTGGCACCAACTTTGAAATAGTGCCCGTCACGGCTACACATGTTGGGCGCTACTTCGAAGTTGAAATCGACGTTAGGCGGCGAGACATCGAAGTCGCTAACCCCATGAGGGGATGGGAATAGTGCCCTACTTCGAAGTTGAACATCGAAGTAGGGCACGTGTAGACGATCCGCGTCCCGCAACATCGAAATAGAGGGGTCCGCCATGGCGGCCATCAGCTGAGGGTTTGAGAGACGCTCTCTCTCCAGCCCCTGCGGGGCTCTATGGTCACCGTGTGCAGCAGCCCTTAGCCCAGGGCTTCTGGCTGCTGCTGCGGCAGCTGGGGATCCATGCTGCATGCACAGGGTCTGCAACCAGTTGTTGGCTCTGTGGATCTTGTGTTGTTTAGTGCAACTGTGTCAGGGAGGGGCCCTTTAAGGGAGCGGCTTGCTGTTGAGTCCACCCTGTGACCCTGTCTGCAGCTGTTCCTGGCACCCTTATTTCGATGTGTGCTACTTTGGCATGTAGACATTCCCTCACAGCGCCTATTTCGATGTGGTGCTGCCCAACGTCGAAGTTGAACGTCGATGTTGCCAGCCCTGGAGGACGTGTAGACGTTATTCATCAAAATAGACTATTTCGATGTCCCTACATCGAAATAAGCTATTTCGATGTAGCGTGCATGTGTAGACGTAGCCAAAAGCTGTTTGCAGACTCAACCGACTCGGTCCTCCACTCCAGTAAGGACTCGAGAGCTACACTTAGAATCTTGGGTATTTATACTCCTCCATACAGGAAGAAAAAATATTATCCTCAGCAAAGACGCTACGCTTACCAACCACAGCGTGCTCAATATCAACGGGGCTACGACCAAGGGCGCCATCAACAGCAGCAACAGTACAGAACTCCCAGGCGACGTTCTCAACAAAGCTGTACGCCCTTGGGACAGGCCCAAAGGCAACAAGTTTGACGAGTATGTCGGGGGCTGCACTATCACTACCATTGCTCAATGCCACTCTCATCTCAGGTTCCTTCATTGCCTCAGACCGTTCCACTCCCAATGGCAAAAGATCGCCACAGACAAATGAGTGCTGGAGATCATAGCCACGGGTTACACGATCCCCTTCCAGTCACTCCCACCGACGAAGCCTCCCTCCAGGCCTCACCTCTGGGACGCTGCCCACGAGGTGAGGCTCAAGCAGGAGGTGGATCACCTTATGTTCATAGGGGCGGTGGAAAGAGTGCCAGAGAAATTCCAGGGGAAAGGTTTTTATTCACGCTACTTCCTAACAGAGAAGAAAACAGGAGGCTGGAGGCCCATCTTAGATCTTCGGGGCCTCAACTGCTACTTGCGCAAGCAACGTTTTCGGATGATCACAGTCGCCTTGATACTCACGGCACTGGACGATGGAGATTGGTTTGCAGACCTCGACCTACAAGATGCTTGCTTTCGTATAACAATCCACCCGGCACACAGATGCTTCCTCCATTTAATGGTTGGCAAGGAACACTTCCAGTACAGGGTTCTTCCGTTCGGCCTCTCCTCGGCCCCCAGAGTCTTTACCAAAACCCTGGCAGTGGTGTCAGCCTACCTGCACAGACAGGGGGTGTTTATTTTCCCATATCTGGACAACTGCCTGCTGAAAGGGGCCTCAAAGGCAGAGGTCTTACGCATGATATGCGTCACAGCGGACACGTTTTCTTCGCTGGGCCTAGTCATCAACCTCGCAAAGTCAAAGACCGAACCCACACAAGATATAGAGTTCATAGGGGCACTCATAAACTCTATCACAGCAAGGGTGTACCTACCCGACGCCTGCTTCCGCACCATCAGTTCGCTGGTGCAAGTCATCACATACAGCCCCACGGTGCCGGTCTTAACATGCTTACAGCTGCTGGGCCACATGGCGGCAGCGATGTTTGTGGTACAGAATGTCAGATTGCACATGCGAAGCCTGCAGCATTGGCTGGCAATCGTTTACAAACCGGCATCCCACACTGTCCACAGGGTGGTGTCGCCCACGACAGAGGTGCGCAGATCCCTGGCGTGGTGGGAAAACCCCAAGAATCTGCTAGGAGGGGTGCCTTTTCACCAACCACAAATTTCTATTTTTCTTACTACTGACGCCTCCCATATGGGATGGGGAGCGCACATCAGCGACAAGGTGACGCAAGGGCTATGGTCCCCTGCGGAACAGACACTGCACATAAACATACTGGAGCTCAGAGCAGTGTTCAACGCCTGCAGACATTTTCGAGATTACCTACATGGCAAAGGAGTCGGGATCAATACCGACAATACCTCCACTATGTTTTACATCAATCGACAAGGAGGAGCACGTTCCCGTGCCCTATGTGCGGAAGCAGTCCGATTCTGGAACTGGTGCATCGCCAACAACATAACGTTGAAAGCCTCGTACTTGCCAGGCGCTCACAACGTGAAAGCAGATCAGCTGAGCAGGCGCTTCACACTCACGCACGAATGCAGATCCGCTCTGATCTGCTACGGCCCAGTTTTCGTACATGGGAGTTTCCCCAGATCGATCTGTTTGCCACCCAGCACAACAAGAAGTGTCCCCAGTACTGCTCCAGGGCAGGAGTGGGGTGGCGGTGCCTGGGGGACGCATGCATGATTTCATGGAGGGGCCCCCTACTTTACGCGTTTCCCCCCACAGCGCTTATCCACAAGGTCTTGCAGAAAGCCAGAAGGGAGAGAGCTCGCATGATACTCATAGTCCCAACGTGGGATTGGCAGCAATGGTTTCCCTTGCTTCTGCGCATGTCAGACCGCCCACCGCTCCCTCTACTGGTGGCGCCGGACTTACTCATGCAGGCTCAGGGGTCCATAGTGCACCCTCACCCTCAGGGTCTGTGTCTACAAGCATGGCTAATCCATGGCTCAGCTCCTTAGAGAGCACGTGTACGGAGGGAGTACAAGTCCTGGAATGTAGCCGAAGGACCTCCACCAGGAAGACTTACAAGCAGAAATGGACTCGATTCACAGCATGGTGTTCCGCCAAGCAGTTAGCTCCCCTTGACGTTCCTATACCTGTAATGCTAGAATACTTGTTGGACCTCAAGAGAGGCAGGCTTTCTCCATCCTCGCTAAAGGTCCACCTCGCCACTATATCAACCTTTCGGCATACAGAGGAAGGGCCCACGGTATTCGTCCATCCTATCATTACCAGGTTCTTGAAGGGGCTGGTAAACCTGTACCCCTCTTGCAAACCGCTTCCACCATTGTGGAATTTGGACTTGGTGCTCAGCACGCTAACGGGTCCACCTTTTGAACCATTAGCCACAGTTCCCCTACGTCTCCTTACGATAAAAACAACCTTCCTCCTTGCAATTACGTCAGCCCGCAGGGTGAGTGAGCTCGCAGCAATGATGGCAACGCCGCCCTGCACAGTATTCTCAAAGGAGGCGGTAACCTTAAGGCTGCACCCAGCCTTTGTTCCAAAAGTTTCTTCAGAGTTCCATCTTAACAAACCAATAGTTTTACCCTTGTTTTACCCGAAGCCTCACAGCTCCAGGAAGGAGGCACGCCTGCATCTCCTGGATGTGAGGAGGGCGTTGGCCTTCTACATAGACAGAACTAAGTCCTTCCGGAAAACGGACAGGCTTCTAGTCTCTCTCGCTCCCAGGTCAAAAGGGGAAGGCCTCTCTTCACAGAGAATCTCAAAGCACCTCGTGTCCTGTATAAAAATGTGCTACGAGCTTCAAAAGACCCCTTTGCTGGCCCCGCCCAGGGCTCACTCCACCAGGGCGGTGGCGGCGTCAACAGCCTTCTTCAAGGGCATCGTGTTGAAAGACATCTGTAGAGCGGCGACCTGGTCGTCCTACGACACCTTCGCCAAGCATTATGCCCTACATCGGGTATTTGAACAGGATACCCGTCTGTCGACAGCAGTCCTCTCGGGGGCAAGCTGCACATAAACTGATTACCCACCTCCTTACTTGGGTTACAGCTGGGTAGTCACCTATTGTGGAGCACCCACGGGAACCACTTGAAGAAGAAAGAGAAGTTATTCACCTGTAGTAACGATGGTTCTTCGAGATGTGTCCCCGTGGGTGTTCCACCACCCGCCCATCCTCCCCGCTTTGGATCTCTGTCTAGTGTTTTTCAGGAGCATTCGAGGCAGTTGGTCAAGGACTGTCGGGGACCGGATCGCGCACGTGGCCGGGGGTGCGCAGGGGAGTGGCGCACGCTGGCGCATGCGCGATCCAGGAGAAACTGTTGGAAGATTTCCGATCTGCGGCGCCGGGCAAGCCCGACACCTATTGTGGAGCACCCCTGGGGACACATCTTGAAGAACCATTGTTACTACAGGTGAGTAACTTCTCTTTAAAGGCCCATGCCTCGCTCTTAAAATAAGATGTGTTTAAGTATTGTATAGATATTAATTCATTAGGCTTCACAGTCCCTTTATCACAGAATCATAGAATGCTAGGACTGGAAGGGACCTTCAGAGGCCATTGAGTCCAGCCCCCTGCCCTCCTGGCAGGACCAAGTACTGTCTAGACCATCCCTGATAGACATTTATCTAACCTGTTCTGAAATATCTCCAGAGATGAAGATTCCGCAACCTCCCTTGGCAATTTATCCCACTGTTTGACCACCCTGACAGTTAGGAACTTTTTCCGAATGTCCAGCCTAAACCTCCCTTGCTGCAGTTTAAGCCCGTTGCTTCTTGTTCTATCCTCAGAGGCCAAAAAGAACAAGTTTTCTCCCTCTTTCTTATGACACCCTTTTAGATACCTGAAAACCGCTATCATGTCCATCCTTAATCTTCTTTTTTCTAAACTGAATAAGCCCAATTCTTTCAGCCTTTCTCTAGACCTTTGATCATTCTTGTTGCTCTTTTCTGCACCCTTTCCAATTTCTCCACATCTTTCTTGAAATGCGGTGCCCAGAACTGGACACAATACTTCAACTGAGGCCTAACCAGCACAGAGCAGAGCGGAAGAATGGCTTCTCGTGTCTTATTCACAACACACCTGTTAATGCATCCCAGAATCACGTTTGGTTTTTTTGCAACAGCATCACACTTTTCACTCATATTTAACTTGTGGTCCACTATAACCCCCAATCCCTTTCTGCCATACTCCTTCCTAGACAGTCACTTCCCATTCTGTATGTGTGCAACTGATTATTCCTTCGTAAGTGGACCACTTTGCATTTGTCTTTATTAACCTTCATCCCGGTTGACTGTAGCCTATAAGTAAACCTCACGGTTGTGTGAGTGGTACATTTGGATCCTGTTGACAAATAAGAGAACTGCTGCAAGGAGAACAACTGCACCTTTCTCTCTTTTGGACAGTCCACTGAGCAGCTGAAATGATTCCCATTGTTTGTTTTAGATGGATTCCACCACAGGCTTCTGCTGTGTGTAAGAGCACTCCTAGGAGCCAAAATGGCCTGTGCCATTGTAGTCCTCTGCCATGCACGCATGAGCTGCGTGTCTCTTTCTCTTGCATGTCTGGGATAAAAGGCCTTCTTTTGTAAAGCATTCAGCGCAGGAACAGCAGGGAGTGCAGAATGTCAGTTCTGGTGGTTTCTTTATGGCAAAGAGAGTTTGTTTCCTTAGGTGAGTCGTAAAACAGTCCAGTTTGTGCCTCTCTTTGTACAAGGGAAAACTAGCAAATAAATTTCTTGCCTCTCATTTTTGGGTGAAATTCATATGCCCTCCAGCATTCCCTGTAAGCTGAGCACTTGGACAGCCACCCAGGAGAGATTCTGATGCTGCCCAGCTGATTACGAGTGCACCCACAGTGGGCACCAGGTGTTTCCACTGGTGGTGCACATCTACACATTCCTCAGTGCACATAACATTTACTCCGTCCATGGATGGAAAGAATCTGAGGGAACCCTGCTTCCCCTGCACAGTGCAGGGATTCAGAGTCCACCTCCAACCCACAGCAAACCTCCATGGCGTCTGTTCCAGCCTGGGGCCTTTCATGGTAACTGCAGTTACTCTGTGCCCATTGCTGCGGCTATTCAGGCCACCAGCTTTGAATACAGATTTGTGATCTGGCTCGCAAAGCCTGACCCCGAGGTGGCTGACCATGCCAGCCTTTGTGGGGACACTACACAAGGGGGACTCTTACCACTCACATGGGCGACTGACTTGCACAGCAGCCTGTGGGGTGAGTTCTTTGCAGCAGGATGAGTTTCAACCTGTTAAGCACCTCACCAGCTGGTGAAAATCAGTGTGCATCCATTGAAATCTGTCCCTGTATGTTTCTTGCAGCAGATGTGAGTCCCCTTTGTGTGTGTGTGTGTGTGTGTGTGTGTGTGTGTGTGTGAGAGAGAGAGAGAGAGAGAGAAGTTCATAAGCTGTATTCAGCACCTACAATGGTTCATATCAGTGTTTACGAATCTGCACAGCTTGCCTTGAAATGGAACCCTTTCAACCTGCAGACCTGAGATCCCAGGGCTATTGTGAAAAAACAAGTCACGTGCTGAAATCGTGGCCACATAGCTGGATGGTGATCAGTAGAGATGTCAGTGAATATGGAAATCAGGGAAAAACAGCCAATGAGTTTTGACAGATTACTTTCTCCAGATATTTAATTGCTGTCCCTGCTTGACTTAATAAATTGGAGCTCCCTCAGGTTCTGAGTAATGGAAGAGAATGCCTGACAAATGAAGACTGAGCATGTCTGGACAGAACACAGGGTTCAGCAACTGTGAGTCTGAGTGCAAGAGGCCTCAGCAGGAAAGTGTCTGGGTTACGTGGAACAGTGCCTCAGCTGGTCACAGCTTTTTTATTTAAATTTTTGTCCTTCCTCTGTGTGCCCTCAAAATATGGCGAAGGTGCTTAAGTCATAACCTGTATTGCAGAGGTGTCTGTGAGTTGGTGTCTCTTCCAAGGAGGGAATAAACTAACAAGCAGCCTATTAGCAATGACTAGAATTTCATGGGTTGCTCTTTGCAGCTTCTTTTCCACCTTGTCCCCTACCTCTGCTGTATTTCTTGTAAGTTGAGTGCTTGGGTGGCTGCACAGGAGAGGAGCTGATTAGCAGAGCTCAGCTGAGTAGAAGAGCACCAACAGGGACCCACAGCCAGTAACGTGTTTCCATTGGTGGGGCACATCCACCCACACCTGGGTGCACATGACAAAATTTATTCTGCCCAGAGATGGAAAAAAAATTAGAGGGAACATTGGTGCTGAGCGCTGTCTTCTTCCACTGCAGCCCACAAGAGCTGAGGGTACTCAGTATCTATGAGAAGAGAGCTCGTAGGACCACAAGGAAGTGGGGCTTTGTTTTTTATATGAGACTGGCACCTCCAGCATTCTCGAAAACTCTAGTTAGGGCTTTTATGCAGTGCTGCGTCAGAGAGGAATCACACCAATGTAACCATTTTGCTATCAGTGCAATTGCACTGGTGTAAATGGGAGCAGGAACTGGGCCCCCACATCTATCGTGAGGCTGTCTCTTTAAACGAGGCTATTTTACGCAACCTGTGTGAGAAAGGCCAATCTACATGTATAACTAGAAAAGTCCCTCGATAAAGTAATTAGACTCTGACATGCACATCAAGAACACATTTTCCTTGTTCTATAGATGTGCTATTTTAGGCTTGAAATGATTGATGAGATGAATGCCCCAATATAGTCCAAGCAATATATGTAAAAACACGGTGTGTGTGCGCTAGCGATTTTTAGATGACATTGACTTGAAGGGCCTGGCAGCTGATCCACTAAGCTCAGAATTATTGTTCCTTCAGCAGTGCAGAGACGCTGGGCAGTTTGGAGAAGGGAGAAGTATTTTTCAATATAGTTCTCATTAACTTAGATAGAAGAGGAGCCTCAGCAGAAATCAGCTTCACTGGATTATGGCGGGTACAGATGGATTTGGGCTGTTAAGAGTTTGTGGAGAACGGTGGGATGGAGGTTAATCCCCTGGAATCAGAGGCTTTGGTGGTGGTGGTGGGTTTCTTTGTCTCTTTTCCCTCCCAGACAGCTTTTTCATCCTCTGCAGAGAAAATATTAGAAGTTCCTCTGTGGTGAGAAAATGAAACAATCCGAGAGAGTGCTGTCAGGTCTGTGCTAGATAAATGGAAGACAGATGGTAAGTGTGATTGGCACTGACAACGTGTGAGGAGCCTTGTTTGCAGGTGCTGCTTCTGTCATCCATCACATTTCCACCTAATAGTGGGAGATGTCACTGTGATGTACTTAAATCACCAACCGACCAATAAAGTGAAGCCAACAGGAGGAAAGGCCCGAGTGAGGGCATTGTGCTGGGGGCAGCCTGACTTTAAGGTGTGTTAACTTAAATAAAGAAGCATCAAACATTGTTTTATGAGATAATACATGGAGCAGCCACTGTTCTGCACCTCTTGTGATCTCCCTGATACTGCATTTGTTTCATTCAAGAGTTGCCATTATCCCATCAGGTACGAGGGAGGGTATATCACCAGCCAAAGTCTCACCTGAACTTGGAAATGGTGACAGCTCTTGGAGAGGGTCACCTCTGACCCTCCTCTTGCCACATGCTACAGCAGCGATGGGCCACCTCTTCTGGTGGGTGGGCTGCATGAGTGGCCTTCCTTCATCTCAGTGGGTCTCAGGGTTCTCAGAACCAAGACGGTCTCCCAGGATAGGATAGTTTTGCCAACTGCACTTGCATACCTAGAATTTGCAGTGTGTTGACTGAACCGTGGCAGTGCTTTGATTGGATGCCAACGGAGCATATGGATCTCATAGTCAATGTTGCGTGTTGTCCACACACGACTTATGTCATGTGCCTTTGGTTTAAATGCACATTGCTTTAGTAACTCTAGTGGGGAAAAAACCCACAGGTATGGAAACCAGTGGAATCTGGCAAGCCTGAAAAACAAAATGACTCGTGGGCCACATATAGAACCCTGATGAGCCCATTGTGGCTTGCAGGTCCAGAGACATCCAGCCATAGGGCAGTGCGAGGTGGCTGCCTGAGGCCCTGTGCTTTGGGAGGGCTCTGTGGTGGCTGCATCAACCGTCCTATGGCTGGGTCCCAAGGGGAGCCTGGGGGCAGGGGCCTGGCATAGGGTGGCAGCAGGGGAGAGTGTGTCGCGGGGGGGTGACCCCTGCTGCTTTGGCTTAGGTTGCTTGGAGGGTGGGGCTGGGAGGGACAGAGCAGGGGCAGAGCTTGGGGGAAGGTAGGGGCAGGGCCTGCAGCAGGGGGTTGCCCTGGACCTCCTAGGGACAGCCCTACACAGGGCGCTGGTTGCCCACAACTCTTCTAGAGAATGAACATGTCCCACTGAGGGCTACACAGCTCATGGAGGCCTGGGTAAGTGAGACCATCGGATGGGTCCGGAGGACGGTATCCCATGACTGGAGTGTCTGGTTCTGCTGCACTGTTAGCTTAGGAGGGGTGTTTCTATAAGGCCTGATCCAAAGTCCACTGAAATCAACACGAACACGCCAACTTACTCCAATGACCCATTGAGGTTTGCTAGTCGGCGTAACGCCACACTGTAGCCAAAACGTGACAGGGCTGGGGAAGAACGAGAGAGGATTCGGTCATCAAGAAACTTCCCCTTGCGCCTTCCTCGCACGCCTTTTATTTACCACGGCTCGAGCTGGGACACTAGGACCATTTATCAGTGTGGTGATTGCCAGGGTCCTCTCAGTCATCCGTTATACATATATTTTCATATGAAGGTCTAACCATATATCAGCAGCTCTTTGCTTTCCAGATTTGCTCTCCTGTGTGATCCTCCCAGTTGGCACAATGCATTTGAAAAGGGCACTTGTTGGCCATGAGATTTCTAGACTTCCATATGATAATCCATGATATCCTCCCTTCCAGTGACTGAGCAAACAGATTTCCTAGTAAGATGAGGTCTCATGTCCCTATCCCTTCTCTACATGAGCCACATCCACCTTTTTGCCATCACGGCAAACTCCTATTGGGCTGTCCTCTCTCTCTCTCTGTTTTTGCTATGCCACAGGTCTCATGTTAATCCTTGGCAGGTTGGTGCTCTGTTACCACGCAGCTTGTAGGTACAGGTTTCACCTCCCTAAACTGGGACTCTCTGGTCCAGCGATATCTGTCATCCAGCAAGGACCACAGAAGTTCACATGCCAGAGAGCCCTGGTAGCCGAGTCAGGCAGCAGAAGGGCCCACACCTGAGAGCCCAGCTTGGCTGGGAGCCGGAGCTGCAGCGGACACAGCCGTCTGGCAGGGCAGCTGGGGCTTGAGCTGTGCATTGAGGAGCTGGGGCTGGTAGCAGAATAGCTGGCCAGGGCTGGAAGTGGAGACAATGGTGGGCTGGGAGAGCTGGTGGAGGGGGACCTCCCGTAGTCCAGCAAATTCCATTGTTTGGGACCAGTCAGATCCCCAGGGTGCCAGACCAGGGAGATTGAACCTGTAGCTTGAAATTGAGAACCACTGAATGAGAAGCATACAGTAAACTCTTTCATATCCAGCATTCTGTCATCCAGAACTCTCAAAAAACCGGCATTTTGACCATAGTTACATTTAAAACAAAAAAGCAGTCAACTAGCACTTTAAAGACTAACACAATAATTTATTAGGTGATGAGCTTTCATGGGACAGACCCACTTTTTCAGACCATAGCCATACCAGAACAGACTCAGTATTTAAGGCATAGAGTTAAATTTAGTTACATTTTCCATAAGTTCAGTACTGTGAAACTATATACAAATAAATACAGCAAATACAGTATAAGGTTACAGTGTACGATATGACTTGTTGGTAAATAAAGTACTCTGGATACATTTTTGTTTGTTTCTTAATATTTAATCTTCTTTTTCTTTAGTGTTATTCATTGCTAGGTGTACCTCTCTATTATCCAGAATATTTGAATAGCTGGCAACCTCACAGTCCTGGGGCTGCTGAATACGAGAGTTTGCCGTAATGCTTTGGCCTGTATTTTCCATTTCTTTTTGCTGGTTGTCAGAGCAACACTCACTTCTCCCTGCTTGGGAATCCTAAGAAAATAGAGATGAAGATGATTCATATGTTGGCTTATTAGTTCACCCCTGCCACAGAGTACCAATAATAATCGCCCATGGTAAATAGTCCCATTACGTACAGTGATGACATAGTAGCAGATGTGACAAGATACATCTCTCTAGCAGTTAATTAAAATACCCTGATGAAAATAAATACCACCGGGCAATCAGCAGAGGAAGTGGTGCCCCTTAGAAATTAAAACATTGTGTACCCAGAAGCTACAGAGCTATGAATTTTTGGCTAACTGGATAACACTTTTGAAATCTTAATACAACACACACTTTATGGTAGGGTATCTTTGGATATTTTATTATTCGCTACAGGATTTATTATGTGTGAGCAATTATGTATTTAATAATGCTACTTTACATTTAGATAATAATGGTGTTTAAATATATGATGTTATGGCAATATATCTTAGCACTGGAAAAAATTCAGAAAACGACAACAAAAATGCTTTTGGGCATGGAACAGCTACCATATGAGGCAAGATTAATAAGACTGGAACTTTTGTGCTTGGAAAAGAGACAGTTAAGAGGAGGTATGATAGAGGTGTGGAAAAGTGAATAAAGAAGAGTTATTCACTCCTTCCCATAACACAAGAACCAAGTGAAATTAATAGGTAGCAGGTTTAAAACAAAGAAAAGGAAGTATTTCTTCACAGTACGCACAGTCGACCTGTGGAACTCCTTGCCAGAGGATGTTGTGAAGTCCAGGATTACAACAGAGTTCCAAAAAAGAGCTAGATAAATGCATGGAGGATGGTTCATCAATGGCTATTAGCCAGAATGAACAGGAATAGTGTTCCTAGCCTCTGTTTGTTGGAAGTTGGGAATGGGCCACAGGGATTGGATCTTTTGATTACCTGTTCTGTTCATTCCCTCTGGGGCACCTGGCATTGGCCATTGTCAGAAGGTAGTGTTCTGGGCTAGATGGACCTTTCGTCTGACCCTGTATGGCCATTCTTATGTTCTTATGACAGGTGTGTTTGTGTTCAGCTATGGGATTTATTTTGTATATATTGCTGGGGTGAGTTTATTTATTTAGTGAAGAGTACACTCACCAAAAAAGCACTTTTGGGTTAAATGAAACTGTTGTAAATTTGGGTTGAACTCAGCAAATATTTTCAGCTGAAGTGTGTGTGTGGGGGGAGGGTGAGTAGAATTATGGAAAAAGATCAAAATATTTTGACATTTTATAAATTAAATAGTTCAACTACAGATTTCAAAATAATTGTTTAGCTAGTGAACTAACACTAGCTAAAAATAAATTCTACAAAAATGTTAAAATCTCTTGAAAACAAACACATAAAAGGGTTAAAATGCCCACACTGCAGATTAAAAAAAAAGCACTATGTTCAGCTCAAAAATATTATTTTTGTTTGGGCAAGAAAATCCAAAAAATTGTCATTTGAGGTTGATCTGAAAGTAATTTTTTATTTTCTCTTTATCCACCAAAGCAAAAAAATCAATTATTCACCTAGCCGTAATTACCTACATTCTTCAAAACAACAGCAGTAATTCTTCACACATCAAAAGTGAGTGAGATTCATGGCCTTTGAAGTGCCACAGAACTGGTACAATACAAGCAAAAACCAGCTTTCTGATTTTTGTACCATAGGGTTCATGTTTTCAAGCTCTGCTCTGCAAACATAAAGGCTAGAAACATACTTTTTTAAATGAAAGCTCAGAGTCTCACATACATATTTAGGGGACTGTAGCTTTCAGACAAATGCCAAAGACTCAAATAAAATTGTGAAATGTAGCAAAATGGTAGTTTGTATCAACCCTTTTGGATATCAACAGGCATGATCCTTGTTCTGTGTGGAGGGGCTCATGCATTATGGTAAGAAAGTAAAAAATGATAAAAATTTATACTATTTTATAAATCCTGTAGTACAAAACACAACTTCTGTATTTTGTGGTATGATCCAAAGCCCTTTGAAGTCAAGGGCAATCTTCAATGTGAATTTAGTGTGGGCTTTGAATCAGACTCAGGTGGAAGTGGGGCCAGGCTCTGTGTCCCAGAGGGGACTCTTGGAGATCAGGAGAGATCCTGAATGACTGGAAAAAGGTAAATGTAGTGCCCACCTTTAAAAAAGGAAAGAAGGACAATCCAGGGAACTATAGACCGGTCAGTCTTACCTTAATCTCTGTGAAAATAATGGAGGAGATCCTCAAGGAGTCCATTTTGGAGCACTTGGAAGAGGGGAAAGCAATCAAAAGTAGTCAGCATTGATTCACTAAGGCCAAGGGCAAGTCATCATGCCTGACCAATCTGATTAACTTCTGTGATGAGGTAACAGGCTCTGTGGACATGGGGAAGTCAGTGGATACCTTGACTTCTCCCACAACATTCTTGCCCTTAAGTTGAGGAAGTATGGTTTGGATCCATGAACTATAAAATGGATAGAAAGTTGGCATGATGGTCAGGCCCAAAGGGTAGTGATCAATGGCTCAGTATCTGGATGGTGCTCAGTTTCAAGTGGAGTGCCCCAAGGCTTGGTTCTGGGGCCGGTGTTGTTCAACATCTTTATTAATGACCTGGATGAGGGACTGGGTTACACCCTCAGCAAGTTTGCAGATGACACTAAGCTACGGGGAGAGGCAGATATGTTGGAGGGTAGAGCTAGGATCCAGAGTGGAGGACTGGGCCAAAAGAAATCTGATGTGGTTGAACAAGAAGTGTGGAGTCCTGCACTTGGGATGGAAGAATCCAAAACGTTGTTGTAGGCTGGGAACCGACTGGCTAAGCAGCAGTAAAGTGGAGACGGACCTAGAGGTTATTGTGGATGAAAAGCTGGATATGAGTCAACAGTGTGCCCTTGTAGCCAAGAAAGCTAATGGCATATTGGGGTGCATTAGGGGGAGTATTCTGATTAGATCTGGAGAAGTGGTTGTTCCCCTCTGTTTGGCACTGGTGAGTCCACATCTGGAATATTGTGTCCAGTTTTGGGCCCCCCAGTGTAGAAAGGATGTGGATTTGCTGGAGCAGGTTCAGCGAAGGGCAGCAAAAGTGATTAAGGGGCTTGAGCACAAGACCTATGAGGAGAGGCTGAGGGATTTGCGCTTATTTAGTTTACATAAGAGAAGACTGAGGGGTGATTTGATAGCACCCTTCAACTTCCTGAAGGGGTGCTCTAAAGAGGAGGGTGAGAAACTGTTCTCAGTGGTGTCAGATGGCAAAACAAGGAGCAATGGTCTGAAGTTACAGAGGGAGAGGAGTAGGTTGGATATAAGGAAAAACTACTTCACCAGCAGCATGGTGAAGCACTGAAATGTGTTGCTTAGAAAGGTGGTAAAAACCTCCATCCCTCAAGGTTTTTAAGTCCCAGCTTGAAAAGGTCCTAGTTGGGATGACTTAGTTGGGGTTGATCCTGCTTGAAGCAGAGGGCTGGACTTGATGACCTCCTGAGGTCCCTTCCTGCCCAATGATTCTAGGATTCTTTGATTCTAAGGGCAGGGCCAAGGACAGAAGGGGCAGGGCCTAGGGCAGTCAGCCCTTACAGCTGTCCAGACTCTGTCATTAGCCCCCCCATCTGACAGCCATACAAAGACCCTTTAAAATGGCAGACCCTTGGGCATCTGCTCCCTTTCGTTCCCCTGCCCCCTCTTGGCAGGCCTGCTATGGTGGGTGAAGGGGTGGAGGCAGGAGGAGGAGAGGAGAGAGACAGGGGAAGGGGAGAAAGGAACAAATGGGCTGGGGTCTTGCTGGAAAAGGTGGAGTGGGGCCTGGGTGGAGTCTTGGGGATGAGGCACGGCAATGGTAGGGCCTCAGGTGGGTGTAGCAAGGCCTCTGAGGCAAGTGGAGGGGCTGGTTTGAGGCCTTGGGGGAAGAGGAAGGATGGGTAGGTTATTGCATTCCTTCTGGAGTGTCTGATTTTCACATCTTACGAAGCTGGCAGCCTTACCCTAGGGTTGTACGATTCTTTTGCTCAGCTAGAATACCTCCGTTTTCCAGAATCCCTGCTCTAGGTTACTAGAAACCATAGAACATTTGCCGCTTTGTTGCGCATTTTACACCCTAATTGTAATTTGCTCTTCTTGAGAGACATTGGTGAAATTGAATTGGGTGGAATCATCCAGCCCCAACGCCTCTCTCCCTCTCCCTTTCTCAGTGTGCTGGACCCAAGGGACTTCAGAGAATTTGTTTAGTTTGGGATAGCACATGGGCACGCATGATAAAAAGTGTGTGCAGGTTTATCCACACTTACTCACACTCTTGCAAACTCAATGCATGCGCACTAACCCAACAGGTTTGCAAAAACACTTACACACGTACACAACTCAGGCACAAGAGTAAACCCTAAACATGGCCATACTCAAAGGGGGCTAAAGAGAAGGCAGGCTCAGGAGGAAGGTGAAGCACTAGAATGTGTTTCCTGAAGAGGTGGTGGAATCTCCATTCCAAGAGGTTTTTAAGCCTGGCTTGACAAAGCCCTGGCTGGGACGATTTTGTTGTGATTGGCCTTGCTTTGAGCAGGGGTTTGGACTTGACGACTTCCTGAGGTCTCTTCCACCCCTGTGATTCTGTGATATCTGCTGGTCATCCATGGTGCCTGTAATGAGAGCCTGCACTGTGTGCTGTCTAAAACAAAAACTCAGGAGCTGTGCTCTTTGGGAGAGCTGGGAAGTGCTGTGCATTTGTAGGACTCACTTATGTCAGTGGAGATCTGCAGCTTCACTGTCTGCAGAATCGGCAACACAAACATTGCTTCCACCTTGTGGGCAGAGGAGCTGGTTTTTCTAGCAGGTGCAGAGCACCCATGAGACCCCAGCTCTCATGGTTTTCTGTGAATCCCCCAGTAGTGTGTTTTTTTCTTAAATTCCAGCTTCCAGGGTCACATGATTATGGGAAGATCTGTGTTTCCAATCAGACAAAGTACATTTCCGGTCTTTGTATTTTCAGAAAAAAAAAAAGTCTCACAAACCATTGGGACAAAACCCCTCAAAATATTTTAAATGTAGCATTTTGAAAATCTGATGATTTTTGAACCACGCTGATGATTTATTAGAGCCTGGTTAGTAGTTTTGGAATCAGTATGGCAATACTGGGCTGCCTTGATCGGTTTAAAGTAGAGTTTTGGGGCTCAACCCTTCTATAAGTCAAGTTTCATATGCCAGACCAGAGGGGGGTTTAAAAACTTTGTTGTAGACATGCCACCCTCAGTAGCTTTGCAGACCATTGCTACCATTACATCTCTTCCTTTTCTGAAACTAATTGAGTTAAAATGATGATGATTGCCATGGAGTGAAAGAATTAAAAGAGGGAAGAAGGGGAGAGAGGGGGGATTCTGCAAGATAAATTAACATATTTGAAATAAGACACTTCTACATGTTTG
Organism: Carettochelys insculpta; assembly: GCF_033958435.1. NCBI lineage: Eukaryota > Metazoa > Chordata > Testudines > Carettochelyidae > Carettochelys > Carettochelys insculpta. The sequence continues at coordinate 20,680,564 of NC_134154.1, forward strand.
CTAATGGGCCTAATGTTTCCATATTCAATTAAGTAATAAGTACCGAGTTGGCACTATCATCCCAAAACATTCATTTAATAGGCAAAGGATCCATTGGGATCACAAAGACACCATAATGAACTGAAGTGGGCAGTAAGACATAACAATGCTAACTTCAGAGGGAATTACTGCTTTCCTCGTGCAATTTACAACAGGTATTTAGTTCTTAGGGTTGTCCCCTCTCCCTCATTCTGACAGAGTAATTATGACTCCAGTGGTTCAGAATAATTTCAGTAGGAGTAGGTCTGCAGAACTGTTGTACTACATATTCTTAGGCACTTACAGTGTGGGACTAAGTGCTGCCTTTCTGAAAAATACCAATCAGAGGATTGCATAGCATAACTGTAGAGCAGGCTACTTAAAGCTGATTTTACCCTCTTTTAAACATTAATGTTCTTTTTATTGTTATTTTTTTCTTTGATACTTTAGTTCAAAATGTCTTTTGGATATAGGCCATGAGAAAACAGTTGTAAATCTGACTCCAGTGCAGTTAATACTAATATAACTACTAGTAGTAATAAATCATACTGAGCTCTTACATGGTGCTCTTGCAAAGGATGTATCATCCTCATTTTACAGATTGGAAAACTGATGGGCAGAGGGGCAAAGTGATTTGCCCAACCAAGGTTACTCAGCAGGCTAGTGGCTGAGCTGGGAGTAGAAAACTCCTCTGAGTCCTGATCTGCTGCTCTGTACACTGGGTCCCTTGAGTCAACGCACTCCCATCTGTGAAGTCAATGGAGCTATATTTATATTAAGTTAGGAGCTGACCCATCAGGGCTGCCCACAAGAAAGAAGAGACATAAGGAACCTGATGGCAAGAGGCATCTCTAACTAATGTAAAACAGGAATAATTCTGCTGAAGTCTTTTGTGGTTACATTGGGATAGAACCAGAGCAAGTGGAAAGTGGAGGAGACTTACGACTTCCACATAAGTAAGTCTGGCCTTGGGTTTCATGTGTCCCTTTGCAGTTATACGGTGAATGGCCTGAGACAGAGCTCTGCAGTGAGTGAGTAGAATGGGAATGTTCCTCTTTGGGAGATAAAAGTGTTGGGCACTGAAAATTGGGTTTTTTTTCCACAACATTGTGGAGAGAATATAGTCTCAAGAAGCCTGTTACAGAGACATATTCCTCCTGAGAATGCCAAGTACCATGGTGAGGTGAGGGTGTTTTCACAAGTTGTACAGGAACAGGCTTTAACACCTGCCCACACTTTGAAATGTAACATGATAAGGAAAGTAATGCTTTTTAGACCCTGTAAGAGATACTGAATTCATTCTCACACTCCCTGGCCTGAGATGATTATCGTGGGACAAGACCACAGCCTTTGGGGCTCTTTTGTGCCAGTTGCACAAAATGATGTCAGGTCTTCTGTTTGAAGCTTTATCTTTGGCATGTGTCTGGAGACGCTTCTGAATGCCATCATACCTGTGCTGACTTACAGCAACACCTGTTTTAAACAGCCATTCAAACAACCAGCAGAAATGGATTGCCCACTCTACAGTCTTTGAATGCAGATGGAATAAAATTGAACCTCAGACCCTTGGAAGCATGCTTTAGCAGAGGGAGCTGTCCCTTTAAATAGTTTGCAACCACTCCTGTGGCACAAACTGTGCTCTGGAGCTTAGGAGCTGTCAGAAAGTGGCATGTTTGTGTATATTCTATAAACACAGTTATTTGAGACTCAGCTGTGCCTGTGTGCAGGTTTTTCCTATAATTTTTGTTGTGTAAAGAGTCAAAGACCTAGCATGTAGGATTCTGTACAGTGGTCTCTTAAGGCAAGTTTTACTTGCTGCTGCTGACCAGTTTCACCCATGTAATAAAGGAAAAGTAGAAGTGATACTAAAGTTTGCACAGCTCCAAACTTCCTGCCCAGCTCTGGGGAGGGGCACCTTGTTTTAAAATCTAGAGTTTTAAGATCTCTTACATTCTATGCAGTGGAATCCTATTATTGATTATGAATTATTAATTGTACAACTTCTACCACAGATGTACCAGCACCTTTCTGACTAATTAGACACACACCCTGTCCCTCAAAATTTATGTTCCTCAGGTGGTGTAAGTCAGAGTAGCTCCATTAAAGTCAGTAAAGCTACTCCGCTGATGCTAGCTGTGGCTTTGTGCCCTTCCGTCCAGAAGGCCTAAGAAAGGAAAGAATTCATGAGTGGGCGTGAAGGGATTATTGATGAGAAGAAAAAGGTTGAACGGGTGTTTGAAAGTAAGGAGCAGTTTGCAAGGAGATGAATGAGAAAAGGTGGGGTGTGCCTGCCAAAGAAGCAGGAAGTGAGAGGTTGTTCTAATGATGTGAAAGAAAGTGTGACTCCAAGGCTATGTCTACACATGAAGCCTACATCGAAGTAGCTTATTTCGATGTAGCATCGAAATAGGCTATTTCGATGACTAACGTCTACACGTCCTCCAGGGCTGGCAACGTCGATGTTCAACTTCGACGTTGCGCAGCACCACATCGAAATAGGTGCTGCGAGGGAATGTCTACACGCCAAAGTAGCACACATCGAAATAAGGGTGCCAGGCACAGCTGCAGACAGGGTCACAGGGCGGACTCAACAGCAGGCCGCTCCCTTAAAGGGCCCCTCCCAGACACAGTTGCACTAAACAACACAAGATCAACAGAGCCGACAACTGGTTGCAGACCCTGTGCCTGCAGCATGGATCCCCAGCTGCCGCAGCAGCAGCCAGAAGCCCTGGGTTAAGGGCTGCTGCCCACGGTGACCATAGAGCCCTGCAGGGGCTGGAGAGAGAGCGTCTCTCAACCCCTCAGCTGATGGCTGCCATGGCGGACCCCACTATTTCGAAGTTGCGGGACGCGCAATGACTACACGGTCCCTACTTCAATGTTGAACGTCGAAGTAGGGCGCTATTCCTATCTCCTGATGAGGATAGCGACTTCGACGTCTCGCCGCCTAACGTCGAAGTTAACTTCGAAATAGCGCCCGACACGTGTAGCCATGACGGGCGCTATTTCGAAGTTAGTGCCGCTACTTCGAAGTAGCGTGCACGTGTAGACACGGCTCAAGAGGGAGAGGACTGAAGGGAGCAGTCAGGAGAGGGGATTGGAAGGAGTCCACAGGGGGTGAGGGCAAATGGGAGAATGAGAACAAAACAGCGAGATGCTTAGAGAGAGTGAAGAAGCCAAGAGTGCTAAGGATGCTGCTAGGAACAGGAAGCAGTTAAGGGATTCATGGAAGGATGAGTTCTATGGCTGGTGTAGTTCAGCAGGGCACTTTGGATAGCTTGAGAGAGAGAAGAGCAAAACATGAGGTAGCCAGAGAGGACAAGGACCCGATAATCAAGGGAGAGGTTGGCAAAGAGTAAGGAACGGATGGACCGTGATTCTGACAAGGAAGAAGTGACACGTCTGATGTAGTAAAAGAAAGAGATGAGTTCAGGATGTCCCTAAGGTAGTGGGGTTGCCAGCGGCTGTGGAGTGGGGAGAGAATGAAGTGGGATGAGAAGGAAAAGCCAGCAATCCAAATAGTGAGAAGTTAGGTTTGAGAGAGCTGCATGTGCCCTGGAGTGAAAGTGCAAGTGAAATTTTGAGGTGTGAGACCAGACGGAAGGATTGTGGCTGGAGAGTTAGAGGTAGGCTTGGGAATCCGGATGGTAGCTGAGACGTGCTGTAGGACCAAAGCGGATACTGACATAGCAATGGGTGTGATACATAAATCTTAGCAGAATAGTGTAGAAGTGTGGAAGAATTCCTCATGTTGTGGAATATTTTCTAAAGGCATTCAGGAGAGGAATGGAGGCAACAGGTGGGAAAGGAGAGCCTGGGCTGGAGGTACTTAGTTCAAATGAGATGAGAAGTATATTGTTTTTCATAGTGATTTTGCTGAATGGTTTATTTCTGAATTTGCACTATGCACATAGCAATGCCTTGTATCACCTCGATCAGTGATCTCTCCAAATGAATAGTAACAGACAGATAGCCTTTTTAGTCTGTATTCTATCAAAACAAAAAAGCAGCCATGTAGCACTTTAAAGACTAACAAAATAATTTATTAGGTGATAAGCTTTCATGGGACAGACCCACTTCTTCAGATCACAGCCTTACCAGAATAGACTCAATATATAAAGCACAGAGGTCCAAAAATTGTTGTCAAGGTTGACAAATCAGAAAAATTGTTATTGTTGGCAAATGAGAGAAAAGCAGAGAGAGGTGGGTGAGGAGTGGGGAAGGTTTAGGTGAGCTATACTTGCTCTGATATTGTGCATATTCTGGGACAGATTCTGATCTTGGCTACACTGGTGTCTCCACAGCAGTTACGTTAGAATAACGGCAGCTATTTTGAAATAAATGGGTGAATGTCTACACAGCAAAACCTCCATTTTGAAATAATTTTAAAAAAGCGGACAGCTTATTTTGAATTCTGTAAACCTCATTCTATGAGGAATAGTGCCTATTCCAAAATAGACATTTCAGAGTAGGGGCTGTATAAACAGGGAGGAGGATCTATTTGAAAATAAGCTATAGTGCATCCATGGGCTGTAATCTGAAATAAGCTCTGTTATGTGTAGATAGATGCTCTATTTTGAAATACTATTACTGCTACTACTTAACCCTTGTACTCTGCGTGGAGCATAGGTCATCTATAAGTCTCCTCCACTTCACTCTGTCTTAGGACAAAACTTCTGGCTGGCTCCAGGAGTATCCCAGGTGTTGTCTTTCAATCTCAGCAGACCTTCTCCATGTTTTCCGAGATCTTCCTCTTTTGCGTTTTCCTCGTGGGTTCCATTTGAGAGCTTGATGAACTATGCTGGATGATGGTTTTCTGAGAGTGTGGCCTAGCCATCCCCACTTTCAGCACTATTTCAATGTGTGTAGATGCACTGTTTTGAAATAAGCTGTTCCAGAAGGCTAAGTTACACTACAGTAATCTGTCAATAGAAGTCACCATCAGAAGAGATTTCCCAACAAAACTTCTGTTGACAGAGTGTGGCCACACACAAAAGCCAATAGGAAAAGCACTCCACTCTGTTGACAGAGCACCTGGACTGCCTAGCTGCTCTCTTGACAAAACAGGCACCTGGAAGCACAGCAGACAGCTCTGCCCATTGTTCTGGATTCCCTTTCTGTTGCGAGAAGGCCCCCAGGATCATCCACCCAGCTATTTTGTAGACAGAGCTTGTTGACAAAAGGCAGTCTTCCTCATCTGGGAGAGGCAGAAGGTTGTCGGCAAAAGTGCTGAGTTTTGTCAAGATACTGTCGACAAATCCCATTTTCTATGTGGATACTCCATTAGTTTTGTTGACCAACTGGGGTTTTGCCGGCAAAACTTGGGAGTGTAACCATAGCCAAAGAGATATATTCTGGAATAGTTTATTCCGAAATAAGGCTGCTATGCAGATGTAGCCCTACAGTAAATCTATACATTTCAGTGAAGTCACCTGAAGTACCTGAGAACTGACTGTGGCTCAGTATGTCTCAGATCCTCCTTTGCTGGAGATACCTCCAGTTTGTACATGAAAATAAAGTAAGGAAGTTTCATACACATGGCAAACTTCTTATCCTGTGTTTTTAATACATTTGACTTTTCCTAATAGTTAAGCTGGTGTTTGTGGAGGTGGAAAAGACAGCTAGCATAAAACAGGAGCCTGTCTGTTCTGCAGATGCATATTATTCAAGCTTGAAATAACCAGCGTTAAATGTAATGTGTGCACACTAGTGCATTATCACCACTGCCACAATTTGGATATGATTGTCATTTTCCAGAAGAGCATTTGGTAATTTATTCACAGCAAATGCTCATATACCCAGGGAATATTCATGCTGTTGCTCAGTGCAATAGCATGTGAAAAGCAGGTACCAGTAACTTTCAGCATACGCCAAAGATGAGATGTTTCTTGTCTTAAATTGGCTAGAGAGAGAGGGAGAGACAAAAAAGATTGTGTAGGTGTATATACAATAGATGCAAATAGATGCTGGAGAGGAATATTTTGGCCCTTATCATAGTTTGAGAAGACCTTAGATGGAAAAAAACAGAGTAAATATATTAGCAAAGCTTAACACAATAGAAAATGATTATCTCCAGGCTTATATTGATAAACATGAGCTTGTAAGTATCAGAGAGGTATCCATGTTAGTCTGTATCTGCAAAAACAACAAGAAGTCATGTGGCACCTTATAGACTAACAGATTTTTTGGAGCATAAGCTTTTATCGGCAAAGACCCATTTTGTCAGATACATCTATAAGATGCCATGGGACTTCACATTATTATTAGCTTAAAAGGCTAAACAAAAACAGACGGAATAATAGAACTTTGCACTGACATAGTCCTTTTTCCAAAGCATTTTACAATATCATTACTCCATTTTACAGATGGGTAAACTGAAGCAAGGAGAAGTTGAGAGAATGAAATGTGCAACATTCTATAATGAGTCAATGGCAGAGCTGGGGACAGGTCTGTGGAGTTCCAGATCTTACCCTTATTCACTAGACCATGCTGGTTGCCTTCCTGCTTCCCAGGCGTTTGAAGAAATGCAAGAAGAGGCAGATTGTTGGGGATATGCCCAGCAATGTGTAGGGAAGAGTTTTGAATGCTTTCTTCACTTATTGATGAAACAGAGCCTATTAGACTTGTGTTTCCACTTTGCCCTCTAAGGAAACCAATAGAATCAATGCCTATTTTCCCTTGTCTACCATCCAAATACAAATGTAATGCCAGATGAATATACTTCTATGGGTACTTAACCTAATTAGCCTGTGAAGTGTTGCTATTAACTGTTCTCTGTTTGCTTTACTACAGAGTTCTATACAGTAATAAATATATCACACACACACACACACACACAGAGAAATGTTACATTTCAGGCCCTGGATGGATTGCTTTGTAATTTATCCTGCTATTACGATGCATGTCTGCAAAGAAAGACAAGCAAATTCAACCATTTCTACAACCCTATGAATAGCATATGAAACTTGGGATACATCAGAACATTAATATGAAAGTTTTGCATTTGATCCACTTACAGCCCATGATATATAATGGAAATGATGATATTTTAATAGTTTCCAGCAAGGTAAAACTTTTCAGAGCATCAACTACTTGATTCACATAGAGAGGATACCACTGTCTGAGTCTCAGCCAGCGTAAGCCCACGAACCCCTACATAACCCACGGAATGTAGTGTTGCAAAGGTGGTTTAACATCAAATTTGATAACAAGGCTAAAAAGGAAAAAGAAGTTTTTAAAAAGCCCCTGACACGAAACAAACTAGAAAAGGGCCGTCTGGTCTTTCTCTAACAGTATTAGTTGGGAATACAGAGGGGGAAACTGTTTAGAAAGATCATATTGTAAGCAGTGTTCCCTGAAAGCTGTGTGCTTGTGCATCTACTCAGGGGAGCTTCAGGTGCTACCCAGCTGATTTACAGAGTGTTTTTTGTTTCTACTGATGGGTGTATTCATACGCACTTGGTTGCATATAAAAAATTATTGCATACGTGAATGGAAAAATTCCACACATGGGTGAAAAAGATTAGAGGGGACATTGAGTGGAAGGCCTGGTCTACACTAGGAGAGCAAGTCCAATTTAAGGGTCTAAGTTTGTTTTTATAAATTGTGTATCTGCATCCCAGCACTCAACAGGTCCATTTGAAAGGACTCTTAAAGTTGACTTTTGTAATGCCGACTTCCCCCCACAGTAATTCAGCGGGTGGGATTTGCAAAGTCGAACTATACAGGTGGAGACTGCAGCATTATTAGTATTGATTTTATTAGCCTTTAAACAAACCCACAGTGTCCCTCAAGGTGTCCTTTCCAGGCATCACCCCACCCCCGCTGCTCTCCAGGGCCGTGTCTACACCTGCCCCAAACTTCGAAATGGCCATGCAAATGGCCATTTCGAAGTTTACTAATGAAGCGCTGAAATGCATATTCAGCGCTTCATTAGCATGCGGGCGGCAGCGGCGCTTCGAAATTGATGCGCCTTGCTGCCGCGCGGCGCATCCAGACGGGGCTCCTTTTCAAAAGGGCCCCGCCTCCTTCGAAGTCCTCTTATTCCCATGAGCTCATGGGAATAAGGGGACTTTGAAGTAGGTGGTGTCCTTTCGAAAAGGAGCCCCGTCTGGACGCGCCGCGCGGCGGCAAGGCATGTCAATTTCGAAGCACCGCTGCCGCCCGCATGCTAATGAAGCGCTGAATATGCATTTCAGCGCTTCATTAGTAAACTTCGAAATGGCCATTTGCATGGCCATTTCGATGTTTGGGGCACGTGTAGACGTAGCCCAGGTGTGCAGGAAGTAGGAAAAAGGAACCCTGGCATTTTATATTCATGTTTTGTAATCAGCAGGACGATCACATCTAGCCACTTTTGGCAGCCCAAGCAGGGAACCCTCAGCAGAGCCAGGGTCTCAGTTTGGCTGGTGGGCTAGCTCCCACCCCGCCACACCACTTGAGGGGCTGGCTGTGAGAACCAGACAGTGGCATATGAGACAGTGGGGCAGCATGTCCTGCGTGGGGTGAAGTCTTCTTCCCTGCACAGGATATAGCAGGAGAGGCTGAGATACCTTTTTTTTCTGCGCTTCATATTTGTACATGGCAACCTCCTTCCCCCACAGGCACCATGCAGTCTGGGGTGCAGCCCCCACCTCACCACGTGGCTAGCCCCCCGATGTGGCTGGTGGGCCAGCCCTGCCCCACTATACCACGTGGCAGCTGGGATGTAGGAGTTGTGCTTGTAGGTGAGGCCAAGAAACATCTTTTTTGTGGTTCACATTTCTATGTGTCAGACCCTCCCCCCCGCCCCAGGCGCCATGCAGTCGGGAGTCTGGCGTCTGCCCAATCACACCACGTGGCTAGCTCCCGCCCCACCATATCATGTGCTGGCAGTGCAGTGTGGACCATGCTTTCCAGACAGCAGTATGTCTGGGTCTGCCTGGGATGAAGGCTCCCCCCATGGCAAAGATTTTTGGGGGCTGCCACTGTGGGAAGGATCCCCCCCCCAGCAAAGATTTTCAGGGGCTGGCTGGCCCCTGTAAGGCAACACGTGATGCAGGGAAGGCTCCCCCAGCAGGGCTGCATCTATATTCTGTTGACTGTACCATGTTAACAGGCGCCTCAGATGGTCCCTGGGTGCCGGCTGAGCTTTGTGGGGGCAGCCCCAGCCAGATCTATTGCTGTCCCCCACCAACTAGGCTTACCATTACAGCACTCTCCCTTCCCAAAGCATGTGGCGAAGGAAAGCCGTACAGTGTCCTGTTTGCTGCACTTTCTTCCGGGGGAAGCAGCTCCCTGACATGCTTCCTGACCACATGAAAGGTGTTCTTTCACCAAGGGTGAGCTAAGGTACCTGTTAACATAGCACAGTCAACTGGAGTGTAGACACCCTAATATGTGGGATTGACAAAACTCAAGGATTTCATTTCCTCAGCTATCCTCTGTTACTTCCTCAGCAGTGCCCGTCTGCTGTGCTCCAGGCAGATTGTCCCCATCACTGCTGGCTGTTTATGTGCCAGTCATCAAAGCATCCTGATTCAGGGGCAGGCTTCAGAAAAATGGATATTTGTTTTCAACGGCTGCAAAGAGTGAGGGCAGTGCACTCTGGGGGGATGACGGCACACACCCAGAAACACTTGCAGTGCATTTTTTCCCGTAACACTGACAAAAGCCCCAAATGTAGTGGGGCTATAGGAAGTGGGGGAAAGGTGCCAACAGTGTAGTGCTGCAACAGTCGAACTTACGCAATATAGTGAGTACACACTGTGTCGACTTTGTGAGCAGGTGTGGACACTCAACTTTGAGTTTCTAGAATCTAGTGCTATAAAGACGACTTTAATAAATTCGACTTTATTTCCTAGTATAGACATACCCTAAGTGTTTGAGTTGAGGTAGGGAATCAGTACAACACACTAGGCATCTCCATTGAGAAGGATTCCAAAGTAGCGCAAGTTTTCTGACTTTTTTTCCTGTGTCACCCTGAGCTTTTGTGGGAAGCATTCAGGGAGAAGGGCAGTCAGGGTATGTCTACGCTACAGGGAAAATCGACCCAGTCAGGGTCGATCATCCAGGGTTCAGTTTCAAGCACTTGGTAGAGATGTATGAAATCAAACTACTTGGGGTGGTCATATGACCCGTGTACTCCTCACTCCTGCAAGGGAGGTCAATGGGAGAATTTCTCCTGCTGACCTCCCTCTGTGAAGATGGCCGTGTAAGTCCATTGCAGGTAAGTCAATTCTAGTTATGCAATTAGCCTACCTAGAATTGCGTATTTGCAGTCGACTTAACTGCTTAGTGTGTAGATCAAGTCTCAGTCGCTGATGTGGGCTGCATTATCCCACATGAGGCTTGGTGAACAAGTCTCTTTCATTGGCTGTAGCAGTCTGGGTACAGGTCACTGAACTGAGACTTTCAACTAGGGCTAGACATTGTTCTTGGTACTCATGCAGTAACAATCAAGGGAGCTCTGCATGGGACACGTTATGTGACCCTTCATTCTCTGATAGCAATGCTGACTCTTTAGGGTCAGATTTGCAAAGGTATGCATGTGCCTAAAAATGCAAGTAACTGTGCTTTAGAGAAGTGCCTGAAGTGAGTTAAGTGCCTAATTCCCATTGACTTTCAGTGGGAGCTGCATGCCTGTCCTGATTTAGGAGCTCTCATAAACCACACATGGCACCTCCTGATATCTTTAGGCACCTACAAACCTTGGCGCATCTCGCTCTTAGCACCAAGTAAGTTCATTCTCAGACAGCAATGACACTTCTTTCTATTGTGGTAGTCGACGTCTGGATGCTACAGCCAAGAGTGCACTAGAAATGGATAGTTACATTTAATTGGCTTGGATAGTGACTACTGCAGGCTGTAAAGTTCTTTACTTACACCCTGGAGGCATTCTGAAAAAGTGAGAAAGGCTTTCCTAGGTTTGAAGGCAGAAGAAGAAAGTCATTGATATCACTTTCAGTATGAACTTGGCGAATGAATGGATGCCCTGTCGCACTGTTTGAGCTGGGGCAAGAATACTGGCGCATGAAAACAATTATCAGTGCATATGATGGAATGATCATTCAGGACTGCGGGATCAGTGGAACAAAATTGCACTATATCTTTGGCAGTACAGGAGCTTATGAAAAAAAATATATGTTTTTACCAGTTTTTCCTTGCTTGTGACAGGTTATCTTGGCATTTTGTTCACAGATTTCCTAAGACAAATTAGCATAATCCAATAGCATTGTTTTTCTGCATCTTTCTAAAGCTATGTTTGAATATTTCCACTTCTGCATTCATATTTGATTTTCTCCATTCCTTGAAAATGAGTTGCTTGGCAACAAACAAAAACATAGAATATGCAGGGAACTTTTGTGAGCCAGTCCAATGCAGCACCTAAGAAATGTCAAACTGACCCATAACATGTTTTGTTTTTAAGTATTTTATAAGTGATTAGATCTCACTGTGTCCAAGTGGTAGCATGTAATCAATAACCAGTCCAATTCTGCTAGCACCCTCTTATTTGCGAGTGGCCCTTGCCCTTCATCCATCATTTCTTCACTCATGCAGTCTGTTTCTGAAATAAAATCATAACTTAACCATGCACTTGACAGAATTATGCAGCGGTTTTAGAGCAATGTGTTTATTTTTCACTCTGCTGTATATATCAGCTCATGTTCATGCTTTGAAAGTCTGTGCTTTATTGTTGTTGTATACTCACCTGGTCCAGTAAGGTCTGGTCGTATTAAGAGAGCAGGAGTTCAGATCCTCATTTGTCCAATTTAAGAGTAAAGGAGGTTGCATTCAAGCTCCTTACAAGACACTTTATTCTTTCTTGACAATGATTATAATCTAAAGGTTTGGGATTTGCAGGCCATTGTTTTGCTCACCTTTTAGTGCTCTATTTTTTTTCAGCAATCAGTATTTCACAGGATGAAACAGAAACAAGCTGTTCAGCTGTTGGACTCCTCCTTTGGCTCTGCCAACATACAGACTGAGGGTCGGGTACAGAGATCTAGCATAATGCTCCTGGGATACAAGGATTTAATCTTTGAAGAGGATGTTACAAGTTGATTGGGGGAATTAAAACCTGGCCAGCAGCCATACAAACTCAGCAAGCAGCCACTAAGTCCCTGTGGCTCATAGGGAAAAGTTGGCATGAAGTCAAAGGATGGATGTAAACAATGAGAAAAGGCATTTGACTTTGTATATTCCAGTCCATATAACAAAGGGCTTTATTTCAGGTTTTTGTTGTGATCGTGATGCTCTCCTTTGTAGCTGATAACTTAAGGTATTAAGTGAATAGAACTGATTGTCTCAAACTTTAATTCAGTCATAAAAAGTTATATTATACTAAGGGAGAGAATGAGACCTCATTCTGTTCCAAACAGTTAAAGATTGCTTTGCAAAACTGAAAATATTTAGAGCAGAATGCAGCTGGTGTCAGGATAGATTTTGCATACAGTTCATTAAAAATACCATAGGTACAGTCATCAAAAGTCACTTAGGACCTTCAATTCTGATTCTCTCTTTTAGAGGACTTGTGCTCCTAAGTCACATGGGCAGTTTTCAAACCTTTATCACCTATGACAAAGTGGTTGGGTTTGGCACCTTAATGGATGTTTATTGTCTTGGGAAGGTATCAAGAAGGAACTGTGAGCCACAGATTATGTTGCATGGGAGGTCAGTTTGTCAGTATTTATTTGCACATGGCACCCAATTTAGGTCCCAGTTCATCAGTAAGCCTCCCCCTTGATGTATGAGGCTCACTGGTTATAGGTAACTGGTGGTCACCCTCTGTGCACAGGGCACTGCTTCACCCCATGTGTCCCAACACAGAGAGGGGATGCTCCAGCGTGGCAGCAACAGCCCTCACCTGCAGCGAGCCTGGAAGCACCATGGGCAGGAGATCTCCACGCCAGATAGAGCAGTCGTGGTCTGCAGCAGCCGCGAAAACGCTGAGGATGGTGGGGCGCTCCAGCCAGGCCAGAGCAGCCCCCATCTGCAATGGTGGGGCTGCTGCAGCCCAGCCGAGCTAGAGCCCTCTCACCATTTAGTTGGTTAACCAGTTAAAACTTAATGTTAAACTGGTTAACAAAGTAAAAGGGATTTTACATCCATAGTAGTAACAGAATACTCCTTATCAGCTGGGTTAAAGTTATCAAAAGGGACTCGGTCACTTAGGAACCTGTTCCTATTGAAAGCCAATAGAGGGCAGGCATCTAATTCAGTAGGACAATTTTGACAATTTTATTTACACTTGCTTGGGGTTCTTAGGTATCATACAATATAGACAATAACTGAGAGATATTTCCAGATCTGAAGAAGTGGGTCTGCCCCACGAAAGCTCATCACCTAATAAATTTTTTGTTAGTCTTTAAAGTGCTACCTGACTGCTGTTTTGTTTTATGAAGATACAGACTAACACGACTACCTCTCTGTGACTTGTAGCTATGTCACAGCAATGTAGATTATCTTGATCCCTAACACAAATAAATTGGATTTCAGGTTTCCTGAGAATCCTAAATGCCATTCTGTGTACAACGTCTGCTCTTCAGTGTCTGAATTGTAGCTGCACTAAATTCTGTACAGACATTTAATGCTTTGTTACTATTTAATGAGTGATGCAAGCATTTGATTTCAGACAGAACTCCAGATCAGCTTTTCTCAGTTTGGTGATAGGGAATATTTATTTTAAACAGGGCTGTCCTGCTTAAGGGAAGGTAAACTGAGTGAGAGCAAGGTGATCTGGTATAACTCTTCGAATAACAGGATACCAGCTCATCACAGCTTATAATCTTTGTTCCTTCGTCTTGTCTGTATTCCCTTATGTACTTTGGATACCCTCTTTTTTCCCTGTTATGTCAGTTATATCATATCTTGTACTGTCAAAAGTTCTGTTTATCTTTAATGAGAAATAATTAGTAACTAAGTAGGTCTTACATCTTTAAACTTAACAGCACCAAAGTCTTCAGGCAGTTGGGCAATGGTATTAAAACAGATTGTTTTCCCTTGAGCACAAAACCAGATGCAGATCAAGGGCATTTTCATTACATACAAGGGTCTCAGCAGCTTGTAGTTCTGAAGACACTGTAATGTTAGATGTATTCTTCGAAATGGGGAATTGAGGAAATGACAAGGATGGATTGGCATATTTATGAGGCAGGTTGAGAGTAGGAAAAATGGTTAGGCAAATGCAAATCAAAGTGCAACATTTTTATTTAGATGAATGAATTTTGGGAGGTTTAATGGCCAAGGAAATCAAATGGAACCAGTATCTCTCAGAGTTTAGAAAATGAACAGTGCCACCGATTTCCATGGGAAATATAGAAGATCAATTATGCACATCTGTTTTTGAAAAGATTTATTAAACTTGTTCAGGAGTTTTTATAGCTGTTTCAGCTGCTGGTGTTAGTAATGCACATTCAGGAAAAAACGTGTCTCATTTTGAGATTTATTATGGATTCTGTAAGTGCTCCCACCCTTGAATAAATCATTTCATATATTTTAACTATCTGTCTAGGAATCCTGAAATGTGAAAGAGACATAATAAATAATTGAATGTGCAGAATAGGAGCAAATATGTATATTATAACCTTTGATTTCCAAACACATTCTCACTGAGGGAGGCAAGGTCATGTGATTTAAAATAGCTTTCAAATGTATTATTATGTCATCAGAGGTTTAAAAAGAATTAACAGGCCTGTGCCAAAGTCCACTGAAATCCATGGAAAGATTCCCAGTGACTTCAGTGGGCTTTGGAGCAAATCCCAGTTCCTCAGCTGCAGCCAAGGAGGGTTCAGAGCAGCTGAGCAGGAGCGACACAAAGATGCCCCTTTGCACATCTCAGATCCTGGTGCAATTCTGCATTTGGACACCTCCCCGACATAAGCTACAGCAGCTTCATGGCTGCTTCAGCATGTGCCAGCTGCCGACAGCTCCAGCAAGCTGTTTTGAGAGATAGGGATCTCTCTGGATCATGGTGTTCTCAGCCAGGCTCCTTTTTTTTCCTGACACGCTGCCTGGGCAGGCCACTGGGATGAAGGGTGGTATAGGAACAGCTTCTATAGTTCAATGCCCCCAGGATATACTCCAGAATGTGGACCTGCTAGTTTTAGGACAATTTTGTGCTGCTCTGGCAATGAAAATCTACTGGATTGGATCTTGGCATTGAATTCCCTGAGAGGTTAGCCATCAGCCCTGAAAATCTTGGGACTAGCCAGCTATTTTGCTAAATGGCCTCATTATGTTATTTCTGGTTCTTATGGACTATTTAGGGGCAGATCAGATTAAGACCAGAAAGCAGCATCTCATTCAAAAAGGTTTTGGTTTTTCTTTCTTGTATTCGTAAGTGTGTGCAGGATCAGAGCCTTTGTTGCACAGTTCATATAACTGATTATCCGGATTGTGGGCTATACTTTTTTTGTGGTCTAGGATGGTGATGGGATGATGAGATCTGCACTAACAATACAACAGAAAGGTAGAACTGATGAAATGTGGATTTTCCCATCCACAGGAAATTTTGGTATGAAATAGTTTGTGCCAAGATGTCAGTTTCAAACCATTCTACTACAACACCAACAGGAGGCCCTTTGATCTAGAAAAGAACGTAGACTGTATCAATCAGTACTAAGCAACCATAGTCAGAATATTTTTAAAAATAAAAGACTATTTCAGTGATTACATTATATCATACGTCAGCAGCAATGCCTCGCCTGAAAAGCGTACTCTGTGTGTTGAGACTGGAGCTGACATCATGAAATAATACACAAATAATGAAAAATAAAATAATTCTAAGTGCAATTTCAACATGTTTGCAAAAGACCCTCAAATATTTTTGAAATGTTTTTGCAGGTATTTTAATTGTAATAGACACCTACTTTTTCAAAATGATCAGATTGTGAAGGAAATGGCATTGTCCATTAAAACAAAAAACAAACAAACAAACAAAAAACCCCTCAAATTTTGTGACCTGTTCTGCAGAAGGAAAGTGACCTAACATGTTTGTATAGAATCCTGTTCTTTAATCCTGACCTGAACCAATGGCACCCGCTGCAGTATCAGTCCCAGGGGTTGAGCCATTAGTACTGATAATGTAGCTTTCTTTAATAGGAGAATGAACCCCCACCCAACTAAAGTAATTAGACCACCACTTTGATAGGGTGGCTAATGGAATATTGATGTAGTGATTTGCAACATTTAACAGACTTTCTGTAATAGTGTCCATGGCAGCCTTACAAGAATAACTGTTTTAATCCCTAAAGCCTCTTCCTGTTTGTTGGACCTGAAGGGCTCAGGAGGCAATTTACCATTGCTATGGAAATAGTGACTTCTGACGAAAATTTGCATGCCAATATTTGTTTTGGACACTGATGTTCAGGCACCTTCTTTCAGGAAGTTCAGTGTTAAGACATCCTATGGTGTTGTAGGTGTTGGGATAAATTGCTGGAGTATCCTGTGGTTATAGACTCAGAAGCACCTGTTTCTCAGGAGTGCCTAACCCTCTGCGTAATTTTTCTCATTCAGTTCAGATGGAGGTGTGGTGCTCCTCTCTCTATGTCTAGCAAATGTTTCGTATTTTTCCTAATAGAAGTATCCATCGCTTTGGCAATTTTCTCCTGCCTTTGGAGTAACCTGTCGAAGACTTGCTACAAAGAGGGGGATTTGGAAATATTGGAATTACTAGACTGATTCCCACCAATGATCGATTGTTCCATTCTTGGGAGCTGCTTATCATCAGGTTCTGAAGAGAGAATATAAAACTCTGATAATATACAGCTGCAGTGGAGCCAACAGCCACTGCGGGCCCCAGGGCAAAGTGGGAGTGGGACCTGGTTCCAAGCCTCTGGAAGGGGTGGGCCTGGGGTGGAAGGGGCAGGGCCCAGGGAAGTCAGCGGTGCTGGCCCCTTTGCCAAGCTGCATTAAGTGGCGAAGCAGCATTGCTGCTGCATTTCAAAGAGGCCTGGAGCTCCAGCTGCTGCCACTGCTGAAGTAACAGTGATGACAGGCAAAGCTCCAGACCCCTTTGAGACACTGGACCCCTGTGCAACTAGTCGGTGGGTCTGTACCACAGTGGGAAAATGTAACCCCCACACCTTTGGGCTGTGGTGTATGGTCCCATTTAGTGGCACTGAGACCACTTACAGAAGGAATACTGAGTCTGCTCTACAGCCTTAGCTAACAGTGGCTTTTAGCTCCTACTGGAGAGCAGGGGTCAGCAACCTTTCCTAAGCAGAGTGCTGAAATTTGACACTTCGACATCTAGGTAGGGTCTGAGTGCAGGTGATACTTTTTAAAGTCACTAATAGTCCTACTTACAACAGCTTCATTAGTAAATACAAAACCTTTACTGATCAAGTGGTGGTTGCTATTAGCTGGTCTTTTGTTAATTCACAGGTAGCATGGCTTTGAGCAAGTTCCCGGCTGCATGTGGGGGGGGGAGGGCAGGGCTGTGTGTTCACCTCACATGCCAATGAAAATCAGCTCACATGCCACTCTTGGCACCAGTGCTGTGAGTTGCTGACCCCTGCTGTAGAGGCTCAGACAAAGGTACCAGATTGATTCTACTTTTCAGCATTAGAAAAACATACCCCTGGGAAAGCAACAGCCTAACCCCAGTCAGTTAGTGATTGGGCCCAGATGGGTGTGGGTTTGTATCCCTTACAAATCTTCATTTTTGTAGTAGAACTGAAGATACTAGTATTTACATGAATGTTTCATTTAGTTAAATCCTGCTAAACTCTTTCCTCTAGTCCAGGTTGAACCTCTCTTGTCTCTCAGTCTGTCATTCGGCAACATCCATAATCAAGTATAGTTTTAGTTAGCCAGATGACCACTTAACATGGGTTTGGCCAAGTTGCCTACAGACTCATAAAGTTTGTTTACAGCCTCTAGTCCTGGATCTCGTTTTCTGTGCTGATATTTAGCTCTAATTTACCCCTAAATGTCTTCTGAAAGGCCAGTAAGCAGTGGAAGTGTTGGTAATGTGCTAGACAATCATAGAATCATAGAAGAGTAGGACTGGAAGGGACCTCGAGAGGCCATCGAGTCCAGCCCCCTGCCCTCATGGCAGGACCAAGCACTTTCTAGACCATCCCTGAAAGCCACCTATCTAACCTCTTCTTAAATATCTCCAGTGATGGAGATTCTACCACCTCCCTGGGCAATTCGTTCCAGTGTTTGATCACCCTGACAGTTAGGAACTTTTTCCTAATGTCCAACCTGAACCTCCCCTGCTGCAATTGAAGTCTATTGCCTCTTGTTCTATCCTCAGAGGCAAGGAAGAACAAGTTCCCTGCCTCTGCCTTATGACACCCTTTTAGATACCTGAAAACTGCTATCCTGTCCCCCCTCAATCTTCTCTTTTCCAAACTAAACAAGCCCAATTCTTTCAGCCTTTCTTCATTGATCAAAGGTCTAGAGAACATGACCTTTCTTGTTGCTCTCCTCTGGACTCTCTCCAGTTTCTCCACATCCTTCCTGAACTGCGATGCCCAGAACTGGACACAATACTCCAGCTGAGGCCTAACCAGCGCAGAGTAGAGCAGGAGAATGACTTTTCGTGTCTTGTTCACAACTCACCTGTTAATGCATCCTAGAATCATGTTTGCTTTTTTTGCAACAGCATCACACTGTTGACTCCTATTTAGCTTGTGGTCCACTATAACCCCTAGATCCCTTTCTGCTGTACTCATTCCTAGGCAGTCCTTTCCCATTCTGTATGTGTGACACTGATTGTTCCTTCCTAAGTGGGGCACTTTGCATTTGTCCTTATTAAACTGCATCCTGTTTACCTCAGCCCATTTCTCCAGTTTATCCAGATCCTTCTGAATTATGACCCTATCCTCCAAAGAAGTTGCAACCCCTCCCAGCTTGGTATCATCTGCAAACTTAATAAGTGTACTTTCTATGTCAATATATAAATCGTTAATGAAGATATTGAACAGAACCGGTCCTAAAACAGACCCCTGCGAAACCCCACTAGTTATACTTTTCCAACAGGATTGAAAACCATTAATAACTACTCTCTGGGTACAGTTATCCAGCCAGTTGTTCAGCCACCTTATAGTAGCCCCATCTAAGTTGTATTTGCGTAGTTTATTGACAATATTGGCCTACTGTGGGTCAGCAAATTCTCTGGGTCAGCACCAGTTCCTGAGGGTGCCGGACTAGAGAGGTTCCACCAGTATAATGTTGAGGCATTGAGTTCCACACGTTAATTCTCTCTATGTGTCAGGAAGGGGTTCTTTCCTGTTTTGTCTATTGTAAATTTACAGAATCTTAGAATCATAGAATCCTAGGGTTGGAAGGGACCTTAGGAGGTCACCTAGTCCAGCACCCTGCCTAAAGCAGGGTCAACCCTAACTAAATCATCCCAGCCAGGACTTTGTCAAGCCAGGACTTAAAAACCTCTAGGGATGGAGATTCCACCCTCTATGTAATGCATTCCAGAGCTTCACCACCCTCTTGGTGAAATTGTTTTTCCTAATATCCAACCTACACCTCTCACTCTGTAATTCAGACCGTTGCTCCTTGCTGCCTTTTAATTCCACTCTGCCCCCTCCCTTTGTTCTTTTATGATAAAAGCAGGTAAATGGGAGCACCCAAATGATCTTCTCTGTATCTTCAATTAATGTATATAGCGCTAGCACATCAGTTCCCCATTCATCTCCTCTCTAAAGTATATAGCTTTTTGTTTGTTTTATTTGTGCTCACATGGAAGACTTTGCAGACCTCTGCTCCTTTTTGTTGCTTTGGTCTACTATAGCATCTGAGAGAGAGAGCTGGTGAGGACCTGAACCCACTATTTTGCAGAAGGGTGTGCTACCAGGTTATTTATTTTATTGTATTAATATTGTATTAGCACCTAAGACCCCAGGCATGAACTCCATTGTGTTACGTGCTGTGCAAATACAGAAAAATAGATAGCTCCTACCCCATTGAGCTCACACGCCAAGTAATATTGGGATAATAATATGTTCACTATTATTCACTAGCCCTTTCTTAATGTGTTTGACCACCATGGTGAATTGAGCAAACAATTCCATTGGACTGTCTGCAGAACCTAGGTCGGGATCTGCAACCTGCAGCTCTGGAACTGCATGTGGCTCTTTAAGGTGGTCCTTGTGGCTCCCAATGCTATAATTGCAAAGGTTAAAAAAAAATCCCTCCTGATTATTTTAATAAATAGTTGACATCTAAAAGCCCAAAACTGAGCAATTTATATCTAAATAACAAATGATATGTAATTTTGAAACGTTGAATAACTCCTCCTGGTATCCTCCAGACAGAGAGAAGGTTTGGGACTGAAAGTCAGGATGACAGTGGTAAAAACACACACGTAAAGTGTGAGGAAATAGAATATGTAAGATGTTTGTGAATGTCCTGCAAGAAACATGTATCACATTACAAATCATTGTGTGTGTGTGCTGTTTTTAAAATAGGGGTTGCAAAAAGTATAGTTTGACATTATTTATTAAGGATAGTCTTATATTCACGTTCATTGTGGCTATTGAATTACTGAGTGTTTTACCAACTTGGAAAAAATGGCTCTTGCTATTTTGGTTATTGACCCCTGACTTAGATTATTGTTCCAATTAGTCTTTACCTGAGAGCTTTCTAACAAGTATATTTGTCCATGCAGCAATTTTTGAAAGTATGTTGTTGTTCATCTGGGAGGAAATCTGTTTGACAGCCGTCATTAGGAAGCATTGTCCTATCCTTATAAGCAAAAATAAACCCATGTCCATTGTGTTCTTTAGGAAACCTTTATTCAAATTAAATGACCTCAGAGAAGTTAAACCTTTAAGCCAGACCCTTAACGCTTTCTTTTAGGATATCATGTTGTGCAGCATTGTTAAATATTGTTATGTACTTTATGAAATTACAATAAATAGAAGTTGCCTTACTACTGCAGGATGTTGTTACAAGAAAATCTGTGAGAGGCTGGTAGCTCTTAGTGCTCAAATGCATGAATAATAATAATACTTTGTACTTGCCTGACACCTTCTATCTGAGCATCTCAAAGCACTTTGCAGACATCAAGCGACGGGCTGTTTTGAGCATAAATTAGATAATGTCTTTAAAGTGCTTGGAACATGAAAAGTGCTCTATGAATGCTAAGTAGCAGTATTATTTATTATCAGCTCTGCTGTTATTATGAGAAATTAAAGCTTACAACATCCCTGTGAGGTAAAAAAGGGTATTTTATCCATGGAGAAGCCACAGAACAGACAGTTCCAAAACTACATTTTCAAAATTTCCTCTTGTTTGCTTCAGTTTTTTGAGTACCCAACCTGAGACCAGATTGTCAGAAGAGCTGTACATCTGCATCTCTGGTAGACAGTGAGCGCTCTGGGTGTTGATCATGTCCAGAATTAAGACCTCAGGGGTTAAATCTTTTCATTGAATCATCAAAGCAATGGGAATTTTGCCATTGACTTCAATGGGACCAGGATTGCTCCACTGTGAAATCTGGGTGTCCCAATTAGCAGGCATGTCTGATGATTAAGTGGCTAGCCCAAAGTCACAGAAAAAGTTTGTAGGGTGAAAGTTGGTTGTAAAACCAGGAAAATAACCCGTATACACTGAGTCCCAGTCACATTCTTCATCAGCAAGAAAGTCATTACTAGGCATCCAACTTGTAATCTACTGAGACAATAATTGTCTTCTGATTTCAAGGTTTTGTTGACCTCATTGCAAACATGAAAATAAAAAGGTCTAACTGTGCAAATGTCTTCCTTCTTTTAAACTCGACTATAGTTATTTCTTCATCTAGAGAACTGCTGATTAAACATCTTCAGACAGTTCTCCAAATCTCTTATGTATTTCAGAGAGTTTGCGTGTCTGTCCATCTGTCTGTCTGCCTGTTCAAGAGCACCTCCTAAATAGTAAGAGCTAGGACCACCAAATGCAGTGTACAGCTTCCTGTTCTCAGAACTTACAGCAAGGCAAGGGTTTGGTTGTGCCAAGACAGTGAGATGTGCCTGGAATGGGATTGCTTCTCATGAAACCAGAGAGAAAAGAGACAGAATCACCAGGCAGGTGAAAGGGGCTGGCTGCGGGGTGCAACAGTCCTGAGTCTCCCACTTGGCAGGTAGGAGAGGGCTGGGAGGTAGTCCTCTCTCCTCAGGGCAGCCTGCATACTGAACCCTCCTCCCCTACAGGCTGCAGAGGAGGCTGCTTGGGGCGGGGCGGGGCGTAGCCCCCAGCACCCCACCCCACCCAGATAGCCTGCAGGCCATGGGGGAGGAGGGTGTGCTGGTTGTGTGGGTACCTGTGGGGGAGCAGTTTCCAGAACCTGACCCTCTCCACATAACCTGCAGGCCATGAGGGGCAGCTGAAGGGTGACAGCCCACCAAAGCCTTCCCCCACCGACAGCCTACAAACCTTGGTTGCCCAGTTTGTGGGGGATCAGCCTTCTGAAGCCTGGTCCCCCTCAGACAGTCTGCACACCATGGGAGGTTTCTGGAGGGGCACAGCCTCTCCCCCCTCCCTCGGAGCCTGGCCCAGAAAACCTGCAGGCCATGAAGGGGGCTGTTGGAGGGGGGACCACCCTGGGAGCCTGGGTACCCACCCAGACAGCCTTCAGGCCACAGGGTAGAAGTTGGGGGTGCAGCCCCCCAAGAACAGGCTTCCCCCCCAACAGCCTGCAGGAAGCAGTGGAGGAGGAGCCTGCTGGAGGCTGGTGGCAGCCCCCAGAGCCTCCCCCCACTTCAACAGCCTACAGGCTGTTGGGGAGGGTCTGCCGGAGGGAGGGTCAGCCATCACCCCAAGCAAAGACCCCTCTTGGAGAAGCAGTGTCCTGGGTGTCAGCAGCAGATTGCGGGCTGCCCCAGAGTGCTGCGCCCCCAGGCTGCAGGCCAGGGTGGGTAGCTAGAGGTGGGCATTTCCGCAGAACCCCAGTCCCCAGCCAGCAAGCACACAGTCCCGGCCCCCTCAGGAGGAGCCGCCAGCCTGGGAGTGCTGCCCTGGCTCCCTGGGAACATCACCCTCACTGCCACAGGTGCCCCCTAAGCCCCCACCTCTCAATCCCCTGCTGGAGACCCCTGCCCTAACTTCTGCACCTCCCAGCTGCTTTGACTTCTGTACCCTCATCACCTTCCTTGAGCCCCTCCCCACCCTCCGCCCTAAGCCACCCTCCCCAACCCTCCTCACCCCTGAACCCTCACTCCAGCCTCCATTTTTCTTCGTTTTTGAAAAATATTGTTGGTGGAAAACTGCCCATTTTTCATGTATTTTCAAAAAATCACCTCAGGTAAAGAGCCAAGTGATGCCGGGTACATCTGGTGGTCCTGTATATATTCCAGTGGTGCAATACAGAATCTGGTCAGTGCCACTTTTTTGCCACAGTAATCCTGACACGCGTGGAATACCGTGGGGCACGGTCATCTGGTCCCGACTTTTCTTTTTCTCTTTCAAGAAGAAAGTAACAGAAATTTATGGGATCGTGTAGCACAGCAATCCTCCTCATAACCTGCTTCCTGGGGAGTAGAATTGCTTTCCTAAGATGCCATTAGCAAAACATTTCATCATGACTAAACAGCAAAGTAATACCTGGAGAGGAGCCAACTTCTGCCTATTTAAGTCAAAAGGCTGGTGTTCCACCTTTTACCCACCCACCTTAGGCAGATAAATCTTCTTTCTTGGTGCTGCAGATTTAATGAAATTTCCCTTTTGAACCTTGGAAGAAAGTTCTGGTGTACAGCCTCCCATCACTGGCCTCAGCGCCTGTTTGCTATCAAAATAATTTTGCATTATGTAAAGCCAGAGGAACATTTTTGTTATCGTGCTTGAATTAATTCTGAATCCATTTCTACACAATGTCATTCAAAGCAGACAGTGTAGAGGTGAGTCAGGCAATTTGCGCAGGGATAGCCATTTGGAGAGTTGGCACTGACGAGCTCTTTAAATTCCGTGTTCAGCGTATGACCTAGTGGTTTGAGCACTGGGCTGCAACCCAAAAAATGCTGAGTTCTACAGTCTTCCACTGACTCCACTGTAGCGTTGGGTCCAAGTCATTAAGGGGGCGGGGGGAAGTCTGACTGAAATTTCCTCCTCTGTAACTTGGAAATAATAATACCTACTTCTCTGGAGTGTTGTGACAATTAAGTAATGTTTGAAGATGAAAAGTCCTATATAGCTGTGTTATTAGTTTACTAAACTGACGAATAGCCTCTTGGTGACTTTGAAAGAGAGAGTGAAGGTCACATAAGTAAATTCTATAAAATCTTGGGACTAAATAGACTCTTTTTCATCTGTTCCTGGCTGTGTCTACACTACCTCTCCCTTTCAGAAGGGGCACATAAATGCAGCCAAGTGAAAATGCAAATGAGATGTGGATTTAAATATCTTGTGTCTCATTTGCATACTCCTATGGCCTCTCATTTCCAAAAGGGGCTGCTTTTGAAACACACTCGTGTAAACAAGGTTCCTTTGAAAGGAAGCCCTGCTTTCGAAAGCACCCTTCTTCCCAATTTTTTGGGGGAAGAAGGATGCCTTTGAAAGCATTTTTTCCCCAAAGGAATCCTGTCTACATGGCTTTTTGTGTTTCAAAACAGACCCTTTCAGAAGCGAGATCCCATGGGAGTATGCAAATGAGGCAAGGAATATTTAAATGTGCACCTCATTTACATTTTAAATTAGCTGCATTTACATGCCCCTTCTGAAAGGGAGGGGTAGTGTAGACTCAAGTCCTGTGTTTCAATGAGATTTTTACTGTGAATTTCTGTTATCATTTTTTTCTGCTTCATTTAACAGGCACTTCTTTTAAGTAGATAACTATGTGTACTCCTGTGCCACCAACTTAAATAACATGTATTTTTTTGTTTGCAATGTTTGTTATAGCTATGCTGGCCACAGGATATTAGGGAGCCAAAATGGGTGAGGTAATACTTGCTGTTGGACCAATTGCTGTTGGTGAAAGAGAGAAGCTTTGAACGACACGGAACGCATGCATCTGGTGAAGTGCGTCTTTGCCCGTGAAAGCTTATGCTCCAATATATCTGTTAGTCTGTAAGGTGCCACAGGACGTCTTGTTGTTTTCTTGTACTCTCTCTGTCTAACCGAAGTGTAATAACAGATATTCCCCCCACACACCTGGGCTAATTTATTTTTATTTTAATCAAACACTTGATCAGCACGCAACAAACTGTTGCGAAAATGCTGGACGTTGGATCGTCTCAGAGCCAAATTATAACGAGGCTTCGGAAGAGGCCATTAACTCTTCTGTCTGTACAGCTGATGACTTGCTGGGTAACTTGCAGTTATGGTAATGCCTCCATTTACATGTCGCCATGCGGAGCAGCAAAGAGAGTGACCCACTTTTCTAAACCTCGCTCCAATAAGTTTTAAACATAGATTGACCCTGCTCCATGATTCCTCAAGGACAAACTTAATGAACATTTGACATCAGATAATTCATTCAAACTTTATACACAATAGTTTTTGCAAACCCGCTAAAATGGAGATGTGTTAAATGTATTGCTCATATTTGACACTCTCCAATGCCGCTCATAGCTTTTCTTCCCTTCAGTCCATTTGTTTAGAGCCAAGTTTAGGGAAAGTTAATGAATGTGCTCTCTTACAGTGTTCCAATACATGCATGAATATGTATAGTGGCAGTCCTGTCAGAAACACAGAGCCTCCTAGAGGGAAGTTTTTCAAATTAATCTTCACAATGGGCTGTCATATGAAATTGTTTGGATATTTTTTATGTGAGTCATTTTAGTAAATCTCCTTCAGCAGTAACCCCCTGACTCCATGCACATACTTTTGGAGACAGAAAGTAGTTTATGCAGTAAAACCTAAGGGTATTTACCAAACTTTGGGGCTGTTTAAAGGACTATTCTTCCCCCTGGAATAGTTACTTTCCAACTGTCCTAGAGAAGGTGGTTTTCTTAAAGAAATGTTGCATGACAAACTGAGAATACGTGTGTGAAGGGTGCCATCAAGATCACTGTCAGGTAGGGAACCTCTTGAACAAAAACCAAGTACCTCTAGCTCTTGAGGACAGACAGCACAAAGGCTGGAGTCCCACATCATCTGTGGATAGGGCATGAGGAGGGACACCAACCAGTGTTGCTTGAATATGAGTGCTTGGGTGGCCATCCTGGAGAGATCCAGGGGCTGCCAAGCTGATTAGTCAGTGCCCACAGCTGGCAGCAGGTGGTGCACATCCACTCACTCCTTGGTGCACATAACCAAATTTATTCTGCACATGGATGGAAACAATTAGAGGCACCCTTGACACTGAGCCATGGGTATTCTGAGCTCTCTTCTCAAAATCTAGCCCATGTACAGCACAGAGCCCTTCCCAGTGATGTGTTCAGGACTTCCAGCAAACAGTATCAGATAGTGTGCTATTAAATGAATAAAAGGTATCTGTCACACAGCACTGTATGACAGCTTTGACTTCAATGAAATACAACCAAATTACAAGTTTTCCCATGACTCTAATGAACGCCCAGTGGACTATAATCCTTAAATTGTGACTGATCTTGCGATTGGGAATACAAAGATATTTAAACTCCCACCTGCAGAGTATCCAAGTTTGTTTTACATATGAGAAGGAAAGTCAACGTGTCAAAAAAAGAGACCGAGACAGTTTCCATTGCTCTGTTTGCAGCAGCCAACGTTCCAGCCAATAGGAAAGAGATTTTTCAGTAAAATATGTTGTACTTCTCTTCTGATTTCTCCCCTACTGAGAGTAACATTCGTCACACTATGGAGAGATGACTGGCTACAGTTCCTTCCTGGAAGGTAAACAGCAGTGTGCTGGAGACTCATAGCTGTAATGTTTAGGAGGAAACAAGTGAGAGGGTTTTGGTGCTGCAGGAAGATGCTGGACTGACAGCTCTGGAGGGTGAAATTCTTCATCAGCAGCAAGTCCAGAACCCAGTGCATAGAGAGCTGAGCTGTGCCAGAGGAGATCCGCAGTTGGCTGTGGGGTGGAACAAGACCACCCATGTGGAGCCGAACAGCAGAAGTTACTACAGCCCAGTAGCTGAAGCAGCCTACTCTGCCTAGAGCAGGGATGGCCGACTCGCAGCTCTCAAACTATGTGCATCTCTTTGAGCTATTAAATGTGGCTTCTCCGCAGAGTCATGCACTGGGAGTGCCATCTGCTGCTCCGCACATGCGCCCCAGCACTTGGTGGGAGAAGCACATGCCAGCAGCGGCAGCACTGGGGAGGGGTGCTGGGGATGCATGACTCTGAGGCAGGGGAAGTGTTAAGTTAGAGCATGGCAGGGCTGGGGGTGCTTGGTTCTGGGGGAGGGGAGGAGGATTGTTGGAGCGAGGTGTCTGGGGGTGCCTGCCTGTGAGGGAAGGGGTGGGCATGGAGCCACATATTGTAGATTTGTGTGTGTATATTTATTTATTTATTTTGATGTCTGTATCTGTCTGCATATAGATAGATATATAGATATATAAAAATAAATATATAATACATGCCGCTTTGCTCTCTGTCCACCGGTATTTTGGCTCTTCGTCTCTTAACTGGTTGTACACCCCTGGTCTAGCGCAATTAGCAGGGGATCCCTCCAGCCCTACCCATAATGCACCGTGCTCCCCTCCCAGGCTTGGAATAATACCTATAGCTCACCCAGAGCAGGTCCTGTGCTTCTGAGGGAATGTTCATCCTCTGGGTGATCCCCTCAGCATCCAGCCCCACATTGGTTCACAGACGAGATCCTCTGGGGCTGCAGAGGGTGGGCCTGGATTTGCCTTTTCATTCAGACAGCAGGTATAACGTGGATTATGGCTGCCCAGGATTTCTCACCATCACACTGCTCCTGTTCCACCCCGCCGAGGGAAACCACGTTGAGGCATCAGAGACCCACCACTCCTTCAGACACTGCTTTCCCCTGGCCATAGGACGCATGGATCAGGGATGATTTTAGACCGTTAGGAAAACAGCCCCCACCTGGGTTGGTTCACACCTGCAAACCAACTGACCATGACCTCAGCTGGCTGCACACGAGTCACATTTCAGTCAGTTTTCTCACAGTGGGGACTGGCCAGCAGGGGTCATTGTCTACTTAGTATCTCTGCCTCATATTGCATTGCTTGAAGAATACTTCTATAACAGGGTTTAGCAATCCTCAGCACGCATCCCACTTTGGCATGCGAGTCAGTTTTAATCAGCATGCGAAGTGGGAGCTCAGCTCTGCCCTTCCTCCCCCAGGCATCTGGGAGCTTGCTCAACGCCATGTCACCGATGGATTAACAAAAGACCAGCTAATGCTACCAGCCACCACCTAAACAGGAAAGCTCTGCATCTTTAGTTATTAATGAAGCTGTTGTTAGTAGGACTATTAGTGACTTTAAAAAGTATCACCGGCACTCGGACCGTACATAGAGGTTAAAAGGTCAAACTCCAGCACTCCCTTTTTCTCCCTTCTCCTCGTTAACACCCTTTTAGGTACTTGAAAGCTGTCCTCATGCTGTTATGAGGTTAGCTGTGCTTCCCTGATCCTGTAAATTCCTATTACTTTCTTCTCAGGAGAGAAAAAGAAAAGTTAGGACCATGTGACTGTATGCCATGGCATTCCCAGTGTGTCAGTGTTACTGTGGCAAAAAAGTGACATGAACTAGGTTAAAAATCTGATTGGGGTTTGTGTGACTCCTACTTTGGTGCCGTAGTAAAATGCCAGTGTTGTGTCAGTTAGAGTTGCCAGCTCTCCAAGATTGTCCTGAGGTCTTTTTAATTCAATATTATGTCTTGTGATGAGACTCCAGGACTATACCCAACCGAAGTTGGCAACCCTAGTGCCAACTTCCATACACCCAGCCATTTCAGTTGAATAATTTAGGGTTGCATTGCAGCTTGGTTTCTGCACATGCACAAGAACAGAACTGTCCTGCTGTCTCGCAGCCCTTACTGAGTTCTGTCCCATGGGTGGAGCTGCAGGAGAAGGCCAGGCCTCAGAAAGGAACCATGCACTGCACTCTGTCAACATCTGTACACTCTGTGCTGACTCAGGATTTTAGCTGGTTAATTTCTTAGCCAACACTAGATTTACTCCCCTCCTTAAATTAAGTTTTGGTTCTGCTTTGAACAGAGGGTTGAACTTTGAGGAGCTCCTGAGGTCTCTTCCAACCCTATGATTCTGTCTTAAAAAATTCCTAAATCTAGATTGTGCTGTGAGATGACAAAATTAATTAACTACTCAGTACAGTGGTGTGGCCAGTCTGCTGCTCTGGCCCTTTTTGCTGTAGGAAGAGGGTCTCCAAGACTCAGATCTGGCTGAGAGAGAAATCTGCAAGTGCTGGAACCCCTTGAAGGCCTGGTATAGGTTAGTCCCAGGAGGCGTCTATGAGGCCTCTGGAGTGCCCAAATCATGATGGGGTCTGCTATGTCCCTTGAACAGACTGAGATCAGAAGGGCAGGTGGGGGCCTTCAAGCCCTTTTAGCCACCTGTCCTTCTGGACTGAGAGTTCTGTGCTGCTCCTCCAAGAATAATCTGCCCCTGACCTGTACTAGTCCTACATCATGCCACTCTGGCTCAGCCAGCCAGTCGGAAAGGAAGGTGCACAGACCCCAGGTGTCTGGAAGAAGGGGGTGGCTCTTACTCTGTCAAACTGCCCAACACAGGTGTTTAGTCCAAGTCAAGATAACCTGTAGCAAACTACAGTGCTAGATAACGTATGGTATTCAACTGGAATACCCATTCCAAAAAGGACTCTGATGGCTCTGGTTGTCGTGACCAATCAAGTCATTAAAAGGCCGGTTGATGGCACAATGGGGGCCCAGGATAAGGCATGTTCCCTACCTTCCCTTGGTCTGCAAGCTCCAGAAAGCTCTGGGACAGGATGCACAATCACAGTGGCACTTACCAGACTTACCAGGAAGTAGCCACCAGGTTCCTGCTGCCCCTAGGTGCAGGGTGACCAGAAAGGCTCTACATACTGCCCCTCACCTTCCACTGGCCAGCAACTGTGACCAGTGGGTGCTGTGGTGGTGGTGTCTGTAGGTGCAAGGGAAGCATGCAGAGCCTCCCACATTGCTGTGTGCCTAGGGGCTACAAAGACCTGGTGGCTGCTTTCTGGCAGCAGCAGTAAGTGCTGCCAGTACCCCCCAGCACCCATCCTACACCCGAACCCTCTGCCCCAGTCCAGAGTCCCCTCAGACACACAAACTCCTTTCTGGAGCCTGAATCCCTCCACACACCCCAATCCCTTGCTGCAGCCCTGGGTCCCTCTCTTATACCCCAAGCTCCTCATCCCCTCCTGCACCCCAGTGTTCTCAGTCTGGAGCCCCTTCCTGCACCCTAAACCCTTCATCCTCATCCCCAACCCAGAGCCCATCCTCCCAGCCAGAACCTGCCCTCACACCCCAACCCTCTATCCCATCCCGGAGCCCTTTCCTACTCGCTTCTTTTTGCCCCCAGAGCCTGTACCTCAGCCCAGATCCCGTATTGCCCCTCACCCCAACCCCCTCCCTCAGCCTGATGAAAGTGCATGAGTGTAGAGTGAGGCACCAGGGGAGAGGGGATGGAGTGAGTGGGGGCCTGACAGGTGGGGACTCAGAGAAAGGGTGGGGCAGGGATGTTTAGGTATGTGCCTCCAGACGTTGTGCAGTCCTGTGTCAGTGTGAGTGCCTGGATGGCACCATGGTGTATCAAGAGAACTTTGCTGTGCAGATGCAGTCTCAGACACCCAGCTGAAATCCCGGATGAGTCCTCACTTGTAAGGTCAGTGGGCCCCGGTTGTCATCGAGGGCAACGACTCTTCAATCATAGGGGCTAAAGCTACTTGCCTCTACAGCATGAGCTAAAAGCCAGTTGGCTCTTAGCCAAGGCTGTGGAGTAGCTGTCATGCTCCCTTGTAAGTGGGCTGAGTGCCTTTGGGGCTACATTTGTATTGCAGTAGTGCCTGTGAGCCCTAGTGATAGGCCAGGACCCCACAGCGCGAGGCACTGTCTAAATACAGACCAAAAACACGGAGTTCTTCCTGTTGCTCCAGGAAGCTCTACAATGGCTGGGAGGGTAAGCTGGACAAATTCAGCCTAGAAATAAGGCATACGTTTTTAACATTGAGTGGTGAATCATTGGAACAATTGACCAGGGTTGTGGGAGGGTTCTGCATCCCTGACCGGATTTCAGTCAAGACTGGGTGTTTTTGTCCTCAAAGATCTGCTCTGGGTCAAACCAAAATTGCTTTGGTCGTCTTTCGCCTGGGTTTTGCTGGAGGCCGGACTAGATGGTCAAAACGGTTCCTTCTGGCCTTAAATTCTGTGGCTCTATGAGAAGTATGCTAACAATGCTTTCTTCTTCACTTAGCAGGAACAGTTTTCACTGGTCACGTCACTATAATTTTTTAACACAAAAGTCTCTTTTTAAACCATTGTTAAGAAAAACAATAAGAAAGAATTACAAACTAGGGACAAGGGGGAAAAAAAGCCAAGGTTCCTTAGAAAAGCGAAGCACTGGGTTCCTACTCCTGATCACTCTAAAGCTCAGGAGTGGCCTCCTGAACCCGCTAGTAACACATATGTATTTTCCTTTCGATAAAAGGAAAAAGTCACCAGTCCTGCCATTAATCTTAGAAAGAATCTCTTTACATGAAGCACTTTCTGTCATGTCAGCATGCTGAGCTTTTAACAGTGGCACAAAAGAGCTTTTGCAGTTTTTAAAGATCAATTTCTCTGCACAACCCAGGGTCATTGCAGTCCATTTGTTAAAAAGACTTTGTAGTCCCATGTACCAAAGAAAAGTCATAAGAGCCAGTATAATTTTGGCTCAGTCAATAGCTGATGATTCCATACTGTGGTTTATGAAATTTATAACATTTGACCACTTACATCTAATATGCAACACTACGAAGCCACATGTGACAAATGCCCTCATTGGTTCATGTGCTACTAACATGTCTTGTGAATTCACATCAGATTCATTAGCAGATCATGTAGTCTAGTCTAATAGATAAGGTTATTTTATGCTGCAATGAGAGACACTTAACTCTCATTCTCATCTCTCAAAGACTGAAAGACACAAATAGGATGAGATAGTTCAAGGCACATTGCATGACATTTTGAGAGGAAATGAGAGAAGGATGCAATTACTAATATTATTTCTCTCGGGGATTTTTATATATGTAGAAAATCACCAGTTTCCTTTATGTCCATGCAAAATGGGTTTAGCTTGAGAAGCTATCAGTGGTCACAATTTCCTATAATTCCAAGTTATATCTGCATTCGTGCTTGCCTGTCCTGCCAATGCCATCTCTTGTAGCTCTTTTTAACTCTGTTCTGACAGGGGTTAAGTGTTGGAGATGAATACAGAAGATGCTCTGTGACTTTTCCTCCTCTTCCTGCTTGTGCCCTAAATTAGGGAAGCGGAATAGTGTTGACCTGTGTCATTATTGTATTAATTAATTGCACTGCCTTCTGCAACAGTGGCTACGTGGAGCTGTTAGGGCTTCCTGCTGTTAGGAAATAGTGACAGAGAGATAGTTGTGTTAGTCTGTATTCTATCAAAACACAACAGCAGTCATGTAGCACTTTAAAGCACTTGAATTTGATAGTCTTTAAAGTGCTACATGACTGCTTTTTTGTTTTAGTTAGGAAATGTTGCTTTTGGAACTACCAGCACAGAGCAGAAAGTCTGGTGAAGTACTTCACTAAATATATATGTCCAGCATCTTCTGTATAGAGATCAACATTTCCTACAAGCTGAATATGTACTTTGTGGTAATCAAAATCCTTTGTAATGATCCAGCTGTTTTTTTATTCTTTCCTGCTCTAGAATCTATGCTCTGTACCCTTTGTTTCACATTTTCAATACTGCCATCTTGCTGCTGAAAGCCTTCAGGTGTCTTCATGTAAATACACTAGGATTACTCATATGAGTAAGGATTTGCTGCAAGAGTTAAGTTGTGTTTCTTCTTCCTTATACTGTGTATAGCCGGAATATTGCACGTGCTTGTTGGGGAATAGAGACAAATATGAGATAAGAGCCCAGTTGAAGTAAAAGACAAATAGAAATGTTGTTTCGGCAGAACACAGTATTCTTTCTCGCTTTTTGGCCATAGATAAAGTCTGATGTTGCGTCTCTGTGTTAAACAGAAGCTGTATTCTCCCTTCCCCCTGCAGAAGTGGCTGCATTTCAGAGCTGGGTGAAGGGATTCTTGTATAGGTATTTGTGATATATGCACTGTCCACAAAATGCTTTATTATCTGCAGTGCTCAGAAGTTGCTAGGGAACAGTGTTGACCCATTTTCACTGATCAGTCTTAGGCTCTTCTGTTGAGGTCATGCTTCTGTTTCATTGGTTGCGTGTGTATGGAGTTGTGGATGGAAACCTGCAATAGCATAGGGCTAGGCTGCTGGCGTTTAAATGAAGCTTCTTGGTGAATCAGTATTTTAGATCACCTCGCTGCTCTGAGCTGTGTGCCAGGAGTGTGGCTGTGGACAGCCCCTATGAATTACGGTGATGCCCCTCTGCTAGACAACAGCAACAGAAGTCAGCTTCTTCCGCTGCCAAAGCACTGGCCCTTCTCACTTGAGCTCCCCCATTAGCTGTGGGACTTTTAGGCCTACAGTCCATAACTGAGCAATCTGGCTTCCCTTCAGTAGCCAGCAGAGATATACACATGCTAGCCAGTTTAGCACAGTTTGGATAAAGTGTCCTTAAAGGTGTGATATAAATGCAAAATGTTGCTGCTGTTAGTATGCCCACATTAGCTTCAGCCTCACACCTCTCGCTGTCTTTTAGTGCAGCCTGCATAGCAGGGTCAGCAACTTTTCTGAGGCGGAGTGCTGAAGGTTTGACCTTGTGACCTCTATCTGTGGTTGGAGGTGTTGGTGATTCTTTTTAAAGTCACTAAAAGTCCAGCTTACAACAGCTTCATTGCTCGGTAAATGAAGATGCAGCATTCTACCCTTTAGCTGTGTCTGGTGGCAGCAGGGGGAGCCCTGGCGTGCAGAAGTGGGGTGCCATGTGCTGGGGCAAGACAGCTG
Organism: Carettochelys insculpta; assembly: GCF_033958435.1. Classification (NCBI taxonomy): domain Eukaryota; kingdom Metazoa; phylum Chordata; order Testudines; family Carettochelyidae; genus Carettochelys; species Carettochelys insculpta. Next base: position 20,714,510 of record NC_134154.1, read on the forward strand.
AGGGGGAGGGCCTGGGCAGCCCTGAGGAAGCAGGACCGCCAAACCACTCGCTGGAATTAACCTCCTGCCCAAAGGCCGCTGGCAGTGATTGGTGAGGTAGCAAGACAGGACAGAAAAGGAAGCGAGAGAGCTTGGCCCCATCCCAGCCAGTGGGCAGAGGCAGGGGCAGATGGACTAAAAATTTCTGTCCTCGGGCAGATGGCAAGGGGGGCAGAGGGGCTCAGTCCCTGGGGGAGATGGGGTAGATGGCAGAGGTGAAGGGGAAGAAGGGTCAGTCCCTTCCCCAGAGGAAGTGAGGGCAAATGGGAGGTAGAGGGGGTGGCACGTGCAGCAGGGAGAGCAGCTCAATCCCCTGCCTTACCTTTGACCTAAAGGTCCCAGCCCCATGCTCCTGGCAGCTCCACACTGCCCTGCACCTGCAGCTCCGCTCGCCTGACCCACCGCTCCACCAGACAGCTCAGGGTGTCTCTCCTTGCTACAGTGTACGTCTGCAGGAACAGAGTGGTGCCTGCGGACCTCTGCACCTGTATACCAGGGGTCAGCAACCTTTCCAAGGTAGAGTGCCGAAATGTGACCTTTTGACATCTATGTATGGTCCAAAGCATGGGCAGAAGTGGGCCTGGCATGTGGGGAGGGGTAGCTCAGGGGTTTGAACATTGGTCCGCTAAACCCAGGTTCGTGAGTTCAGCCCTCAAGGGGGCTATTTAGGTATCTAGGGCAAATAGCAAAAAAGAACTGTTAGGGATGGTGATAGGTCCAGCTGTGGGTGCAGGGGACTGGACTTGATGACTTCTGAAGGTCACTTCCAGTTCTGTGGCATACATAGGCTGCATGGGGAAGGAGGGGTGGTGCTGAGCTCCTGCTATGTGTGCTGATGAAAATCAGTTTGAGGGCCCATCTTAGCACATGTGCTGAGGGTTGCTGACTCCTCTTGTATACAGCCAGTTTATTCAGATCAAGGAAATTCATGGTCTGCTGTGATGGGGGCTAGTTTGAACAGGAAAAAAAAGCAAGGAAGTCAAACAGCAGAAGAACAGTACAGGTTGAACCTCTCTAGTCTGACACTCCCTGCCTGGCAACATCTGTGGTCCAGCGTGATTTTAGTTAGCCAGAAGTCCACTTATTATGGGTGGTGGCCAAGTTTCCCGTGGACCCATAAAGTTTGTTTACAGCTATCAGCCCTGGGTCTCAGTGTTCTGTGTTGTTGTTTAGCTCGAATCTACCCCTACATATCTTCTAAGAGCCTCGCAGGCAGTGGACGTGTTGGTATTATCGGTAAGCAATATTGACCTTGGGTCAGCAAGTAATTTGGTTTGGCACCAGTCAGGTCCTGAGGGTGCTGGACGAGAGAGGTTCAACGTAGAGCTGCAACATAGATGTTAAGAGTGGCAAGGCTAGGCAGTGAGCGTAGATCTCATTGATAAGCAGTAAGTCAGTAAGACAAAATCTGCTAAGTGCCAGCATTTAACAGAAGTGTCTCTGTCTCATTTCCCTTGGTAAAGGGAAGCTTCTGATTCAGATAATTTGTAATCCATTTGGAGGAGGTGTATCATAGGGATAGGGCACTTGACTGGGCCTCAGGAGACCAACTCTATCACTGACATGCAATGAGAGCTTGGGTTAGTCACTTCAGCTGACTTGGATTCACTTTCCCACTCTGCAGAGCAGAGCTGATGACACTTCAGCCTCCACTCACTGCCCCATCCACACTCTACATTTCAGCTCCTGATTCGTTCACTGCAAAGTCTTTGGAGATCTAAGACAAAAGTGCTGTCTGAGGCATTGTTGTTATCCACAACCTTCCCCAAATCTGAATAGGAGTTTGTTGAAATTCCAAGTAGCTACAGGCTGAATGAGTCGACTGCACAGGATGCTAAAGCAGCTTTTGCAGCCATTCCCCTCTTTCATATAAACGACCAGTGCTTTTCTTTTTGTTTTAAAAAAAACATGAGGAGCCGATACAGCTCCTTGACTTCTGTCCCCTTCCCCCACCCTCCAGTTTCCACAGCTGAGACTGCCAGAGGGGTGGGGGGGCTTCTGTTTCCACCCCCTGCTGCTGCAGTGCTGGCGGTGGGGGGGAGGTTCCAGCCCTATGCTGCTGTGGGGCCCAACCGTGGCTCCAGCTTCCGGCCCCTGCTCTGTTGTGAGGCTGGAGAGGTTCCAGCAGCCCTATGACTGGGAGCCAGGTTGGATGCTGAGCTCTGCTGTCAGCCCCAGCCATGGGAATCCTGGCGAAGAGGTGCTGGTACATAGAACCAGCACATACTGTGAGGAAAAAAGCCCTGACAACAGCCTTGTCAAAAAACTACTTAAGCATTTCCACCATGTTTTCACGTGCAGGTCTATTTTTAAATCTCTCTCTTGGGCCCTAGTCAGAAGCAAAGCACAGGGTCTTTAACTTCCTCTAGACCCACCGGCAGCCCTGTTCATCTCTGGCTCCTGTTTTGATAAATAGACATATTCCTCCATTCCTTTGAACACACATATTTTGCTGTCACACTGAATTGTCTAATTATCTGCTGCTGGATGAAAGAATGGCATGCAGATGTGACAGGTAATAGTGAGTCAGTAATACTGGCACTCCATTTCTGAGTGGCCTTTGGATAAACACAAGATCACTTCCCTCTTCAGTATGTTCCTTAACTACCAACAGCACAAAGACTGTCACTTCTCTGAAACCACCTGAGTGTTTGCCTCATCATTCCAGCTGACACATGGCTATTGGCAGGTCATGGTTTTGTCCTTTAAAGCAATAAAACCTCATTAGAGTGTCCCTGGTTTATAACACCATCCCTGCTAATAGCAGTGTCTTAGCTAATTCCAGGAACCAGTTTTGCTTGCTTGTAGCAGCCATGTCTGTCATGTCACTTGTAGGTATAATGCTGCTATTTTCATGCTCCACGCTGCTTTGTGACCCATCTTGCTTTCAGTGCAGTTACAGTATGATGAAGGCAGCAAGAGGATGCTCTCTGCATCTATATTGCTGTGCACTGAGACAGCAGAAGCATAAAAGCTTCTGCCTTTCCCCCTCCTATTTGGTAGCCCTAGCTGTCAGCACTAGGACCCTGCTGGAGATGCACAGCTGTTCTCAAGACTCACACAGTTAGATCACATTGGTCTCATTAGCTCTGGTTGGGGAGGTTAGTGAAACAGCAAGGGGTCTCAGAAGTTGGGAGCTTTTATTAAGACAAAGGAAAGCTAAGGAAAGAGAGAAGGGATGGTGCAAGAGGAAGCCCTTTGGAAGAGCCCCTTCATGTCCCTTGTTAATTCAGAATAAAGAAAAATTCTAGAACAAGGGTGAGTGTTGGATAATCACACATTGTGTAGGGATTCAGAGTAGAGGCATCATACCTGTTGAAATTTGGAGATAAGATTTGGTCTCTGTTAAGGAGTTGAGTCGATTGCAGATGTGTAATCCTAGCTATGGCATCTGTGTAGCTCGAATCGACTTATCAGTAATCAACTTACCTGGCCATCTACACAGAGGGAGGTTAACAGGAGAAATTCTCCCTTTGACCTCCCTTACTCCTCATGATACCGAGGAGTACAGCGGTCAACTGTCGACCCCAGATAGACATGCAAAATGGCACTGTACCAGGTGTTGAAACTGAACTCAGGAAGATTGCCCTGACCATGTAAATCTTCCCAGTAGTTTAGACATACCCAATGTCTGTTTCCGTACAACTACCTGGGGTACCCTTATAGAAAAGATCTGTGATGTCCAACATGATAGATCCTATCCACATGTGGGTTTTTGGCTGGTTGAGTGTGGCTTCTTGGCCTGAACAATACTGTAAATATGTTTTCAGAATAACATGGCTAATTTGCTATAGCCCTACTGCCTCAGAACTGGTTGGACACCACAGGCTTAGATGTTTACTTGAACGGCACATTGGCAGTAGTGTTAGCACCATCAGGACCACTTTGGATGATTTTTCAGAACCTTTTAAGTCTCATGATACCGACCTTGGGGCACAGTGATGATGATCTTGGTACATAATGCCAGTATGTGGCAATTGTGCCACATGTTGATGATGTGTCCTGAGATTTATGTCCCAACATCATAAAGCAACACACTTGTTCATCAGGGCAAATAGTTATAAAAAATGGGAGCCTGCAAGGTTCTGAGAACCCTCAATTCCCACTGAGAATTGGGGCCAAGCGTGTACAGTTTTATCAAGCAAGTGGATGGAAGTTGAAATTGTAAACCTCATGCTAATTACCTCTGTTTTGAATAAACTTCTATGCTCTCCTCCATCTTTATTCCTCCAGAGGTGTGTGGGTTTTACAGTCTAATTTTCACTTGCAAAACATGCTTTTCATATTAACTTTCTGACTGAACACTACAAAAATAAAATCTAAGCCCCCATACATATGCATTCACAGAACCGCAAGCAAGACAGACAGGTTTTGCCAGCTCCAGGGACAAATATTCCAAAGACATCTATTTTATTTAACGCATGGAATGCCCAGTTCATTTTCTGAGGCCTAGATTGGTCTTGTGCTCTTTACTAATTACACTTGATTATAAAACCTCTTGGGATTTATTTTTTCTAATATCCCAATTTGAATGGGGATCTTCAAGTGTCTGGGTGGAATGGTGTTTCCTCCTGAAATGTTAATTAGGTGGAGAATATGTTAGGTTTTGAGAAAACTGTATTGTAAGCCCATAGATAAACAGATTGATTTAATTTTAATCTGCTTTCATGGTGGTGCATAATGATAGCTGGTTTCTGTCTCTCAGAGCTGAAAACCACAGACCTTAATAAGAGTTTGTGGGTATATTATACAGCTTTAAATAACTTATGTTGTGCGAAACCGCTCTCCACAAATGATTCTAACCCCACCAGTGTCTATAAGGGATTCCTGATTCTCTTTTGCTGTGGATTTTCAATCAACAAAGCTATTAGTTTAACCGGGACAAACTTTGTGGCATCCTCTCTGAAAACAACTGTACAAGCCAACTCATTGCACAGAGTCCTGAAGTCCAAATCGTACTGCAGGTTAAACATCTCTAGTCTGGCACTCTCAGGACCTGACAGGTGCCAGACAAGAGAATTTGGCAGACCACGGGAGGTCAATATTGTCTAGCACATTGCCAACACTTCCACTGCTTACTGGGCTCTTAGAAGACATTTAGGGGTGAATTACAGCTACATAACAGCCCAGAACTCTGACAGCCAGGACTGGTGGCTGTAAACAAACTTTATGAGACCATGGGAACCTTGGCCACACCCATGATAAGTAGTCATCAGGCTAACTAAAAGCATGCTGAATCACAGATGTTGCTGGACAAGAGAGTTCCGGATGAGAGAGGTTCAACCTGCATTTTGAAACTGAACCACAACGGATCTAAAATTAATGGTCACATTTTTTCAGCCTGGATTCCAGACATTAGATTCCTGAATCTGTGTGAAGGTTCTGCCCAAGAAATGGTTTGATTTTCAGAGGTGCAGCAGGTTTCATTCTGTTCAGGATGTCCCATTGTATTCATACAAAGGGGTACTGCAAGGAAACAGCCTTGCATGCCCATGGGAAGACTCTCAAACGTGCTGGGTAGTTCCTAGTAGGAAAATCCTCTTCACTGATTTCACTTTTCAGAGGCTCATCTCTCCTGACCTGCATGGCTTTTGTGCTTTTCAAGGCTTATCCTTAAAATGCAAATAAATCCAAAATCTTAATGTGAAACTCACATAAACCTGTGGAGCACTGCCTGGTTTCACACCAAAGAGGCATTTTTATGTGATTTCTATGCAAAGACATATAACTGTGTGAGGACCACATTCTGTTCCAAATTTCCACCTACAAGCAAAACAGCGGGGATAAATCAAACTGAATTTATCCTTAAGAATGTACAGTAACTCTTTCATATCTGGCGTTCTAAAATCCAGAGCCCTCAAATAACCGGCATTTTCACCATAAGTAAATTTTCAGTTACGTTTTCCATAAGTACAGTCTAGTGAAATTAAATGGAAAGAAATGCAGAAAATACAGTATAAGTTCACCATGTACAATACTTCTGTTGTTGGTAAACAAAGAACTCTGCATACATTTGTGTTTGTTTCTTCATATCTAATCCTGTTTTTCTTTAGTGTGATGCACAGCTAGGTATACCTCTCTATTGTCCAGAATATTTGAATATCTGACAACCTCCCAGTCCCAGGGCTGCCGGATATGATACAGTTTACTGTATAAAGTTCCCATTACCATATTGTTTAAGAGGTCAGATATATAATTAAAAGGACAAATACCAAGAGAACAGCACACTTTCCAACCACATATTGCATTATTGATTAGCATGGCTAATGTGATCAGTTCTACCTGTGGTAGGAACATAGCCAGTCTAGTCCACTGCTGTTGATATTAGGCTTGTGAAAGAGCTAGGTCTTCAGAAATGGCTGTACTCAGCCTCCTCCTGTGGTAGGTAGCCACACACTGAGAATACGCCAGCTTCTGAGAGACTCACCCTTAGCCCCTATCAGTCAGGATGAGGAAACAGGTGGTCCCTTATAGAAATGGATCCTAGTCCTTTGAACACTTTAACTATTAGGAGCAGCACAGTAAAGCACAGAGAGAAGTTGCACGCCGAGGGTGGGTTCATGAGACTGTTAAGAGACCTTAGTGTGTGGAGACTGTAAAGGAACCTGCAAGCCATCACTTACCCTCTTGTTTCTGACTTCACAGTGAATCCTTCACTTGGCGTTGTCCTGGACCCACCTACCTTCTCTGTCTGGCGCTCTTTGAGCTTCTTTTCCATCTCAGTGCTATTGTATTGTTTGCTGGGTTTTTGTTCAGAGGTCTGGTTCTACATTTCAGTGTCAGCTCTGTTACTGGGGAAAAAAAAATCCAACTTGAGAAACTCTGCTTAAGTGGTGCTAATGTAATGACAAATATTTTCATTACTAATCTTCAAGCAATCTGGTTGTGTTTCAGGTTAAACACCTTATTATACGTTTTAATAAGCCCTTTATGTACAAGCATCATTGGATGCTAGCCGTTCAGTGCAAGATAAGAAATAGGTCATTGCTGGGTAAACAGCTCAGGATTTGAGTGATGCCAGCATTCATAAGCTCTGTTCTTCCCCTTGATTTTAAATCAGATCTCTGGACCTGTTGGGAAAAATGAGCACAGAGATGACTGGCAAGGGTGTGAAGAATTATGTCAAAGAACAGCCATGCCTTTATTCATGTGCCTGAAAAGATCCCTGGTCCCAGTTCTGAGAAGTACTCTGCAACCTTCAGAATCAAGTGCTGGGGAAGATGAGATGTCTTCCAGAAAAATGCAGGGTGTGAGAAATGAGCATGCCAGTACCATAGTGATGTGATAGGATGACCACATCTGAAGTACATATGTTGGACATTGGCAGGATGCAAATTGGAGAGGATGACTTCATCTGGCACTCTGAGGCTATGCCTACAATCCAGAGTTATTTTGAGATAACGGCTATTATTTTGAAATAACTTTGCGAATGTCTACACTATGCAGATGCTATTTCAAAATAAGTTCAAAATAGTGGGCACGTTATTTCAAAATCAGTAGAGCTCACTGCAGGAGGAATAATGCCTATTTTGAAACAGCTATTTTGAATTAAGACACGGAATAGCTCTATTTCAAAATAAGCCATAATGGCGCCCAATTTCGAAATAGCTCTGTGGGCCTGGACATACTATTTCAAAATAGCTGGGTGCTATATCAAAATGCATTCTTGTGTGCAGCTTTGTTATTCTGAAATAAGAAGCTACCTCTGTAGTGTAGCCATAGCATGAGCATATTTGCATCTGACAATACCTTACAAGCTTTCCAAGTGCATTAGGTAGGGAGCTGCAGGTGCCCCCCTGTTGTTGGTAGTGTTCCCTATGCTCAGCGAGTAGGGCATCGTTTCTTCAGCTATCTTATTAAAGCTGCGTTTACACGTTCCGGCTACTTCGAAGTAGCTGCGCCAACTTCGAAATAGCACGCACCACATCTACACGTGGCGAGCGCTATTTCGAAGTTGAAATCGACGTAAGGCAGCGAGACGTCAAAGTCGCTATGCCCATCAGGAGATGGGAATAGCGCCCTACTTCGACGTTGAACGTTGAAGTAGGGCACGAGTAGATGATCCGCGTGCCGCAACATCAAAATAGCGGGGTCCACCATGGCGGCCATCAGCTGAGGGGTTGAGAGATGCTCTCTCCAGCCCCTGAGCTCGATGGTCGCCGCGTGCAGCGGCCCCTTAAAGGTCCCTGCCCCCTGCCTTCATGTGCAGGAAGCTGAGAGAGCGTGCAGGCGGCAGCCCAGCCACACGGCCAGCCTGCACGCCCCCTGCAGCCACCTTCCCCCCGCTGCGATGGCCGCCCGCCAGCACCCCCAGGGCACCCCCCCAAGGGGAGCCAGGGCTCCCAGCCCAGCAGCCAGGCTGGGAAGTGGCAGCGGGGCTCCTCCTGGACGGAGGCCGAGCTTCGGGACCTGCTGGGGCTCTGGAGCGAGGAGGAGGTGCTCCAGGTAATGGGGAGCAAGAGGCGGAATGCGGATGCGTTCGCTCGCCTGGCCGAGGGCCTGGCTGCCCGGGGTCACCCTGCCCACGCTCCTGACCACGTCAGGGTTACGCCCAGGCCCGGGATGCAGCCAGCCGATCTGGGGCCGCTCCCGTCACTTGACCCTTTTACAGGGAGCTCAGGGACATCCTGGGCCCCCAGCACACCTCCTCCCCTCCAGCCACTCTTGATACCTCGGCCGACGAGCCCCAGCAGGCCCCGGAGGCAGAGTCCACCCCGGAGGTAAGCCCCGCACCCCAGTAGCCCCCCCAGGAGCCCACCCCTGGGGCACCGGAGGAGGAGGAGGAGAGGGAGTCCTCCTCCAGCGACGGGAGGCTCCAGATCGCGCTGCCGTCCCGGAGCTCCAGCAGGGCGTCCGCCCATCGGGTGTCCCCCGACCATGGGAGTGGACCATCAGGTATGTACCCCCCCGGTGCACACCCCTGGGGTTGAGGGGCGGGGTAACAGACATGACCAGGGCCCTCCACATGCCCAGATGACCATGGCCCCAAGGACAGAAGTGGCATGTCCCTCACAGGAGTGCATCAGCCCCTGCCCCGCCAGCAAGACAGTGCCATGCCCCATCCCTGGGGATGGGGGGAGTGGAACCTAGGGTCCCCCGGGGGGAGGGGGTGGGACACCCATCAGCAGCAGCATCTCCCGTGGACGGGGATGGGGAACCAGCAGCAGAGGGGTGGGGGGACAAGGGCCACGGCTCGGGTCTCACACTAACGGCTGTCTCCACTCTTCTTTCCCCCCTGTGTTCCACAGCTGCACCATCGGAAGGACTGGAGAGTGCCGGCGTGGTGTCAGTGGTCCCGGAGAGCCCACCGGGGCCATCAGTCCAGGCCAGCTCCTCAGCAGACCACCGACCGGCCCCAGGGCGGGGACGATGGCAGAGCCAGCACTGCTGGATGGCGACGGACCCCCAGCTGCTCGCGATCCTCCGTCGGCAGCTGGAGGTCTCCGAGCAGCGCCTGCGGGTGAAGGAGCGGAGCCTCGACCTCCAGGAGCGGACGCTGGCCTGGCACCAGGAGGCATGGGGGGCCTTTATGCTCACGTTCGAACGTGTCGCAGACAACCTGGCCCCCCATGCCATGCCGGCCGCCACTCTGCCCACCCTGCCTGCTCCACCTGCCGCTCCACCCGCTCCTCCACCCGCCGTCGCACCGCCATCCGCCACTGAGGGCCCTTCCGCTGAGGGGGACCTGGGGCCAGCTGACATCCACTGGCCTTATCTCCCAGTTCGCCCGGCCCCCAGCCAGCCCCGGTGAGGGCTGAGGCCGAGGCGCGGGTCGCGGCTGCCCACCCCCAGCGCTGGACATTAGGGGGTGTGGGGCCCAGGACGTGGCCCCCCCCCCCTCCTTTGTATATATCTCCCTCACTTATCATCTTTTGTAAATAGTTTGTATTAGACCCCTGTTATGTTGTTATGATGATACCTGCCCCCCAATGTAAATAGTTCTCCCCTTCCTTGTCTTCCCCTTTTTTTCCTGTCATCTTACCTTATTTATAATACATATATATATAATATTTATTTTGCCTGTAAATAGTTATGGTAATAATAATAAGAGTTCAACATATATTCTGGTTTGACGAACAACATGTCTGTTTTTATTTACAAGAAAAGTTGGGGGTGTGTGCTCTTGGGTGCTCTGTGGTGTGGGTGTAGGGGCAGGGAGTGTTGTGGAGGATGGGAGGGTGCAGTGGGGGGCCTGCCAGCGTTCACCCTGCGACCTTGTCAAACTGGGCCCGCAGGGCCTCCCGGACCCGGGTCCCTTCGGGGTCCACCTGGCGACTGGGGGCAGTGGGTGGCTGCACATCGGCCCTGCCAGCCTCCACAGCCCAGCCCTGAAAGAATGCCTCCCCCTTGCTCTTGACAAGGTTGTGGAGGGCGCTTTACGCGCCCACAATCTGGGGGATGTTGGTGGGGCCCGCATCCAGGCAGGTGAGGAGACACCTCCAGCGCCCTTTGAGGCGGCCAAATGAGCGCTCCACCACCTGGCGCACATGGTTCAGGTGCATGTTGAAGCGCTCCTGGCTGGCTGACAGGTGGCCCGTGTAAGGGTGCATGAGCCAGGGCTGGAGGGGTATGCCGCGTCTGCGATGACGCAGAGGGGCATGGTGGTGTCCCCCACAGGGATCTCCCACTGGGGGATGTAGGTCCCCGCCTCCTGCCGGCAGCACAGGCCCGAATTCCGGAATACCTGGACGTCGTGGGTGCTGCCAGGCCAGCCCACATATATGTCCAGGAAGTGGCCCCGGCTGTCCACCAAGGCCTAAAGGACCACTGAGTGGTAGCCCTTCCTGTTTAAGTAGTGTCCTCCACTGTGCTCCGGGGCACGGATGGGGATTTGGGTCCCATCCAGAGCCCCGAAGCAATTGGGTAAGCCCAGGGTGGCAAACCCCGCGATGGCGGCATCTGGGTCCCCAAGCCGCACGAGCCTATGGAGGAGCAGGGCGTTGATGGCGTGGACAACCTGCAGGGGAAGCACATGGGAGAGCACCAATGAGGGGTGTGCAGGGTGTGTGTGGCCCTCCCCTGCCAACGCTCCCCTCCCCTGCCAGGTCTGCCTCCCCCTCCCCACGTGGGTCCTCTTACCTCCATGAGGACAGCCCCGACGGTGGCCTTGCCGACGCCAAACTGCTGTCCCACGGATCGGTAGCTGTCTGGAGTGGCCAGCTTCCAGACAGCGATGCCGACCCATTTCTCCACACTGAGGGCACGCTGCATGGCGGTGTCCTGGTGCCTCAGTGCGGGGGTGAGCCACTGGCATATCTCCAGAAATGTCTGCCCACTCATCCGAAAGTTCTGGAGCCAGCGGTCGTCGTCCCACTCTCCGAGCACCAGCCACTCCCACCAGTTGGTGCTCGTGGGGTAGCTCCACAGCCAACGGCGTGTGTGGTGGGGAGGGCGGGGGGCTGCAGGGTTTGGGGTTGCTTCCTCCTCCCCTGCGGGCAGCTCCTCCTCTGTGGCTAGGATGAGATCAGCTGCCTCCTGCATGGCATCGAGCAGGGCGAGCACTGCTCCTACAGGGGCGGCTGGGTGGACCTCTGGCTGCTGCTGCTGCTGCTGCTGCTGGGGGTCTGTGACTGCGTCGCCCAAGGTGTGCGTGCCTATGGCTCTGCAGACCGCATGCTGTGCAGGCTGTGTGTGTCTGGGAGGGGCCCTTTAAGGGAGCGCCTAGCTGTTGCCCCGGAAGTGCTAGTTCGCCCTGTCACCCTGTCTGCAGCTGTTCCTGGCACCCTGATTTCGATGTGGGCCGCTTTGGCATGTAGATGCTCCCCTGCAGCGCCTACTTCGATGTGGTGCTGCCCAACGTCAATGTTGAATGTGAACGGCAACAGCTCTGGGGAAAGTGTAGACGTTATTCATCGAAATAAGCTATTTCGATGTAACGTTCACGTGTAGACGTAGCCATAGAGTCATAAAGCCCATAAATAGACTAACTTATGAGGCACCTGGAGTAGATGGGAAGGATGTAATACATCTGGCACAGACTTGTGGAAGCCATAGTGAGCTTTCTCAGGCCATTAGAGGGGAATTCATGTGGATGTTATAATCGAAAGAGTGTTTTCCTGGGACGTCAAATTCTTGGCTGGGGGGGAGGATGTACCTATTGGATGCCGGGGGAGTGGGCAGGCATAGCCTGCCCACGGCTACAAGGCCCCTCTCACGATGAGAGGGGACCCATTAAAAACAGCCCGGTTCCAAGTAAATACGGGGGACAACGAAAGAAAAACCAGGAGCGGGAGTGAGGGTCAAAGGTTTAAAATGAGGGAGCCAGAGGGGGACACCGAGCAGAGGACCCCGGACAGCGCCCACCATTCCTCAAAGGCATCCAGGGAGTTGGTGGACGCCGCCCAGAGGAACTCTGCTCGGATTCGTGAGCGGAGGGAGGAACGGAACTAGGCCCCACAGTCGCAGGTCACCCCCCCTGCCAGCCTCCTCTCCCTGGTTTTGTAAATGGCCATTTTGGCCGTGGCCAGGAGGAGGCTGACGAGGAAGTCCCGTGACTTTGTGGGGCCACGGATAGGGTGTGAGAGGATGAGAAGGTGTGGGGAGAAGTGCAGCCAGAACCTCAAGGGGAGGTTCTGGAGGAGCTGGAAGAGGGGCTGCAGCCTGGCGCACTCAATGTAGATGTGCGCCAGGTTCTCCCTCGTGCCGCAAAAGGTACAGGTGTCCGGGATGGGGGTGAACCGCGCCAGGTACGCGCCCGTGCTCACCGCTCCATGGAGGATTCTCCAGCTGATGTCCCCGGCGGGCCGCGGGACCAAGGTGGAGTAGAGGCCGGCCCACCGGGGCTCCCCACCCTCCGATGACGGCAAGAGGTCCCGCCATTTGTGATTGGGGTGGGACACGAGGGTGGGGAAGTGGAGCGTGTGAAGCACGAGCGCGTACAGAAGGTGTCGTGGTGCGGTTCGGAAGGGGACCGGCTGGAAAGTGTGCAGCCGGCTGAGGTGATGGGGGGGAGGGGGGCGGGCAGGATCGCGAAGCCGGGGGCCCACGAAGAGGTCCGGAGGACTAGAAGTGGGAGGGGGGCGGGGTGCACCCTCTCGCAGGACCCGGCCGAGGTAACTGTGAGCGGTGGAGGGCAGGGCAGCCTTCACCTCCCGGAGTACGAGACGGGGGGAGCGTAGGTCGGAGAGCCCCATGCGCCGGGCGAGCGCCGGGGCCTCCATCCAGTCCCCCCGCTCGTAGTCCAGGTGGTCTCCGACCCTAGTACGCCGACAGGACTAGCCGCAGCCCTGCCTCTGGAAGCGCCAACCCCGTCAACCTTCGCCGAAGGAGGCAGAGGAAGGGCTCGATGGCCAGAGCGTACAGCTGTCCTGAGAGCGGGCAGCCTTGTCGTACTTCCTGTCCGAAGCTGACCGGAGCGGTCAGGGTCCAGTTGAGCTTGACCATACGCTCCGAGGCAGCGTACAGCACCCAGAGAAACCCGACGAAGCGGGGTCCGAAGCCGAAGGCCTGCAGGGTGCCCAGGAGATACCCGTGGTCCACCCTGTCGAACGCCTTCTCCTGGTCCAGGGACAGGAGGGCGAACGACAGGCCATCCCTACGCCCAAGCTCTAAGAGATCCCGGACCAGGGACAAATTCTGCAAGATGGTGCGGCCCGGGACGGTGTAGGTCTGGTCGGGGTGGACCACGTCCTGCAGCACGGACCCCAAGCGACAGGAGATGGCTTTCGCAATGATCTTGTAGTCCGTGCTGAGGAGCAAGATGGGACACCAGTTCTTGAGGTCGCGGGGGTCCCCCTTCTTGGGTAGCAGGCTGAGGACTGCACGCCTGCACGAGAGGGGGAGCACCCCGCTTTGCAGGGCCTCGGCCCAGACGCCGAGCAGGTCTGGGCCGAGGACATCCCAAAACACGCGGTAAAACTCCACGGTCAGCCCGTCCATGCCCGGGGATTTATTGGTGGGCATGAGACGGAGGGCTTCCGAGAGCTCGGCCAGAGTGAGAGGAAGCTCCAGCCGGTCCCGGTCGTCCCTGCTGACCAACGGGAGTTGGTCCCAGAGCGCCCTGCGGGCGTCGGCGTCAGTCGGATCCGGGGAGGAAAGAGCGGCGTAGAAGGCGCGAGCCCTCTCGCGCATCTCCACCGGATCCGTAAGAGGGGTGCCATCCTCCGCCAGAAGGCAGAGGATATGTTTTTGGGCGCCCCTCTTTTTCTCCAGGGCGTAGAAGAAGCGGGAGCCGTGGTCCATCTCCCGGAGGAGTTGGATTCGCGACCTCACCAAGGCCCCCTGTGCCCGATGGGCGTCGAGGGTCCTGAGCTCGTCCCGCTTCTCCTGGTACGTGCCGCAGAGGGATGGATCTCCGGGGCTGGCGGCTAGACGCCTCTCCAGCTGAAGGACCTCCCGTTCCAGCTGCCCTATCAACTCATCCCACCGCCAGCTGGCCCCCCGAGTATAGTCGCGGCAGAAGAGCCGCGCGCGCACCTTTCCCAGGTCCCACCACCGCCGTGCCGAGGGAAAGGCGTGCCGCTGCTCGCGCCAGGCCAGCCAGAACTCCCGGAAGGACGCCACGAAGCCCACGTCCTCCAGCAGGCTGTTGTTAAAATGCCAGTAGGCCGACCCCCGCTTCCCCGGCGAGAGGGAAGCCTTCACGGCCACCAGATGGTGGTCCGAGAAGGGGGCCGGCCGTACGCTGGAGGCGTGGGCCTGGGAGAGATGGTGCCGCGAGATGTAAATGCGGTCCAACCGGGAGTGTGCAGATTTATGGCCCACCACCCGGACGTAGGTGAAACCGGCGTCCTCGTCCAGGTGGTGGCTGCGCCAGACGTCCACCAGGGAGCGACGGTTAATGAGCTCCCTGAGGACGTCCGCAGCGGCCTGGCACTTCTCGGTCCCCGTGCGGTCCCGCTCCTCGAGGGTGAAGTTGAAATCCCCGCCGAGGACCAGGCACTCGCGAGGATCGATGGTGTCGAGGAAGGCCGCCGCCTGCCAGAAGAAGGGGGTTCTCTCTGGGCCGAGTGTCGGGGCGTAGATGTTGACAAGGTGAAGAGGCAGCCCCTCCACCCGCACCCGGAGATACAGCAGGCGGCCCGGCACGACCTCGACGCTCCCCAGCACCTCGGGCTGCAGGTCTGGGGAGAACAGGGTCGCTACCCTGGCCCGCTGGGCCGAGAGATGACTAAAGTGGACCCCGTCTCCCCACTCCAACCGCCACTTGGCTTCGGCGGCCGGAGTAGTGTGGGTCTCCTGTAGAAAGGTGACCGAGTACCCGCCCTCTCGGAGGAAGGAGAGCACTCGGCACCTGCGGAGACCCGACCCGCAGCCCCTGACGTTTAGTGTGGCAAGGATGAACGGCGCCATTTGGAGGGCTGGGGAGGATCCTTGCCAGAGAGAGCGCCGGCGGTTCCCGTGGGGCCACGCAGCAAGCCGTGAGCCACGCCAAAGGTGACGAGGGCGTCACGGAAGCCACGGGCCCGTTGGTAGACCGCGGCGTCCCTCTTCCCAGTCCCCTTGCCCTCCCTCAGAAGGGCCCTCGCGGACTCCAGGGCAGAGTGAAAGTCTCCCCAGCGCTGGAGGGCGAGAGTAACCTTGTTCTCGGAGCCGCGAACGTCCTCCAAGAACTGGCGCATCTCGCCCGCCAGCGCGTGGGGTGCCAAGGTCTCGGGGTCTTGAGAACCCGTCGGCCTCGCGTTCTTTTGGGCCCCCCGGCCAGAGAAGAGGTTGGGGTAGGGACTGGGGTCTGAGTTTGGGAGGGATGAGGGCGGCGGGGGGAGAGCAGCCCTGGAAGTACTGGGAGAGGGCAGTGCAAGAGGGGCCTCCTGAGGGGTTACGACCTCGGGGGCAGGTATGAGTGGGCAGGGGTAAAAAGGAGGGGGAGGGATGGGGGCAGGGGATGTAGAGATCAGTGGGGGAAGAGAGGGGTCATGGGGGGGAGGGAAAGGAGGGAGTGGGGGGGGAGGAGGAAGGAGAGGGTTTAGAGTGGGGGGGATTGCGGGTTCTGGAGCGGGGCATTGGCCGGGAAGGGGTATGGCGGGGGTGGCAAGCAGTGAGGCCAAGGTGGGAGCAAGGGCGGAAACACGGGCCAAGGAGGTCTCCAGGAGTGGGGCTTCCTCAGGCAATGGCGGGGTAGAGGTTGAGGTGCCGGCACTCTCAGCGGGAGGCGCCGGCAGGTCGGGGGAGAGGGTATCGGCGTTTTCAGTTGCGGGGACGAAGGAGGGGGGCAAGGGGAGCCCTAATTCCCCTGGGGCATCCGGGGGCTGGCCAACCTCCGCCGGGGGGTCGTCTCTAGTTGAGGGAGGGGTTGCCCCTTGGGACAGCTCAGGGCAGAAGGAGGTGGCAATTGAGGGATCGCTGGTGGGAGGGGTGGGGGAAAGTGGGAGGGGTGAGGGAGAGTCCATAGGCAGCCCACAGGCCCCTAATAGCAGGCCTTACATGTCCAGGCCACCGGGGTGAGGCCCAGGGCCTCGACCTCCTGCGAGAGGAGGGCGAGGCTGGGAGCCACCTCCTCCGAGCTCTCCATTACAGCCGCCTGGGTAGCGGCCGGAGGGGTGTCCGAGGAGGACGCAGGCACAGGGAGGGCTGTCTCGGCCTCTTTTGTTTCTGGCTCCGGGGCCGAGGGGGTGTTAATTTCCTCGGCCGCTGCGGCGGCAACCTCCGTCGCCCCCGGCAGGTGGTTGGTAGCCGGGGGTTCGGCGGGTGGAGCGGGGCTGGCGGATCTCTTGGGTGCCTTGCGCGGCACCTCCACCCCGTCCTCCAGCGGGGTGGGGTGCCGGACACGCGCACCCCCTTTTTTCCTTTTCCCCCCCACCAATACCCAGCCCTCCGAGGAGGCGGGCTGGGCACTAGAGGAGGAGGGGCCAGGGGATAGGGCCGACAAGGAGGGAGGGAGGGAGGAGGGGGGTGGGGCGGCGAGGGAGAGGGGCGACCCGCCCTGGGGTGGGCCCTCTTTTGGTCCTGCCGCCGGCCCTGCCTCCCTCTCCTCCACGGGCCCGGCTTTTGTGCCCGCTCGGGCGCCGGCATCCGCTTCTTCTCTCCCGGCACCATGCTGCCGGGTGCCCTCCGACGCCTGAGCGGTGATGGATCCGTCCGGGCCTAAAAGAGGAGGGGCGGTCCCAGGGCCTGTCGCGGTCGGGGCGCCGCCGGTCTCGTGGCTGACGCCCCCCTGGTTGGAGGAGGTCCCGGGCTCCTCTTCTTCGTGCCGGGCCAGGGGGCAATCCCTCCGGACATGCCCCGCCGCCCGGCACCCAAAGCACCGGGACTCCCCCAGGGTGTAGAAGGCCCGGTACTGGGCCCCTTGATAGGGCACCAGTATATAGTTCCCTCCTGGGCCACCCCGCCCTGTGCTGCCACCGGCGGCACTTGCACTCGGGCCTGCTGGCGGAATGAGAGCACGTGCCGGAGGGCGGGGTCTTTGCAGCCTAGGGGGAGGGGACTCAGGACCGTCAAAGGCCGGCCCAGGGCGGTGAGGAAAGGCAGAAGGGCGATGTTGGGAAGGAAGGGCGGGACGGACGAGAACACCACCCGCACGCCCAGGTCTTCCAGCGGCTCCAGGGGCACGTGCACGCCCCCAACCGCCAGGCCCCTCTCCACCGCCTCCTGGGCGGCGGCCTCCGAAGCCAGGAAGAAGACGATCTTCCCGAACATCCGGGAGGCCGCCACCACGGCCGCGGACCCCAGCACCCGTGCCAGCGCCCGCACGTAGGTTTCCACGTGGGGCGAGGCAGCCACCAGGAGGCAGCGGACCCCGTGCCTCCTGGTGAGCGCGGGGAAGGGGCCGCGACCGTCGGGGATGGTAGTCCTGGCGGAGGCGGAAGGAGCAGGGTGCGGGGCGGCGGCCGCCGCCTGGGCATACAACCTGGGGGCCGAGATGTCGGGGCCCCCAAGGGTGGTGGAGGGAGCAGGGGGAGGGGGAGAAGGGGAGGCTGCAGCGAATGCTTGGGCAGCCGGGGGGAGAGTCCCCACCGCGGGGGGTTTAGCCTTCCGGGCAGGGCTCTTTCCCTTCCTTTTCCCCTGGCCCTTCCTGCCCTTTTGGGGGGGTGGGTTCGGCGCCAGGTTGCTGGAGGACGCCGCGGCGGAGGTGGTGGGAACCCTGGAGCCTGTGCCCGCGCCCTCAGCCGACATGGCGGCAGAGTCTTGGGCGGCCCTGGATGAGTGGGCCGCCGTTTCGGGGGTGGGAGGGGTGACAGTGGAAGACGAGGGGAGGAGGGGGTCACTGGATGACCCTCCGGTGCGTGTGGGGGTCATGGTGGTGGGTTTGTAAGATGGGGGAAGTTTGTTGGGCGTGGGGCCTTTAAGAGAGAGCGGGGGAGGGGAGGAGAGTGGAGTGGAATGAAGGGTGGAGGCGTGGCTGCCCCTCCCCCACCGGCCAGGCTGAGGACCCAGTCAGGTGGGGGAAGGGCAGAGCAAGGGCAGTGAGGTCAGGGGAAGGTGAGACCTAAGATGGCCGCTGCTCCCAGCACAAGATGGTAAGATGGCTCCTTTTCTGCACTGGGATGTGAGGGAGTAAAGTTTATGCGTGTGTGGTGGGGGGGGTGGGGCTCAGGCACTTAGGTGAAGTGAAAAATAAAGGGGGGTGGGAGGGGGCGTGGGCACAGCCAACCTGGGGGAAATGGTGGGGGGATGGGGGAAGGGGGTGCCCACGTGCGCCTGAGGGTGCGGGGGGCGGCCCACAGCAGCTGCTGCAGAGCCCTCAGGAAACCAGGGGGAGAAGGAAGGGGCAGCTGGTTAGAAGGGGGCCTAGGTGGAGGAGGGGCCCCCAGCGGCGGCTGGGTGTGGGTGGGGGGGCAGTAAGGGGGAGTGTGGCTGTAGGGGTGGGGCAGGGGCACACCCTAACACCCCACCCCTGGTTATGCAGCCACCCCTCTGGAGCCCCGGTGGAAAGGAAGGGCTCTGCCCAAACTCACCCCTCCCAGGCCACTCCACAGGAGGAGGCCTGTGGAGGGGGCCCAACCGCCGCTTTCAGAAGCCCCTTACCTTTCCTGGGGGGTGAGGATGCAGCAGCTGCTGGATGAGGAGGTGGGCTGCTCAAGTGGGGGGCAGCAGCAGTTCCCCTGTCTTTGGTAGTGTGGGGAATGGGGAGCAGGAGAACGCAGTGCTGCTGAAGGCTGGGAGGAATGAGTCTCCCAGAGGTCATCTGCACGAGAATGCAAAGGGCTGCAGGTGTGATACTGAGGCTGGGAGGAATGTGTCTCCCAGGCTACGTCTACACGTGAAGCCTACATCGAAGTAGCCTATTTCGATGTGGCGACATCGAAATAGGCTATTTCGATGAATAACGTCTACACGTCCTCCAGGGCTGGCAACGTCGATGTTCAACATCGACGTTGCGCAGCACCACATCGAAATAGGCGCAGCGAGGGAACGTCTACACGCCACAGTAGCACACATCGAAATAAGGGTGCCAGGCACAGCTGCAGACAGGGTCACAGGGCGGACTCAACAGCCAGCTGCTCCCTTAAAGGGCCCCTCCCAGACACAGTTGCACTAAACACCACAAGATCCACAGAGCCGACAACGAGTTGCAGACCCTGTGCATGCAGCATGAATCCCCCGCTGCAGCAGCAGCAGCCAGAAGCCGTGGGCTAAGGGCTGCTGCACACGGTGACCATAGAGCCCCGCACGGGCTGGAGAGACAGCGTCTCTCAACCCCCCAGCTGATGGCTGCCATGGAGGACCCCACAATTTCGACGTTGCGGGACGTGGATCGTCTACACCGTCCCTACTTCGACGTTGAACGTCGAAGTAGGGCACTATTCCGATCCCCTCATGAGGTTAGTGACTTCGACGTCTCGCCGCCTAACGTCGAAGTTAACTTCGAAATAGCGCCCGACGCGTGTAGCCACGACGGGCGCTATTTCGAAGTTAGTGCCGCTACTTCGAAGTAGCATGCACGTGTAGACACAGCTCCAGAGATCATTTGCATGAGAATGCAAAGGTGTGCATGTGTGATACCTGTTCAGGCAAAGCCTAATGGGTAGCAAGTAAGCCATGAGATTTGGTCTATTGTAAAAATGTAGTTGTAAAATCACAATTTAAGCTGACACTTAGTGAGGGAGTTGTGAGATCTCCCCAATGCTCTGGGTTGTTGTGGGGGACAGGGCAGTCGCCATAGCTGCATAAGACATTTATTACACAGGGCTCCCTGGTTTAAAGCATTGTAAAGAAGAAGGGGAGGGGTACTGTTTGAGTCAGTTTGTTCAGTGTCTTGGCCCTGCCTATGCCTTGGTTGTATAGCTGTAAGACTGGCTTGACTAACCCTCCCCACCTGTTGAAAGATAGAGCTGGATGCTAGGGTGGTTGTGAAACTACACGAGAGCCATTAGGAGCTGAAGTCACAGGGTTCTGCCTCAGGGTGATTCCCCAAGCAGTGGTGTTGGGATGAGGGCAGCTGGTAGGAGGAGCAGTGGATGATGGTGGCTGGCTGGTGGGAGGAGTGGTGGATGACAGTGACTGGCAGGTGGCTGGTAGGAGGAGCTGCAGATGCTGGTGGCAGCAAGTGGAGGCTGCAGACAAGTGGACAGCTAGTACTGCTCTGGTGATGTATCTGTGGCCTTTGGGCTTGGGACTGCACCGCAGAAGGTACACCCTGTAACTGTGTGTGGGGTAAAGGACCAAGAGCCCCAGCAAGAGACTTGGTTCTACTGCATATGGGGATGGTATCTTGGTAAAGGGCTTTGTCTCTTCTAAGGGAGCCTTCAATTCCCGAGGGTGTGGGCGGCTCCTTTCCCCAAACCCTGTAGCCATTTCCCGACTTTTCCCAGGTGACCCTCAGCTTTTGGTACACTAGTGTTGGATTTTCTCTATTTCGACATCTTGCTGCAGCGTGTCCTTCCTGACCACATTTGTAGCATAAGAATGATCCTATACTTGGCCAACCTGTAGAAGTAGCGGTCCTGAGCCCCGTCTTATGGACCGCTGCTGCTAGCTGTTCACCACTCGCTGTTGCCTGGGCTGAACCTACAGCGCCCCTCAGTTCGTCCACCTGCACCATCAGGTCTTGCACCTTCTGGGTGAGCTCCTCTCCACTGTTCACCATCAGTGTTTTGGGGGGTTGTGAGAGGGCTGTACCACCCTGTTTGGACGGTTGAGTGCCGTAACTCTTACTAGTGGCCTGCCTTTCTTCCTCTTCTCAGAGCTCTCTAATCAATCGCAAATAGCTGGGTGGGGCCACCAGTCATTCTCTTAACTGAAGGTAGAATAGGATTGGGTGCTGGTATTGCACTCCCCTCACAATTTGGGGTACTCGAGTTCAATCCGTTTGCTCTGCTGCGATGGCTCCATGCAAGACAACTCTCTGCAGTACTTTCTCCAACCTCTGAACATAGGTTGACAGCTTTTCGCCCCTCTGTTGTCTGGTATTCGGGAACTTGCAATAAACTTCCTCCGAATCGTCAATCCTCCCACAAGCATGATTGAGAGCTTCTAAGCAGTCATTTGCACTAGCCTCCAAATTACCCAGCTTCACCGTGCGAATGACATCCGGCGTGGGACCCCAGAGACTCTCTATCAGTCGCCTTCTCTTCTCGGCTTCAGGTATTGCCCACTCCCGGAGCATTTCAGTGGTATGTTCTAACCAGGGTTCAAACGCTTCTTCCCCTGATATTGGGACTGCACCACCAGAAAATAAGCGTAACTTACGGTATGAACTAGACTCATGATGAGGTCACAGGACCTTCTCCAGTGCTTGTCCCCAAGCTTTGGCCCATACATCTATAGAAGGGCCAGGGGCCGATGGTTCAGCACTCAGTAGACTCGACACATCTGCCATAGTGGTTCCTTCCTGTGCCGAGAAGGCTGTCATCTTCTCCTCAAATCCGGCATGTAAAGCGGGGCCTGTTGCAAAGGCCTTGGCGATCACAACTTTCAAGGTGCCAGTGGGAATCTTTATCTCACTTGGGATCTGCAAAGAGTCCACAGCTACTGGCAGTTCACCTAGCACCACAAATGCTTTGTTGTCTACTTGAGATCTACGCCCCCATATGCGACACCTCGTTAGAGAATCAAAGGCTTTTGTTAGAAGGGCCTCAATTGGGCCATCTTCCAGACCCTCAGGTATCCCTAAAACTAACAGACGATTTCTAGGATCGATACTCAACTCCTCACACCAGTCTTCTAGCATACGGCAGCCATGGTATAAACTTTAACTTATCCTGCAACAACAGAACTGCCCCTTACAATGTTATATATATATGTGTGCTTGCGAGGGGTACTACCCAGCAAAAGAAATCCCAGACGAACCCCCACTTATGTAACCCTTCTCTTAATGCCAGATGCCTGCCAGAAGGGCCGGGTTCAACTCCTGTGGGGTTTTCCTGTCACAGATACAACCAGCTGGCTCGAGCCCCCACCCAGTGGTCTGGGACAATTTCACCCCCATGCTGGGTGCCTGTAAGGCGGTTCTCCCCACCTCGCAAGCACAGAGTCTGAGATAGAAATGGCTTGTTTAATGACCATAACCTACCCCAAGACCCCAAGGTTACAGTGATGGATGCAGTATATCTACGCAAAGAAGAGACAAAGCCCTTTACCAAGATACCATCCCCATATGCAGTAGAACCAAGTCTCTTGCTGGGGCTCTTGGTCCTTTACCCCACACACAGTTACAGGGTGTACCTTCTGCGGTGCAGTCCCAAGCCCAAAGGCCACAGATACATCACCAGGGCAGTACTAGCTGTCCACTTGTCTGCAGCCTCCCCTTGCTGCCACCAGCCACCCACTGTCATCCACCGCTCCTCCTACTGGCCACCTGCCAGTTGCTGTTGTCTGCCACTCCTCCCACTGGTTGCCATCATCCCAAGCCCACTGCTTGGGATCACCCTGAGGCAGAACCCTGTGATTTCAGCTCTGCATGGCCTCAGCTGCCATTCTGTGATTTCAGCTCTTAATACTGCTAGTGGGGGGTTTCACAACCATCCTGGTATCCAGCTGTATCTTTTAACAGGTGGCGGGGATTAATCAAGCCAACCTTATAGGTATATAGCCAAGGCACTCAGCAAACTACTTCAACCACTATCTTCCTTCTTTTCTACAATGCTTTAAACCAGGGAGCCCTGTGTAATCAATGTCTTATGCAGCTATGGTGACTGCCCCCACAACAACCCAGAGCATTGGGGAGATCTCACAACTCCCTCACTAAGTGTCAGCTTAAATTGTGATTTTACAACTACATGTTTACAATAGACCAAATCTCATGGCTTATTTGCTACCCATTAGGCTTTGCCTGAAAAGGTATCACACATGCACACCTTTGCATTCTCATGCAAATGATCTCTGGAAGACGCATTCCTCCCAGCCTTCAGCAGCATTGCGTTCCTTCTGCCACATTCCCTGCACTAGCACAGCCTTTCCTTTTAGCTGGGTCACAACCTCACCCTTGTCCCTTCCCCATCTAGCCTGTTGGCTGTTTCAAAGGGGCCAGTCAAACTGGTGCCTGCTGGTTTGGCAAACAAGCCAATCAGACTGCTGGGTGACTAGATTGGTAAAGGCCCCTCATTCATGTGCCTCCTGCTCCCACTGCAAAGCAAGGGAATACCTGAAGTGTGAGGATCCTGCTTTGGACAGTTCAATACAATGCCCTGCACAGTGTGAGCAATAAAAAGTGCAACAGATAAGACCCCAGACTTCTTGATTCGTTAAGTGGTTCTGAATAACAGGGCTCATAATCAATGGCACAAAGGGAAACTGGACACCAGCTAAAAGCCAATGGGAGGTGGGTTCCTTGCACATTTGAAAATCTATCCTCATTCTCCAGCATATGCACATTTGTCCCTTGCACCCCTAACAAGGCAACAGCTTGTGGAAGCACAGCTGTTAACAAGCTCTCTGTAAACGGGTGAATATAGCTTCCTTTCCCAGGAAAGATTTCTCCATGTCTTTGCCTTGAGCACCTGCAGTAATAGAAAACCAAATCAATTTCACACATTTGAAACATCCTTTTTTAGAAATGCTTTTGCAGTTGGCTTGGTGGGTTTTTTTTACAGGGGGAGGTGAGCGGGTAGTTGCATGGCATCAGCATGTTGCAGGCAGACTCCCTTCAGGGGTTAAGGACAGGACAGTCCTGCCCAGAATAAAAATATCAGCAATTCCTTCAAGTACAAGTCGTTGGTCTCCCTTTGCTAACTTTGGACCCTATATTCTTTTTCTGTTATTTATTTATTCACTTATTTATTTACTTATTGGTGTTTCAGACCCAGGGCTGTGTTGACACTGTACGGTGGCACTTAGTGGCACTCGTGCTCTAACACCGTTGTTTTTCACCAGCCAGCTGTTCCATTTTATATAACACTTAAGTAACAATTTCACAGCCATTACCAGCCTGCGGTAATGACATAGGCTGAAAGCTAAGTGCTAACTGGTTGTAAACTACAAAGAAAACTGGGAGATGTTAAACCAGACATTTTGATAAATGAAAAGGGGCATCTCCTGCATTTTAATTGCATGATTTGAAGCCTCGTTTAATCACTGGACTAAACATGGTGTTTAGTGGGTTGTGAGATGGAACAGGGAAATCACTATCTTTACGCACTTAGGAAAACATGTTTGATTTCAGGTGTGATGTTTCAATTCAGGGAGTTCCCTCTGCACCTTTTTTCTCTCTTGCGCATGTTGTCCTGCACTCTGCCAGAACTGACAGGTTTTCAGTGGGTGAATTCTCCCAAACCCATTGCTTACATGGGCTGATTTGTGGAGATTTGTAAGCTCCAGAAAGCTCTCATAGCTGTAGTCCAGCACTTAATAATCTGCTGTAGTGTTTATAAAGTAAACCATGGTTTAAACCTTAGAAAAATTTACAGTATGGATAAATGGTAGGAACTTTTCCTGACTGAATGGTATTGAACATGCAGAGCTGAGAAGTAGGGGGATTCTTTTTCTTGGTTACTCTCTCTCTCTTTCTTTCATTCTCTCCTGTTGTCTATGTCTTCACTAGTGAGTTTTTTTGAAAAAGCCAGGGTTCTTTCAAAAAATCCCATGTAGCATCTACACACAAAATGTCTTCTTTCAATATGAAATAGGAAGAACACAGCACTTTTACCAGTAGACCTCTTCCTCTCCCAGTTGAGGAAGAGTGCCTTTTCCCAAAAGATTCTTTCAGGAATAAACATGCGTAGACACCCAGGAGACTGTTTGTCAAAAGAGCAGTCCTCATAGCACCAGATTTTTCGATCCCTGGTCCCTTCTTTCAAAAGATCAGGGGCTGTGTGGATGATCTCTATCAAAAGAGTGCATTGATTTTTTAAATCTACTTTTTTGTGTGTGGATGTGCTCTTTTGAAAGAAGTTTTTTTCCAAAAGAGATTGTCCAGAAGAACTTCTTCTGAAGGATCACTGTAGTGTAGCTGTAACCATTCAGAAATGCTTGGGTTGGATTTTTCTTCCCTGCACATTGATGAAACCTGTTGGGCAGTTTTCTCCATTTTCATACATTAAAGTATCAGGAAAATGCTAATTACCTAGGGAATTTTGAAAAAACCTGCTTTTAAATGTTTTCACAATTATGTATTGGTTTTTCATGAAAAAAGAAATGCAACAAAATTGGTGGGAAGCATGGAGCTGAGAGTCAGAGTGGGAGAGATAAGCTCCCAGTAGTAGGGATGGGGAGGTAGGAGCGGCTGGGAAGTACCAGGGCTCCAGGCAGCAGGGCAGGTGGCAGTGGGGAGCTGGGAGCCAGGCTGGCCTGGCCAAGTTCAGAGCAAGAAGTTAGGGCAGTAGCTGGGCTGGGAGCAAGGAATTTGGGGCCAGCCAGGCTCCAGACGGGAAGCAATATGGGTGCAACCTAGCTGGAAGTGAGTAACCCCAGGGGCAGCTGTACTCTGGATGGAGGCCCCCCTCCCCAATGTTCCCTCTAATTTTTTCTGTCCATGAGCAGATTATTTTCCATTCATGTGCAAAATAAACTTTTGTATGTGCACCGAAGTATGTGCAAGTGTGCATCTTCAGAAAAAACAAAAACTTAGCTGTGGGTGCTCTGCTGATCAGCCTAGCAGAATTTGAATCTTCCCCAAGTGGCTGCACAAGCACACCATTTACAGGGAACACAGCCTACCACCCACTGGATGGTAGCCCAGCATTTTTGTCAATTTCACAGCTCTAGGGTGGAGCCATGGAAGTGACAAGAATGACTGCCTGCAGCCAATGTAACTAACAGGTTGCCCTAACTACATCCTCAAAAGTCTTTCATGGAGGTGTAATTATTAAGCTGGTGTAGTAGAGCACTTACATTGGTGGGGGCAAAGCTGTAGTACAGATACTGACATAATTAAGCTGACGAAAGCTGCTTTTCTTTGATTAAATAGTGCTGTAGACCAGGGCTATGAAGTCTGGAGAGAGCAACTAAATGTACTTGTCACGCGGTCCCTGAGTCTTTCCTCAGACTGACATGCTGAGAAGTGTAAGACATTGTGGAGAGTCAAGGAAATACCTGTATTTTTTTAAAATCACATTTACCTCAGTTTAATTGCTTGATTTTTTTGCCAGTCTCCATGGAGTTAAATCAAAGGAGGTTTGTCGGGGGTAAACAGGAAATGTAATATTGATGGAGCATATACCAGGTAGTGTATCAAGTGTCCTTAAGAGAGCAAGAGTGGAAACACCCACCTGTCTTTTTTGAGGCACGTTCAGAGGTTTATTTTGTCTCAGATCAAGGTGGCACTAAACTATTTAAGGCTCCTGCCTGCAGAGGAGTGTGGAGCTGGGAACACCTGTTGCATGGGAGTCTCTACATCTTCACTACACAGTTAGCCTGGGCTCTTTACCTGGTATTGACAAAAGCCCACCAACCACCCACACAAAAAAAATCTCTGATCCAGGCTAGATGGGGCTTTAGGACCAAGTTAGTGTACCAAGCTGGCAGTGTGGATTAGAATTCAGTCTCCATTTTAACTCAGGCTGTAAAATATCCAGTTTGCAATGAGCACTCAGGCAAAATCTCTTGAGTGCTGATAGTGCTACAGTGCCTTCCCATGTGTCTCTTGGATGGACAGAAGTTCTCCCACAATTGACTTGGAAAATACTCTCGAGCATCTCTGCTTAAAGAACAATGGAAAATACTCCTAGATACGCGTGGGCGTGTGCAGAAACAGAGAGAGCACAGCAGCAGGGTTGCATTGGGGATGCTCACACTTGGGTTAGGCTGGCCTAGATGCTCAGACTTGGCTGTCAATCATGCAGGTTAATAAAGTAATGTAGACACACCATAGGAAGAAAATGTGGCACTACAGTGGTTTTATTCCCAGCCCATTCAGCCTGGAACTTACCAAAGACTAGCAAGGAAATGATAAAGTGTAAGTGAGAACAGATGAATAGAGACTCTTGTGGTTTTGACCATTTCCCTGCTTTTTATATCTCTCTGGGTGAAGAAGCAGTACATCTGTTTTGAAGAAGTTGTTTTTGGGTTATGTCAACCACAATGCTCCACAAGCTCCCAGAGAGAAGTTTTCTGGGGGGCAGGGCTGTCAAATACCTTTGGGCCTGTTGTGTTACAGGGAAGCTGTAACCCAGAGATCCAGTCCAAAAGTCATTGAACTGTGTCTTCCTCCCACCCCCTACCCCCACAGAGATGTAGGAAGAGATGTCTGTCACTTGAGGGGTGTGCTCAAGAGGGGCTGTGCAGAGGTGTAAAAGACAGCTTGCTTTGTAACCGGGGCAGTCAGAAACAAATAAAAGGTTTGGAAGGAGTAAACAAGTTTGACAACACTCCTGTAAAAACTTCAAGTATATTCAGTTATAGTCTGTTTGTTGGCAAATAATGTATGTTTGGTTAATATTATCCTTATGTCTTCAAGGTCAGTCCTTGATAATTAAGTCTGAGTACCAAGATAAATTGGGGGGAAGAGAATTCTGCAGTGCAATATTAGAAAACAAAATACTGAGACACCCCTGAGAAAATGACTGAAACTGGCTTTTGCCAGTGTCAAAGCTTTGGTGGTAATTACAGGAGCCAGTGTAACTGACTTTGCTAGGAAAAGCTAGTAACGTCTAATTATGTATAAGACAACAATTGAGTCCAATTATTGTTTTCAGTAAAATTAGAGGCTTAGTGTCTATGATAGGTGACTAAATTAGGCCTTATCAAAACCCTTTTAAAGAAATCCCCATCCTCAGAGTGCAATTATTCCAGGAAGGAATGAAAGAACCTGTGTTTGTTTTGAAACATCAAAAGTGAATGTCAAGGGTAAACAAGTTCACATCACCTTTCTGTTTGTGTGTCTATCCTGCTGCTTTGCTGCACCACACTAGCTCTTGAAGAAATGCAGCTAGGAGATAACAAAGGAGAGAGAAGATGGTTGCAGCTGTAGTTTTTCGTACTTTTAAAATTGCTTTCATATGGGAACAGAAAATTCCTTCTGTTCTAAATCTGTGGCCATTTCTGCAGCAGAACAAAGACACTGGGTCCGATTCTAATTCATACTAAGGCATCTTTGCACAGCTTTGGTAGTGGGTAAAGGAGAAGTTACGCTACTGGTGCTAAGATGATACAAAGGGGCTTGGTACATTCCAATTGCAAAGCCATTTTATTCCACTGCCACGCTTTCTGTCGCTGATAGGCTTGGTGCTGCAGTTGCGCTTTCTTTAATTCTAACTAGTTTCTCTAACCATGTGACTGAAAACATATTTGTTACACAGACAAGATTAAATATTTTTGTATTCTGAGAGATACTCAAAATGCATAGAAGAGTATCTTTGTGTATGTTTTATTTGTGTGTGTATATATTCTCTCTTTCTTTCTCACACACACATATATTGATCTATAAATACACACAAACACAGATATAGAGCTAAAAATATATTGGGCCTGATTTTCTGTTTCTATGCAATTTGGGTGCTCATTTACCCCAGTGAACAGTGGCTGTTAAGTGCTTCTACATGTTGAACCTCTCGAATCCGGAACTCTTTCCTCTGGCAACATCCGTAATCTGGCATGATTTTAGTTAGCCAGACAACCACTTATTATGGGTGTAGTCAAGTTTCCCAGGGATCCGAAAAGTTTGTTTCCAGCCACCAGTCCTGGTTTTCAATATTCTTTGCAACTGTTTAGCTGTAATTTACCCCAAATGTCTTCTAAGAGCCCAGTAAGCAGTGGAAGTGTTGCTAATGCTACTACACAATATTGGCTTCCTGTGGTCCAGCAAATTCCCTGGCTTGGCACTGGTCAGATCCCAAGGGTGCCGGACTAGAGAGGTTCAATTTGTATCATTCTAGAGAGGAAAGAAGATCTGGCCAATAGCTAGGGTACAAGCATGGGATGCAGGAAATCAGGGTTGAAGTCTCTGTACTACCACAGATTTCCTGGGTGGCATTAGCTATGCTACTGTTTCTCTTCATCACTTCCCCCATTGCACAATGGGGTAACCCTGCTGTGCCTCATAAGGTGTTATGAGGTGCTTACAGCAGGGCAGACAAACTCACTGTGGGCAAGGTAGGGCGGTGGAGGGGGCTGCTGTATGGTCCAGAATGGGAGGGGCAGCTGGCCCTGAGTGCTGCCCAGACCACTGTGCAATCCTCCTGCCATGTGGCACTCTGGATGTGATTGAAAGGACCTAGGGAACTTTCTGGCCTGAGGGTGACATGTCCATATGAAAATTGTATGGAGGACCATGAATGCTCCCAAGATTGGGCACTGGGGTGCAGGAGGGGGTTGGTGAGGGCAGAAAGGAGGAGTTCAGGATGCAAGAGTGTGCTCTGTGCTGGGACCATGGAATTCGGAGGGCAGGAGTGGGGCTTGGCTGAAGCAGGGTTGGGGCACATGAAGGGGGCTGTAGCTGGGCTGCAGGCTCTGGGTTCAGGTTGGGGATGAGGGCTTGGGGTGCAGAAGTGTGCACCAGACTGGATTTGAAGGGTTCAGAGGGCAGGAGGGAGATTGGTCTGGGAAGGGGGGTTGAAGTATGGTGGGAGGACTCAGGCTTGCAGGGTCTGGGCAGTGCTTACCTGAAGCAGTGGCCCATCCCCCCTTCAGCTCCCATGTGGAGGAAGGGTCATGCATGGGGCTCTGCATGCTGCCCCCACAGCTCCTATTGGTCATGGTTCCCAATTTATTGACGTGTGAGGGTCCCCCCAAGTACAGGGCCCTGAGCAGTCACTGTAATTCACCCTGCCAAAGAGATGTCTCTGCCTGTGCCCTTATTCCTTTGTCAGGACACCCTACTCTTAAAAGATTCCACAGGAAATCTTGTAGAGAGGCAGAGCCAGTAATGCTTTTTACCATTAGTGACCTTGCCAAGTTTGCAAAAAGTTATCACTCAGATTCCTTTGCTTTCTTAATTAAGGACTCGCTAGAGCACTAACTACATTTTGGATATGGGATTTTTAGCGACATCCTGTGAGTTGGGACATTTGACCACAATGTTTTTGATTTAAAACAAAAAAAAAAAATCTCTCTGAAAACCAAAATACAACACCACTGGAAACTCCCAGTGGAATGAGAAGAGCCCATGCCCAAGTGGACTGGTGCAGGGGTGAGTAAACCTTTTTACACCGGGCCCCATTTTTCATCCCTGCAATTAGCAGGGCCCCCCAGCCCGTCTGTTGTCATCCAAACTGATGGAAATTTTGCCTATATTCATATGAAGAAAACCCCTTTCAGCACATGTAAGAAAATAATTCTGTAGAATGTAAAAACTTTATTAATTGGTGTATAAATGTGAACCCACAGGCATTAAAACAGTAACAGATTTCAACATTTTTAATGAAATGGGTGAGCCTGAGACTCAGCAGCTGATTGTGCTGCGTCCCCTTGGGATATTTCTCGCCCCCCGAGGGCCCGCCCCCATTTTGCTCAGTCCTGAGCGAGTGCATGAGAACCAGGAAGTGTGTCTGTCCCTTTTTCTAGCCTAGTCTTTCTAGTCTTCACCACTCCCCTCACCATGATATATGAAGCCACAGTCATACCTGCGTAATTGGTGTGCTTGCTTAACTTTGCACGTGTAAGTAGTCCCATTGAAATGGGACAACCCATGGGTGTAAAGATACGTATATGCATAAGATTTGACAGGATCAGGGCCTGTAGAGCCAATGAGGGCCAAGAGTGTAACTGAGTAGTACGGTTTCACTGTCAAAATGACATGAAGAAACTTAAAATCAAAGTAGTTTAAATGATGAAAAAAGGTACACAACTTTAAAACTCTTTTGGTTTTAGTGATCTAATGTATTATGGGAAGAAATGTAAATACGAATGTATTTACCAATATATCAATAACACTGTTATCTTGACAATGTTCCTTTAAACTATGGGGAGGTCTAAATCCATTATACCTTTATCTCCTAACATTCTGGTCCATCTTTAATGAGCTGTAGCCTCTACAGAGGACCAGTAATGAGAAAACAGTGAAGATCTTTGTAACAGCTTGGAGAGGAAATTCTGTATCTAACTGTTGACCTATCCTCTTGTTCCTCTTAGGGCAAAGGTGAAGAAAGGTGTGAATATTTTCAGTGTAAGAGCCAGCAGCCCATACGTGTGGGACATTAGAGAGAGTGTGGATTATACTGGGAAATATGCACCAGCTGTTATTGTTTGTCAGAGGAAATCTGGTACCTCTGAGAACAGGTAGGTCATCTGCAGTAATTTACTTTTTACAAATGAGATAATTTTGCTTTTTCAAAGCAGATGTATCTGCTTCACTATGTTATTAATGAAACTTTTTATTAATAGTTTCTAGGTACGCATTGTATAGGTATCAACAGAAAAGCTGATGCTGTTTTCAGTTTATAATACTGTGCTTACAGTACTGGATGTGCGCTACGTTCATTCTGATTGCCTAAAGGAAATGAAAATGACCAGGAAATGTTCATTTCGCAATGTTTAAAAGGACTTGCTTCTTCTGGCTGAATTTAGCTAAGCCAACTATTTTTGTTTTTTCAAACTCTTTGCTTCTAAACTGGCCAGGCATTATACCAGTGACTTGTTAATGAAAGTCTTCAGTTATAAGCTAAGTTTTCCAGAAGGAATTAAGAAACAGAGACCAGGCTTCAATCCTTGTTAGTGAATTTTCATTCCGCATTCAGAGAAGTGTCATTCATTTCTTAAATCCATATGATGTAAGAACCCATGTAGGACACTGACTCCTAAAACAATCATTGCTTTGCAGTTGTTTCACCTTCTAGTCACTGTTGAGCGTTTTTAAGAGTAAATGTTTAATCCTTCATTCACTGGAAGTGGGCAAACATGGAAGAGCTTGTAAGTAAGGTACTAACTGGCCAGAAATTGTTACTATTAAACTTGCGTTACGAAAAAAGGAGGTCAAATCCTTCAGTGAGTTATCTGCTGTGATACAGCATTGACATTATTTCCTTGTGTTTGTACTGTCTGCAAGCCAAACCATCATTTTGGGAGGGAGAGCTGGGGGACAGCAGCCATGCATATGGGAGTGCTGCTAGCTCTTTTTCCTGGTCCCCTGAGTGTCCAGGCATGAGTGGAAAGTACACAGCTTGCATGCATGCCTCACGCTCCCATCTGGGAGAGGAGGGGGCAGAGGAGCATTTCCAATCTGTGTACTTTCCCCTCCTTCCCTGATAGTCAGGGGAATGGGGAGAAGAGCAAGTGACATCCCCATGCACACAGGTGCACCCTCCCAGAACAGCACAGTTGAGAGTCTTTTTAATTGAAAACCTCTTACCACTAGAAAACAGAAAAGCAGTCCTGTAGCACTTTAAGACTAAGAAAATGATGTAGTAGGTGATGAGCTTTCATGGGGCAGACCCACTTCTTCAGATCTGGTTTGTGGCCCTAGATATCTAAAGTAAATGAGAACAAAGATTAAGAGGGAGCTAGTCAGGCTTTTAGGTTGACTAGGTGGTATAGACCAAGGTTGTCCTAGATCCATGTAATTTATTGCAAACAATTGGGGTTATCGTATAAAAAGAGGACACCCTTGATACAGAGTGTATCTGTACTAGTATCTACCAACTCACATTGTATTAATGTGTTGTAGTATATATCGTACATGAATACAAAGTGAATTGGTAGATACTGGTACAGATACACCCTCTCAGAGTTGTCCTCTTTTTTGAAAAGTCAAATATAGTAACCCTAAAACAATGTAACTCAGTATCTCTTTTGAATTTAATTACAACAGTCATAAAAGTAAGAAACCATATCACCAAAACTAAGCTGCTACTACTAATAAACTAAAAATGGAGCATTACAGCAATCCAATCAAGATCAACTCAACAAATTCATTTCACTACTGGATTGGAATTACACCCTCAAATTAATTAAGTGATCAAATGACTATTAAAAATAATGTATTCTTATGCATTTTAAATTGGATTCTAAGAGGGCTGTCTGCTTGTTTTTAAATCCTAGCTAAAGAGTTTTACCAAATTAATCAGCTCTATAATTTAAATGGTTAAGAATCTTAATACTGTAGGCAAATGGTTACCAAATGTCACAATGTTACAGGTAATTAAATCTTCTTCGTTAGAGTTAAATATTTGTGCTTGTCCTTCCCCTCCCTCTGACACAGATACTATAATACAGACCTCAACAAAACACTGCCCTATAATTTTTAGCACTTTGTGCTTATTGTTGAGTGAGAAAGTTTTGTGTTTTTGAGGTATAATCCAACATCATCATCAGAAGAGTTCTAGATTTACACTGTTGTAGGAGGTCAGATCAAAAATCCATGGTGGAGTATGGATTTGGATTCAGGTCTCCTGAGTTTTAAGCATTCTTCCTTCTTGAGTCATCCCTGTGTAGGGAAGCGGAAATGCTCAGCTTCAAGTTGCATAAAGGTCAATTTTAAACCTTTAAAAAGTTTCTGCAGCACAGCATATTCTCAGACACAGAGATCTTCATGTTTGTTTGGGCAGATAATATATTGTGAACAATGAAACAAGGAACCCAAAAGAGAAACTGAAGGATGGCCAACCTAAGGCTTCATTCAGTGTTAAGTGTTTCCCAAGTTAAAACATTTCTGAGTCACTGATTCATTCAGAGAAAGTTATTTTTATACTTTTTTGTGGTCTAGGCAGAAAAAATTAAATGGGTGGTTGTACAGTGTAAGGTCTGTACAGCTGTTACAGATATTAAACTCATCTACTAATCATAGAAGTCATGATTTAGTTAGTTATAAATTTGCACTTGGTATGAGGATGAATGTGATAAATCAAGGAGGTGGGGGAAACCTTGCAGTTGCATCTCCATTAATCTGGAACAATGTCACCAGCCTGTATTAAACAGGGCACTGAAAACTTCAAATAATATTTGACAGCTGGCCTTAATTAGTTGTTCTAATACAGACTCATAAAATGTGCTGTTAATATTCATACAAAAACATCCTGCTGGCTGTGATAATATTTATATGTTAATCCTGTTATGATAAACTGTGAGTGCCAAAACCTCTTGAAACAAAATGAGTGATATATTTCAAAACTTAGATAAAGAAATGTTCAGGCATCCCAGTTGAGTTTGTCACTTGCACAAGTGTCTCCTTAATCCGTGAAATTACACCTGTCACAGTAAGTTAGCTTTATTAACACTATTTCCTGATCCATGTAAAACTATCAAAACCACAAAAGCATCAAATCTC
Source organism: Carettochelys insculpta (assembly GCF_033958435.1). Classification (NCBI taxonomy): domain Eukaryota; kingdom Metazoa; phylum Chordata; order Testudines; family Carettochelyidae; genus Carettochelys; species Carettochelys insculpta. The sequence continues at coordinate 20,748,999 of NC_134154.1, forward strand.
AAGTTAATTAACATTGCCACCTTTGCATTCATGTGATCAGATCTCTGACTCTTAAGAGTAATTAAACAATATGTAAATAGAGTTTGAAGAAGTTATAAAAGAACTGCAGAAGCTTGATAAGAGTTCAATATTTAGCTGTTATCCAGTCAGCATATTTAGCCCCATTAAACATGCGAAGATAAAGAATTATTTGCCAGTAAGAGCTCTCTTCCTCTTCTTCCTCCTCCTCTCTAATGCTTGATCTTAGTCCAAAAAAGTGAGTGGCAAAACAGACATGAGTGAAATTTTATAAGAAAATCAACATGCTGAATAAGGAATTTCTATTTAAATTTTCATTTATATGTGAACCAGCATAGTGACTAAAAGGAGTTTTCAAACGTAAAACAAAGTTCAGCATTTTTGTGAGTACAGAAAGTGACATGGAATAAAACAAAAATAAAGTGGTATGATTGAATGGGTGTTTCTAGATGGTATCATGGTGCTGCCTGTATGAGTAAGTTTCCTCTGATCTAGATAGTAGTAAGGCCAAGGTTATGTTTTTGTTTGCTTATGTGACCTTGGACAAGTCACTTAAACTTTCTGCTCCTCAGTTCCCCATCTGTAAAAGGGGGAAGATAGCAACTCCCTATCTCATTGGAGTGTCGTCAGGATACATACATGAAATGCTCAGACACTGCAGAAATTGGTCCCATAGGAACCTAAAATAGATGATAGATAAGCCTGTTAGGCCACTCTATTTCTGTTTAAATGTGAATACAAAAATTTTGTCCATTTCACGTGTATTGGAGTAGGCAGTGCATTTCTCCCTATGCACAGAAGTATCCACCTATGCATAAAATGGGGGAGGGCAGACTTAGAAAATCTTGAAAAAGAACCCAAAATCTGGATGCAGACTAGACAAATCTTCGTAGTCTCCAAGTGCCCTGAAAATCTAGAGTGGCCAGACTTTGTCCTGAGATTTCTAGTGCTTTATTCTTACTGCTGGAAAGAGAGTTTGCCAAGATAGTGTTTCGGTTTTTGCAACTTATGCTTTTGGGGCATCAACCTTCTCCCTTGAAGGCGTTTTGGATTTACACAGCTATAATAAGTTGTGGTCAGAAACAGGGCCCATTATAAGGGCCCATTATAAGGCCAAATTTGGCTTTCAGTAACATATGTGCTACTCCCACTGAAGTCTATGTGTGATCATATGTATGTGTTAATTCTATTACAATAACAGTCAATGACAATTCCTCTGTGGCTGAGGGCAGAACTTGGCCCTGTGTGTCAGTTTCCATGAAGTCGTATTCTAATCTGAGGTACTTACATTTCTCCACAATTTTCTAAAGAGTATGATGTAAAGAGTGTGAGAGATTATCTACAGATAAGAGAAGAGGGAACATATGGTAACATTCCCTTTGATTTACCCACACTTCATTTTTATTACACACAGACTGAGATGGTTAGTATCCCACATTTCTCATTTTCAAATCAAATATGGGATCTCACATTAAATTATTTAGCATCTAGTTTTGGGGTTATAACTGCAGTGAGTTACTGCCTCATTCTTGTGCTTGTTGCAGCTGCCATTACATTTGCTAAGGTCCCTAGAGTGCTGTAATCCTAAAATACTGTATGGCTTTCTCTGCTAGAGCTCCAGAATCAACAAATTTGACATAAATAACAGCCTAATAGCAACAATAATTATATTGCATGAGTTGCTGGTTTTCATAAAAATGCTTCGTAAACGTGGTCCAGCATTGTAGAGCTCTGTTTTATTTTTTCTGTAGGCTACATTTCACATAGTTTTGCCCACCACGTATATATTAACGCTCGGGGAGGTAAAATGCTCTGTTCAGTAGAATTACCAAAAAAGAAAAAAATGACACACAAAAAACCCCAACAGATAACACATGCCCCATTCCATATGTTCTAGTTGATCTTAATGTAAATAACTGGACTTCACGTTCAGTGAGAAAATAGTAAGATAAGTCTCGTGGGCTTTTGAACAAAATCGACGTAGCGTATCATCACAAAAGCTCTATAAGCAAACAAAGGTTTCTTGTGCATATATAAGTAATGGTGTGACAATATAAGAGCAGTTTTGGTTCCCTAGAATGGGGGACAGGAGGTGGGATAGAGGAAGGGCTCTTTGACTTTTGTGTTGGTGACCCCTTTCAAACAGCAAACTTCTAAGTGTGACCCCGTTATAAATTAAAACCACTTCTTAAATTATTTGACACTATTGTAAATGCTGGAGGCAGAAGCTGTAGGCTGACAATGTGAAACCCCCACAGAATAACTTCATTCTCTCCAGAGGGTCACATTCCCCCAGTTTGAGAACCCTTCCCCTAGAGAAAAAGCCCCACCGGTGTGTAGCTCCAGCTCTGTTTCACTTTGCATTCTTTGTTAAGGAAGTTTTCCGCATCAGACTTGCCTGCCTCATTTTCAAAGCTCTTGTCCTGCTGCCCTAACTCCATATCTGTCTGCTCCTTGAGCCAGGGCCCAAAGTCACCCTTGCCCAGCAACTTGTGTAGTCATTTTTACCAGTGCAAGCTCTGCTACAGCTCTGCTTTGTAGTGTTTTGCAGCACTCTGTATTGATGCAAAGGGCTGCCCAAGGCACAGGACAATGGGTAATCTATGGCTTCTTTGCCCAGCTGCCTTAACTTTCTGAACGTATGTTCAGCTTGTGCCCCAGCTCTGATATTTTGGCGCTTTACATAATACTTTGGTCTTGCGCTACTTCTTTTTTCTTCTGCTTCTTCATGCTTGGAGGAGTGGCTCTTACTTGGTTTTACTCTGTTTATCAAAAAACAAGATCTTGAGTCACATCACCTCCTTGTTCTGCTCTCAGTTTGCAATGATAGAGTAGCTGAGAGCAAAACAAGTGAGGCTGCCAACTTTGACAACAGGAGATTGAAAAGCCTTGCTCCGCCCCTTCTCCATGGCTCCTCCCTGCTTGCTGCACTGCCCCCATGCCATTCACTCTCCCCTGCTCTTGCTGACTTGCTCATTTTCACTGGGATAGGGCAGGGAGCTGAGGTGCAAGATGGGGTGAGGGCTGTGTCTGGGGGTGCAAGTTCTGAGGCAGGGCACAGATAATGTAGTGCTGGGTCCCCTGTTACTCCAACACCCTTTCTTGACTTGTACCCCAGTTATGCTTATTTAGTTTTACTGGGATAGTCTTACTGTCAGTTTTTTGGGGAGTAGAATTCTCCTTTGGAATTTCACTCTTCTTGGTAATCCAGCTTCCAAGGTGAACTACAGACATAAAACAAGACTTGTTTAATTTTGCCAACCCAGTTAGTGTTCTAGCCTTGGTTGATTTCATGTTATAATTGTAACTGAGGTCTGCCATCATGACCAGGAACGCAGGAACTGTAGTGCCCCTTGCTGAGGGCTGCGTATGCAATTTCTATTGCTATAGTTACTTTTTTATGATTGTGTGAATTGAAATAGTAAATGGAAAATGTAAATTTAATCAAATAAGCAATGAGATTTTCAAGTGACTAGTAATTTTATGTGCTTTCATTTTTTTGAGAGGTTTGTATGTTAAGACGCCTTCAAGGGGCATTTTAGTAAAGCATTAACCACCTGGCCTTTGAAAATTAGGCACTCAAAAAGTAAGGAATGTAAAAGTTGTAGTTGGAAAATCTAGTCTAAACCCCCATTAGGCTGTAGACTGTATTAACTAAATCAGAAAGAAATTATACATTAATTTTGAAATATCAAAAGTTTAATTTGATTCTCTCTTCCCAGACATCTAGAGGAAGAAATTATCTAAATCTTGATTTTTCATCTGTTGTAAATGCTCCTCCCCTGCCAGCTCTTGAGGCTCTAAATGCATATCAGTTAGCTTTTTTTTTGCATGTGTGTGGTTCCACCAACCTAACTGTTTAATTAATTGTTTTGTCACCCTGAGAGTACAATGTAGGGGTCTCCTCAAATATGACATTTGAACTCTCAGTGTTTCAAGAGAGATTCTGTAGAATACTCACAAAGCTTCAATTTCTGGCGGAAAACCTGCATTAAGACTTAAAAAATGTTGATTAGTAGCTTCTGGTGAATTCACTTGTCAGTTATGCCAGTGTAAATCTGGAGTAATTCCAGTCTCTACAGCGGATTCACGTCACTGTAACCCATACAGAATTTGGCCTGATGACTTCACTCTTTGCCACATTAATGTCTTTTCTCTAACTTTTATAATAACAGACCTATTTTATTCATCAGGAAATCAAGCCTTTTCCTTAATTATGTCTCACCAGTGCTTATCTTGCAGCAAATCAAAGAGGAAGAAAAGAAATATTAACCAAAAATTCTTAGACAAAGGCACAATTTAGGCACTTTTTTTCACCTGTTTGAATTATGCTTATTTATTTAAAAAGCAAAAAGAGTCCAGGCAAACACTTCAAAGGCATATAGATTGGCTCTTATCATCTTGGAGTGGACCTGGTTTGTAAAGCCATGACATTTAGATACAAAAGGTACCAAAGGTACCACCGCAGCTATCATTGCATAGATAAAGAGTTCTTTTAATCTTTGCTGAACTTTTCAGATGCTCCATTGGAAGGCAGCGTAACAGGGTTTCTTTGTGATCATAATGTTATTAAAAATAAGGAATAAATAATGGAGTTGAATTGTTGACATCTCTTTGAACATTCTGCAAGAAAAAAATATTCTCTTCCCTGTTCACTGGAGCATTGCTCTTTTCGACTGAATTATTGATAGTAATTTACATGTATACAGCACCTTCCACCTCCAAACACCCTGCAAATGATGCAGTTCGGGAGTTACTTGATGAGAGTAATTTATCACCGTTTGTAAATTATTAGAGGTGTGAACTCTTCTGGGGTGCAAGGTACAGAACTTAGCAGCTCTCAATGACAATACTGAACAGTTTAGGACAATGAGCTTGGAACTCCATTTGGTTAAAGCTGTGTTTACACAACATTGGTAACATACAGGGACCTTAAACTGGTGGGAGGGTTGGGGGCAAGAGTGTGGATGAGAACAATCCCTAGGGAAGGGCCTCCCAGCTTCCAAACTGCAGCATCCTGGGAAGAAGTGTGCATGCTGGTTAGGGTTATAACCATAATTCACTACAATACAGCTGTTCTGCACTGCCCTACCAGGCAGTAGGAAACCAGGTATAAGCAGATGCAGCCCTGGATGTCTTCTGGGGTGCACGTAGAATATGTGGACTTAAAGCCAGTATTGTCCCATCTCTTGTGTCCATGTCACAAGTGTGAGAATGGACTAATGGAGAAGCATGCGCTGTGTCTCCTTTATCCCAGCCCTGCTCCAGCTCCTAGAGAGGAAAAAAAAATCCAAAAACCCAGGGTCACCATGTTCTCCTACTCATAGCAAGCGTGCAGGCTGCTGTTCAACTGAGGAGCCTCCCTGAGCCTGATCAAAGGCCCAGTCAAATGACTAAGCCCATGGGTATCAGTAGGCTTCAGCTTGGGCCCAATTTCCCCGAGAAGCTGACTTCTCTGCTCAGTCTGGCCCTTTAGGAGACTGTGTGGCTGTGACTGTCCATGTGGCAGGCAGTAAATAAACCACACTCCACCCGCAACTTAAAGGACCTGGGGCTCCAGGTGCTGTTGTTGCCTCAGTAGCAGCAGTGGTAGCTGGGAGCCCTGGGCCCTTTAGCATTGCCAGGCCCCACGGCAGTTGCCCCCTTTGCCCTCCCCGTCAGCAGGTCTGCAGCTGTGGGACATGTTGATGCTTCCGGGAAGCCCCATGAAGTAAGTGCTGGTTGTACCTTGCACGTCGCACCGTCTCCTGCACCCCAACTCTGTGCTCTCACTCAGAATCCACTCCTGCACCCCACCTCCTTCCAGGGCTTGCATCCATGCCCCAGCTCTGAGCTCCCTCCTACCCCACCCTCCTTCTTGGGCCTGCACTGCCTCCTGCACCCAACCGCTACGCCCCAACCCCATCCAGGAGTCTTATTCTTGTCCCAGCCTTGATCCCTCTCCAACACCCAGACTTCCTCCCAGAGCCCGTACACCCACCACACCTCAGCCTCCTGCCCCAACCCAGAGCCCCCTCCTGTTCCCTGAACCACTCATTTCGGGCCCCATCCCAAGAACCCACACTCATAGCCCAGTGCCCATATGCCTTTCCGCAGCTCAGCCTGCCTCAGGCCAGAGCTCCCTCCCATACTCTGGACTTTGGCTATACCACCCAGCCCAGCACCCTCTCCTGCATCCTGAACACATTTCTGGCCCCAGCCCAGAGCCCTCACTTCCTCCTGTAGCCCCCAACCCTCTGCCAGGTGAAAGCAAGTGAGTGGGATGAGGGACAGTGAGTGCTGAGGCGGGTGGAGTGAGCAGCAAGCAGATCCTCAGAGAAAGAACAGGTCAGATTTGTTTGGTTGTGTTAAATTAAAAACTTGGCAGCCGTACACCATAGCTGTATGGAGTGGCTAAGTAACCATTTTCACACCACATAAAACATCACAATAAAAGGCAACATGAGAGGGAGCCTGCTTAGTTCACTTTGGACGCATTCCATGTTACACAGACATTAGTGTCAGGATGACCTCTCCTAACCTCATTTCAGCAGTGACCTGGGGTGGGACTTTGAACAGCAGGAATCTTGCCTTCAGGCAAAGAGCACAGTGCTTCTAAGGAAAGAGGAATTTAATTTCCTGTCTGATCTCATCTGAAAAGAGGGGATCAGAGGTAGAAAATTTTTATCAGGCAAAAATCATCTATATATTTTGAATTAACTTGCATTGATTTTTGTATGAAAGAAAAAATGGGAAATAAAGATATCAGCCCTTGCATATCTTTCTGCTTCCAAGAAGAGAAAAGAAAAACACTACATGCTGTTATGTATATAACAAACCTTGTACAATACCTTATTCAGACAATCAACTAAGAAGTTAAAACATCATCATCATCATTGCCAGTTCATGCTTTCACTCAAGAGGTGGGGACCTGGGGTGTGTATGTGAAATGTCTGCTGATGACTTATGCAGGAAAAAAACAGGATGTGGTCATATAACTGAATATTGTCTGGCCATGCATACACGGAGGCAGAATTAAGGTTGCCTGGATCATTTTAACACTGTGATTTTAAGGACTTCTCACGGCGCACAATTTTCTGTGGCACAGGATGTTGCTGGTTGGACTTGCTTACTTTGGAGACCTTAATTCTCTCCTTCTCTAAAGTTGGCTCAGGAGCCTAGCGAATGTCTGACTGGGTTGGAATGTCAGACTTTGTCACTTAGGACAATGATTTTTAGTGTATCATACTAAAGGATCGGCCCCTGTAAAATCAGGGTTAATACTAATACTTTGTGTTTTTCTCACCTTCACCAGAGGGTCATGGCACAAATTATTAAGCCTCAAATACTCCTCTGAAATGGGTAAGCCAAGTGACTCACTTATTTGAGGAATACAGTCTTTGACCAGAGCGTCCAGTCAAAAAAAGAGACTCTGTGGGGTCTGGTCTGCATGGCTAGGTAACTTGGCTAAGCTCATGCTTTGGTTAGTGAAAAGACTGGCAATGGATCAGAGACTGCTGCCTCAGCAGTAACCATTGGCTTATGAGGCTGGTATCCACATGCAAAAACTTTCCTCTACAGTATTTTTCTGCTGTGTGCAGGTAACGAAAGACATTCCCAACTGTTTGGACATGCCCATACATATTTAACACCCTTATTTTTATCCAGCTGTTGTCCAATGCAATAAACATATTTTTAATGTGTCTGGGGTCCCTCAGGAACCTTCAAGACTCATCATTATCACCATGCATTCTCTCTGTCTGCAAAAGTTAAACTGTCCCCTCTAAGGTGCTGGTAGCCCCAGCTCCCTTACTCCCCTTTCTCATGGGACAGGAAGTGTTTGCTTCTTACCAATACGGGAGACAGCTACCTTCCTCCTGTGGAAAATCTAATGGTAAATGTGAAGCTTCGATGACATGAACAATTATCTCCAATTTCGCTGTGTTTTTTTGTTCCTTTGGAGGGTATCCCTTGGGATATCATTTGCATTACTCTTGTCAGTCAGAAGTGGGCAAGTGACAAGAGTTGAGGTTAGGCGAGGGACTACATGCGGTGGTGTAGGGTGAGAGGGAATCCCAGTTGGTGGCAAACAAGTCATTGGAAGTTAATTTTCCCTTCTCTGACAGCGTACTGTAGTGCACAAAGGGGAAGGCTCCTGTCAGTATGCAGTATGTCTAATATGTATTCAGACTTTTAAACAATTCTTATCTGAATTCTAACCGCAGATGCCAAGATGAAGTGCAATGGATATTGCTACTTATAGCCTGCTGAGTGTTTTTAATTGCTTCTTCTCCTCATGGATAGTTCTGGGGATAAGAGGAACATCCTGAGCTGTAGTACTGAGGATTTAGAATGGATGCTTTTGGAGACTCTCATGATTCAGGCATCACCCAATCTCTAGTTAAGGAGGTCATCGAGAAAATTCCCCTATTAGGCATTTATATTCCCAGGTCCATAGAATCTGAGCACCTAAGAACCTTTAATATATTTGTCTGCACAGCATCCCCCTGAGATAGGGAATTGCTATTGTCTCCATAGTAAACGAAGTCTGAGAGGAACTAAGGACTCGATTTACAAAGAAACTTAGGTCTGGCAATGTTCAGTATCGCCCCATCTACCTGTTAAGCCCATGGAAAATCACAAAGTCCCTGTACAATGGATGGTGAGAAATACACCACAGAATAGGATTCACAAAAGCTAGAATATCAGGTGGCTTCCTGTACTGACCTAGGCACAAGTTACAAATGTGGCTAAACTCACTAACTCAACAATAGCGTTAGAGTTCGAGGGTCTCTCACAGACTAATCATCAGAGAAGGGAGGGCTCCTGCCGAAGTTTCCTCCAGGAGAGCTCAGTTCTCCCGCTCTATGCACCCTCATTTTAGCATGTGATTCTGTCTCTACCTACCTTCTGCACGTGTCCCTAAAAGTGTCAGCCCTCACTGTCCTTGTTGGTCTGATATCCCCTAGAGGATGTAGGCTCTCTTCAATCTCATTACCATCAATGCACAATATGTTACGGCACATGCTGGAAACAGATGTGCCTTTACAGCACTTTTCTGATCTAAAATTAATCTTCTGGCTAGGGTTATTTTTTTAAATGTTACGGCTTCAGACCTCTTTTCCCATCATCTCAGGTTATCAGGTTATTCTTGGGTCACTTGGTATAACAGCATTTCTTTGCTCCGATATCTGAAATGGCAATGCTAAAATCTTGCATGTGTGCCTCAACCTGTAGGCCTTGCATTTTCACCCTACTTATGTGGATATCGAACACGTGACGATTCCCTCTAAATACTGATCAACCTTATGCTTCTGCAATCCCCCAACTTTGTTCTATTTGACATACAATGAATACATGTAAGAGTAACTGAACAATAAAGTCAGGTCACTGGGTGCAGAAGAAACTTTCTCTGTGGGCAGGTATCTCCCTATCTACATCCAGCAGGGCTTCTTGTACCATCCTCTGAAGTGTCTGGTACTCACATCTGTTGGAAACTGGCTCCTGGACTATATGGTCGAGTGTGCAGGTTCCTAGGAGAACACTGATTTCACTGAGGTAACAGGCTGGAGGCCACAGGTGGCATGTGGGGGTGTGTGCAGGGAGTCACATGCATCACCCCCAGCAGCATTTGCCCTACCCCTGCACTCAATGTCAGCACTGGGGCATGCAGGGGAAGTCCCTCCAGTCCCTTGGAGCAGCACATCCCAGGAGCAGCACGAAGTTCCTGTCTTATGCTGCTCTCAGGCCATGCTGCTCTGGGGCAGGGGGTGGGGGGGAAGCTGCCACCACACTCCCAGAAGCAGTGTGGTGCTTCCTCAGGAGGAGGTGGGCAGGGATGGAGTAGGGGGAGGAGGTGGAGTAGGGCCAGGAAGAGGATGGGGCATGGGTGGAGAGGGTGGAGCATGGACAGGGGGTGGGGTAGGGGCACATGGCAGGTACCCCCCCTGGAATCCCCACTCTAGTTACCTCTGACAGAGGTGTGTGTTATGTATAAAAGAGTCAGCTACAAAATAAGAGAACTCTTAAGGCTGGGTTTGGGTGTGTAGCTGCAGAGCAGAACTGTCCTTTCGATCCCAGTGGGTATGTGAGTGTTACATAGCTGGACTGGGCAATAAAAGCACTCCGCACTCCCCCACTTTTCTGTGTTCTGTAAAAACAAGTAGCTCTTGCTCTCTGGTCTCCATCCCCCTCCTCCCAGGCTTCTGAGAGCGAGTTCCAGCTTTCAGTGCCATTTGAAATATGAGTGTTCCTGGGTGTTCGGCGGTGCCTGTTTTCAATCTGCACCTTTTCCTAGAGTCTGGATTTTTTCTTTATGGAATTCCAGCCTCACTGTGCAGTTTTAGGAGGTTTGTTCGTTGTGCATGATTCACTGCCAAAAAGTGGGCCAGGGGAGGCAGAGAAAAGGGGCTGCACAACGATTAGTGCAGTGTTACATTTTCGCGGAGGATGGGGGATGGTTACTGGAAGATGGAGGAGGAACAGAAACCAAACCACATACAGCCTTTGTAAAGTGAGGACACCAAGGAGATTAGTGTATTGTGAGATTCTATGGCAAGCTGCTGGATTCATTAGTAGGATGATTTCCTAACTACTGGAAGCCTTCGCAAAGTTCTTGCTCTCAGAAGCTGCATCTACGCTACGAGAAAAAATTAAATTTAAAGAGTTAGCTTGACTTTAAAACATCACTGTCTTCACTGTAAATGTCATTAGCTCGATTTAGTCTGCCCTAGTATCGATAACAAGATGTTGATATTAATGCATGGGTATAGCATCAATTTCAACTTTAAAATCTCAAATGAAGGCTAGTGTGGAAGCGCCATGTCCTTAATTCAAATTTAGGAGCCTTTGCAAGTGTCCCGTATGTATCCCACAAAGCTGTGTGCTGCACATGGCTCCCAGCTCCCTGCTACTAGTGGGAGCCAGGAAATTGACCAGGGCTGCTGCGCTATCAGTTTCCCGGGTCCCCCAAGCTGCGGGGACCCAGGAAACTGATGGTGCCGCTGCACCTAGTTCCCAGCTCAGAATGCAGGGCTGAGGGAACTGTGGGGTAGGTTCCCACAATTCAGTGCTGCAGCAGTTGATGTTTGGTGATTTCAATGTGGAAGCAATATGTCGAAATTGTTGGGAGCCTGTGGGAAGTGAGGGTACTCAAAATTGAATTAAAAAAAACATTAAAATTGATTTTAGTACATTTGAATTTATCTTGTAGTATAGATGGAGCCAGAGAAGCCGTGAGTCTGATACTATAGGAAACTAGATCATATTACTTCCATTCACCATCTCCATCACTGGCTTGCTAAATCTTCTCAAAAGCTTAACTATGAGGCTATCTTGCAGTGTACAGTCTCTAACAAAGCTACCTTCCAAACTCCCCTGGGAGATAGGCCAGTGCTGTCATGCCCATTTTACAGGTGAGGAAAAGAAGCACAAAGATAAGATGTACAAAGCCACATAGCAAATCTGTCTGTGGCATGGAGAATTCAAATCAGGTTTTCCACGGCCCAGCCTTGCATGGTAGCCGCTGGGCCATTCCTTTTTTATCCTCTAGAGACTGTCAAAAATTAGCACTCTCATTGTGTTTGCAAAATGTTCCAACAAATGCCTAGTGACAAACAGCATGGTCACCTGGGGTCAAATCCAGATTTAGAAAGACATATGTAGAGCCAAGATCAGAAAAATTCCAATAAAACATCTTTCCTTGGGATTTGCAGATTTGTCAAAATGAAACCGTTTCATGGGGTTGGTTCAGTTTTGATGAAGCTCTACTGGAACGTACCCACAGGTCCAATGGAACACTTGGCTGGTTTCCTGCCAGCTTGCCCATTAACATCATGAGTAGCCTGCTTACCAGAGTGCTTCAGAGTCAGGGATTCCAGGGCCTATGGCTCGGGGTAGCCCACCAGGCTGTCTGGACTAGAGGAGGAGCTCTATGCTTGGAAAAAAATCAGGCATAAAAGGCTGCGGACAAATGAGGGGGGTTTCCACCAGCAGAACTCTGTTTACACTGCTTTCTTTCTCCCCACAGCAGCCTCTGCCGGTGAGAAAATATGCAAATGAGCGACCATTTGCATTTTCGAGACCTCCCATTTCCATACTGCTGCCGGCAGTCCGGGTCAGTGTAACCTTAGCCACATTTATTTGAAACCCTGATTTTCCATTTAAAAACTGTTGCTGTGAAAAAATGTTAACAAGCCCTACTCAGGAAGAGCTGCTACCTTTATTCAGGTTGCATCTTTTGGGGTTTCTTTTCTTTTTATTCTCTTTGTTATCTTTTTTCCCCATCTTCAGCATATTTTATTGTCATCGTTCTCCTCATGAGACTGGAGAATGTCTGCATTGCAAATGAAGGTGTCCTTGAGCACAGATGTACATATTAATGCTACATTTAATTTGGCTAGCACAAAAAACATCATATCACAGACAGTGTTGCACAGGCTTCTGTACACGATAGCTGCCTAAGTACAAGCCCACCCAGAAGCCTGGTTAGATACCTGGGTTTGTAGATTGTATTGCCATGTCTGCTCTACTATTTTTAACCAAGCCTAACCTACCTACTGTCCCACCTTCACTTGAAGCATAAATATGCGTTCTTCTTTGAGTGGTCCCTGTGGGTGATCCACAATAGGTGTCGGGCTCGCCCGGCGCCGCAGATCGGAAATCTTCCAGCAGTTTCTCCTGGATCATGCATGCGCCAGCGCGTGCCACCCCCCTGCGTGCCCCCGGCCGTGTGCACGATCCGGTCCCCACCAGCTCCTTCTCAACTGCCATCGGCTGCAGACAGAATCCACTCAGGCTAAGGCCAGAGTCAGATTACTTAGTGGTTTTGTTCCACGTGCAATTTGTTGTTTTTGGTTATTTAAAAAAAAAAGAGAGAGAGAGAAAGCAAAGACAAAGAGAATATCAGCAAAAAAAAAAAAAAGGGGGAAAAAGAGAGGAGCGGAGAAGAGAAGAGCGGACGTGAAGGCCATTTAGGCCACCCGCTGCCGCAGGCCGGTGATCACTATTTGGGGTGGAAAGGCACGGATTAAGTGCTTAGTACCCTATTAACAGTAAAGGACTCACCGCAATGGCCTCTTCAGGTTTTAAAAAGTGTGAGTCATGCTGTGAAGCTATGCTGGCCTCCGTGGGGCATAGCGAAGGCATCCGACGCCTGGGGGAATTACAGCTTACCCAGACGCGTTCTCACTGTGCTAGGCTCACAGCCAGGGCCAGGAAGGACAGAGCAATGAGGCGTAAAATGCTCTCTGACCCCCTCAGTGCAGAAATGGAGGAAACTCTCCCTGGCTCGATCCTTGCCGTGCGTTTGCAGCGAGCAGGACGAGCGGAGCACACAGCCACCAGCCGCATACTCGGGCAAGCGGCAGCGCACATGGCAGAGGCTGAGCCTCCGGTAAAACAACAGCCGGCACGCGCAGCACCTAGAGTGTGAGCCAGGCAAGCGCCGGAACCGGCAGCACAGACCCCCGCGGCACCAGCGGTGCAGGGCTGCCAGGCACAGAGCCTGCAGGCACCGGAGGGGGATACCCACGCGGCGCCGCAGCTGACAGTGCTGAGCGCGGCGCTGACAGTGGAGCCGAGATCCCCGGCATGGGAGGGGGCGGTGCCGGCCCCGCAGCAGAGGGGCAAGGCAACATCAAAAACCCGGCACCACAGTCCATCTCTGGACAGGGCTGCGCTACTGTTAGCACCAAGCCCTCCCCCTGAGATTCACACGCCACACCGAAGGCCTGTGTCTCCACCGGCCCATCTGAAAAAAAAAAAAACAAAAAAAACCTTCCTTCTCCGTTCCTCCAACCAATGTCACCATGGCTTGGGCCACCCTCACCATTTCTGGGATTGGATCCCCTGGCGTACTATCACAAGCCAGTTTCACCTCTATCTGTGTCATCGCAGAGGTCTCGATCTCCCAGACATCGGGGGTACACACCCCGTGAGTGGTCCAGGTCTCCATCCCCGGACCTTTGCCCATGCTGCCATGGTCGTCCTTATCATGCTGGACGCAGACAAACCATAGGCCTACACCCAGGGGCAGGTCCCCCCCCCCAGCCGCTCAATACCCCTGCGGGCACTCCCGATCGGGGACGGAAACACAGTTATCTCAAGGGGAGTTAATTTTAGAGCCCCGAGACTTTCCTTCACTATCCTCCGGCGAGCAAGTGTATCATCGACCGCAGGAACCCGAGGGTTCGAGGGAGGTTTACCTTAGTGGTTCCTCCTCATCCTCCCCAGATGAGGCCATGGCCCCTGGGGATGTCTCTCCCCCCGATGCCCTTAAACACTTTCAGGAGCCGTTTAGAAGGGTGGCTTTCACGCAAGACATTCAAATGGCAGAGGTGCAGGAGAAACATCACAAACTCCTGAAAAATTAGAGACCCCCGGCTTCATCCAAAATTGCTATTCCGCTGGACGAGGCCATTCTGGAGTCAGCCACTACTATATGGCAGACTCCGGCCTCTGTTCCATCTACGAACAAGAGAGTGGATAACAAATACTTCATCCCGGCTAAGGGCATGGAGTTCCTCTTCAGTCACTCACAACTAAATTCTTTGGTGGTCGGGTCATCCCATCAGAGGTCAAAGGCTTCTCAATACAAATCGGGGGATCGGACACAGATGCTAAGAAGCTAGAGCTGTTTGGCAGGAAGGTATATTCCTCTCCTATGGGCCTCTCTATTGAGAATGGCAAATTATGGGCACACCTAGCAAACCATAATTTTGATAATTACTCCGGGCTTACTCCCCTCATGGATTCACTCCCAGAAGACAAAAAGCCGGTGTTAAAGGCGATTGTTCAAGAGGGCTACGCAGCATCGCAGACGGGAGTCCAGATTGCCCTGGACATGGCGGACACGGCGGCACGTTCAACGGCTACAGCAGTGGTCATGCATAGAGAATCCTGGCCCTAGACGTCGGGTATATCGAGGGACCTACAGGCGAAGATCGTGGACCTTCCCTTTGATACACAAAAGCTGTTTTGCAGACTCAACTGAGTCGGTCCCTCACTCCAGTAAGGACTCGAGAGCTACACTTAGAACCTCGGGCATTTATACTACCCCCATACAGGAGGCAAAAATTTTATTCTCAGCAAAGATGCTACGTTTACAACCACAGCGTGCTCAATATCAACGGGGCTATGGCCACGGGTGCTATCAATAGCGGCAACAGTACAGAACCCTAGGCGACATTCTCAACAAAGCCGTACGCCCTCGGGTCAGGCCTCAAAGGCAACAAGTTTGATGGGTATGTCGGGGGCTGCACTATCTTTTCCCTTGCTCAATGCCACTCTCATGTCATGTTCCATCATCGCCTCAGACCGTTCCACTCCCAATGGCAAAAGATCACCACAGACACACGGGTGCTGGAGATCATAGCCACGGTTACGCAATCCCCTCCCAGTCGCTTCCACCGACGAAGCCTCCCACCAGGCCTCACCTCAGGGGTGCTACCACGAGGTGAGGCTCAAGCAGAAGGTGACTCACCTTACGTTCACAAGGGCGGTGGAAAGAGTGCCGGAATAATTCCAGGGGAAGGTTTTTATTCATGCTACTTCCTATCGGAGAAGAAAACAGGAGACTGGAGGCCCATCTTAGATCTTCGGGGCCTCAACCGTTACTTGTGCAAGCAACGTTTTCGGATGATCACAGTTGCCTTGATATTCACGGCACTGGACGATGGAGACTGGGTTGCAGCACTCGACTTACGAGGTGCTTACTTTCATACAACAATCCTCCTGGCACACAGACGCTTCCTCCGCTTCATGGTCGGCCAGGAGCGCTTCCAGCACAGGGTTCCTCCGTTTGGCCGCTCCTCGGCCCGCAGAGTCTTTACCAAAACCCTGGCAGTGGTGTCAGCCCACCTGCACAGACAGGGGGTGTTTATTTCTTCCATATCTGGGCGACTGCCTGCTAAAAGGGACCTCGAAGGCAGAGGTCTCACGCATGATACGTGTCACAGCAGACACGTTTCTTCGCTGGGCCTAGTCATCAACCTTGCAAAGTCAAAGTCCGAACCCACACAAGATATAGGGTTCATAGGGGCACGCATAAACTCTATCACAGCAAGGGTGTACCTACCCGACACCCACTTCTGCGCAATCAGTTCGCTGGTGCAAGTCATTACATACAGCCCCACGGTGCCGATCTTACCGTGCCTACAGCTGCTGGGCCATATGGCGGCAGCGACGTTTGTGGTACAGAATGCCAGGTTGCACATGTCAAGCCCATAGCATTGGCTGGCGAGCTTTTACAAACCGCCATCCCGCACTGTCCACAGGGTGGTGTCGCCCACAACAGAGGTGCGCAGATCCCTGGCCTGGTGGGAAAACCCCGAGAATCTGCTAGTGGGGGTGCCTTTTCACCAACCACAAATTTCTATTTTTCTCACTACCGACGCCTCCCACATGGGATGGGGAGCGCACATCGGTGACAAGGTAGCGCAAGGGCTATGGTCCCCTGCGGAACAGACACTTCACATATCCATACTGGAGCTCAGAGCAGTGTTCAACGCCTGCAAACATTTTCGAGATTACCTACATGGCAAAGTAGCTGGGATTCAATACCGACGATACCTCCACTATGTTCTACATCAATCGATAAGGAGGAGCACGATCCCGTGCCCTATGTGCGGAAGCACTCCGATTGTGGAATGGGTGCATCGCCAACAACATAACGTTGAAAGCCTCATACTTGCCGGGCGCTGACAACGTGAATGCAGATCAGCTGAGCAGGCGCTTCACAATCACGCACGAATGGCAGATCCGCTCCGATCTGCTACAGCGCATTTTTCGTACATGGGGGTTCCCCCAGATCGATCTGTTTGCCACCGAGTACAAAAAAAAAAAAAAAAAATGTGTCCCCAGCACTGCTCCAGGGCAGGAGTGGGGCGGGGGTCCCTGGGGGATGCATTCATGTTTTTCATGGAAGGGCTCCCTACTTTACGCGTTTCCCCCGCAGTGCTTATCCGCAAGGTCTTGCACAAAGTCAGAAGGGAGAGAGCTCGCATGATACTCATAGTCCCGCTTGGGATTGGCAGCAATGGTTTCCCTTGCTTCTGCGCATGTCGGACCGCCCACCGCTCCCTCTACCGGTGGCACCGGCCTTACTCCCGTGGGCTAAGGGTCCATAGTGCACCCGCACCCTTGAGGTCTACACCCACAAGCATGGCTAATCCATGGCACAGCTCCTTAAAGAGCACATGTACGGAGGGAGCACAACAAGTCCTGGAATGTAGTCGAAGCACCTCCACCAGGAGGACTTACAAGCACAAATGGACTCGTTTCACAGCCTGGTGTTCTGCCAAGCAGTTAGCTCCCCTTGACGTTCCTATACCTGTAATACTAGAATACTTATTGGACCTCAAGAGAGGCGGGCTTTCTCTATCCTTGCTAAAGGTCCACCTCACTGCTATATCAGCCTTTTCAGCATACAGAGGAAGGGCCCACGGTATTCGCCCATCCTATCATTACCAGGTTCTTGAAGGGGTTGGTAAACCTGTACCCCCCCTCGGAAACCGCTTCCACCATCGTGGAATTTGGACTTGGTGCTCAGCACGCTATCGGGTCCACCTTTTCAACCATTAGCCACAGTTCCCATACGTCTCCTTACAATAAAAACAACCTTCCTCCTTGCAACTACGTCAGCCCGCAGGGTGAGTGAGCTCGCGGCAGTGATGGCAATG
The DNA here is from genome assembly GCF_033958435.1 of Carettochelys insculpta. NCBI lineage: Eukaryota > Metazoa > Chordata > Testudines > Carettochelyidae > Carettochelys > Carettochelys insculpta. Next base: position 20,766,674 of record NC_134154.1, read on the forward strand.
CCGCACTGCACAGTATTCTCAAAGGAGGCGGTAACCTTAAGGCTGCACCCAGCCTTTGTTCCAAAAGTCTCTCCGGAGTCCAATCTTAATGAGCCAATAGTTTTACCCTCGTTTTTACCCAAAGCCTCACAGCTCCGGCAAGGAGGCACGCCTGCATCTCCTAGATGTGAGGAGGGCGTTGGCCTTCTACACAGACAGAACTAAGTCCTTCTGGAAAACGGACAGGCTTCTAGTCTCTCTCGCTCCTGGGTCAAAAGGAGAAGGTCTCTCTTCCTGGAGAATCTCAAAGCACATTGTGTCCTGTATAAAAATGTGCTTCGAACTTCGAAAGACTCCTTTGTTGGCCCTGCCCAGGGCTCACTCCACCAGGGTGGTGGCGGCGTCAACAGCCTTCTTCAAGGGCATCGCGTTAACAGATATCTGTAGAGCGGCGACCTGGTCATCCTATGACACCTTCACCAAGCATTATGCTCTGCCTCGGGTATTCTGAGAGGCTACCCGTCTGTCGACAGCAGTCCTCTCGGGGGCAAGCTGCACATAAACCGATTACCCACCTCCTTACTTGGGTTACTGCTGGGTAGTCACCTATTGTGGAGCACCCACGGGAACCACTCGAAGAAGAAAGAGAAGTTACTCACCTGTAGTAACGATGATTCTTCGAGATGTGTCCCTGTGGGTGCTCCACCACCCGCCCATCCTCCCCGCTTCGGATCTCTGTCTAGTGTTTTTGAGGAGCATCCGAGGCAGTTGGTCAAGCAACTGGCGGGGACCGGATCATGCACACGGCCGGGGGCGCGCAGGGGGGCGGTGCGCACCGGCGGATGCGCGATCCAGGAGAAACTGTTGGAAGATTTCCGATCTGTGGCGCCAGGCGAGCCCGACACCTATTGTGGAGCACCCACGGGGACACATCTCGAAGAACCATCGTTACTACAGGTGAGTAACTTCTCTTTTTCAGGTCATCATTCACTCCAACCTGAGGGTAAACCTACCTCTGAGCTCCACCACCCTAACTAGTTTCTACAACTAACTTTTATTTTGCAAGAAGGAACTGTGTGCATCTCCATTGTCCTCCCCACCTGCTATATAAATCCTGGATTCTAATTGTCTGTCCCAATAATCTGAAGAAGTGGGTGTTACCCACAACAGCTCATTACCTAATACATTTATTAGTTTCTAAGATACTACAGGACTACTTACGATTTGTGTGTATCTGTCATATTACAATCCTGTGGATCGTGTATTGTCATTTATTTACACTATGCCTTTTAATCCAGTCCTCAGTTGCAATCCTCCTTGCAGAAAACCAGGCCTAATCCAATCAAACCAGTCATTCTGAAAATAATGTGACTTCCTGGAAAAAATAATCTAAATGAGGTGGTTGAGCAGCAATCTAAAAGGGCTGAACAGCAAGCGAAATGCTATCAATGGCAGAGGCGAGATGTGCATTTAAACTAGGAACACATTAATAGGACAAGTTACAAATGGAGTACAAGATCCCTGACCGAGAGATACAAGGGCTGTTGGGAAGTGACAGCAATACTATGGTACAGCAACCTATAGAATTAAACGAGGATCATGTCAGGCAACGCAAAAGGGCTTCTCGGGATTGATGTGAAATTCAGTCTCACCAATAGCTCATGCAGTCCCGCAGCAAAGCAGCAGATGTCCAAATGCCAATGGAACATGAAGATCACTGTAAGAAAGGTTGTGACAGTGAACAGCCTAGAAGAGAGGGATTTTTGTCTGCATAGCTATAGAGACCTTGGTTCTAATGGCTGGTGAAGGACTATTGGGGGACCAACTCCATCCCAAAATGATACGATGATCCCCACTAAAAATCAGTAGTACCTAGATCTTGTCATGAGCAGGCAAAACCGAGGCACAGAGATGCTGTGGCCCACAGCTGTTTTATTCTAAAACAAGTAAAAGGAAGCTCTTCTTCAAACAGCACACAGTCAGCCTGTGGAACTCCTTGCCAGAGGAGGCTGTGTAGGCTAGGACTATAACAGGGTTCAAAAAAAAGCTAGATAAATTCATGGAGGTTAGGTCCATTAATGGCTATTAGCCAGGATGGGTAAGGAATGGTGTCCCTAGCCTCTGTTTGTCAGAAGCTGAAAATGAATGAAGCGTCTTCATTTCCAGATTATCTGACTCTTATGTTTAGTTTTGAAATGGCTAAAAATTAGAAAGAAAAATAATTAACCCATGTAATTTTCAATCCAATTAAGAATAGTTTTGGTGGCAAATATTGTACCTGGAAACGACTAATTGTGACATGTTTCCTCTGAGATGCACCTTCCTTTTAATTGCTAAAAGCAATTAATTTGCTTCTTAACAGCCACACACAGAGCCCTTTGTGTGAAGTGAATGCAAGCAAGTGAAATGCACAGAAAAGAACAACAAATAATATATTTAAATTTATTACTGATGTCACACAGTGTGTGTGGGGGGGGAATGCTTCCATGTGTATGTACACATACCTATCAGTGTGTGTGCACACACACATGCATTAAAAGAGTGCTAAGGTTACAAAGTCAAACACTCAAAAATAAGGAAATGGCAAAATTAAGGATGCCCATGCTGCCTTATGAGGGACAGGTGTTTGTATTCTGCTACTATTTCATATATTTAATTAACATATAAAATCAACACTGATTTCAGGCTTCTGGGAATCTCAGGAAGAATTACAGCATCATGATGAAAATTGCTATTTATCCAAAACTAAGATTTTGATCTCATAATCCACATGAAAATAAGTTTTGTTTGCAAAAGCACGAGCAGCAAATGTTCAGGATTTAAATATCTCTAGCTCATGCGGATATAAATGCGGCCTAGGGAATTAACTCCTTGAAGTTGTGGGCATTTAAAACAGTGATCGTAAAAGCAATATTTTTGCTTTTGGCCTCTGCTTTTGGCTTCCTCATTATATTTAGCTAACAATATAGTAAAAATAAACTACTCTGAAATTTAAATAATTATTTTTTATGAAAATGTAATAATTCATCTGCTTCTTGCATCAACTACAATCATAATATCAAACTATAACCTGGTAGATAGATGTACTAATGAACTGCTAGTGCTTATTTAAGCACCAAACCTAAGTGTAGCAATGCTGACTACCCAATCTGGATTGGCTAGCCATTTCTTTACTGTTCCCTTTTTGGGCTCCCCAGTAATTTGAGCATGGGCTTTCATGTCTGTAGTAACTTTCCTTCTTGGGATGTGGACTGATTATCAAAGCTCAGAAGGAAAGAAAAGAACACCCAGCTTTCCAAGCTGGTTCATAATCTTTCTTACAGCGTTCTTAGTCCTGCCCTTCCTGAGGCTTTATCTAGCAGACTTGCCTTCCACTCTCCAGCTATCTTGGCTGGCTCCTGCTCCCTGCAGGCTTGCACCCCTAGGTCCTCTGTCTGGGAAGTAGGGGGAATCTCCCTGTATAGAACAGCTCAGGCAACCCTCCTGCTCTTGGAGTCTCTTCTTAATTCCTGTTGGGCAGCAACAACCAGGACTTTCTGCTTTGAGTCTTTCCTGATTTCCCAGCTTTCTGTTTTAACTACACTCCAAACAGTCTGATTTAGTCACCTGGCCTGCCTGTCACATGACTGTGTTCATTGTCTCCAGCTGGGGAGTTGACCTAAGTGTGTCCCAGCAGGGGCTGGGCTGATGCCATTTCCTCTTCAGCAGCCAGTCACATATTGCGTACATTGTGTAGTCAATTGGCATAGCTAAAATCAGCTTCTCAGTGGTCAATTGCTCTGGCTGTCTACACAGAAGAGGCGTTTCTCCCGTCAACCTTCCATAATCCTCGCTGCTTGCAAGGAGTTCTGGGGTCAACTTGGACCCTGTAAAATGCCATTTCACACATACGCGAAGCAAAATCCCGTAAGATCGACCCTGAGTGGGTCAATCTTCTGCGGCACTGTAGATCTAGTCTAAGTGCAGAATACAGGTACAGTGTCTCCCTGCCTATCTATCTATTTTAGGCAGAGGTGACAGCTGAATATTCCCAAAATGTTTCCAAGAACAAGGTTAGGGGAAAATACCATATTTTGTCTGTGATTTAAACTTTTTAAAATTATAATTGTTTGGGCCTTTTGCTGCCCTTGTTAGAGTCCACCGCAATTTGGCCAAGTGAGCCTTTGAAAAATCTCAAAAACAAGAAGTCCTGTGGCACATTATAGACTAACAGATTTTTTTGGAGCATCAGCTTTTGTGAGCAAAGACCCACTTTGTCAGAAAAATCTCAGTTCAGACATGCCCAATAGAAACCAGTCAGAGTTCTACAGCTAAACTCTCAGAAGATTCTTTCTTCACTGAGCATGTTCCACCCCTCACAGCTCCTGTGTTCTGACTGGATTATTTCTGTGCCAATCCAACAAAGAGACTGAAGGTACGTCTATACTTAGTGGAAATGACGATGCCTACTGCACAGTTTTAGGTAAGCCCATTGCCTGCCTAAAATTGATTTTGCAGCCATTGACATTGGTCCCTCTCCTCACTGCAGAATGTCAAGGGGAGCGCTCCTCCTTTTGGCATTCCTTAATCCTTGCAGCTCACAAGGTGTTCCAGGGCTCATATTGATCCCAGAATGCCCATTTTGCGCATGCGTGAAATGGTGCCCCGAAAGATTGAACCTAAGTGTTTGATCTTCCGTGGCTACTGTACACCTAGCCTGAGTGTACACCAGCCCAGAGATGCAAGGTCCTAGCAAGATGTTTCCTGCAATTGCTCCTTTTGGATGCTGGGAGCCACTCTGCACTCTAACCATGAGCACAGTAAGTTTTGTAGCTCCCAAGCAGCATGGATCAGGAAACCACCTTATTCAAATGCAAATGGGGTAAGACAAGAGAGCAGGTAGAGGGAGGGGAGGGAGGCAGGGAGTTAGTCACTGCTGTGGTCTCACAGAAAAAAGTAGTATGCGATCGTTTTAATAAAGGCTGTATCACAACGCATATAGAAAAGGTGGCTGAATTAAGGTTAGGCAGGCAACCTTAATCCTGTCCTTTCCTAACTTTGGAGGGTTTGTTCTTACAGCCTTAGTCTTCTTTCAGTATAGTTTTGGATGTTTGTGTGTTTATTTTGTTCCAGTCAGCATACTAATGAGGTGGCAAGGGTCAAAATAGCTTCCAGAGTGTAAGTGAATATGGTGATTGGTCAGAGCTCGGAACCTTGGCTTGTTTGAGAAATAGAAAAAAATCCATTTCTGTCTTTAGGAATCATCCCTGCAGCTTCTGCAGCTCCTGTGCAAGATTAGGGCTTCCCCAGGCTGTTGGTTGCACAGGAGATCGTGGCTACTTCAGCAAGGGGTAGGTTGGCCTTAAGCGAGGGGTAGGTTGGCCTGTTTAAGCTTGTGGTAAGTCTGTACCTTGGACAAGTAGGAAACTTTGCTATGTGTGTACCAAAGCTAGGGAAGCCATCGATAGAACCAAAGGCTGTTGTTTCCTTCCTCACCTCTAACCTTTGCAAAGACCTTTGTCCCTTAGAATTCACCATGTTCAGTTGAATGCAGTAATTGTATAATAGCTAGCTCTCCTATAGAACTTCTCATCAGTAGATCTCAGAGCACTTTGGAACAGAGGCTGGTGTCATTATTCCCGTTTTACATGTGGGTAAACTGACTCATAGGTTGATACCCAGGTCGCCCAACAGCCAATGGCTGAGTTGGATCACATCCATTTTAGTCTGTCCTCATTGGTTCCTTTCTTCTGCAGTTACCTTTGTACAGATGAGCTCAGAAAAGCGGCTTGCATCTCTGTCCCCAAAGCTTTTCAGGACAAAGAAAAGGGTGAAAGGCCAAGGGGCTAAGAAGGTTTGGCAAGCGTGCTGCCAAAGAGTTCTCTTGCTGAGTAGGGTAGGTGACAAGGTTAAGCCAGAAAGCAACAGTAAAGAAATACCACCCTGCTTACAGTGCAGGAAAGAAGTGCTGTTGATATGGAGGCTAAGTCTATGCTGGCACTTTACTGGCTTAGCAAAGAAATCACCCTCCCCAGTCTCAGCAAGTTGCAGTGCTGTAAAACACCAGTGTGAATCTGGATGTGGTGCTGGGGACTGCGCTTCCAGGCTATGTCTAGACTGCAGGCTTCTGTTGGCAGAGGGTGTGTGCAGACTGCAGACCTATTGGCAGAAATCTGCCTTTTGGGAGTGTTTTGTCAACATCCATGTACACCTTATTCCACAAGGAAGTAGGGCTGTCTCGACAGCGGGGGTTTTCTGACATTAGGCCCCATGTGGATGGGCTGAACTTTGGAAAAGCCTCTCCCGACAGAACTGTCTGCAAAAGATACGCAAATGCGTCGCAGAATTCATGTATCTTTTGCTGACAGTTCTAGGCAATCTAAACATAGCCCCAGAGCTGTTGCCTAATCTCCTCATGGAGGTGGTTCACATAAGGTGCTGGGAGAGAACTCATGCCGTGGCCACACTTGCAGTATAAAGGACTGCTCTGGCTGTACTTTAAAATTTTAAGTGGAGACAAAACCTCAGAGTAAGTGTGACTGATAGATAAGTTGTGATCATGAGGCTCTAATCTTCCAGTGGAAGGCAATATAGTGTGAAGAGCTGCCTCCTACCTTCCATTGAAATCAGGACAATTAAGTGCATTGTGATGAACTGAAAGTTAACCAAAGCAGTTTGAGCAACCGTCTTCCTTGGGGGAAAAAATGCTGAGTGATCATTATGTAAACATCTGGCCACCAGATAGATTTTATGACATTTTTGTAGTAGGTTCTTCTGAGGCCCTGGGGAGCTAGCCCCTGAATTTAATGCTGATGGGAGCAGCATGCTTTGGGGTGTGTGTGTGTGTGTGTGCAGAAATCTTATGCTGTAGAATAAGAAGGTCAATTTAAGTGAAAGGACCAGGAAGCACCACTTGCCCCCTGAAATTAACAGTGAAACAAGCTGCTTTGAACTCATTTACTAGATTACACCTTTGGGGCAGTGGCTGGAACCAAGACGGACTGTATTTCTACAGGCTGTCAAAATTCTCTCACAAGAGGAGAAGGGCAAGAGGGAGGAAGAGGGAAATTGCTTTGGTATGGTCTCCAAATGAAATAACCAGTTGCATTATTTAACTGTCCAGAAGATTAAAGGGCACTTCAAACAGTCTAACACAGTCTAGTATTGCTTTATTCTGCTGAATGTTTCTCTTCCTTAATTGTCACAAAACTAAGGCATTAAAGCTAACTCCAGGGCTGAGTGTTCCATTAATAGTTGCCATTACTTTAGAGGAGCCTGTTCTTGGAGACGAGGAGTGCCGGACAGGTCTATCAAGTAATACAGAACCAAAAAAGCTAAAAGTTGTAGTGATGTAAGGCCTTCGACCTTCCTCTGGCAGCGCTCAGCATTGCTTAACAGTGTGTGTGTATGGAAGGATCAATGTGTTCGTTCCCTGTGGAAGTTAAAGAAAGTAGCAGTGTAAAGCACGGATGTGTGAGCCATTGAGTAGCTCTGCGTGGGGTTGGACATAAGAGTCCTCTGTTCCCATTCCCTTCACTGGGAGGCAAGTTGTTTGATACTTCATGCTAAAATCTTAGTATCCCCACAGGCGTGGTCCACTCTTTGACTCTTCTTGTCATTTATTCTGTAAAACAAACAGGAAACAGACCAGGATGTTGTCCTATGTGATATGCTGTGTGTCTGTGCAATAATATGTATACAGTCCTATTAAAGAAAAAATTCATAGAAATCCTGTATCTGTTTGCCGCATGCATTGAATTATCTTCAATGCATGTTACAAAATTCAGATCACCATGGAGTCTGATTATCATTTAGGGCTCAATCTTACCACCATGGAAGTCAGTGGGAGATATGCCACGAACTTCAGATGGACCAGAATTGTGCCCTTGCTTCTTGGATACAGACATTGGCACTGGAAATAAGTGATAAGATACAAAGGCATAAATGATAAGTGAGGTCTATATGGTATTACGGCACAAGAGCAAGACGGTTGGAAATATATAACACAAGGAGCAAAATGAATCCATAATATAACTCCATTGACTTTTAACAAAATTACATCTTGCATCAATTTGACTTGTTAAATCCAAACTGTGGTTGAAGATTATTAAAGGGACTTCCATACTGCATAAAGACAGCAAGTGACAGCAATGCAACCTCAGCTTGCAAGAGGCTGGGATCTGTTAGGATTCCCAATGATCTTTTCCACTTCGTTTCCAAAGAACCTAGTTTAACTTTGGTCTTGCTGTTTTGGTTCATTTATCTGGCATACAGCAAAGCTATGGTGAGCTGATTAAACTTAAACGTAGGGGGTAGGTAGAGGGTATACCCTACCTCTCAATTTACACAGCACACCTTTTCCCCTGTATACATTTACACATCACCATGCATTTACTGTACCTTGCTTTACACTTTTGGGATAAGCTTGATCACTTTGTAAGATCCAGTCCCTGTACAGCATGTCATGTGCTGTCACAACTTACTCTTCTGTTTCAGGCTTGTTTTATTCATTATAATTTTGTCCATTCTAAATTGTTCCCTGAGCATTCCCCCGTAGTTTAGCTGGTATAGACATTTTGTTTTCAGCTTGCTAATCCATTTATCTTCCTAATATAGTATCAGAGAGGTAGCCGAGTTAGTCTGTAACTTCAAAAACAATTGTTGGCCTATAAGGTGCCACAGGGCTTCTTGTTGCTTCCCAATATAGTCTCCTAAAAAATTAGGCTTTACACATGTCCAATTACTTATGTCAAGCCAGGGACCTACATTCCTCCATTTTGGTGTACAGGTTGAATCTCTCTCGTCCGGCACCCTCTGGACCTGACCAGTGCTGGATGAGAGAATTTGCCAAGCCATAGCAGGTCAATATTGTCTAGCGCATTACTAACACTTTCACTCCTTACTGGGCTCTTAGGAGACATTTCCAGGTAAATTACAGCTAAATAACAACCCAGAACACTAAGAGCCAGAACTGGTGGCTGTAAATCAACTTTATGGGACCATGGGAAATTTAGCCACATCCATGATAAGTGGCTGTCCAGCTAATTAACATCATGCCGGATTACGGATGTTGCCAGATGAGAGGGTTCCAGATTAGAGAGGTTCAGCCTGTATTTATATTAACAGTTGCTTTATTTTTCCTGTTTAGCAACATATTTTAAAAACTATGGTATTTGCAAGCATTTGAATCATTATTAATGTCAGGTTTATAATATGAATTAGGGATAGAAGTGTAGTTTTGGCATAGTTTGCCAGGGTGTAATTTTACATTATAAGCTTGTTTTTCTTTTCAAGCATGCTTTTGTAATGTTAAATTAACTTTTATTTTAATTAAATTATAAAAACTGGTGAAAGATTTTAAAAAAGTGTTACTTAGATGTGAAATAAAACTTAGGCCAACCAAATATAAGTTTCTGCACCTATACCTCAAGTGTTTTTTTAAACTCTTACACCATATTTGTTATTGCTAGCATAGGCTTTGCCAGTGTTTTAATTGTTTAACTGTAATTTGCAATTTGGAGACTGTTTCTCCAGAGTAAACCCTCATAGCCAATGACTTATGTTAAGCCAGGACTACAAAATATATCATAGCCTACCTAATAATTTGAATCACTACAGAAAAAAATGACAAATAATGCCCCCGAAAAATTATTCCATTTGAAATTATGGTCTACCCCTCCTCATGAGAGGGGCAGTGGAACCTTCGAAATAGGCACTTATTTCAAACTTCAGTGCCATTTGGATGGCACCAAGTTTGAAATAAGCAAACTCAAAATAATTTATGCAATTTGCATTGCACAAATTGCATAAATTATTTAGAGCTAGGGATACAGTCTAAACAGAGCCATAGTGAGTATTAGTATCTTCCCCTAAAACCGTGCAATTTAAACTGAGGTTGGGAAGAGGATCAGAGGCACAGGGAGGTGAACTGACTTCCCAGTTTCACCCAGGAGGTCAGTGGCAGAAGTGGGTGAAAATCTTGGCTGCATTGAAGTCAAAAGACAGGATTCCCATTGATTTGAATGAGTCAACTCCTCCACTCAGTGCTCTATTCTGCAGACTTCACTGCTGTTCCTTTTTGCTTCCCCTCACTTCTCACTGGTGAGACTTCTCAACGTGTGTATCTCTTTCTGATGTACTTTGTTGAAACCAGAAACTTGATGTGGTAAGAATCCATGTGAGCTGACCCAGGGAAAAATGTGAGTGTGACCCAAAGCTGAGTGAAACTGCTGAGAATCTCCCTGTTCTACTTAAGCTCCCTCATGGCCTAACACTGGTCATTTTTGAGGGAGCATGATCATTCTTCTTGGCTTGGCAGCACAGCCAAGAGGCATTCCTTTGATTCTGTACACCCAACTCCAAACCCTTCAGTGTGAAAAGGCCTTGGTCCCACTGCTTAAAAAATGTCACATCTTCAAAGTTCTGTCTCACCTTTCTCCTTAATGCCCCAAAGAGTTATTTTAGAAAGTTAATAACCCAAATGCATTCATCTCCGCTGGCCATTCCACTCGCCAAGCAAAGCGTATTTATTGTCAAAACTACAAATTTGGTCAGTGTGATTAATGTCATTATTTCATGAGCTGTCTATAAAGGGATCTGCAGATGCAGCATTGCTTGAATGTCTCTGGAAAAACATAGATAGTTTCTTCTCCATTTGAATACAGGGCACAGAACAGACTAACATCACCCCATCCCACTGCAAAATCAAGTCCATATTTTTTCCTCTCTACATTTCAGTAGCTGCTTGAGAAAGTATAAGCTCAGTTAGTACATTAAAGAGGGTGGGAGAAAGGGGAAGTTATTTGAGGTCTTGGTTTTTCATTAGCAGAGGAATTGGATTTCATTCCAAAGGCATTTTTAGTTCATGCAACAAAATATCTGAAATTTGGATTACTATGTGTTCCACTGGTCTGTGTATGCTTTTACTGATGGAGAAAGGGAGTGACAGAAGCATGAGATGTTAACAGAAGACTTGTGGTCCGTGGTGTATTCCTCATATTTCAAGAGCTCAGTCCCCAAAGGATGCTGAATCCATTGACATTCTCTTTGGTGGCAATCAGTGTCATATTCAGTGTACATTGCATCAGTCAGTTAGGGCAGATCATTTTGAAGTAAAACAAACCCCACAGCTATGTATGTGCCTTTTGAGAGTTGACGGCACACAATTGTTTCTGCCTCATTGATAAAAGGGAGTAGTAGTTAAGTTAAAAGTATTTCCACTATCTTTGTCCAATTACCATAGGGGGTTGGCATAGCTTTATTTATAGCACAATTGATCAAATATTGTAATCGTTTACATAAGTCCCATGGGGGACCTCCAGTAGTTGACCAGTGGCAGAGAACACAAGGGGGTGCATAGCGTTTTACCCAGAACCTCAGATACATGCATAATAGTTCACCGAAGGGTGGCATGTGAGGGCTCTACTAAGAGCCAGGAGCCCATTGGTCATAGAATCATAGAATCCTAGGGCTGTAAGGGACCTCAGGAGGTCATTTAGTCCAGCCCCCTGCTTCAAGCAGGATCAGCCCCAAATAAGTCATCCCAGCCAGGACCTTGTCAAGCCAGGACTTAAAAACCTCTAGGGATGGAGAATCCACCACCTCTCTAGGCAACGCATTCCAGTGCTTCACCACCCTCCTGGTGAAGTAGTTTTTCCTAATATCCAACCTACACCTCTCCCTCTTTAACTTCAAACCATTACTCCTTGTTCTGCCATCTGACACGACTGAGAACAGTTTCTCACCCTCCTCTGTAGAGCTCCCTTTCAGGAAGTTGAATGCTGCTATTAAATCACCCCTCAGTCTTCTCTTCTTCAGACTAAACAAGCCCAAATCTCTTAGCCTCTCCTCATAGGTCTTGTGCTCCAGACTGTTAAACATTTTTGTTGCCCTCCACTGAACCTGCTCCAGCACATCCACATCCTTCGTCAGGTTACTGAAAAGCATGTGTCTGGATAACGTCGAAGGAGTTATATATTTATATTAAATATAAATATTTATATTAAAAATTACATTTGTTAGGTCTTGAAGTTAAGGCATGTCATCATGAGGTGACCTGAAACTGGAGGGTATCTACTCAACGTGTTTCAGCCAAGCCTCTGCTGCTGTTATCTGTGTGACTAGTGACAAGATGCCTGGTTAGAACCCATGTGGAGTAGATTATGCTATAGGGCGTATTGTTTGGTGGTTAGAGAAAAGATACTGAGCTCAACCCTTGGGTTTGCTCTGGACTTGCTGTGTGATCTTAGGCTAGTCAGAGAATCTTACTGTGCTTCAGTGTATTCATCTGTAAAATGTTTGTAACGAGAACAAAAGGCGTTGCGAGATTTAATTAATTAATGCTTGTAACACATTTTGAAATCCTCAGACAGAAGTGCTAGGTGAAAGGAGGTTGCATCACCTATCCAGCCAAAACTGTGATGGAAAGATCCTGTGCTTATTGTTATAATGTAATTTGATTCATGTGTTATTCACTCATTTGGAAAACAGACAAATCTAGTGGCTGAAGTTTTACTGGGAAAATATCAGTTCAGTCTGAAAGAGACAAGACCAAGGCATGAACTTTCTAATTGTTCCCAGATGAATAGAGGAGTGATGCATTGGTGACATTTTTACCACCATCCTTTGCATCTTATTAGCAGTAATGCATGCTAATGTAGAAGTTGTGATCGGAAATCACTAATATGATTTTTCTGTTTCAAATAATCGTCTCCCGCAGACTGATGTACGTGCAAGTCATGTTTCAGGGTCAGAGTTTGGAAGCACAACGACACTTGAGTGACTTGTACACTAGCCATTATTTTCAAAATTTCAGGCCCTCTTTCGAAAACGAGCACAGAGCATCTACACACACCATGCGCGCTTTAGAGAATGAAATCGAAGGAATGCGCTCCAGCTTTCGAATCCACTCTTCCAAACTTAAACTAGGAAAAGCCTGACTTTTTGAAAGGCTCTTTCGAAAGAAGACATGTGTAGACGCTCCACAACCCGCGTTTTTGAAAAGGCAAGGTCTGCCATGGTGCCGATCAGCTGTTATGCAGAGACGTGCTGCCCAGCACTTGCAGGGCTCTATGATCTGTGCGTGCAGCAGCCCTTAAAGCCGCATGGACCCAGAAATGCCGTTGCAGTAATCTGAGAGCATGCAGGCAGCAGCCATCACACATGCTGCCCTGCACGCCCTAGCGAGACCACCAGCAGCTTTCTGAGCGTGATGGCCAGCAGCCAGACACGTGAGGAGGCCCAGGGTCCTCCCTCTGAGTGTGTCCAGGGTTCGCAGGGGTCCAGCTGGGGGGGATGGGAAAAGCAAGCTCCCTCCAGATGGAGCATGAGCTCCGGGACCTGCTGGGCCTCTGGCAGAGGAGGAGGTCCTACATGAAATGGGCATGAAGCAGTGGAACACGGTCACTTTTGCCCGGCTGGCCGAGGGCCTGAGTACCCATGGCCACCCTGACTGCACTCCTGACCAAGTCAGGAGCAAAGTCAAGGAGTTGTGGCAAGGCTGCACCCGGGCTTGGGACTTGGTCAGCCATTTGGAGGCAGCACCCATTTTGTCCCCATTTTATAAAGAGCTGTGGCATCTCCTGGGGCCATGGGACACCTCCTCCCCTCCTGCAGTCCTCAGTACCACCGCCACGGAGCCCCAGTCTGGGCACGCCAATGAGCCAGAACCATTGGCCAGCCCAACCATACCAGGGCCAGAGCTGGAGACAACCACCAAGTGGTCGAGCAAGGAGGGGGACTGGTCATAAACCTCCTCTTCTGCACCTCCTGCTGTGCATCAGCCATCTGGGCATCCCCGACCTTGGCGGTGGACCTTCAGGTGCGTATCTGACAGGGCAGACATCCCCAATCACAGGTTGGGGGCTCCGTACTCACCCGAGGGCCACTCATACCACCAGCAGACCCTGGTCAGCCACAGGCCAGCCAGGCCATGGCTCTTGGGATGGTGTCGGGGTGACAGTGGCCTTCAGCACCCGCTCCCAAGCATGGGGCTGTGGCCCACTCCTGGAAGAAGGAGGTGGGTGGGGCTGGACCACACCAGGGGGCTGCCCCCGGGTGGGATGGGGACTTCCTTTGCCACTATGGTCCCTGAGGCCACCCAGCTGTCGGACGGGAGGCAGGGGACAGTGACCCACTGCCCACTGGGGGTGTGGGCCATGAGGCAGGAGTCGGGACTCATGACCTGTCCCTCTCTTCTCTCCCATTCTTGAAGCTGCCCCATCAGAGGGCTGAGAGAGCCTTGCACCCTCTGTGGTGCTGGACAGCCCCATGGAGGGGAGGGACGGCGAGTGGGCAGCACCACCCAGGGCACTAGGGTGTCCCAGCTCCAGCAGTGGCCAGAGGTGGGCTGCAGAGGACCTCCAGGTCACCGTCTCAGTCCAGCGCCACGTGGAGGTGGCACAGCAGTGCCTCCGCCTGGAGCAGGGTGAGGTCACTTGGTGCCAGGCAGCCTGAGGGGAGCTCATGGGGACCCTCTGGGATGTGGTGGGCACATTCTGGGAGCTGCTGGCCTGGATGCCCCCTGCTATGTCCTCTTGTGCGGCCCCTCCCACTGCCACCCTGCCTCCTGCACCTTTCCCCCTGCTGCCCTTCCCACCACGGCCCCACCTGCCAGCCTCCCTGGAGAGGCCTCTGCTGTGGCTGATGTCCCAGCTGAGGTGGACCCCTGGCCCTGCTCCCCGGTCCTCCCTGCCCCATCCAAGCCATGCCAGGGACCCCGAAAAGGGGGGTGCGAGTCCCGGGGACAGCGTGGATCGAGGCCCTCCACCGCTGCCCCACAGTAAAGGCCCCCCATGTAGGCCCCCCATGTCCCCCTCCCTGTGTAAATAGTTTGCCCCCTTTCCCATGTACATAGAATCATAGAAGAGTAGGACTGGAAGGGACCTCGAGAGGCCATCAAGTCCAGCCCGCTGCCCTCATGGCAGGACCAAGCATTTTCTAGACCATCCCTGAAAGCCATTTATCTAACCTCTTCTTAAATAGCTCCAGTGATGGAGATTCTACCACCTCCCTTGGCAATTTGTTCCAGTGTTTGATCACCCTGACAGTTAGGAACTTTTTCCTAATGTCCAACCTGAACCTCCCCTGCTGCAATTGAAGTCCATTGCCTCTTGTTCTATCCTCAGAGGCAAGGAAGAGCAAGTTCCCTCCCTCTGCCTTATGACACCCTTTTAAATACCTGAAAACTGCTATCATGTCCCTCCTCAATCTTCTCTTTTCCAAACTAAACAAGCCCAGTTCTTTCAGCCTTTCTTCATAGGTCATGTTCTCTGGACCTTTGATCATTCTCGTTGCTCTCCTCTGGACCCTCTCCAATTTCTCCACATCCTTCCTGAACTGCGGTGCCCAGAACTGGACACAATACTCCAGCTGAGGCCTAACCAGTGCAGAGTAGAGCAGGAGAATGACTTCTCGTGTCTTGTTCACGACACACCTGTTAATGCATCCTAGAATCATGTTTGCCTTTTTTGCAACAGCATCACACTGTTGACTCCTATTTAGCTTGTGGTCCACTATAACCCCCAGATCCCTTTCTGCTGTAGTCATTCCTAGGCAGTCCTTTCCCATTCTGTATGTGTGACACTGATTGTTCCTTCCTAAGTGGAGCACTTTGCATTTGTCCTTATTAAACTTCATCCTGTTTACCTCAGCCCATTTCTCCAGTTTATCCAGAAGAGTTCACTCCCTCCTCTTATAAATAGTTTGCTGGTTATGTTATGCATATAACGCAGTAAGAACACATTTTGGTGGTGCATAATATCACAGTTTATTTTGCCCACAACCCCACATGCTATGTGCTCGCTGGGGGAGGCCGTGTATGGGAGGTGGGGAGCAGTGTGCGGGAGGTGGCGACAGGGTGCACAGGGTGGAGGGAGGTGTGGAGGGGCATGTGTGGTGGACCCGCTGGGAGTGGCCGGGGCAGCACTCACTGAGGCCCCTGGGCGAAGTACTTACATAGGGCCTCCGGTATGTGGACCTGTCCTGGTAGCCCTGGTGGCTAGGGACAGCAGCCAGCTGTGGATAGCCCGGGCTGGACTCGGCCACCCACCCCTGCATGAAGACCTCCCCCTTGCTCCCAGGTGCCCACCACCTGGGGGACATCGAGGAGGCCCACCTCCAGGTGGGCCAGGAGACAGAGCTACCAGCCCTTCAGATACCCAGAGGTACACTCCACCACCTTCTGGCATGGTTAAGCTGGAAGTTGAAGCACTCCTGGCTGGAGGTGGGGTGGCCCGTGTAGGGCCACATGAGCCAGGGCTTGAGAGGATATGTGGCATATGCCATCGTGCACAAGGGCACTGTTGTGTCCCCGAACGGGCTCTCCCTCTGGGGCATGTATGTCCCTGCCTCCCTGTGGTGGCACAGCCCAGAGTTCCTGCATACCCACATGTCATGGGTGCAGCCAGGCCAGCCCAGCCCAGGTAAATGTCCTGGAACCAGCCTCTGCTGTCCACCATGGGCTGCAGCACCACGGGGTGGTACCCCTTCCGGTTAATATACTCCCCGCCACTGTGTTCCGGGGTGCAGATCAAGATATGGGTCCTGTCGAGGGGGCCGAAGCAATTCAGGAACCTGAGCACTGCAAAGCCTGCCATGGCCTCATCCAAGTCCCCAGTGCGGATCACCCTCTGGAGGAGCATCGCATTCAGTGCACGCACCACCTGCATGGGAGGGGGGACATGTGCACCCATGAGGGTGTGCAGGGTATTCCAGGCTCCTCCCAACTCCTCCTGGCCCCCAGACCACTCATGCTCCCAGTCCCCAGTGGGCCTCCTTTCCTGGGCTTCCTTACCCTCATCATGACCTCTCTGACAGTAGCCTTGTCCATGCCAAACTGGTGGCCCACAGAGTGGTAGCTGCCTGGAGTGGCCAGCTTCCAGACAGCTATCACGACCCTCTTCTCGACAGGGATGGTGCACTGCATCCAGGTATCCTGGTGTCGCGAGGCAGGGAACAGCCAGTGCAAAGCTCCAGAAAGGTCTGCTGCTGCATCTGAAAATTCTGGAGCCACCGATTGTCATCCCACTCCCCCATGACCAAGTGCTCCCATCACTCGGAGCTGGTGGTGTAGCTCCAAAGTCGGTGGAGCACCCAGGGTGAGGCACCAGAGAAGCCGCGGGTTCAGTGTGTCCACAGCCATCCCGGGGGCATCCCCCAGGAGGAGGTGCAGGGTGGCCACCCACTGCTGTGACCAGCAGGGCGACCACACCACTGGTGGCAGCCAACAGGGTCCCCATCTGCTGCTCTATGTTTGTCCCTGTGGGGACTGCATCTCTGGGGCTTGTGGCAGCTCTGCAAGCCTCATGCTGTGCAGGGCGAGGGTGTTGGGAAGGGGCACTTTAAAGGAGCGGCTGGCTACAGCCCCAGATGGGCTTGTCCGCCATGTGACCCCACCCATGGTGTTTCCTGGCCCTTTCTTTCAAAAGAGAGCTTGGGATAGTATAGACACTCTCTTTTGAAAGAGTGAATGGCCCCTTTCAAAAGGCCAGATAGCCTTTTTGAAAGCGCAAACGGGCAGCCCCAGCCCCAGCTCGTGTGTGCATGCTGTATTTCAAAAGGGCATCTTTCCATTCCTCCTTTTTGAAAGGTGCCCTTCAAATATGCGTTCTAGTGTAGACATAGCTTTGGAGAGAAGTGTCTGGCTACTCTCTATGCCCACGATTTGCAGGGGTGAATCGGTTGTCCACAGCTGGCACATCTCTCATTGCAATCTCGGGTCAACTGTGTTTTCTTCTTTCTGTGGAGGACTTCCTAGAATATGTCTACACAGCAGCTAGACATCCCTGGCTGGCCTGTACTAGCCATTTTAGATTAAGGGGACTCAGACTGCATGGGAGTTTCACTCATGCAGATCCCAGTTTCCAGGACCCTGCTAATTGGGGGGGTCCCAGGGACTGAGTTGCAGTCCAAGCGCAGAACCCTACACAGCAATGAGAAAGCCCCACGAGGTGAGCCCAAGTCCCCAGGTTTTTCTTTGCTGTCTAGACATATTTCTAGGGTCTTAGCTCTGGTGGTTTTGGATGATGGTATGGTGTGTATTTGAGGATCAAAATGTGAAGCTAAGTATTGTGTAAACATAACCAAAGATAACATCCAACCCACTTGAAAGATTTACTGTGCACTAGATTTTAATGAGACAAAGCCCAACCTTGTCCTTATTGATACTAATCCTACCTCTCAGACATAAGATTGGACATCAGGGCTTCACAAAGGGCACCCAGAAAAACAAGCCAAAACCTGGACTGTCTGGGTGAAAACTGGGTGAGTGGTAGTGGCAACCTCACTCTGAAATGGGATGTTCTGTACCTTGATGTGGGAACACTCAGAACCAGAGATGGGCCCAGACTAACCTCCCTTTATCGGATTGTGTGCAAAACGTTTCAGTTTAGTACTCTCCTCTGCTTTAGAATCTTCATCTCGCATTGTTGACCATGAAGGGCTGGGAAGAGGTGGAAATGATTAATTAGCAAATGAGTTTGTTCTCTTGTTTCACAGGATGGAAGATGTCAGAAATATAGTTATACCACTCTGAATTCTGGGCACACAGATAAAAAAAATAGGCCCCCAAAACTTTGCAGGTTGAATTATGTTTTATTAAAAACAACATCTTTGCAATGAGAGAAAGAAGGACACCATTATACTTATACCAGAGGTTCCTTGCTCATTTGCCGCCTGTGCCAAAAATACAGGCAGTTTTGATAGCTGTTAATGCATCTGAGCTGCCTACACAGCATTTTCCTGTCATGTTCTGCGTGGGAGGCTCACTAATGGACTGGCTTGACTAGCCTGTTATTTTTACTCCCTAGAGTCGGACTGATAGAGGATTCCCTTAGACTCTTCATTTGTCTGGAATAATTTAATAGCAAGTGCCTTTTTATGTCAGAGATCCCATCCTGCATTTCTCTGCCTTTGCACAGGCATCACAACTGGCCCAGTTGCAAAGCTGGGGCCAAACTATGTATGCACGACTTTAGAATGTAGTCCTGTCATTTGCAACAACTGAAACAGAGCACGTACCTTTTTATATCTTCCTTGCATTATGTCTGATGATTCTTTCCTCCTTTAGCCTCCTGTTAGTAGCAACTAGTTCTGTGATTAATTTAGAAACAGCAACTGAACCAAAAGTATTATCTCATTTCAGCTGGCAGATAGTGGGAATTGAGACATTTAATTGTTAAGATTATTGTGCATGCTGGCATTTTGCATTTCACAAAGACAGATAATTAGTGCTATTGTTGAATTAATTGGGTTATCTTTGGTCAAGCTTACATCCCAGAGCAGTTTGAAAGTCTTGATAGTGGATTTTTGTTTTTTAAAATTTCACTGTTGACATAGGAACAACAACCCTATTTTGCTATATATATGTATGTTCTCAGGATCAGTCCCTTTCATTTTTCTGATTCACTTGATATGAAAACAGAAAAAGATACCCAGTGTGAAACAATGAACACATTTATGTTCTCAGCTTGCTGCATGAACTCAATCACTTATCCTAAACTTAGTTCATTATTTTTACAGAAACAGATTCACTTTCAGTCGCATTCAAAGCTGACAGAAAGAATCTCAATGTATGTCCACACAGCAGCCTTATTCTGAAATAAGATATTCCGGAATATCTTATTTCAACACAATGCTGCTGCATACAAAGGCTGTGTCTATGCTGGCAAGTTCTTTCAGAAAATCTTTTCTAAGAACACACAGAGTGGCTACACACAAAATGCTCGTTCAATCCGAAATCAAAAGAACATGGCTCTTATTCCGGAAGCATTCTTCTGCCCCTAGGTAAAGAAGAGTGCCTCCTTTTGAAAGATTCTTTTAAAAAAAGAGCGTGTGTAGATGCTCCGTGGGCCCTTTTTTTCAAAAGAGCAGTCCTCATGGCATCGTGTTTTTCAGTCCCTGGCCCGTTCGTTTGAAAGACCAGGGGCTGTGTGGATGCTCTCTATTGAAAGAGTGGCTTGATTTTTTTAATCCGCATTTTTGTGTGTGGACGTGCTCTTTCAAAAGGAGTTTTTTTGGAAGAGATCTTCTGGAAGATCATCTTTTGAAAGATTGCTGTAGTGTGTAGCGTAGACATAGCCAAAATGCATTTTGAAATAGCACTCGGCTATTTCAAAATAGAGCATCTACACATATAGCGTCTATTTCGAAATACAGCCATTGGACCACACTACGGCTTATTTCAAAATAGGTTCTATTCCCTGTCTTAACAGCACCTATTTTGAAATAGCTATTTAGAAATAGACACTATTCCTGAGCTGCATCTACATTAGGCAATTTTTGCAAAAGAGCAGGCCCTGGTTCAAAGTGGCGTGCGGTGCATCTACACACGCCGCATGCTCTTACAAACAAGAAATTGACGGCAGGTGCAGCAGGAAGCTAAATCGCTCTTCCAAATGGAAAAGAGAAAGACGCCGCCCTTTCGACCACTTTTTTCAAAAAAGGACATGTGTAGATGCTCCACGTCCCACTTTTTCAAAAGAGCGGGGTCCGCCATGTCAGCGGTCAGCTGTTAGGCAGAAACATGCTGCCCGGCCCCTGTGGGGCTCTATGATCTGTGTGTGAAGTGGTTCTTAAAGCTGCACAGACCCAGAAACCCCACTGCAGGAAGCCGAGAGCGTGCAGGCAGCAACCCTCCCATGTGCTGCCCCTGCATACCTTGGTGACACCCCGAGCAGCTGCCGGATGGCCATGGCCAGCACCCAGGCTGTCATGCCCTGCCCCCAGAGGGAGGGGTGTCTCCTTCTGCCCCAGGGTAGGTCCTCTGCCAGGAGCTGCAGGGCAGCCATCAGTGCTGTAGCAAGCAGGGCACCTACTCTGCTGGCAGGAGCCAGCATTGTTTCCAGGTGCTCCTAGTCCATGGTCTTTCCTATGGGCACGGCATCTGTGAGGTTGTGGCAGCTCTTCAAGCCTCGTGCTGTGCAGGGCGAGGGTGTTGGGGAGCAGCCCTTTAAAGAAGTGGCTTGCTGCAGCCCCAGAAGGGCTTGTCTGCCCTGCAACCCCAGCATTTCCTGCCCCAATCTGTCAAAAGAGGGTGTGGGTGCGTGCACGCACACTCTTTCTATGGCCTGGATGGCCCCTTTCAATGTGGTGCATGGCCCTTTCGACAGCACTGTTTGACAGCCCCAGCCCCAGCCCATGTGTAGGTGCTCGCCTTCGAAAGGGTGTCTTCCAACTCCTCTCTTTAGAAAGGCGCCCTTTCAAAAGAGCACTCTACTGTAGACATAGCTCTTGTGAAAGTAGGTTTACTTGTTTCAAAATAAGTCAACCATTATTTCAAATTTATTTTGAAATGGTGGTTGTACCATGGGCTGTGGCTACACTACCCCTCCCTTTCAGAAGGGGTATGTAAATTACGGCCGTTTGAAAATGCAAATAAGGCACTGATATGAATATTCAGTGCTTCATTTGCATAATGGCGGCCACCCAGCCCATCGAAAGTTCTGATTTCAAAATAAAAATAGCTGTGTAGCTGGGGTTCCTTCAAAAGGGTGCCCCAGTTTTGAAAGCACCCTTCTGCCCAATTTTTTGGGGGGGAGAAAGGATGCTTTTGAAATTGGGGAACCCTTTCAAAGGAACCCCAACTACATGGCTAGTTTTATTTCAAAAGCAGCAGTTTCAATGGGCCAAGTGGATGCCACTATGCAAATGAGGCACTGAATATTTATATCGGCACTTCATTTGCATTTTGACTGGCCATACTTTACATGCCCCTTCTGAAAGGTAGCCACAGCCGCGTAGATGCTTAGTTATTTATTTTGAAATAACTGCTATTTCAAAATAGCTTTGCTGTGTAGACCTACCCTCATTGGTTTTACTGGGCTGTAGCTAATATTATGCTCAATATAAATGCTGCATATAGTGATACACAAACCAAAATGACTTAGAGAAGAGATATAGTAACTCTTATTTACCCATACGATGCCAAAAGAATGTTGGATGCCTAATTATCTCAGTTTCTCATGTGTAACTTTGTGTGAAATGTCATCACTAGAGATGGTTGGAAATTTTCCAACAGAAATGTTTATTCAGCAAAAGCAAAACACGTCCATTTTGACATGATTTAGTGTTGAAAGAAAAATTGAAAAAAAAGTATTCCAGTGAGGTCAAAACATTTCAGTATTACTTTTCAATTATAAAGATTTCTATTATATCATGGTAACATTTTAAAAAGTCAAAATTGGAAAGAAATGCTTTGATTGACCTACAGTCAAAAATAAAAACAAGTTATATACCATTTCAGAACAGTAAAAAAAGTGGGTTTTCTCATTAAATAAAAAATTCTGACCACTTCCCAGGTGTTGTCATCACCGTGAATGGGGTTTTTCAAATGGCTTAGCATTGGCCTAATTCTGCTCCCACTGAAGTCAACAAGAATTTTACTATTGACTTCAGTGACAGAATCAGACCGATGCAGAGAGCCCTTGGGAAAATGTCTTTCTGTATACAGTTTGAGCATTCATTTATTTACTGTAAGACAGAGTGTGCATTTTAATTAAATTTAAAGGATCACATGAAGAGGTTCCAGGGGCTAATTTAAAACCTATGGAAATCCCCACTCTCTTCTTTAACACCTAGAAAATGATGCACATATCTTGTGTACATTAGGAAAGTTATGAGTTCCAATTTGGTTGCAGTTGTTTCCTTCTGAAAGTTCTTAAATCTCTCTGCTACATAAGTGACTTTATCAGATGCATTGCATGAAAGCGTTTCATAAAAACATAAGAAAGGCCATACTTGCTGAGACCAATAGCCCATCCATCCCAGTATCCTGTGTTTGAACAGTGGCCAGGTGCTCCTGAGGAAATGAACAGAACAAGCAATCATTCAGTGATCCATCCCTATCACCCACTCCGAGCTTTTGGCAGACAGAGTAGTGATGCTTCAGAGCATGGTTTTGCATCTCTGTCCATCTTGGCTAATAATTGCCTTTGGTGAATCTGTCCTCCAGAAATGTATCTTATTGTGATAAGATGCTTGTATTTAGCGACAAGGACTATAATGGTACTCCATTGCCATTGGGGAACTCCAGAATGTTCCTTTTCAGACTGTGAGAAGATCAACTATTACCAGAACCAGATGGCATTCACCCAAGGGTTCTGACAGAACTCACATGTGAAGTTGCAGAACTACTAACTGTGGTTTGTGACCTATACTTTAAATTGTCTTGACTGTATCTACTCTAGCACCCCGCTTTGAAAGGAAGATGCTAATGAGACACATCAGGCTATGCGGACGAGGCACTGCAATGAATATGCAGTGTCTCATTAGCGTAACAGCAGCCACGGCACTCCAAAGGTGCCGCTTTTGATCACACGCAGCTCTACACAGAGTCCTTTTTGAAAGGACCCTGCAGATGTTGAAATCCCCTTATTCCTATTTGGTTATAGGAATAAGGGGATTTCAACATCTGTGGGGTCTTTTCCCCATGTAGATGAGCTGCACACGATCAAAAACGTCACTTTCAAAGTCCTGTGGCCGCAGTTATGTATATTCATTGCAGCACCTCATTAGCATATCCTGATGTGTCTCATTATCATCCCCCTTGCAAAAGGGGGGTGCTAGTGTAGATGTAGCTCTTCACTAGCGAATGACTGGAAGATAGCTAATGCGACACCAATATTTTAAAAGGGCTCTAAAGGCAATGCCAGACTGATGTCTAATGTCAGTACTGAGCAAATTAGTTGAAAGTATAGTAAAGAACAGAATTCTCAGACATGTCAATGAACATAATTTGTTGGGGAAAAGTCAACATGGTTTCTGTAAAGGGAAATCATGCCTCAGTAATCTACTAGAATTCTTTGAGGTGGGGCAACAAACATGTGGGCAAAGGGGGAGGAGGTCCACTGGATATAGTGTATTTAGATTTCCAGAAAGCCTTTGATACTGTTCCTTATCAAAGGCTCTTAAGTAAGCAGGGATAAGAGGGAAGATCCTCTCATGGGCTGTGTCTACACGTGCCCCAAACTTCGAAATGGCCATGCAAATAGCCATTTCGAAGTTTACTAATGAAGCGCTGACATGCATATTCAGCGCTTCATTAGCATGCGGGCGGCAGCGGCGCTTCGAAATTGACGAGCCTTGCAGCCGCGCGGCGCGTCCAGACGGGGCTCCTTTTCGAAAGGACGCCACCTTCTTCGAAGTCCCCTTATTCCCATGAGCTCACGGGAATAAGGGGACTTCGAAGTAGGTGGCGTGCTTTCGAAAAGGAGCCATGTCTGGACGCGCCACGCGGCGGCAAGGCTCGTCAATTTCGAAGCGCCGCTGCCGCCCGCATGCTAATGAAGCACTGAATATGCATGTCAGCGCTTCATTAGTAAACTTCGAAATGGCTATTTGCATGGCCATTTCGAAGTTTGGGGCACGTGTAGACGTAGCCTTGGATTGATAACGGGTTAAAAGAAAGGAAACAAAGGGTCAGTACTGGGAACTATTGTGTTTAACATATTCATAAACAATCTGGAGAAAGGGGTAAAGAGTGAGGTGGCAAAACTGCTCAGCTGGTTAAGTGCAAAGTATGCTGTGAACAGCTGTAAAAGTATCTCACAAAACTAGACAACTGGGCAACAAAATGGCAATGAACTTTAATGCTGATAAATACAAAGTAATGCGTATTGGAAATCATAACCCCAAATATATGTACAAAGTGATGGAGGCTAAAAGAATTATTACTACTCAAGAGATAGATCTTGGAGTCATTGTGAATAGTTCTCTGGAAACATCCATTCAGTGTGCAGCAGCAGTCAAAAAGCAAATATAATATTAGAGATAATTAGAAAAGGGATAGGAAATAAGACAGAGATTATCTTATTGCCTCTATGTAAATCCATGTTAAGACCATGTCTTGAATACTACATTCAGGTGTGGTTGCTTCATCTCAAAAAAGATATCTTGGCATTGGAAAAAGTTCAGAAAAGGGCAACAAAAAAGATTAGGCATTTGGAATGGGTGCCCTCTGAAGAGAGAATTAAAAGGCTGGAGCATTTCAGCTTAGAGAAGAGGAGACGAAGTGGGAATATAATAGAAGTCTATAAAATCATGACTGGTGTTGAGAAAGTAAATTTATTTACTTATTCCCATAACACAAAAACTAGGGTGTCACCAAATGAACTTAATAAGTAGCAGATTTAAAACAAACAAAAAGTACTTCTTCACAATATGCACAATTAGCTTGTGGAGCTCCTTGGCAGAGGATGTTGGGTAGACCAGGACTTTATCAGGGTTCAACAGAGAGCTAGATAAATTCATGGAAGATGGGTCCACCACTTGCTATTAACCAGGATGGGTAGGAATCTTTGTCAGGAACTAGGAATGGGTGACAGGGGAGGGATCACTTTATGATTACCTGTTCTGCTCATACCCCTGGGGCACTTGGCATTGGCCCCTGTCAGAAAACAGGATACTGGGCTCGGTGGATCGTTGGTTTGACACAGTGTGGCCATTCTTATGTCCTTATGTTTCCCAGCAATATGCTTCATAACGCTGAATGATGTTATGAATGCTACAGCTTTATATCCCTGGTATTGTGGTGACAGAGGTCTTATTGTTAAGACATTTAGAAGACCTAGATTTCGTTCATGTGCAGACTTCCTGTGGGACTTGGGCAAGTCACTTAGGCTTTTACTGACTCCGTTTCTCTCTACTAATAATTGCTTTTTCCCCACTCTTTTTGTGTCCTTTATGTTTAAAGCGTAAACTCTCTGGGGAAGGGATTTTCTTCTACTATTATTTGCACAACACAGAGAATGGTGAAGCCCCAATATTAATTGGAACCCATCTCTGTGAATTATTATAATTTAATACAAATAGCTAAAAATAATGAGATGTAATGCTGAAAGATATCCATAGGTGATGGAGATCAGATCTTATGGCTACGTCTACACTACAGTGATCTTTCAAAAGAAATTCTTCTGAAAGGTCTCTTCTGGAAAACACCTTTCGAAAGAATGCATTTGCACACACAACAAAGCACATAGAAAGATCTATCCACTCTTTGAAATAGAAAGCATCCACACAGCACCCACTCTTCTGAAAAAACAGGCCAGGGATTGAAAATTCTGGCACCATGAGAACTGCTCTTTTGGGAAAAGGGCCCATGGAGTGTTTATACCTGCTTTTATTCATACGAAACTTTCGAAAGGAGGAACTCTTCTTGATCTGGGAGTGGAAGAGTGAACAGAAGAACGTTCCAGAAGAACGTCTGCATTCTTTCGATTTCGGATTGAAAGAGCACGTTTTGTGTGTCGATGCTCTGCATGTTCTTTTGAAAAAGAACTTGCTAGTCGAGACACAGCCTGTGTGTTTTAATATGTTTAAAAAAGGAATTTAACTGAAGCAGAAGATCTCAAAGACTGTTGGGAGTAAAATCAGCTGTGCACCTGTGTTACAGAAGTTCAGACTAGAACACTTAATGATTTCTTCTTGGCTTAAATTCTATGAATGTATAAAATATGAGGAACCATTAAAAAGGCTGTGTCTTTCATGCACAGTACATCTCAGAGGGAGTCACAAACAGTGAATTAGATACTGATGTAATGAACGAAGAGTGCAGCAACTGTGTAAGCAAATATGACAGACCATATGAACTTGGCAAGACTTGGTGCAGTTTTGAATATATTGGAATCTGTTTCTCTGAGGAGGGCCATTAGAGTGCTGGATTAATCTTGATTATTTTATACATACACCATTATATGCTCTGCCTGATAGGTACAGGTACCCCTAGAAATAAAGTTGTTTTAGATTTATTGATGAAAAATCCTATAGAAAGGGAAAGTACTGTTATCACCAAGTATAAGCAGACCCTAACAGTGCATGTGACAAAACCAGGGCAACGACTGTACAGCAGATTTGGCTTGCATGAGAACCAGCTGCCATGCCCTGGACCTGTTGAAGTGGACAGGATAATGAAGACTGGATAAATGAGGTTCTCTTGTATAAAAAGATCATTACACAAATAAAATTGTCACACAGTAAAAGCATGGCTAAGATTGTGAACCACAACTGTGTTATAAATATGAAAAATGGCAGGAACGACTTCCTCTTTGGAAACAGACACCCCAGCTGAATGGATCATGCTGGAAGCAGGTCGGAAGTTTTTTTTGCCACCAATGCATCATATTCATGTCAGCTTTCCAGTGTGCCTCACAATTAACAGATAGATGTTTTTTCTCCCCATACTCAGCATGTTATTTATTCTTCCTAGACAAGGGTTATTATATGCTGTCTCTTTTTCGGGCAAAATCCAATAAATTTTCCGAGCTGTGCTGTAAAACTGGGCCAAATGGATGGTGTGGTGGAGTCATTCATCATGATTCCTGCTTTCAGGAAATGAGGAGCTAGTAAGAATACACCCAGCTGAGAGATGGCATTTTATCCTTTTAAACTGGCCTCAAAGAGCCTGATCCCAAACATCATCATTTATTTGGTTCCTCTGCTGTTTTTAGAATCATTCACAACCTCAGCTTTTCCCCCCATCTTCCTTGTTTGGTGTTACATAAATTTAAAATCCCACTAACTGCTTTCTAATTGTTTGACATTTTATTGAGATTTGGGCAGAAAACATTACTTCAGGTAGCACTGAAACCTTTTATTTTTTATTTGCCTTTCATTAGTATGCACAGACTTAACCTTCACGTGGTTACTCTTGCTACAATCTGAGAGGAGGAAGGAAATTAAAATTCTATTTGTGGGCAACAGATAAAGCTACAGTAGGCTGAAAAGACTTAGGCGAGAATGTGTTTCACAGAGTATCACAAACTGGTGAAGCTAGCCAGAAATATAGCCCTGATTTTGTTTGATGGGAACTTTTAGAAGGTTGCACACTTATGTGGTATGGTATGGTTCATAATTATGGAGAACTTGCAGAGTTTACAACATTCTGCAACTACAGGTATAGTTGGAAGGCTCAACTCTGGGGTAAAAACGTCCTTTTTAAATTTTAATGTAAATTCAGATGTCAGCATGCCTTCACATGAAGGAAAGCAACTGATTCTCAGTTGGAGGCAATCATACTGGAGTTAGATGCCCTGCAATGTGTCTTCACACATCTGGCAAAGTGCCTCCCCAGTGTGTCTATTATATCCCAGGCCTGGCTTCAGCAAAGAGTATTCAAACACATATTTCAGTGCTATAGATTCCAGTGTCCTGAAAGGTTTGCTGAAAGTTAAACAATGATTATTGCTTAAAATGAATCTGTTTGTGGGATGGATTTAAGTGTGTTCTTTAGTGTTTTGCTGATTGAGCCGAAAGTTCCCAATACAGACCTCTTAATCTAAATATTCTGCAACTTTTGCAATTGCATTCATAGGCTCCCCACTCAGATCTGCCAGTCAATGTCTCTTTCCCCTAGTACTCTGGCTACTCCCATCATAGGCGTCATTTGTAGGAGAACTGTGGTTAGCTTGTTCAAATTCAGATGCAGTATTTGCCTGTTCACATTTGCATTAACTTAGGCAAGATTGTTAGTTGTAACGTTCCAGAGGGTAAACTTCAGAGCCCCTTTAAGAAAGGCTGCTTAGGTGCAAATAATTGCAATTTGATCACATCATGGGCAAATGGAATAAAGTGCACACTAGTGTGTGTGTGTGTGTGTATATATACACACACACTGTCAGTGCTTCAAAAGGGCCAGTTTCACAGAAATGTAAACAATTAAGAGCCAGACCAGCTAGGAAGAAGAATTTAGACAGAAAATAGGAATGATAATCAGGGTCTTAGTTTTCCATTATAAAAAACCCACAACATTCTCCAATAAAAAGATGTAAAAACTGCCTTTTTCTGCATTTCAAACAAAGTGCTGAACTTAAGTTTCCCTAGACACAGCATACAAAATTATCAGTTGAACACAATGTTTTATCTCTCTATGGTAGAATCTCGTTTATCTGAGCCTATGTTATCTGGCTGTCTGCATTAACTGACCCACCAGCTAGCCAGGGCTGACAGTGGCTGGGGCTCAGGCCATCAGATCTGGGCAGCTGGCTTTCCAAGCTTTCCTACCCTGACCCATTTAGAAACAAAGAATAGGAAGTTCTTTGCCAGTTCTCCTACTTATCCCAATTTTTGATTATCCAATCTAGCCCCCATCCCAATTAGATCCTATGAATAGGATTCCACTGTAAATTGAAAGAGAGGTCAAAAATCAACCACAAGAGGGAGAAGTTGCACACATGGAATAAGTAACCATAGGTAATTTCAATAAAATGTAGTTAATAGTTCATGTGTTAATGATTAGTTATTGATAACTATTACTAATTAATGCTTTATTTTTCATAAAGTGTAAAAACCAAAGATTTCCTGTAAAAACATAAAATTCCCTGGTTTTCTATTGTTTTTATTCTAGGCCAAATGGATTTCTAGGATTCCTGATGATAACTGAGAATTGTTGGAGAATACTTTACTAGATGTCCTAAAAGCTACAGTCTCTCACAATTGAGGAAGAAGGTCACAATGGTTAAAAAGCTGGTGTGGTTTAGAGGGGAAATGAAAGCTGCTATAATAAAATAACAAATGGAAGAAAGGGGAAGCTGATAGCAATGAATACAAATCAGAAGACAGGAATTGTAGAAGTTGATAAAGGAAGCACGGGGACACAAGGAGAAATCTATAGAGAGCAGAATTAAGGACAATGTGGCATTTTAACATAAATTAGTAACAAAAAGAATCCTATTAATGGTACTAGTCCATTACCTTTTTTAAATGGTAGAATTATCAATATTAATAGATAAAAGCTGTGCTCGATAAATTCAGAAGTGTTCAATAAATATTTCAGTTCTGCATTTGTGGTATGATAGTCATCTCATATGATTATGACAATACTATTTCTATTCTACTAGGAGGAAGTTGTACCGCAACTCAGACATCTTTAAGCTGGCAGGTGCAAATAACCTGTATTCAGGAATTTTAAAAGAGCTGGTGGAGGAGCTCTCTGGGCCAAGAGTGTGATTTTTAGTAAACTCTGGGGGCACTGGGGAAGTTCCAGAAGACACTAAGATTGCTTATATGCCAATAGTTAAAAAGATTAAACAGGATGACTTCAATAATTGTGGGCCTGCCAATCTGACATTGATCTCAGGGAAGATAATGGAGTGGTTGGTGCAAGACTGGATTAATAAAGAATTAAAGAGGGTAAAATAAATATACCAGTCAATGTGGGTGTGTCTACATGGGCACAAGTCTTCGAAATAGCCATACTAATGGCCATTTCGTAGATTACTAATGAGGCGCTGAATTGAATATTCAGTGCCTCATTAGCATTAGGACGCTTCTGGCCACGGCGCTTCAAAAGTGCTGTTTTCAAAAGCGAGCAGCTCAGTGTGGCTACACGGGGGTCCTTTTCAAAAGGACCACGCACCTTTTGAAATCCCCTTATTCCCGCATAAGGGGATTTTGAAAGGTGTGGGTCCTTTCGAAAAGGACCCCCGTGTAGCCACGCTGAGCCATGCGCTTTCAAAAGCGGCACGTTGAAGTGCCGCGGCTGGAAGTGTCCTAATGCTCATGAGGCGCTGAATATTCAATTCAGCGCCTCATTAGTAATCTTTGAAATATGGCTATTTCGAAGATTTGTGCCCATGTAGACACAGCCTGTGAGTTTATAGGAAACAGATTCTATCAGATTACGTTGATATCTTTTTTGATACAATTACAAGTTTCTGTAAGGATCTGTGGAACTAAAACCCGGGTCTGCAGGGTCTCGGACAGTTGACAGTTCCAGGAGGTATACATAGCCTCAGCCAAGCAATACTGTGGAAATTAAATGCTGAAGGGAATACTACCCATAGTGTCCAAAGTGATAACACCCTGTGGCTGGCTTATTGGCTCATATGCACCATTTTATTCTGCCCAGGGAAGTGTTTGGGCAGCTATACAGACTTCTGGCTGCCTGTGATTCTAGACTGCACCCAGCTTTCTGATCTCCAGGGTCCAATCTCTGACTTGATTCTAACTCTGGCCTCCTAATTCCAACCTGATAGGTATCTCTGGGCTTTGACACCAGCTTGATTCTTGCTTACTGAACCCAGATCTAGGGATTACTCTAATCCCACAGTGTCCAACCAGTTCTGAAGAAGTAGGCACTATTGTAGCTACTGGTACAGCACACTAGCCACATTATTTTGAAAATATTTTTATTGTTCAAGCCAACTGGCCATACTCAACCAGCCAAATACGTGGCTTTTGGCTAGCGTATTGGATACCATGGCTCTAATCTGTGCTTGGTGGTTACTGCCTTGTGGCCATCCTTGGCTTGTTGACTAACGCAACAAGGACTTTTGGGTCAGATGGCTTACTACCTAATCCCTTACAGTTTGGTTGAGAAAGATAATAGTGTTGGTGTAATATTCTTATACTTGTATAAGGCGTATGCCTTGGTAACACATGATGTTTTGATGTAAAAAATAGAATAATATAAACTAAATATGGCTCATGTTAAATGGAGTAAAACATGGTTAACCAACAAGTCTCTGACCATAACTGTAAACTGGAAATCATCACTGAGAGGTGTGATTTTAGTGCAGCACTTCAGGGATCTGTCCTAAACCCTCTTAAATTTTTTTTTCAATGATCTGAAAGAAACCATAAAGTCATCACTAATAAAGTTTACAGATGGCCCAAAATTGGGAGAGCTGCAAATAATGAAGAGGACATGTTATGAGTACAGAGTAATCTGAATTGCTTGATAATCTGAGTTCAAGTAAGCAATATACATTTTAATACAGCAAACTGTAAATGTGTATGTCCATGAACAAAGCATGTAGGCCATGCTTATCAGATGCAGGACTCTATTTTGGGAAGCAGTTGCTCTGAAGATTTGGGGGTGATAGTGGATAGTCATCTGGATATTAGCTGTCTGTGTGATGCCGTGGTCAAAAGAGCTAATGTGATCTTTGGATGCATAAACAGCAATCTCAAGGTGTGGTGGAGAGTTATGTTACTTCTGTGTTTGGCACTGGTGTGATCGTTGTTTGAATTCTGTGTCCAGTTCTGGCGCTCACTGTTCAAGAAGGATGTCAATAAATTGGAGAGGATTCAAAGAGCTGCAAGAATGAATAAAGGAGTTGAATATATACCTTCCAATGACACATTCAAGAAGGTCAATCTATTTAATTTAACAAAGAGCAGCGTGAAGGGTGGCTTGCATACACTTTGTATGTACTCTTCAATCTAGCAGCAAAGGTATAATTTAAGCCACAAGGCTGAAAGATGAAACTACATGAATTCAGATTAGAAATAAGGCATAATTTTTTAACAGAAGCTAATTGACCATTAGAACAATTTACCAAGCATCCTGGTGAATGCTCCATAACTGGCCGGTTTTAAATTCAGATTGGATGTTTCTCCTTAAGGTCTGTTCCAGGAATTATTTTGAGGGAGTTCTATGATCTCTGCTACACAGTACATTCAGACTAGACAGCCACAGTGGTCCTTTCTGGCCTTGGAATCTCTCGCTCTATCAAGGCAATAACTTGCAGTTGCTGATCTTGCCCATTACCAGAGACAGGAGGATGGTTCTGTGGGCCTGATTCCCCTTAAAGGTCAAGCAAAGAATGATGAGCAAAAACCTGATTCTCCCATGTTGGTATCGTGATAACAAAGTAAGAAAATT
This sequence comes from Carettochelys insculpta, assembly GCF_033958435.1. Lineage (NCBI taxonomy): Eukaryota > Metazoa > Chordata > Testudines > Carettochelyidae > Carettochelys > Carettochelys insculpta. The sequence continues at coordinate 20,799,228 of NC_134154.1, forward strand.
CATAATCTGGAGCACAAAGCCATAAGTCATTATAATGGCAAACCCCATAGAATTTCAGAAACGGCTGTGCATTCCAGACTACTGCAATGCACCTAAAAAGAGCTAATGTTAAAGGGTCACAGTTGGGGTCAACCAGCATATGTCCACTGAGTTTAGTGGGGGGTGATGGAGTGGTTTAGCCCCACACTGGTATAGCAAGAGTTAACCCATCTCTTTTAGCCAAGAAGGCCAACACACACCCTGACCCCTGCTGCAGTTCTGCTGGGTATTTTCCAACTGGAGCCAGGATATAAAAGAGCGCACAGCATCTCACTCTGGGCTGACTGCTGGAGGGGAGGGTGCTGCATCACTGTATGGAGGCCAGCCAGATGGAGCCAGATCCCAATACACAGATGGGGGACACCACAGACAGAAGAAAGAGCAAGTCCCAGTGATGGAAGACTCCAGAGACTTGAGTAGGAAGTGAGCCAGGCTTGCTTTGCAGGGAAACAGCAGCAGAACCAAACTGGGGCTCATCGTGTTTCGGTCAGATCCCTGCTGAGCTGGTGGCAGATAAACCCACCATGGACAGAACCCTGGGTCAGGACCTGGTGGAGAGGGAGGGCCTCTGTTGCCTTTCCCTGGCCACCACCCACTGAAAGGTGGCTGCCCAATCCACCAAGCATATCATCTCTGGCCATTGGTCTGCACAGCCCTGACAGCTGGGGCTACTGTATTGATTCTGGTCATTGGACTGCACTGCCCCAACAGTAGGGGCTACAGTGTTGACTTTTAAGGTTGGGTCTTATAGTATCTTTATGACCAAGATTTTACAGAAGGACTTGTGATGTTAGGTGACCAGCAGAAACTTTAAAGGGTCTGATATTCAGGAAATTTTGAGCACCTTGCCTAGTGGGAATCACATCTTTTTAAGGTATCTGAAATTGGCCGCCCAAAATCACTAGTCGTGTTTCAGAACCTTGATGATGCACAAGCTCAAATTTATCTCCCTCATTTCCATACATATTGATCTTCTCCTACAGCTGCTCCTGAGATGGTTGTGCAAGACAAACAAAAAGAAGCAAATTAATGGGTGCCAATGCTCGGAACTGGATATACATTTGTAGGCTTAGACTGGCCTACTGTGGCAGTCTTTCTCTGAAACAATAATAGCTTTGAGATTATTATGGTAAGGATAGGGATTAGTTGTTTTCCATTGTGATCTGATAGATTTCTCAGAAGTTAGAACTTGATAGGTTATCCACAAGAACTGCACTCGGAGCATCTACACACAAACTGTGGTCTTTTGATCCAGAATTGTAAGAATGGTGCTCTTCTTCCAGAAGCCCTCTTCCCCTCCCAGGTCAGGAAGGGTGCCTCTTTTGAAAGCTTCTTTCAGGAAAAAAAGCATGTGTAGATGAACCACGTGCCCTTTTGTTTTGAAAGAGCAGTCCTCATGGCACTGGATTTTTTCATCCCTGGCCCATTCTTTTGCAAGAGCAGAGGCTGTATGGATGCTTTCCATCAAAAGAGTGGATTGATCTTTCAGTTCATTTTTTTGGCCATGTCTACACTCGCCCAAATAAATGAAGCACTGAAATACATATTCAGCGCCTCATTAGAATGCCGACAGCCATGGCACTTCGAAATTGATGCGGCTTGCCACCGCGCAGCTCGTCCAGACGGGGCTCCTTTTTGAAAGGACCCTGGCAACTTCAAAATCCCCTTATTCCTATCTGCTGTTCTTCCGGAAGAACTTCTTTCAAAAAATCACTGAAGTGTAGACTTAGCCAACTAGTTTTGGATAATAGACACAGAAGCTTCGTGGCCTTCCATCTTCCCTTCTGCAAAACAAACAAACAAACAAAAAACCCCAGACTTTTCTGAGATTGTTTAACAAGTGAGCATGCAGAAAGAGTTCACATTCATGAAGGTCACAGCCACAGACTGAAATGCCTTAAAACATTAGTTTTCTCTCTCTGTGGATTAGCATAATCTTAGATTCAACTGATAGTTGAATAATGTGGCATTCAACACATTGGGGGTATTTGCAGTATATTAACAGGAAGTGCAGTAACTCAGGTTTTATTTCATAAAGTTTATGCCTGTCTATTCTAACAGACAGTCAAGTTGATTAAAGCTTGGCAGACTCTGTTGGCAGACTCTAATACAGAAATCACTTCCACAGCACTTTTCTTCTTTAAAGCAACAGGAGTAGGGATAGTGAAGAAACGAAACCTTCAGAGACAGAGGAAGGGAGAAAGAAACTCTTGGCAGCCATTGTTAATTTCCTACATTTAATTGCAAACACTCAGGTTTTGCCATTGCTGTAACATATGAAACTATAATTCTGGTAATATTTTCGTTGTCTGTCATTTGTTTGAGTGCCCAGAAATGGGAAGAGTAGAAAGGCCAAGTTTAGTGGAATGTTTTATAGAGAGAGGACAGATGTGAAGGCAGACTGTGAAGTGTTCCCAACATGACGACCCAAAGGCAAAATTCTTCTTGTATCTTCACTTAGATGTTCTGATCTATTTTTGTATATAGTGTGGTTGATGGATAGTATTGGAGTTCCATGTGCCACCCACTAGTCACATGTATCCCTCTGTGCCTGATTCACTGAAGATGAGAGTCTCTTATATTTGTATGGTTTGGTTCTTTAGTTCAAGCTACAGAGACTAATGTTTTCCTTTTAAAGGTCCTTAGTTCAATTCCAGATGTTTGTCAGGATGGGAGCTTCCACACGACTGGAAAACATTGTTATGGGAATGTAGATTCACTATCTAGAGCAGAAAGTTGTCTTTGTCCTGATTTTCCTGGCAAATTAGAGGTGGAAAAGACCACTTTGGTCATCTAGTTCATCTGCTGCAATAATTTAGCCAGTACATGATTGCTCCTCTTAAGATATTACTCTTTGTTTTTCTGAAGTACTTTCTCTCTGAGGCTGTTTCTACACATGTCACTTTTGGAGAAAGTGGCATGCTAATAAACAGCCCAAAATATGCTAATGAGGCATGTATGTAAATTCCTGGCACCTCATTAGCATAAGGTCATGTGATTTGGATCCAGAAGACGCTCTTCCGGACTCCAAAATGGCATTTAGAAGCGCAGCCCCCAGGGGGTCTTCTGGAAGGAAGTCCTTCTTCCGGAGCCCCTTCTTCTTGACTTCCTTCTGGAAGACACTCCCCTCCCGGGGGCCGTGCTTCTACACGCCATTTTGGAGTCCAGAAGAGTATCTTCTGGAGTCCAAATCACATGACCTGATGCTAATGAGGCACTGGGAATTTACATAATGCCACATTAGCATATTATGGGCTGTTTATTAGCTTGTAGCCTCAGTGCTTTACTAGCGTGAATAAGCTTAGTTTCCTAGCATCAGCTGTAAAAGAGTTTTGGAGTAAATATTGCTTCTCTTGAGAACTTTTTGGTATTGAGAATGTGATTTGGTACCAGATTTTTAAATTGGAAGTATTTTTGAATTGGGTTGGGCCTACCTCTGGCTCAGCTGTTTAATTAGCTACAAGGAATTTTGAAGTCCTCAATTCTTGGTGGCAGGCCTACACCAATTCCATCCACCATATGAGAGAGAGCATAACCCAGCGGCGGACTCAGCCTAGCTGGAAAAATAGCTAGGGCACACCAGGATGGACTACTCTTAGAAATATCAGAGGGGTAGCCGAGTTAGTTTGTATCTTCAAGCAACAAGCTAACTCGGCTACCCCTCTGATATTTCTAAGAGTAGTCCATCCTGGTGTGCCCTAGCTATTTTTCCAGCTAGGCTGAGTCCGCCGCTGGGTTATGCTCTCTCTCATATGGTGGATGGAATTGGTGTAGGCCTGCCACCAAGAATTGAGGACTTCAAAATTCCTTGTAGCTAATTAAACAGCTGAGCCAGAGGTAGGCCCAACCCAATTCAAAAATACTTCCAATTTAAAAATCTGGTACCAAATCACATTCTCAATACTAAAAAGTTCTCAAGAGAAGCAATATCTGTTAGTCTATAATGTGCCACAGGTCTTCTTGTAGCTGTTAGAAAGGCACTTCCTCATTGTAATTTTCATATTTGGTCATCAACCAGAGTATTAAAGGACTGAGAACTACTAGTCTCTGTCAGTATATCATCAGGACATTGCCGAGATGACTCGTGAGGGCAATCATTTTGTAGTTCATGCACTTCCTTTCTTGTGTATTGTCACTAGCACGGATCTTGTCCATTCCTTACTTTCTCCACCATATTTAATCATCTCTCCTGTGATCTTATGATTTCCAGGGCTCTTGTTGTTCTTTAGTCATTTCACTGCTCTTTCTACTTCCTCTGTTGAAATATCTGTCTTGCTCTTGATGGTCAGCAGAGATCTCTCTTTCCGTTCTTTGGGTATTAGACTGGGAGCTGCTGGATGCTAAGAACTGAAAATCTGGCTCTGATGTCAATGGCCTCTTTGAAAACCTGGCTCTCTGAGAATAGCTAAGGATGTGCACATCTACTGTTTGGGTTGTTTGCTTTTTGGTGGGTTTTTTGCACTGTTGGCCATTCTCGAGTGAATGTTTGTTACGATAGTTTCATGGACAGCAAATGTAAAGTGCTTTGTACCACATATATCCTAGATGTACTTGAATGGACTTCTAATGCTTTTGTCTGTTGCTTTTGTTGTATTTAGTCATCATTTAGGTCACAGTTGAGGGTAGCTGTATCCTCTATGGTCCAACTAGAGCACCCATTCTAGCCTCCTGGCTCCTCAGCTGTCACCTCTCTTGAGCTAAGACCCATGTCTCTTTCAGGGGTGAAAGTAACTTACATTTCATATCGCAACCCCCTAGGAGGTCCCCATGTTATGACAGTACATGTAAGACGTGAGTGTGTTATGGAGTGTGGAGAGCAAAGGGCAAAGACTTGGCAGTGTGTAGGGCTCAGGGCAGGGGACTGGGAGTATGTAGGGGGTTGCAGAAGTCAGGGTTGGGATGTGAGAAGGGGCTGAGGGTTAGGGTATGCAGGGAGGGCAGGAGGGCTGAAGCACCCACCCAGGATTTTCCCACCAGGGGGCGTTGCTCTTCTTTCCCTTCCCACACTGTCAGGGAACCAGAGGAAAGAGCACAGCCTGGATCTCTCCTGCCGCTGCCCCTTTCCCGCCACTGCCAGGAGGGAGAGGAATGCAGCAAAGGGGGCTTTTCTCTCACTCCCTGACAATGACGGGAAGGGGAACAGCAAGCAGCATCCTGGTAGGGAACTGGGGAGGGGGGCTTCAGCCCTTCCCTCCAACCTGCATAAATGGTGTCTGGGTGTGGGTGTGCAGGGCTGGGGCAGTCCCAGACTGGTGTGGGGAAGGGATGCCCCCCAAGTCAGCCCCTTTCATATACCTGGTTGCCTGCTGTTTAGCACAGCCGCCTGCAGGTGAGCCCCAGGATCATGTTCCGTCTTCTCCTGCAGCCAAGTGCCCCAGCTGGCCAACTCCTTCTCAGAGCAGTGGCACACCCGGGCACACAGCCTTTCTTTCACTTCTGGTCTGTCCCTTCTGTTTGGGATATTTTCTGCTTTCATGGTGTAATTCCCCAGGAGAACACAGATGGGCCTACCAGGCCTGCTTTGGTCCTCTCCTCAGAGAAGAACCATACTGTAATTGCCCACAGTTTCAAGTTACCACACAGCTCTTTGTAAGCAATCATGTGAAATCTTAAGATAAAATCATTTCAGGGAAAAATTGAAACAATAAAAGCACCTACATGCACACCAAGAAGTTTATCAGTTCTTATCTCCTGACTCCAACAAGGGCTGTGCTTGGTGATTAGCCCATCAGATGCTGCACAGGGGTTGTTCCCGTGCTCAGCAGTTATTGCAACTTTCACTTTGAAGTAGGTCCTTAGTTTTATGGGGCTTCAGTAGGGTGAAGTCCTGCCAGCTCTTCCCTTCAGTTTGGGCCCCATTTGGACCACAGGTTCCGTCTGTTTGCTGAATCAGAGGAAAGGCCCTGCGTCAGTTTTACGCAGACTTTTTAACCAAAATCTTATTCTTTGTGAAGTACTGAAGAGTCCCGTTTGAATCAGTATATGTGAGTTTGTCTTCAGATGGTGGTAGGAGTTACAGCCTGTGTGAATTTGCCCTACCAAGCCTGACTGAACTTAGTTTCTAGAACTGTGGCCCTCTACTACATGGAATTACATATAGTCCAGCAATAACACATATGCATTTGCATTTTAATATGACCCTTTAAATCAGTTTCTCAACCTTTTTCATAAAGTACCCATTTTTTAAAAAAATAGAAAGATATAAGTCCCCCTCCCTCCCGACTTCTCTCATGTAACCTAAGGTTTCATGTACCCCCGGTTGAGAAACATGGTCCAACAGTAATCTGAGATCATGAATCAAGTGCCATTCAACCTTTCCAGATTACTGTGCCCTTTTCAGGAGTCAGATTTGTTTGCCATCTTAGCAGTTAAAGGTGTGGAGGACCAGCAGTGTATGGGGGCTGAGGTTGTAACTGGTAACCATACTTGCTGAACCTTCCCTCTCCCATGGTGTCTTTCAGCTGCTCAAACTCTGCTTGGCCCAGGGAGAAGTGCAGAAGGAGAAAAAGGTATGAACACTCCAAAATCAGTCTCATAGTGGTGTGAATAACTTCTCAAGCCCGTCTTTGACTATTTCCTTTTATCCTACATATATTGTAGTCAAAGAGCACTGGGGTCATTAGTAGAACACTTCACAACAGAGTTGAACTGTCCAAATCCTCTAACTGGGCAATGCACAAAAAAATGTAAATAGCTCAAATGAGTCAGATGAGTAACCTTGAAGATCTTGCCATCAAATACATCCCTTTTTGGCAAATATTGACATTGGTAAAGATGAAAGAATTGGCAGAACTTTGCATTTGAAGTCCCTTCTCCATCCACTTGGTCCATCATTGTCTTGTTCTCCTCTGTTATTGATCTCTGATTTCACATGTAGGTTACACCAACTTCTGGCAAACTTTTTTTGCATATGCTGTATATAAAGAAACTGACTCTGCTCCTTACAATTAGCACCCTGCAGCACGTCTTCCAGCTTGGAAATTAACTGAGTTGTGCATAAGGGATGAAACAATCAGATTTAAAAATATATCAAGTGTCAGACCAAATTAAAATGTATGCTTCACTAGACGTGCAATACGAGCAACAAAAAAAATGCTTGATGTCCTGCCTGAGAGAGAAACACTGCCTCATTTATTGACCATTTCATGGAGCTGTGAAGCAGAAGCCCAGAGTGCTGGGTTCAAATACTGTGGAAGTTATATGTAACGGATAGTATGCATGGCTAATTATTGTGATGTTTCAGTAGGACACCATGATTTGTAAGTATAAGCCCCATCCCTGATACCACCTTCTATTGTGATTTTGAAACAATAGTTAATACAGATTTTCGTAATGTAATCCCACCACTTCTGAAAACATTATAAACGGATCTTCAACAACAATGCAGATTTTGTATAATAGTACTTTTTCATGTAGACAGCACTGTTTATTCAACTACTTCCGTCCTTTGTAAATAGGGAACAAAGAAGACTCTTTGTTTAGCCATCTATAAAATGAATTTACTAATACTAATAATGGTGATGGGCAGGCCATATCCTGCATAAGGACTGCAAGGAAGGTATCATGAGACAAGCATTAGAATGAAATCCAAAGGAAAAGAGGATGTCCCAAACAAACATGGTGATGAAATTTCCTGAATGAAGTAAAAGCAGCTGGCTTCATGTGGCATCAAATCAAGACTATCATCAAGGATTGTAAGAGATGGAGAATGACTGTGGAGATTCTATGCTCCATTAGGAGCTCAAAGGATTAATCATCATCATCAGTACTATTTCCTGGGGTATTGTAAGTCAGCAAAGGGTGTGTCTGTACTGCAGGTAAACACTTGAGCCTGGGTCCCCCATCAGCTGACTTTGGCTCATGTTGGTATTCAGCCTGCAGGGCTGTAAAATCATAGTGCAAAAAATAGTGTTCTAGGCTAAGCTCAAACATCAATTTTAGAGCTCTACAGCCTGACAGATGACATAGTGCCTACTGCAGCTATTTAACTGCAGTGTAGATATAACCAGCATGATGTAGCCAAGGTGTCTTTAAATGCCATTAAAAGAGAACATGCAAATTCAGGAGACCCCTGAGGAATTCCTAGTCTCCAACTCTCAGTCCCATGGAATGATCTACCTTTTCTATGGCCCTTACCACTACAGTGTCTGAAGACGTCATAACCGGCAACACCTCTGAGGTAGGGAAGTACCCCCATTTTTACAAATGGGATTTAAGGCCCAGCAAAGTTTAGAGCTTATGTTCATGGTATGAGAAAGCTCCTTCTCTAGCTTGGTGGGTCCCATATTTTTTGGCAGATCATTTGCCTCCGAGACTCACAGCAGCCCTCAGTTTAGACACCAGCTAGCAGCCTGGTGAGCTACTCTCATCATCGGCCAACACAGGAAAAGTGAGAAGAGCAATCTCCTTAGTCTCCTGCCTCTCCAAGTGATTCAGGCACAACACACCCCTCCACCAGATCAGTCCTTCTCCCCTGCTGTAGCAGATGGGTGCAAGCGGGACTAGGGGGGAGCCCAGGCCCACACTCAACTCTGGGCTCCAACCCAGAGAGCCTGTGATAGTAGCAGCCAACGTCTCAAGTTTCAGCTGCTTGACAATGATGATTCTCTGGGTCACTCCCCCATATTTGTCCCCATCACCCTCCTTACTGCAGGCTGTTCCCTCTGGTACCTGCTTACACTTACTCCTCTAAGAACTCTCCACCACTCCTTATCTCTTCCCCTTGTCACCCAGCTCTGAGCCAGTAAAAGAGAAGCCCTTTTATCACCAGTCTCAGCTGGTCCTTTATTGGCCCCAGATGTTCTGCTTAACCTTGTTACCTTGATTCTTGAATTACTTGACTTAAACCCTGGTACTCTGGGTGGAGCATAGGTCATCTACAAGTCTCCTCCACTTCACTCTGTCTCAGGGCAAAACTTCTAGCTGACCCCAGGAGTATCCCAGTTGTCCTTTAGTCTTGGTAGATCTTCTCCATGTTGTTAGAGGTCTTCCTCTTTTGTCTTTTCCTTGTAGTCCCTTGAGTCTACAAGCCTCCTAGCTGCCCCCAGATATTTTAATTGGCCTAATTGCCCTGATTACTTCTAGCAGATTCCAGCTGGTTCTGGATCAGCCCTGGCTAGTTTATTCTGTGAACAGGGATTTATTCAATCTAGGGGTAATCTATCTCCCCTCTACCACTCTTCTGTAGCCCTCTGGACAGACCAGATGCTAGCATGTGAATTTACAGTTCTCCAGCATCATGTGCACTGGCCACATGGACCCAGCTGCTGCACACCAGAAGTTCTCTTGTATGTACTGACATACTGCTCTGTGAAACACTTGTGGTTTATAACCTGCTACTGTCACTGCACTTCTTTGGCCCCTGCTGTATCTCCTTCAAACACATTCTGCAGATGAGGCTATTGTACTTGAAGAGAGCTAATGAAGATATGGCATTCCGTGCATATCTGTGCTGAGCTTTTTCTACCCTTCCAAGCTTCATACTCAGCCTGGCTTTAGTCAGGAATTTAAAGGAAACAGTCTTTTTAACATTGGCTGATGAGCACCTTGCTTTCCGCATAGGACAAGTTTGGCTCACTTCCAATATGTTTCAAAGCCTTGGAGAGGAAGCTAATGTAGATGGATGCTGAATATTGTCAACATTGTGCTGTTTCAGCATGGAACTTTGGTACAGATCCTCATTCACTCAGTAGCGTCGAAACAGAAAATCCAGCCTGCTGCTCTGTGCCTTGGCAGCATGCTGTCTACTGGTCACAGAAGGGCTTTGGTCACAGCCATGGGTTCTGTTACTTACCTGTGTTTGGTTTTGTACATTTCCCTGACTAAACATTTGGGGAATGAGTGAGAATGTGGCTGTAATGATAAACAGGAAACAAACTTTACTGAGAGCTGCAAAGTTGAACAACAGGGTGCATGGCAGCAGAGTGGGACAAAAAATTATGCTGGTTTCAGCAAATCGTTTCAGTCAAAATAACAACAAAAAGGTAAATATTGAAACACTTCCTTCTGGAAATGTCTGCATGGCTTGTTTCAGTTATTGTGGCTGTATCATGATATGGGAGGTGCCCATCACAAGGATGGCACCTATACTAGTGCTCATGTCTCCTCCTACCCCATTAGCCATTAGTCCTGTTGTTAAAACACTCGGCTAGGATGTGGAAGACCTACATTCAAATCTCAGCTCCAATACAAAGTGGAATAGCTCTAACAGGAGATATTGAAAGAGTCTTAACCTATGCGGCATTGATGAGCAACCTAGGCTAGTGAGTGGGCCACATGAGAGGCCCTCCTTCATCTCAGGGGGCCGCAAGATTGTTGTAACCAAGATGGTCTCCGGGGACAGAATAGTTTTGGTAACTGCACTTGCATACCTAGAATTTGCAGCGTGCACTGACTGAAACATAGCAGTACTTTGATTAGATGCAGGGCGAGTGCACCGCTCTCACAGTCAATGTCATGTGCAGTCAGCACACACCTCGCTTCTTGCTTTACATGCATGTCACTGTTGTAGTATTGCCGAAAGGAAAAACTACATGGACAGCAACCAGTGGAATCTGGCAAACCTGTGTGTGGGCAACAGTAAACAAAATCATATAGGTCACACATAGAACCCCAATGATCTGCATGTAGCCCACAGACCACAGGTTGCCCACCACTGGCCTTAAGTTTAGAACATCCACCTTGGATGGAGAAGAAGTCTCATCTCTGACATGCATGCCCTAACCTCTGGACTAACAATCATGAGAGCACCTCCACTTCCTTCTCCTCTGTGAATTTTCATTACCTTTCTTTTTTTTTTTTTTTGGTCAAACATCCTCACAGTGAAAGATTTCATTTCAACATGAGCAAGGTATTTTGTTTGATGTGAAATAAAAGGTTTTGATTCACCTAATTTTTTTAAAAAATGAACTCAAATGATTTTTTAAAATTGTTTGGAACAACCAGTGGACCAAAACATCAGGGTTTTGCCCAACTCCATATGGGAGGCCTACAGAGGGCAAGAATTCAAGGCTGATGCTGCAGTGACATAAAGGATACCCCCAGTGGACTCATGAGTGAGAGTTTGCATTTCTTGTAAGGATGTAGAATCATACAACTGGAAGGAACCCCAGAAGGTTACCAAGTCCAGTCCCCTGCATCTATGGCAGGACCAAGCACCATCTAAAATTATCCCTGATGGACATTTTTCTAACCTGCTCTAAAAAGTCTCCAAAGACAGAGACTCTACAACCTCCCTAGGTAATTTGTTCTAGTACTTAACTACCCTGACAGTTAGGAAGTTTTTCCGAATGTCCAGCTGAAACCTCTCTTGCTGCTATTTAAGCCCATTGTGACTTCTCCTGCCGTCAGAGGCTCAGAAGAATAAATTCTTCCCTCCTCTTTGTAACAACCTTTTTAAGGTTTGTGCTTGAAACATATGCCCCCTCTGTCTTCTCCTTTCAAGACTAAACAAACCCAGTTATTTCAGTCTTCCCTCATAGGTCATCTTCTCTAGACCTTTAACCGTTTTTGTTGTTCTTCTCTGGACCTTTTCCAATTTGTCCACATCTTTCCTGAAATGTGAGAATATTTTAAGGTTTTGCCCTCCCACCTTCTACCAACAACTGGCCTTTAAAAATGTTGGCAATACTCAAAAGGAGCTAGATCCAAAGTCCCACTGAAGTTTTCAGGGGTCTTGAGACTGGCTTCAATAGCTTAGCCCTATTACCTACCTGAATAGAAAAGCCAGGCCCAGCTTGGTGCAGGACTGGCAGGGTTATGATCACCACTCTCTTATTTGAAAGTCAGATGTGTAATATCCTAATCCATGGTGCAGGTTAGGGAAGCCAGGAGAGTGCTTAATTTATTGTACTTAGCTAGTGACATCAAATAAGGGCAATTCATAACAGTACATAGAAAGTGGTGCAACACAGATCATGATATCATTGACCAGTGAGCTATGAGTGTTGGAATGATACCTGACAAAACATATTTTGAGCAAAGATGATCAAAGTAGTGTGTGGCTGCTAAACATCTGAGTATTTTTGATCACACCTTTCAAGCTTATTAATAGCCTATAATGGGAAAGTGAGGCAGGCACACACCTGGCTGCCGGAAGTAATGCAGGGCTGTATCAGTGTTGATGCAAGGGTAAACACAGTGCAGGGGAGGGTGAGCACTCATACTGTAATACGCTTGTCCCTTGTGTTGGGACTGAGAAAGAGAGAGGAGGTTCAGGGGTTCTGTGTGACAGCCACTACAATGTTAATGATGTAGTCCTATGTGTTGCATACTACATATACATTGAGGCATAGGGCCATCAAGGGTGCAGGTGTTTTAGGAATATGTCCCTGTGATGGAGTGGATTAAGCCCGATGCCCCTTACTGGAGGCCAGAGACCTTTCTACACCATATTCCAGTGAGAGGAGCAGGTCATCCAGACAGAATAGAGCATCTGTCTCTGTTACAGCCAGTCAGGATCCAGCAGGCCAATATAAAATAAGCTGCTGGGCTAAGGCCTGGCAGTTTCTCTCAGGAGCTTGACCCAGGCAGATCTCTATACTGTCTGGAAGACCAGCAGCACTTTGAACAGCTCCAAGTGAGAGCTGAACTGAGACCTGGGCAAGGCCTCGACCAGCCACAAGTCTAACCTAAGAGCTGACAGCACTGTGGACAGGACTAGTCAGATCCTAGCCCCAGAGCCTTGGAGAGGATCAGGCAAAGACCTTCCATGGCACCCCTTTGCCACAGAGGGGCACTCACAAGTGGGTGACCCCATTACAGTCCCTTTTAGTAGTGAAGACAATACCTGCTCCCAGTGCCCACAAGACTCCAGTTAGTGTCAATGGGACCTGCGCATGCACAATGGAGGACAAGCATGTTTCTGAGACTAGGGCTATGGCTAGTGCTGTGCTGCACCAGTTCTACAATCTGTATCTTTGCTGCCTTTCAGGACATATTATTGGATAACTAGTGGAGGCCAGGGAGTGTTTCCTTTGGAAAAAGAAAATGTTTTTGGTGTCCACCTACTTTATTTAGTTGGGGTTTTAGGAGAGGTTGTAAATGCTTTGCTGTTCTGACTTATGGAACTCTATAAACCAGGGACAGCAAACTTTTGAGTGATTGATTTCTTGACTATAAATATATCTTGCAGTGATTCTGAAGACTTTGCAGCACTTTGCAGTTCTTTTCTGCTGTGTAAAATATTCACCTTGTTTTGCTCAATTTCACAAATTCGTCACTGCTTTACGCATTTCACAGTTATTGGTTATTTTTGCAAGCTCCTTTGTGAATTTCTACTTTTTGGCTTCACACAAATGTGTTCATCATTGTCTAGCGAGTAGAAGAATTTGGCGGCGGGGAAGGGATTGTTATAGGAATGTTTCTTTCACCCTCACAAGTTAATGCCTTGGAACTTTTGAAGAATGCTTTTCTTCTGGGAATTCAGTGCCTGTATGGAGAAACAGCGTAACCTTTCAGTAACTACTGGCCATCAGTCAGGAATGTCAGGTTATTTAGCCCATTTCCTTACTGATATAGATTTTTTTCCCATACAATTCATTCTTCTCATGTTATCCAGCCTAGATATGGAAATCCACTACTTGCATTTCTATAACTTCCATGAAAGATTGCTCTGCCAGCTGACAGCTGTCAGTGTAAGGAAGCTAGATGTGATATTCAACCTAATTTTTCCTTTTTTCTCATTTCTGTCATTTTATTCTTAGACACATCCAGTGTTCCTGCTAATATTTTTTGCTTGTGTGCAGAATAAATTTTATGTTCACCAAGGCATGTCCAAATGTGCCCTATCAATAGACACATACATTGCTGACCATGGGTGCACTGCTAATCAGCTGGGCAGCATTTGACATTGTGCTGCCCAAGCACATAGCGTACAAAGGGCGCTGGTCACATCCCAAGCAGTTCTCTGAATAAGCCCTTTCTTGCCTTAGCACATTTACCAGTGGCTGGCAACCTTCAGCCCACAGACCACATGCAGCAGATCCACCTGTGGCCTAAGGACCCCTGACTGCCACCTCTCTCAGGCACCTCTTCTTGCACACATGGTACCAGAGCCCCCCACTCCATACTTCTCCCCACTCCCACTCATCACTTTCACAAGAGCCACAAATCACCTTATTCATGCTCTGTCCCTGCTCCTCTCCCTCCCTGCCAGAAATGGAACAGCTACAAACAGCAGATTTGAGCTCATGGGAATAAACTCAGCAGATTTGAGCTCATGGGAATAAGGGGACTTCGAAGTAGGCGGGGCCCTTTCAAAAAGGAGCCCCGTCTGGACGCGCCGCGCGGCGGCAACCCGCGTCAATTTCGAAGCGCCGCTGCCGCCCGCATGCTAATGAAGCGCTGAATATGCATTTCAGCGCTTCATTAGTAAACTTCGAAATGGCCATTTGCATGGCCATTTCGAAGTTTGGGGCACGTGTAGACGTAGCCTGCCAGAGCAAGTCCTTAGGCCTTCTTCCTAAACCACCCCTCTAGCCCCTAGATCATATACGTAGCTTGGCTCTGAAGTAGTAACGCTGCACTCAGTAACAAGTACAAAATTCCAGTTGCTTGCACCAGAGCCACTGGTAGAATGGACAGTTACCGTTCTCCTTTGCTTCCATGTCATGGGTACATAACAGTCACCAGTACAGTTAACATCTAGCAACAGTTGCCCCACAGTTAGTGTGTTGTAAGTGTAACCACACACCTGCTGGGTGTGGGTCGCTGTCCCATATCGTGGCACTTAGACCACTTACAGAGAGAAAAAATGAGTCTCCTCTACAACCTTTGCTGAGAGCCTGCTGACTTTTAGCTCATGCACAAAGTTCCAGGGGTCCCAGGTTCAGTTCCACCTGTTGGCATTACATAAGCACAAATCAACAGATGTTAAGAGCCTAACTAAATCCCACTAGGTGTCAGGCTGCAACTCTAGGCTCTAAAATACTTTTATAAGTTTACCTCAAGGCCTCTTGTGAACTTCCCCTCCAGCTGCTCAGACCCCAACCCTCTCTCAGGCAATAACATCTGAAATCTAAAACATGTAGCACATCGCAAGGATAAGCTCTCAAATTCTAACTATGAATTAAAATGTGCTTGGCGAGCCCTCCCCCTTCTCATTAGTTTCTCCATGTTTCTTCTTTGGCTTTTCTTGTAATGTCTGTCCAGAGCAGAACATTTTTTATTATAAACATAATTCCTATAAAAGATAAGAAGCTCATCTGTGTATCTTTGTTAATCCTAAAGAAGATTTGAAAGCTGAAGATCAACACAGCTACAACAGTAAGTAACAAACAAGGGAGTGGCTGACAAAGACATACAAGACTATTCTGTTTGGGTAATATCTTTTGACTAAACATGGCTGTAAATTGCAAATGTCAGAGCCTCACTTCCGCACATGTATGTTATCTTTATGAGTTATGTTACAACAGCGCCTAGGGCAGGGGTGGACAGTAGGTTTTGGTGGGGGGGCCAGTAGGCATCCTTCAGTCTGCATAGACTATGGATCGCGCCCTTTAAAGTTTCAATTGAGGACTTCATTTACAGCGTCTATTGTGACTATAAAGACCCACACGAGAGTGACAGTCCTTGCTGCATCTCTTGCAGATGTAGTGGGTGTCTGGCAAGTCCTTACTGTGCTTTCTGTGCGCTCGCTTCTCTGCTAGCTGTCTGATCTTCAACTCGCCCTTCTGAAGGCCCTTGTGTAATCCCTGCCTCCATCTGCTGCGGTTGTCTGCTAGATCTTCCCAGTTGTCCAGCTCGGTGTCTACCTCTCTGAGGTCTCTCTTGCAGACATCTTTGTAACGCAACTGGGGGCGTCCGGGAGGTCTTTTGCCAGAGGCTAGCTCACCATACAGGATGTCTTTTGGAATCCTTCCATCGTTCATCCTGTGGACATGGTCAAGCCAGCGGAGTCGACGCTGCCTGAGGAGGGTGTGCATGGTTGGGATTCCAGCTTGCTCGAGGACGGCAGTGTTGGTCACTCTGTCCTTCCGTGATATTCCAAGGATGCGCCTGAGGCAGCGCAAGTGGAAGACATTCAGCCTTTTTTCCTGGCGGGCATACAGGGTCCAAGTCTCGCTGCCATAAAGGAGGGTGCTGAGGATGCAGGCTCTGTAGACTTGTAGACCTGGTGTGAGTGTACAGCTTGTTCTTATTCCACACTCTCTTGCTGAGTCTGGACAGAGTTGTGGCCGCTTTTCCGATCCTCCTATTTAGCTCAGTGTCCAACGACAGGGTGTCAGTGATGGTGGACCTGAGGTAAACGAACTCGTGGACAACCTCTAACGTATAGTTGTCAATGCTGATTCATGGGGATTCAGCAACATCCTGACCGAGTACGTTTGTCTTCTTTAGGCCAGGCGCTGTGCCAACAACCACTGGCTCCAGCTATGCAGCAGCATTCAGACCTGTGCCGACTTTGGTAATCTCAGAGGAATGTACGAGGGTATGAAGAAGGTATTAGGACCCACCCAGAACAAGATGGCACCTCTGAAATCCAAATCTGGTGAAGTCATCGCTGACAAAGCCAAACAGATGGAGCGCTGGGTTGAGCACTACTCCGAGCTGTACTCACGCGAGAACGTTGTGGTTGATGCAGCCCTCGATGCCGTCGAGCTCCTACCAGTAATGGACGAACTGGACCAAGAGCCGACTGTGGAAGAACTGAAGACAGCCATTGACAGCATTGCAGCTGGAAAGGCCCCTGGCCAGGATGGTATACCACCAGAGGTAATCAAATGTGCCACGGACACACTCCTGGAACCCCTGCATGAGCTACTGTGCCTCTGCTGGAAAGAGGGTGAGGTTCCACAGGATATGTGTGATGCTAACATTGTAACGTTGTATAAGAACAAAGAAGACAGAAGCAATTGCAACAACTACCGTGGAATCTCCCTCCTAAGCGTCACTGGTAAACTGTTCGCTCGCGTCATCCTTGGCAGACTCCAGAAGATTGCTGAGAGGGTGTACCCCGAATCGCAGTGCGGATTCCGCGCAGAGAGGTCTACCGTTGACATGGTCTTCTCTCTAAGGCAGCTGCAGGAGAAGTGCAGGGAGCAGAGAAAGCCACTCTACATAGCCTTCATCGACTTGACCAAGGCTTTTGCCTTGGTCAGCAGGGATGGTCTGTTCAAACTACTCCACAAGATAGGCTGTCCTCCACGGTTACTGAAGATGATCCAGTCGTTCCACGAAAACATGAGAGGAACCATCCAATATGACGGCGCGTTATCGGATGCTTTCAGAATCAGGAGCGGCGTCAAACAAGGATGCGTGCTTGCTCCGACATTGTTCGGGATCTTCTTTGCACTCCTCCTGAAGCATGCCTTTGGATCTTCAGCAGAGGGCATCTTGCTGCACACAAGATCTGATGGGAAACTGTTTAACCTTGCAAGGCTGAAAGCGAAGTCTAAGGTGCGAGAAGTCCTCATCAGAGATATGCTGTTCGCAGACGATGCTGCTGTAGTGTCTCACACAGAAGACCAGCTTCAAAAACTGCTGGATCGGTTCTCCAAAGTGTGCAAGGACTTTGGGCTTACCATCAGCCTAAAGAAGACGAACGGTCGGGGGGCCACTCCAAGAATTTAGAAAGTGGTCAAGGGCTGCACTTTGCCATTATATTAATAGAGGAGGTGTGGGCTGTGGAATGGAAGTGGGTACAGGAGGGAGCTCTAGGTAGGTGATTGCGGTGCAGGAAGGGGTGTGAGTTCTGGGAGGGGGAGTGGATGAAAGAGGGGGCTGTGACCTGGAGCAGGGGATTGTAGTGCAGGTGGGAGTGCACAATCTGGCTGTGGGTATGAGTGGAGAGGATTCTGACCAGGGGCAGAGGTGAAGGGGGCTTGGGTTGTGACCAAGGGCAGGTGTGTAGGAGGGGTGCAGAAGGTTTGGATGGTGACCAGGGACAGGAGAGGATTGTGAGCAAGGGCAGGGCTGCAGAAGGGGTCTGGTTTGTGGCCAGGGAGTTGGAGGGAGGAAGGAGGCATGTTGCCAGATGCAGGCTCTGAGTGGGAGACACTTGCTGTAGAAGGTGGCTGCAGCCAGCAGCCCAGCAGGATTCTAAGGAGGGATCTCCGCTTGCCAGAGGCCCATATGCCAGCTGCTGGGGCCATGTACATCTCTGCACACAACACCCTTGGGATGGGGGAGCTTCATGTCCTGCTGGCACCACAAGCACTTTCCAGGCAGCTCCTAGAGGCTGGTTTCCTGCCTATGGGACCTACAAGGATTGTGCTGGAGGTGGCCTGCAGAACCCTCTCCGTGGCATGCATGGTGCAGAGACGCACATGACCTCTTAGAGCCAGTCACTTTTTTGTGGGGCTGTGGCCAGCAGGGAGCCTCCCTGAGGTTCCTCCTAGGCTGCAGGACATTGGTGGCACAGAATACTGTGGGAGGCCAGATCTGAAGGTGTGATGGGTCAGATCTGGCCTGTGGGCTGTATTTTGCCTGCCCCTGATTTCGGGGTTGCAGGTGAGGGCTGCACTGTGCTGGGTGCTGTACAAACTGAGTAAAATATTGTTGTTCCTGTCTCAAACAGTTTACAGTGCAAAAAGACAAGGCCCAGGGTGGGAGTGGAAACAGCAGCATGAAGAGGTAACATGACTTGCGCAAGATCATGTAACAGTTCGATGGTAGGGTCAGAACCCAGGTTTTCTCGATTAATTGGCTAGTGTCCCAGCTTGTTATCTCTCACCGCCCCACAGCAAGAAGTAAAGCAGGCCGTTGGACTGGCCCAGTCTCCATCTGAAGTAAATGCACACAGCAGGTTGGTGGCTTGTGCCATCTGGTTTCTTCTCCCAGTGCCTTCTCTGTGCTGTTTTCTGCAATGATGATGTGGTGAATGTAACTTCATGTCCTCCAGAGGTTTGAAGGGGTGGATGTGTTCTGGAGCCTGTTTTGTCCTCCAGTGCGAAGAAGCAGCATACCTAGAGCTGCGTCTCTCCTGCAGCAGTTTCAGCTGAACACTTCTGATTTAATCTTTCTTGCACTCCGACGGACTGTGATAAAGATTATGACCTCAAACTAGGGTGACCATATAAAAAACAGGACTCCCCTGAGAGGGAGTGTATTTGTGTCAGTATCTACCAGTTCAGGTTGTGTTAATGTATAACACATTAATACAGCCTGAGTTGGTAGATACTGATACAAATACACTCCCTCCCAGGGGCATCCTTTTTCAAAAGATCGGATATGGTAACCCTATGTCAAACACAACAGAATATAATTCTAATACGTGTAACCGTTCTGTTAATGCCAGGTGCCTGCCGGAAGGGCCGGGTTCAGCTCCTAGGGGGTTTCCTGTCAAGGATAGAACCAGCTGGCTTGAGCCCCCACCCAGTGGCCTGGGACAGTCTCACTCCACTTGCTGGGTGCTTGTAAGGCAGTTCTTCCCCCCACCTCACTCGCAAGCACAGAGTCTAAGATAGAAACAGCTTATTTAATGACAATAACCTACCCCAAGTTTACTGTGACAGATGCAGTATATCTAAGCAAAGGAGAGACACACCCCTTTAACAAGATACCATCCCCATACGCTATAGAAACAAGTCTCTTGCTGGGGCTCTTTGCCTTTACCCCACACACAGTTACAGGGTGTACCTCTCGTGGTGCAGTCCTGGACCCGGAGCCCACAGATACATCACCAGGGCAGTACTAGCTGCCCACTTGTCTGCAGCATCCCACTGACTGCCACCTGCTGGCCACCAGCTAGTCCTCCTACCAGCCACCCACTGGTCATTGTCATCCACCGCTCCTCCTACCAGCCACCCACACCATCTGCTGCTCCTCCTACTGGCCAGGCCACTGGGGGGAATCATCCTGAGGCAGAGCCTTGTGATGTCAACACTGTGTGGCCTCAGGGGCTACTCTGTGATTTCAGCTCTTAATATCTCTAGTGTGGAGTTTCATGAAAACCCTAGTATCCAGCTCTATCTTTCAACAGGTGGGGAGGACTAATCAAACCAGACTTATAACTACAGAACCAAAACACTCAGCAACTGATATATCCCCTACCTTACAATGCTTTAAACTAGGGAGCCCTGTGTAATCAATGTCTTATGCAGCTATGGCGACTGCCCTGTGTGCCACAACAACCCAGAGCATTGGTGAGATCCCACAACTCCCACACTGAGTGTCAGCATAAATTGTGATTTTACAACGTGTTTACAATAGACAAAATCTCATGGCCTACCTGCTACCCATTAGGCTTTGCCTGAAAGGTATCACACATGCACATCTTTGCATTCTCATGCAAATGATCTCTGAGAGACACATTCCTCCCAGCCTTCAGAAGCATTGCATTCCTGCTGCCACATTCCTTACATCCAGGATAGGGCTTATGAGACTTATAACACTAGCAGTGATGATCAATGTTTGTTACTTAGTGCCTTGAAGCTGAGGATGATCTGTCAATGGTTTTCATAAAATATTAAATAATTAAGGCACACAACACCTTTGAGAGGCATGTTTCAAGGATTGTCTCATTTTGAAGATGAGGGAAACAAAGGCAGAAGATTAAGGGTCAATTCTGGTAGTCGCTTTCATTGAGTTCAATAGACTTATTCTGGATTTAGGCCCCAGATTCACAAAGCTCTTAAGATTTAAAATGCACCCCAGTTGAAGCATTTACTTCATATGAAGCACATGCTTGAGTCTTTTGCTGAGCAGTGGTAGTGTTAGTAAGCCTCTGCCACTCCTACATCTTGGTGCATAGACCACTGACGACTGTTCGCCAGTGTCCCTAGTCCTGGGCAATCTTTTCCAGTTCTGACTAGGTGTAGCCTGTCCTTTTAGTGTCTGCCTTCCAGTGCCTATGCCAGGTATTTCTTAGGCACCCTCTTTTGCTTTCTGTTGCTGAATAAGTGTGGTCATAAGCACATGGATTAAGTTACATGTGTGTTTAAGTACTTTGCTGAATAGGGATGGAGTTACTCACAGGCTTAAAGGTAAGCAGGTGCTTAAAAAGCTTTGCTGAATAGTCACAGACAGCAGAATTTGGCTGTAAATAACTTTTCCAAAGTGAAACACAAGTTTCTTCTTCGAGTGTCCCCGTGGGTGCTCCACAATAGGTGTCGGGCTTGCCCGGCGCCGCAGATCGGATCTTCCAAGCAGTTTCTGCCGGACCGCGCATGCGCCGGCGCGCGCCGCTCCCTTGCGCGCTCCTGGCCATGTGCGCGATCCGGTCCCCGCCAGTTCCTCTCAACCGCCGTCGGCTGCAGACGGAATCCAACTAGGCTAAGGCCAAGTAGCGTATTCAACGACTTAACTGTTTCTTTTAAAGTTTCTTTCAAGTACTTAGGCTACTGCAAGTTAGCCGGTTGTTATTTTTACACAAAAAAAAAAAAAAAAAAAAAAGCAAACTACAAGCGGGACAGCTTCACCAGTCCCAGTAACAAGCGCCGGAGGCCAGGAGCATAGGGCCATCAGCCCTCCTGCTGTGGCAGGCCATCGGAGGGGGAAAACAGCACAGGGAAGGTGCTAAGTACCCGTTTAAGACCTGAAAGACTCACCAACAATGTCTTCTTCAGGATTTAAAAAATGTGAGTCCTGCCGAGAGGCGATGCCAGCGTCCGATGGGCACAGTCTATGCATAAGGTGCCTTGGGGAGACCCACGTTGCACAGAAATGCTCCTTCTGTGCTAAACTAACAGCCAGAGCAAGGAGAGACAGGGAGATGCGGCTTAAAATGCTGCTTTTTGACAAGGCCCTCCAGCCAGACGTGCCGGAGCGGCCGCAGCAGGAGGGACCCTCCGGGGCCCATAAAAGGAAAGCTGCCTCCCTCACCCCATCAGCGCAAAAACGGAGGAGAGCCTCCCCAGCCCGATCCCTGCTGGCAGCAACAGCGAGCGGGACGGGAGAAGCGAGCAGCCCCCAGCCGCAGCAACAGCTGATTGGCGGCGGCACGGAGAGCCACGTGGAAGCGGCTCAGCCTCCGATAATCAGCCAGCCGCCCCGCACCGCAGGCATGGCGGCAGCTAAACAAGCACCGGTACCGGCGGCACCGCAGGCAGCGGCACCGACCCCTGGAGAACCTGCGGTGCAGAGCGCGCAGGCACACAGCCTGCAGGCACCGAGGGACACCGCACGTGCGGCACCGCCTTCGAGCGTGCCTAGCCCGGTGCGGACGGGGCCGGCATCCCCCGTGCATCAAGGGGCGGAGTTACCTCCTCCAGAGAGGGGGAAGGCTGCACACAAGAGGAGGCATCGCAGCCCCCCTCCGGACAGGGCTGTGGAGCTGCTCTCTCACAGCCCTCCGCTTATGCTGCAGACTCCAACCAGAAGGCAGGGTTCCCCCCTAGCCTACCCGGAGCCCCATTCTCCATTTTTGCAACCAGCCTCACCCTGGCTGGAACCACCTTCACCCTTCCTGGGGTTTGAACCGCTGGACTATTATGCAAAATCGCTCTCTCCAGTGTCTCGACGATCTCCCTCCCCCAGACGCAGAGGGTATGCACCAAGGGAGTGGTCTAGGTCACCCTCCCAAGAACAGTGCCTATACTGCCATGGTTGCCCCTACCACGCGGGGCATAGACACCATCGGCAATCTACTAGGGAAAGATCCCCACAGACGATCCCGTAACCCCGAG
This sequence comes from Carettochelys insculpta, assembly GCF_033958435.1. Taxonomy (NCBI): domain Eukaryota; kingdom Metazoa; phylum Chordata; order Testudines; family Carettochelyidae; genus Carettochelys; species Carettochelys insculpta. The sequence goes on from NC_134154.1 coordinate 20,821,832, forward strand.
GGCAATCGCGACCGGGGACAGAGACTCAAGCATCTCAGGGGGGACTGGTTATGGAACCCCGAGACTTTCCCTCCCAAACCTCTAGCGAGAGGGTGTACCATCAACAGCAGGAACCGGAAGGGTCCAGAGAGACGTATCCCAGCGGTTCCTTGCTCTCCTCCCCGGACGAGGCTACGGCCCCGGGGGACGTCCATCCTCCGGACGATCTCAAACAGTTTCAAGAGCTGTTTAAGAGGGTGGCCTTCACGCAAAGCATCCAGACAGCAGAGGTGCAAGAGAAACACCATAAGCTCCTCAAAAATTTGAGACCTCCGGCCTCCTCCAGAGTAGCAATACCGCTTGATGAAGCGATCTTAGAGTCCGCCACTACGATATGGCAGACCCCTGCGACTATTCCGCCTGTCCAAAAGAGAGCGGACAAGAAATACTTCGTGCCGGCGAAGGGCATGGAGTTCCTGTTCAGCCACCCACAGCCAAATTCCTTGGTGGTGGAGTCCTCGCAACAAAGATCAAAGACATCTCAATTCAGGACAGGGGGAACAGACAAAGATGCCAAGAAGCTAGAGCTGTTCGGCAGAAAGGTCTACTCCTCCTCCACTTTAACGCTGCGCATGGCAAATTACCCAATGCACTTATCGAACCATAATTTCGACAACTATTCCAGGTTAACCTCCCTCATGGACTCGCTTCCAGAGGACAAAAAGCCGGTGCTCAAGGCCATAGTGCAAGAAGGCTACACGGCCTCGAGGACGGGAGTTCAGATCGCCCTGGACGTTGCGGACACAGCAGCACGTTCCACAGCAACAGCAGTGGTGATGCAAAGGGAGTCTTGGCTCCAGACCTCGGGTATACCGAGGGATCTGCAGGCGAAGATAGTTGACCTTCCCTTCGACTCGCAGAAGCTGTTCGCTGAATCAACCGACTCGGTCCTTCATTCAAGTAAAGACTCAAGAGCCACACTCAGGACCCTGGGGATTTACACCCCTCCATACACAAAGAAAAGGTACTACCCTCAACAAAGACGGTACCGGTACCAGCAACAGCGCCCCCAGTACCACAGGGGTTATGAGCAAGGGCGACATCAACAGCACCAGCAGTACAGAACTCCCAGGCGACGTTCACAACAGAGCCGTGCGTCCTCGGGGCGGGGCCAAAGGCCACAAGTTTGACATACAGAGCCAGGGCTGCGCCATCACTACCATCGCACAAGGTCATCCGAAGCGACTATTCCACCATCGCCTCCGACCATTCTACGACCAGTGGCAAAGGATCACCACAGACAAATGGGTGCTGGAGATCATAGCCACAGGGTACGCCATCCCCTTCCAGTCGCTCCCACCGTCACGACCTCCACCCAAGCCCCACCTCCAGGAGGCCTCCCATGTAGCGAGGCTCAGGCAGGAGGTGGACCATCTCATGCTCATAGGGGCGGTGGAAAGAGTGCCGGAGCAACTGAAAGGGAAAGGGTTCTACTCCAGGTACTTCCTCACGGAGAAAAAGACAGGAGGCTGGAGGCCCATCTTAGACCTTCGCGGCCTCAACAGGTACCTGCGCAAGCAACGTTTTCGGATGACCACAATCGCCTCCATCCTTACAGCACGAGACGATGGAGACTGGTTCGCAGCCCTCGATTTACAAGACGCGTACTTCCACATAACTATCCATCCGGCTCACCGGCGATTCCTCCGGTTCATGGTAGGCAACGAACACTTCCAATACAAGGTCCTACCGTTTGGCCTCTCCTCGGCCCCCAGAGTCTTCACCAAGACCTTGGCAGTGGTGTCAGCCTACCTGCACAGACAGGGGGTATTTATTTTCCCGTATCTGTACGACTGCCTGCTCAAAGGGGCCTCAAAGGGGGAGGTTCTGCGCATGATACGCGTCACAGCAAACACGTTCTCTTCACTCGGCCTGGTTATCAATCTGGCAAAATCAAAAATAGACCCCACACAGGACATAGAGTTCATAGGGGCTCACATAAACTCGGTTACAGCGAGAGTATATCTACCAGAGGCTCGCTTTCGGGCCATCGGTTCCCTCGTGCAGGTCATCACCTTCAGCCCTACAGTGCTGGTCTTGACGTGCTTGCAGCTGCTGGGCCACATGGCAGCGGCGATGTTCGTAGTACAGAACGCCAGGTTACACATGCGCAGCATGCAGCACTGGCTGGCGAGTGTATACAAACCGGCAGTACACACCGTTCACAGGGTGGTGTCGCCCACAGCCGGAGTGCGCAAATCCCTACAATGGTGGGTAAACCCCAGGAACCTGCTAACAGGGGTACCCTTCCACCAGCCGCAAATATCGGTTTTTCTCACTACAGATGCCTCCCTCATAGGGTGGGGAGTGCACATGGGCGAAGAGGTGACTCAAGGACTGTGGTCACCCACGGAACAGTCACTACACATAAATATACTGGAGTTCAGAGCAGTGTTCAACGCCTGCAGACACTTTCGAGACCACATACAAGGCAAAGTCGTCGGGATCAGTACAGACAATACCTCCACCATGTTTTATATAAACAGGCAAGGAGGAGCTCGATCCCGTGCCTTATGCGCGGAAGCAATCCGCTTATGGAACTGGTGCATCGCCAACAATATAATCTTGAAAGCCTCATACTTGCCGGGTGCGCACAACGTGAAGGCAGACCAGCTGAGCAGGCGTTTTGCACTCACACACGGGTGGCAGATCCGTCCCGATCTGCTACGGCCAATTTTCCATGCATGAGGTTTTCCCCAAATAGACCTGTTTGCCACTCAGCACAACAAGAAGTGCCCACGATTCTGCTCCAGGGCAGGACTGGGATGGGGGTCCCTGGGGGACGCGTTCGCGATCCCGTGGAGGGACCCCCTGCTTTATGCGTTTCCTCCCACAGTGCTGATCCACAAAGTCTTGCAGAAAGCCAGGAGGGAAAGGGCCCGGATGATCCTGATAGTCCCAACGTGGGATCGACAACAATGGTTCCCCCTACTCCTGCGTATGTCGGACCGTCCACTGATGCCTCTTCCGGTGGCGCTGGATCTGCTCACCCCAGGCCAGGGGTCCATAGTGCACCCGCACCCCCAAAGCCTGCGACTGCAAGCGTGGTTAATCCATGGCTCAGCTCCCTAGAGACCACATGCACAGTGGAAGTACAGCAAGTCCTAGAAAGTAGCAGGAGGACTTCCACCAGGAAGACCTACAAGCAAAAATGGACTCGCTTCATGGCTTGGTGTTCTACCAAACAGCTGGCCCCCCTTTTGGTGCCTATACCTACAATACTAGAGTATTTACTGGACCTCAAGAGAGGAGGACTCTCGCTATCCTCGTTGAAGGTCCACCTTGCCGCCATCTCGGCGTTCAGACATGAGGAGGAAGGGCACACGGTGTTCGCCCACCCTATGGTTACCAGGTTCCTCAAAGGGTTGGTAAACCTATACCCCCCTCGGAAACCGATTCCACCTTCGTGGAAATTGGACCTGGTGCTTACCACGCTAATGGGACCACCGTTCGAGCCCTTGGCCACGGTTCCCCTCCGCCTCCTTACAATAAAGACGACCTTTCTTCTTGCAATTACGTCAGCTCGTAGGGTGAGCGAGCTCGCGGCATTCATGGCAACGCCACCCTGCACTGTTTTTTCCAAGGAGGCGGTAACCATACGGCTGCATCCAGCCTTTGTTCCCAAAGTTTCTTCCGAGTTTCACATTAATGAACCTATTGTTCTACCCTCGTTTTATCCAAAGCCTCATAACTCCAACGAAGAGGCGCGCCTACACCTCCTGGACGTGAGGAGGGCGCTAGCCTTCTACGTAGACAGGACCAAGTTCTTCCGGAAAACGGATAGACTCCTAGTCTCCCTCGCTCCCAAATCGAAAGGAGAAGGTCTCTCCTCGCAGAGAATCTCAAAGCACATTGTATCCTGCATAAAAATGTGCTACAAGCTCAAAAAGACTCCTTTATCGGCCACTCCCAGCGCTCATTCCACTAGGGCAGTGGCGGCATCAACAGCCTTTTTCAAAGGCGTTGCGTTAAAAGACATTTGCAGAGCGGCGACCTGGTCATCCTACGACACCTTCGGCAAACATTACGCCCTTCACAGGGTATTCCAAGAGGATACCCGTCTCTCTGCAGCGGTCCTCTCGGGGGCAAGCTGCACATAATCCGATTACCCACCTCCTATCTTGGGTTACTGCTGGGTAGTCACCTATTGTGGAGCACCCACGGGGACACTCGAAGAAGAAAGACAAGTTACTCACCGTAGTAACGGTGGTTCTTCGAGATGTGTCCCCGTGGGTGCTCCACTACCCGCCCATCCTCCCCGCTTCGGATCTCTGTTAGTGTTTTGCAGGGGCACCCGAGGCGGTTGGTCGAGGAACTGGCGGGGACCGGATCACGCACATGGCCAGGAGCGCGCAAGGGAGCGGCGCAGTCCGGCGCATGCGCGGTCCGGCAGAAACTGCTTGGAAGATCCGATCTGCGGCGCCGGGTAAGCCCGACACCTATTGTGGAGCACCCATGGGGACACATCTCGAAGAAGCACCGTTACTACGGTGAGTAACTTGTCTATATGGCAGAGAATAGAACCCAGCTCTGCTGCCCGATGTGCTTAGCATAGACCTGTAGGCTCTTTACAAGTTTTGTTTTGGTCTGGCAGTTGAAAGAGTCTCAACAAATGTCTCTTTGCACCCGTTTGTGCTCATTCTGCTCTTGCGCCTTATTCCTTCCTTGATCTCAGGAGCTCTGTTTCATGTTACCCACTTAGGTCTGGTCTGTGCTAAAAAAAGGTTGCTGGTATTGCTTCATTGGCAAACCCCTCTCCTTTAAATGCGCCCTACCCTGGCAAAAGAATGAAGTTGCTGGTTTTGCATTTACCAGCTCCCCAAATGAAATAAGCTGTCTTCTCAAAAGAACTTTTCTCTCAGTAAAACTTTGTCAACAATCAGGTTTTTGCCTCTATAAAATGCTATTAAAAATCACCCTCCTAACTGACATTATTATACTGTCAACAGCTGTGTAGATCTGCCCTCAGCTGGTCCTTTATTTTTTATTCTGGGAAGGAACATTCAGCTCCTGCCCAGTGGAAATATTGAAAAATAAAATAAAATCCCTCCAGTGCTAATCCTGGCAAGTCGGGTTTTGTATCTCAGCACAAGAAAAGCACCTAGCATTGCAATTATCCTGCTTAGATAGCAAAGCGTAGCTCCGTATCGGACAGAACTATGAGAATGCAATTTACGGGGCTGTGTGCCATACTAATTTCCTGTTTAATGACTCTACTTGGTGCCATCTTGACAGCAGGTACTGATGGTGCAGAATGAGCTGCTCTCCTAACCATGTCATTGTTACAATAAAGCTGTTAAAAGGCCATCCATGTAAAAGAGATTCAAGTCGGACATTTAAAAGGAAAAATGTTGTGCTTCAATTATTTTCATATCCCATTGGTTCTGCTTTCTTTCCCTGGGTTTTCTCTGTCTACTTGCATCTCTTGAAGGAACGGACTGTGGATTTTATTTAGGGTGGAATCAGGAGGGGAAGAGTGTCCTTTTGTTATTAATCAAGATCTTGATGGCAGCAATGTGTATAGGCTGCTGGGTAGAATGTCTCCCCCAGGCAGCCTTTGAAATATATGTAGGAACTTCACATTGTTTTACTGGCAGGGCAAGGGAAATAGTTCCACAGCATGAAACGTGCCACATGTGGACTTATTTATTTCAAAAGAGGCCGCAGGGGGATTGATCTAGTGCTTCACCCTGGAGGGGGCAGTAATCCTTCCCCAGAAGGTGGTTCAAAAAAATAATAGAATGCTTTGTAAAGGAATCCACATTACTTCTGCACACACGGATGTGCTAATGCTGCTTAATTGTCACTCTAGACTTAAGCCACGCTGCTCTTGTCTCTTTGTGTGAAATGTTCCCTGGGTTAAAGAAACAGGACAAAATAAAATGTTTTTCCTGAAGTTGTTTAAAGTTGTTCTGCATAAAAGCAGGACAGTTACCGATTGCCTTTTTTTTTTGTAAGGGATGATGTCTTGTAGAATGAAGGAGAGGTGAAAGCATCCTTGGGAACCCCCACATGAGAGACATTGCTGTCATTCTCTCACTCTGGGCCGGGTTTTGAACTTGGAAGAGTCTGCTAGAAAAGCAGACTGCCCAGGGGTATTCCTTGGGGTATGTAGACATTTCCCTTTTCATTTTCCTTGCTCAAACTAACAGACACCTTTTAAAAGTGTAGCTATAACACAACGGGCTGTCATTGCACTTTGAAAATCTCCTCTGGTCATCTTTACAGATAAGGCATTTCTACCTCCATTTCAGTCTTACTGAAAAGATACTGAACATAAATCAAACGAAATCCTTTATCTCACTGTCATATTCAGAACGATCAGCTTTTAAGAACAGCCGTGTAAATATAGACTCTACCAATGGCAGGACCTGTGGACTAGCGGGCATGATGTTGCAGCTTACCATAATGCTTTTATATTGTATGGATAAGAGTCCAGTTTTCCTAAAGGGTACGTCTACACAGCAGCATTATTCAAAAATAAGCCATTCCAGATGAGATATTCCAGAATAGCTTGCTTTGAAATAACATTGCTACACACAAAATGCATTTTGAAATACATTGTCTACACACAACAGAGGCAATTTCAAAATAGAGCGATTGGATGCACTATGGCTTATTCTGAAATAGTTTCTAACCCCTCACTACACAGCCCCTGTTTCAACATAGCTATTTCGAAATAGGCTCTATTCCTCATGCAAGGAGGTTTCTTATTTCTAAATAAGCCAACCACTATTTTGAAATAGCTGTTGCATTGTGTAGACACTAAGAAAGTTATTTGAAATAATGGCTGTTATTTTGAAATAATTTTGCTGCGTAGACCTACCCTAATATTTAATGTGGAGGTGTGGCCTATATGGACAGGCTCCAGCATGCAATGCTTCATCTTGATCCAAACAAAAGCTTGTAATCTTGACAGGATATAACCTCTATGCCAGAGGTCAGATTGTAGAACTCCACGTAACACAGTTTGGTTGCAAATATAAAGCACAAGGGATTTTTTTTTAAAAAAGACAGGAAATCCTCACTCGCCTTGAAAAAGTGGACCCATTGCAAATGCATGCAGTTTGCAAATTACCAAGGAACTGAGAAAACCCAATTAAAATAAGTAAGGCAAATATCTCAAGATGTACTTTTAACTTACCTTTCAGCAGTTTAGTTCACATGGCTTATGAGGGTCCATGATATATTAGTAAATTAAAAAGTAGTGTATATTGTAAAAATAAGGGAATAATAATATCAGATTTCAGCTATGTGTTTCCTCTTCAATTTTGGCAGGAAGGCAGGGACACCGGGTATGTTGTACAGCTTAAAATTATGCCATTTAACAGAGTGTCTCTAAGTGACATTCTGCTGTATGTTAATACAATCAGAAGGTTACACTTTGTTTTTGTGATGTCAGTGACAATTTACTGCCACAAATAACTGAAGGGCTAATTTACTGGAGTGATTCATCTGCCGTGTGCTGTGTGCATTCAGGGAAGGAAAACTTAGCTCTCATAGTATTTTGCTATGAGCACAAAATGACTAGCAATTGTCAAAAGGCATTTACTGTTTTTTCTTGACACATCCTCCAAGCAAAGTGAAGTAAAGTACATTGCCTGTAAATTCCAAGGCTTTTTCTCCTCACTCCAGCCCCCTTTAAAACCAAGGAACAGCAGAAAACTAAATACAAGGCTGAACACACATAAGCATGTAGCTGGCATGTGACCCTCAAGGCCTGCAGGAAAACCCCTGCTGGGAACCCACAAGCAGGAGTATTTCAAAGTCACTCGGTTTTAACTCTTTCATCTGATCCTGCCAGGAGCTTTGAAGGGGATTAAATAGTTCTCTCCCAAAGAGCTTTGATGTGTCCTTTGACAAGATAGAGGCACAAAAGCCCAGCCATCCAAATGAAACAAAATAGCTTGTCTGGTACAAAAATGTGTATTAAATTTCAGGTAAACATAAGGGAGTTTCTTTCATTTTTCCTTTGCAAACCCAATGAAAAATGTAGGATTTACAAGAGAAAAACAGAAGAGCACAATAAGGACTATTAAATATGGAATTTTAAGCACCAACAGCATTTTTCATGGGTGGACTGGTAGCATTTTCAGAAAGTGAAGATGAATGTGTGTTTAAAGAAACAATTTCAACAGGCTATGGGACCAGATGCCTTAAGAGACTGGTAAAGACTTTTGGAGGCAGTCACCTTATGGTAGCTATTTTAAATCCAGGTCTAGTGATTATTATTCTTTGCTGTTGCCCCAACAAACAACATGCTAGGTGCTTTCTAGCCATTCCTTTGGCCAAACAAGTAGAGAGGTAGGGAGGAGCACAGACTGAAGAAGGGAAGAATTCAGAGAGATACCCCAGTAATTTCTGTTTCTTAAAATGGGCATAGTCCTTCATATCCCACATTGTAATGCACTTTGAAATCTTCAGGGGCAGATAGTTCTATGTAAATGCTGACTTAGGTCCTGAGAAGAGGGGTCAACTTTATACGTCTTGACAGCCTCACCAGAGAGGATAGTCTCAGGGGCTGACATGTCTACAGCCTTCTGTTCAGGTCAGGACTGAAGCACCTTTATGGGGCAATGCGCAGCAGCGCAATGCTAAAAGTTAAGTCACAAGTCCAGGAGGTGGAGGGTTGGGCAATGTAATAAAGTCAGGGACCTGCAGCTGCTCATGGGAAGACTTGTATTTGTCAGTGGCAAAAGCTGTCCAGGAGGCTGCATGTGACTGACCAGCACCCCTGCTTTAATAGGTCTGTGTGCGTGCTTGCACTGGGAGCTGCTGTCCTTGAACTCTACCCTTCAGTTTACTTTGGATTCATTACATTTCACTTTATTTTAAAATAGTGGAATTAAAATCTGGTTTGAAGGGACTGTGTGTAACCCACACCCCTATGTGTGGTTCATTGTGTTATGCAGTGGCAGCTAGACCACTTCGCAGAGAAAGAATGAGTGTCCTCTACAGCCTAAGCTGAGAGCCAGCTGTCTTTAGCGCAAACTGCAGAGGTGCCTGCATGAAGCTCCAGAGGTCCCAGGTTGGAGTCTGCCTGTGGGCAGTTACACAGCTGGCCTACTGACCGAGGGCACCAGGGCCAGTTGTCCTGGGGCTGGTTATCACAGGAACAGTAGCAGTTGGAGCACCAGGTGCTTTAAACCCTTTGAGAGCTAAAAGAGAGCTGGTGTGGTAGATTCTGGCCAGTGAGGAGGGCTGGCTGTGCACCCTCCCAGGGTCTTGGCAAGTCTCTTGGCCCCCTGTTGCTCAGTGTGTGTGTGTGAAGGAGTATGTATGTCCCTGGATAAGTAAGAGGGCAGGAGTTTGACAGCCCAGTGAAAAGCTGGATACTTCTGCTCCAGCACCTCCTTCATCCCTTTTTCTCACACTGACCTAATAGTCCTAGACTATGTCTGTGGTCCACAAAAACCTGTGGATGAGTTCTGCTGCCTGCAGTAGCTAGTCTTTGCTAAACCCTCCTATGCCAGTATTTCAACAGATCCTGAGTTCCCTAAATTGGTGAAATTGCTAATCCCACACGTATAAGTCTTATAAATCAGGCTGCCTGAAATAATGAAGTTAGTGCAGCAACCAGGGGCTTTTAAAATTTCACAATTGTGGGTTCTCTTCATTTGCTCTCTGGATTTTAAGCATTCAAATCTCACTTTTCTAAGCTTTTCTCTGTGACAATGGTGGCTAGAAACTTCATTTGTTAAAATAAAAATCCCAAAGCTGGGAGCTGGTGCTTTAAGAAAAACATCCAGTATCACTTGTCTTGTAGTAGATTCATGAGAGAGAGCAACACTGGACTTTCTGCCACACCCCTTTCTAGTTTGACTGGCATTATAAAACTTACCATAGCAGGAAAAAGAAGAGACAGGCTCTTGTGACTGCAGCAATATTTCACTTATCACCTGCATGCAAGGTAGTTACATTCCATAGAGACAGGACTTCTTCATAGGCCTCAGTCTACAATACTGACCACAAATGATATCAAGGCCTGGGGTGAGCAATCTTTTCCAGTTTGGTCCCTGCCTTGGACTTCACAGTCCTTGTGCTCTTTACTGTGATGGCCCTTCTGATTCCTGTCCTTCAGGTCTAGAATGGGACTGTGGTTGTGGTGGGTTCTTTGCTGGTTTGGTCTCTGGGAGCTCAAACTTCTAGGCCAGCGGTCTGTAATTTCAAAGTAATTATTTATGATAAACTTTGAACATCTAAAAGCCGAAAAATGAACAGCTCATATCCAAATAGCAAGCAATATGTGAACTCAAAACACTGGGTAACTCCCCCTTTGAGATGTGCAGTGCATCGTGGGATATGAGACTGTATTTGTGTTTTGATCATGTTGCTAATAAAGTCTTGATTTTGAAAAGGAAAAGGAAGCTTGCAGCATTTCTGCTGTGAAGGGCAACATGCATTTTCAGAAAGAAAATTGAAATTAAACATGAAGTAAAATTGGCATAATAAAGTGGGTTTGGGAATGAAAGTCAGGAAGACAATGGTACAAACACACATGTAATGTGTGAGGAAACAGAATATATAAAAAGCTTGTGAATATCTTTCAATAAACATGTATCACATTACAAATCATTGCATGTGTTTTTTTCTTAAAATAGGGGTTACGAAAAGTATGGTTTGATGTTATGTATTAAGGACCGTCTCATATTCACAGGCACTGCGGTTCCTGCATTATTGAGTTTGTACCAAATTTGAAAAAATGGCTGTTCTTCGTGTATTGGTTGCTGACCCCTGTGCTAGGTGGTGTGAACCACAGAGGACAACCAGTGGCAGCACACCCAAACTGGTGCTTTCCCAGGCAGATAACTACTGCTCCAGTAGCACTGCTCCAGTATGCCCATGTCTCACCTAGCACCCAGATCTCTAGCTTAAGATAACAAATTTCCTAGTCTTTCAAGTACTGGGGAAAGACATGTGCCCTTCAAGATGTAGGGCTGCTTTGCCAGTACAACTCCTCCAAGACCCTAATCAGTTAAAATTAGAAGACTTGTAATCTGTTGCAGCATCCTCATCCATAGTCTGCTGTGCAACCAGTGCCTCTCCTGACAGGAAAAGGGGGTGTGTTCTGATATTTTACATCCTGTATGGTCTCTCTAATCTTAATGCCTTAGATATTTACTAAGATTCACTAAATACAGTGTGTGTTTGTGTGTGCGTGTGCACACAAAAGCCTTTCAGTGGGGCGAAAGGAGGAGGCTCATAGTGCAAAGGCTTGGTTGATGCCTATGTGGAGGTACAATACTACAGCAGTTAAAGACAAACACACTTCGGCAGATGGAGAAATTTAGCAGATGAAGTACTGGTTGAACCTCTCTAATCCAGCACCCTCAGGAGTTGACCAGTGCTGGATGAGAGAATTTGCCAGACCATGGGAGATCAATATTGTCCAGCACATTACCAACACTTCCACTGCTTACTGAGCTCTTAGAAGACATTTAGGGTAAATTACAGCTAAATAACAGCACAGAACACTGAGAGCCAGGACTGGTGGCTGTAAACAAACTTTATGGGATCACAGGAAGTTTGGCCATACCCATGATAAGTGGTTGTCCAGCGAACTAAAATGAGGCCAGATTATGGATGTTGCTGGAGGAGAGAGTGACGGATTAGAGAGGTTCAACCTGTACTTTTCTTGCAGAATTTCAGTAGCAATCAAGCATGGGTAGCAGAATGAAACAAGGTTGTTTAATCTAGCTCAGCTCCTCCTGGATTCCAGAGGGTAGCACAGAGCCACTGTATCTCATTTATCCTTTTTTTCAAAAAACTCTTTTCTCTCTGCCCTCCACATCACAGCTCTGAGAAATGTTGCTCTTGACTTCCTTGGCTTCTGCTGTTCTGGGACAATCCAGTAGACATCAGGGTGTTTGCAGGCTTTGGGGCTATAGCTTATTTTCTCCCCTGCTATGAAAGGGAGAAGGAGGAACAGAAACTCAAGTAAAGAGTTCTTCATACTGTAGACACCTAGGCCTTATACCTGAAGGAGGACCAGTCCACCAACTTGTCCTCACTCCACTGGATGGGGTGGTGACAGGGACTCATGGGTGGCCCACAGACCTATACTGGTTGTTATAAAACAGACGTATCAGTGTTGCCACATCTTATGATTTCATTGTGAGTCAGGTTGTATTGGATGCTGCAGCTAAGGAAAGCACGCGTTTTTGAGAAGATCTGAGTTCCTTCTTTCTTTCTTTTAAAGGTAAGCTTCTAGCTATTTTGACTGTAGAGGAGGAACTTGAAAAGGTAACACAAGAGCATCCTAAAGACTCAGAAACCAGAAGGGAAATAAAAAGCCCTCTTGATTTTTTGAGGACCTGACTCATGGTTTTAAAAGCATCTGGTTGGCAAAACTGTAATCCCTCCAGTTTTTCCCAAAGACTATTGGGTACTCAGCTAAGTGGTGACAGTGCAACACTTTCTGTGCTTCTCATTGGGCTAGACTCCAGTTTCTCCAAATTAGTCTTTCAAATAAAAAGGATTAGAAGTTGTAAAATTGGTAATTGCCATTTGATCATGAGTTCCTCATGTTCTCCTCAGCTCATGTGGTTCTTTGTTGTGTACTCGCACCCTGTGTGAATGTGCACATCTAACATAAGTAATGTTTTCACTAGGCTGCCACAGGTTTTGATTGCAGTCAGTCTTCAATATAAGTCACTTCACTATAAATTGTTTCGTACTTACCCCGTTGAAAATTTGAGGAACATGATGTAAAAATTCTTCACCCTTAAGCAGTTCTGTTGTTTAGAAAACGGAAAATGAGCATACCCTCCCACATCCTCTGCTGCTCTCTTCTGTCTCATATGGCACATGGGATAAAAATGGTTTAAAATGTATTTTGGGTTTGGATCAATTCTTTAAATGTTGCTTAAAATGCTTTAAATGTATATCTGCTAATGGCAAGTAAAATACTGAACATTGGATAAAAATGGTTTAAAAATGTATTTTGGGTTAGGTTCATTTCTTTAAATGTTGTTTAAAATGCTTTAAATGTATGGTGTGGTAAGTGAGTGGTACATCAGGGTTTAAATGGTCCCACAGGCAAAATTTATACTCTTACAGTCCCTATCCCCCTCTATTTACATTATTTCTTATGAGAGAAAAATCCTCCTTATGTGTCGTTTTGCTTTACAGTCCCTATCCCCAAGGTATATCAAGGACCCCTGCATAAAAGTGCTACATTCCTTCACTAAGCTGCTGTACTGTTAAGACTGAAAGTAGATTAAGAGCCAGATTTTTAGAGATTATTCAGAACTTCTTGAAGTATTTTATCCAAAGGCCCAGCAGCATTCTTCTCCTTTCACCCCAGTCTCCTGCTGGCCTACCTCTGGGTCAGAAAACTTCTGGCATGCTGAATGCTTGGGAGTGCATGCAAGCACCTTGCAGGGGGATATGGCCTCACTTTTCCATTTTACACACTCTGAGGCTTGGTCTATACGAGGCAGATAAGTCAATGCAAATACACAGTTCTAGCTATGCAATTGTGTAGCAAGAATCGACTTACCTGCAAGCAACTTACCTGGCCATCCACAAATTCTAGCAATAGTGAGGAGTACAGGGGTCGATTGTCATCCCCAGATAGTTGGATTTCAGATGTCTCTACCAAGAATGTGAAATCAACCTGGACGATGGACCCTGAATGGATTGATCTTCCCCGAAGTATAGACAAGCCCTTAATGTTGGCCAACAACATCAGCAGGACACTTTCCTGCTTGATTTGGAATCCTATTTGATGAAACCCACTATGATCAAAATTCTGCATCTGTCTTCTGCCTTGTACAGCTCTGCTCTTTTTTGCATAGTCTGAGCCAGAATGTAGAAACTTGGTTTATATAATTGATTTATTTCTGTTTACATTTAAAGTCTTCATGTGCTGTAAATTGGCATCACCCCATTGACTTCAACTGAGCTATGTTTATTTACATGAGCTGAGGCCCTCACGTGAAAGCAGGGGTGGGTAAACTACAGCCCACAGGCTGCATCTGATCCAGCAGATTTTTTTTTTTATCCAGCCTTTGAGCTCCAGCCAGGAAGCAGGGTCAGGGGCTTGCCATGCTATGCCTACCCCTCAATACTACCAGAAAGTGGTTTTGGGGGCTTACTCCCCTCTGTCTGGCCAACATGCTCCGGTCACCACTCCAAATCCCACCATCTTCTGGCACACACAGAACCACACTGCACAGAGGTGACTTCACCATACTGTTTCTAGGACCAGAACACTGCTCCCATGTGGCAGCGTGCCTGACCCCTTCCCAGTCTCCTATGGTCTCACCCTCTAGAGCTCCAAAACAACCCAGGGGCTGCCACCATCCCAGCTAGGGTTTCTCTATCCATGGCAGAGCCTGGTATGGATGCTTTGGAGTCGCTGTCAGCAGGGCCACTAGGAATCCCCAGTAACACCCCATAGAGCCTCCCCACACCAAACCTCATGAAGTCTCCTTTCCGTCAACCTTAGTAAGAACCCTGATAGAGACCCTCCCTCACCCCACAACACTTCATGAATCCTCGTGCCTCACCACAGCCCGCCTACAGGTTCCATAACCAAGGCAAGTTTATACTTAATGAAAAGTCAACATTCCATAGATCAATCTTTCAGAGTTTGATTTAGCAGGTCTAGCATGGACCCACTAAATTGAATGCTGAGGGTGCCCTGTAGATCCCAGTACTCCTCACAATTGACAAAGAGTAAGGGAAGTCATCAGCAGAGTTTCTCCCATTGACCACCTGCTGTGGGACAGCACAGAAATTTGATGTGAGGTATGTAAACTCCAGCTATGCAATTCACATATATCTTACATTGATTTTTCTTACGTGGTGTAGACCTTGCCCCAGATGTGGCTCTTCGGCCAAAATGTTTTGCTGCCTTAAACTTTAGCTTTAGGTACTGGTGTAATTGGAAGTTCTGAGGACAGGGTAAATACTGAATTAGGATGGAAGCATCATTTCATGGCTATAGAATGGGACATGGAGTCAGGAGCAGTGTGTATTGTTCATAGCTGTGACACAGACGCTGAGTATGTCCTTAGGAAAAACCAATTAAACTCTCTGTAACTCCATTTCCTCAAGAGTAGGAAGGAGAGATCCTTCAACTCACAGGGGAGCTGTGAAGCTTATCTCATTATTGCTCATAAAGGACTTTGATATCTTAGGGTGGAAGTGGCTATAGAAAAGCAAAGCATTCCATTCAGTGCAGATCTGCAGTGCTGATTGGAGGGAAAGTTTAGTCCAATAGACAGATGGACTGCAAAGCCCCATTTGAGTTCTGTTGCCCTTTCTGTGCATCCAATCACCAACAACTTCAGTGTTTGATGTTTCATGGGTGTGTGAAGAGAATTGCATGGAAAACCTGTGAGATCTACATTTAAAGACAAGGGAAGGAAAACTTCAGTTACTATTTTATGGGAGTGCAGATTGCATGCCCCTTCCGAAAGGAGGGAGCTAGTGTAGATGCAGCCATATAGAATGAGATTTATCAATTGTGAAATAAGCCAACTGCTATTTTGAAATGATTGCAAAGTAGCGGTTGCATTGTGTAGATGCTAGGCTAGTTATTTCGAAATAACTTTGCTGTGTAGACCTACCCATAGAGATGAGAGATGTTAGTCATGTAACTGAAGGCACTACTGAAAGGTGCACAGATTCTGCAGTGCTGAGGACAGAATGAGCACCTGTATAGGACCGAAATTGAATAGTTACCCTCTGTGTGCATCAGTTGGTCCAGCTGGGGGTAATAACACTTTACTGACAGGATAATGAATGTTTTTAACGTGCTTTGTTGTCTTTAAATAAAATGTGCTCTCTTGTTTGTGAGACTTTAAGGTACACTTCCCACTTTCAAGCTTTTCTCTAGAAGCCCCAGGGCTTTAAAAAAAGCTGAGTTCTCACCTATTACATGTCTCCAAAGAAGAAGGGTGACCAGCTCTTCCATTTTTGAAGGGACAGTCCCATATATAAGGCTCCTACAGGTGTTCTGACTTTTTCTTAAAAACAGGCAAATTGTCCTGTATTTTCTGTCTCTTCCTTGATCTTGCTGCTGGCCACATCCTCACTCACCATCCGCTCTCCCGACAGTGACGAGTGTGGGAGTCCAGAGGTCAGCAGTGGAGTATGCGCTTGCAAAGTTGTTGATAGGGCAAAGCTACAGGGTGTGGGGCCAGATGCTCCTCCTGCTCCAGTAGGACCCCCCCCTTGCTGAGTGCTGGCTGTCATTCAGCAAGGCCCTGTCCTCCAGTCTGTGTCTGCACACTGCAAGCCAGGGTGGCTTTATTTCTTTTTAAAGTGGGTTCCATCAACTGGCTGTTAGTTTGAACATTTGCTCTACATAGGTCTGACTGATTGCCATTGAACTTGCTTGAGTGTGGGTAATTTTATCCAGTGCCCCGTATTCACCGTGGGGAAACATGGTCTCCCTACCAAGAGCTGAGGCTTTACGACAAACACATAGATGTATATAACCTTGGGCTATGCAGAATGTCAGCAGCACAATTAGTGCCACCATCATTACAAGTCCCAGTTCAGGGCAAGTCTGACATTTCCAGTTAGCTGAGAGGCAGCTGGGGTTGTTCTTACTGAAGCATTACTCCTGTGACGCTTCTGTGCCTCACCACAGCTTTGTTTCTGTACCCTTCTGGGTAACTTCAGTCAAATGGAGCACATCCAGTGCAGGGCTGGTTCTCACCATGGAGCTGCTAAACCCAGCAGGTGGGCACAGGGCGCTTCTTTACTCTCCTCTTCCTGTGGTGCTTAGGAACTCTGCAGGAGCAAAGTTTGAGCCCTGAAGCATGTGGCAGCTCAGTTTTGGCCACGTGGTGCTTATTATCCAGAGCCCTAATTTGACAGCTGCTTGCTGTGTAACTTTATAAAGGCTTCCAACAGAAAAGGACATAAGAAAGAAGAGACACGAACAGTGCAGGGGAAGGGAAAGGAAATATTGGCCTGGGGCATGCTTCACCACTGTTATTCCAGTGTTATGTTGGCCTAACTCCACCGATTTCCATCTGGCCCCTTCTTTGCCAAGAGCATAGTGGGAATACTCAAAGGCTTGTATTTGCTTACACAGGCTGGTACAAGCCTGTGAGTGCAAACAAAGAGACAACTGTGATATTAAGGGAGGAAAGAAAGAAATGCAGAGAAGGAGAGACAGAGAGATGTTCTTGGCTGGATATTGTGTTCTCTGCAAATGACTGCTGAAGTAAGTGCTGAAGACTACCGCACCTTTAGAACAGGAGTGGATTGAAAGGACACAAAATCCCATTTTTCATTACAGTGACAATGCACCTAGAGTTGGCTGTGAGTGGCCCACTGGCCTGAGCAATGGGCAAGGTGAAATCTTAATCCCACTGAAGCCAACAGCAAAATGTTTATTGACTTCAATGGGGCCAGCATTCCACCTCAATTTTTATTCCCAGCTCTGCTGCCAATCTGCTGTGCAGCATTGGACAAGTCATTGCACCGGTCTCTTGAGTGTCGCTATGTGCAAAATGGGATCAGTGATAACTGTGCCCCTTTATAAAGTGCAAGATGCTACAGAGGAGCTAACTATTGTTATGACAGTTATTACTGTTACTCAAAATATTTTTCTATTTTACAGGCTAACTCGGTTGTACCCAAACATTAATCTAGAATTTCACTCTCTGCATTATGACTAAACCTGATATGGTCTTTTCTCTCCTTCTGAATTTGCGGTAGCAATCGCCTGTGCAGCTGGCATGGATAGAGATTCTTTTTGTTCCCACAGTGGGGTGTATAATTGACAGTAATGGCTGCAAAATCTGCAGCTCAGATTTCTCCACCCATGCTCTGGAAAAGGCACAGATTGATCAGTGGTTCATCAGTGGTTCATCTTTCCAGCCTGTTATTAGTAAATGTGCAAGATCCACTCTGAGAACTAAATCACTTCATTCAGTTTTACAATTCTGTGTCTTGAAAAAGAAAGAAAAAAGATGAAAGAAAACAAATTACCCTGGATTAAAACATTAATCTTCTGTGATAATTATGCCTGGATAAATATTTCAGTTGCAGAGAGTGAATTGTACTGTTGAACATTGTGGTCTGAGCTGTGACTGAATTCAGTGTCCTGTATTTATGTTTCCTAAAGAAGAGCTGAAATACTTTGAAAGCTTTCTCCTGCTCTGTCTCCTCTACATTTGTCGCCGTGGATTATGATGTGCTGCCCTGAGTGATGTATTCTAACTGAAGGAAGGAAACAACGTCACTTAGGCCCAGGCTCCTTGCTGGGTTTGTTTCAGCCAGATCGGAATGATCTGTACCTTTATAACCTAGCTCTGCTTACAGCATTGGGTGGACAGGATGCTTTGTGTGCTGTAGGAATGTAGCACACAGCTGAGAATTCCTCCTTGTTGCAGTATCTTAGGCGGGACTGGCATTGTAAGTCAGTGCTGCTAATCTTCTGAAGTTATAAAATTCTAGGCCATTGAACTTTCATTCTTTATATATACAACGTTCATCCCTATTCAGCTAGAAAGATGGAATCACTGAATGCTGCTTTAGGTTTTTTCCCCTGCAGCTGAATGGTGGAAGTCTACTACAGGCTGTACCTCCAAAAACTGGGACTCTGTGGTCCCATAATATCTGTGTTCCTGGACCAGAAATTCCTGGGGACAGAGCTAGCGGCTCAGGTCCAGCAGTAGGGGGGCTAGCTAGTGCTCGAATTAGAGTGGACTGGGGGCTCGTGGCAAGGGACTTCCCCTGATTGGGAAAATTCCCTTGTTCAGGACTGGTGAGGTTCCAAGGGTGCCGGACCGGGGAGGTACAGCCTGTACACTGATCTGACTTAGTAGCTGGATCTAACCAGCCCTCAACTGTGTGGAGGTTAAAATCTGAAAGGGCTCTGCCCAATCTCTGATTAGAAGATCAGAAATGTCCCATCAGTTGTGCAAGCTGATTGGGGTCTCAGGTCTCCAAGTTAAAGAGCCTCGATGCAGCTGTGTTGGAGGGAACATGTGGGAAATTAGGATGTTTGGTGGAAAGGAGTGGAAAATCCTAATCAGAAGGGAAAGGATCTATATCTGGGGAACTCAAATTAAGGACGTCCAGCTTGTCCTTTACTTGCCACAATGGGAGTGGAGTTTTCTTGAGGATAAAGAGTAATGACAATAGACTAGCAAACTGAGTGGTTGACTTTTCTTTGGTGCCTTCCAGTCTCAGCAGGAAGCCTTTGAAACCATTCCAGTCTGCTAACACTGGTGCGGTAAGTTTTGGTTTTGCAAATACTCAGCAACCAAGATTTTTTCTGAAAGATCCGGAATTAGAAGCAGTTTGGACCAGGGTTCTTCCTTCCTGCCTGTTACACAGCACTTTTTGTCTACAGATCTCAAAGATTTTTACAAAGAACTTAACCCTCAGTATCACCATGGACCATATGGGGAAACTGAGGCACCAGAAGGCAAAGTGGGTTACTGAGGTCGCTCTCCACACCTACTAGTAAAGCCAGGAAGTGAACCCAGCTCTTTTGACTCTGTCTGTAAGCATGTAGCTTTGTATGACCGTCTCTGTCAATATCCAGGGTGGCCATGCCTCGTGGCTGCACAGTTCAATGCCTTATGTCGGCAGCGCTGCTTCTACTGATTTTGCCACTGGCCCTGTTATTCCAAACACCCAACTGGTTGGGCAGAGGTCTTAATAAATACTCTTAAGACCCAGCACTGATAATTATTTTGGTTTGGCATATTAAATTAGAATCTCAGCTGACCAAGAACAACATAACATTAATGGAGATATGCTAGCTGAGGATCCGGCCCTATATATCCTTATTATGACATAGATATAGACAGAAAATACATGGTGCAGGTGTCATCATTGTTAGCCTAGCTAGTACAAGAAGAGAGTTTCCATTATATAATCCCAAGTCCTTAGCTATACCTCTCCAGTGGTCTTGATTTATGATTTTTCCTTCCAGTTCATCTTCTCTCCAGACAGTTGTTTTTATCCTCATTTACCCAATTATGCAAGAACCTGGTGTCAGTCCTTGATCATTTTGTAATCAGGGATACTTTGCTCGGGAGCATTATCAAAACATCTGCCAGCAATTTGGATGCTGGTTTGGTGCTCTTTGTTTTACACATCCATAAAATATGCAGAAGAAGATACAGCTTGTCTACTGAACAAACAATAAGGTCTGTAAATTATTAAATGTGGAGATAAGATGCAGAGACTACTTTTCTGCGGTTTTTCCTGTCCTTTTGCCATGCTGTCAGAACACAGTACGTTTGATTTCTATTTCAGACCAATCCTTGCAGCACGCCTATGTGGGTGAAGTTATGGCTGCATTTTTATTTTATTTTATTTTATTTTATTTTATTTTATTGGTCTTTCCTGAATTTCAGATGAACAGAAACTCATGGGAAACTATGGGAACTTGTAGGAGCTGCAGAAGAGTCCAGCTCAGCCCCTATTGTCAGGGCAGGAAGATGAATGAGGCCAGTCCAAGTAATCAGACTCAGTGGTAGGAGGCTCAACAATGAGCCGGAAGCTTTGTGCTCAGTAATTTTCTGAGCATTGGATTGTCACTATCCATGCATCTTGTGGTGGAATGAGAACAATTCACAGCCTTGGGGATGCAGGATCTTGTTGAATGCAATGTTCCCTATCAAGGTAATTTTTTTCCTGTTTTTAGGGAGAAACTGGAGGAAATATCTCCCCCACTGTAACTTTTCTCCTGGATGTATTCATTCCATGAAATAATACCTGCCTCTTGCATAGCACCGTTCATCAGCAGATTTCAAAATGCATTAAGTCTTGAATATGTATCCATCCTCACAGCATTCCTGTGAAGTAGGGAAATGCGTTTGCCCTCGGGGGGCTCTGAGGCACGCTAATAATAGAGCAAAGTGTTTATGGATGTGGTCAACTTATAGAATGTGCTTGGTTCCCAAGATACTTAAGTATATGCTTAAGTTCTTTTCTGAACTGAGGCCTTAGCAAAGTCCATGAGAGTCACAGAACTTGAAAAGTGAAAATGGAAAAGACCTGTGAGACCCATCTTGTTGTCACTGCAGGAGTCTCTGTTCTGGTGCTTTATACGGTTTGGTTTTATACCATGCTGGTAACAGCTTTTTCCATTGCCTTTGGGAAGCTCTCCTGATACCTTTCTGTTTGCTTCGTACTCAGCCAAAATTCACATATCACTAGAGACATCCAGGAAGGGTGGAATCCACATGGCCAGAAGGGGTGGGACCTCAGGCAGAACGGTGGGACCTTGGGTGGAAGGGGCGGGGCTGGGACATTCAACTCTCAACATGGCACCCCCTCTAGCTCTTAGTGTCACCTAGTGCATGCTTCACCGGGCCCAGAGCTCTGGCTACTACTGCTGCTGGTGTAGTGGCAGCAGCAGCCAGAACCCCAGGCCCTTTTGAATTGCCAAGCCCAGAGACAACTGCCCCTTTCCCCCTCCTGTCATCAGCAGGCCTGATGCTATCCCACTGCTCTTAATTATACCCTCAATATTTCCTTCTGCAACTCTCTTCCCTCCTCGGAGTGTCAATGTTTGTGGATAATTATGACTCCCTGCTCCCTTCGCTGGATAACCATCATCTGTTCAAACCAAGATATCTATGGCTTGATCTTTTTTCAGAGTTGTGAAATGTCTGCATGCTAGTCTATAGATTTCAGTGGATGTATTCTTCCACTTATCCCTTCACAACTTAGCTATTGTCACTGTTATACAAATTCCCTCCAGCGTCCATACGTCATTCTGGTATTGCAGAATCCAGAACTGAATGCACTGAAGTTCAAGCAGCGTGGGTTCAGGAAGAGAAAAATCTGTCCCAAATGCTCAACTTACACTCACATAGTGCAGTCATAATTTTGCCATCATTATCCTCTTGCTTTTAATATTCTCAGACTCAGCAGCTGCCTTTTGATTTTTTCCATTCATGTCTGAAGAAGCATGCTAGTTTTGATGTCTTAAATATGTGGCCTATCTAAAACATCATGGAAATCCAGAGAGGTATTTTTACATTTACTTTTTGCTGCTCTTTGTTTGGTGCCAGTTGGTGCACTCTGGAGGGTTTAAAATTGCAGCATTGTACTTACTGTCAGTGGTTTGATGTTAGCCTTGGAAAAAAAGACTGTATAGATTCAATTAAGTCCCTACCACGAGACTGGACTCTGAGACTACAGCACAAGAGCAGTAAGAGTATTAAACAAAGGAGAGTCAATAACTTCCAGAGCTCCAATATGTAAGATAGCAGCCATGAAATCCTGCTTGTGTTCTGAAGCGTGACTTCTTCACCTCTAGTCTCATTCTCAGCTTCCTTTCAAGTGATGCTATTCACGTTAGGAAATCTGGTTCACAAATTTCAATAAGGATGGCAAGTTTTCTGATGCCGTGGAGTGAAAATTGATCATCACTTACCACTCCTCACTGCTATGAGAATGACGTATGAGCCCATTGAAACCAATAATGATTTCTGGCATTATTGCTTTCCTGGTGGTAATCATTAGGGTGTCCTATCCACTGCCTCCAGCTCAATAGGATCGATAATTCCTTTTAAAGGGCTGGATGTACAGCTTCTCCCTGTCAATTATAAAGATTTTTAAGTACTGAGGCTCTCACAAGTAGAAGCAATACAATTTGTGCCACCCTGAGAACTCTGGTTACATAAGTTTGGCACTTGTCTCCATGAAAGCTTCGTCCTAGTATGTAGGGGGTGTATACACAGAAATCACAGGTGTGACCATAGCATGAATAGACATAACCAGGTTTGATAATATGAAGACCAAGTCCAACTAAAGCATCCCTGCCAGGGATTTGTCAAGCTGGGACTGAAAAATCTCAAGGGATGGAAATTCCATTACTTCCCTAGGAGACCCATTCCAGTGCTTCACCACCCTCCTAAGATCCAACCCAGACCTCCCCTAGTGCAACCTGAGACCATTGTTTCTTGTTCTGTCATTTGCCACTACTGATGACAGCCCCTCCCCATCCTCTTTGGACGCCCCATTCAGGCAGTTAAAGGCTGCTATCAAATCCCTGCCTCCCCCCGCCCAACACCTCTTTTCTTATGTAGACTAAATAAGCACAAATCCCTCAGCCTCTTCTCATAATTTGTGTGTTCCAGCCACCTAATCATTTTTGTTGCTCTCCACTGGAGTCTCTTCAGTCCATCTACATTCTTTCTGTACTGAGGGGGTGGGCTAGAATTGGATGCGTTACTCCAGGTGTGGCCTCACCAGTGCCAAATAAAGGGGAATAATCACTTCCCTAGATCTGCTGGGAATGCTCCTAACTTCCTGGCTACAAGGCCATACAGTTGACTCATAACCAGCTTCTCATCCATTGTAGTCCCCAGGTCCTTTCCTGCCAATATGCTGCCTACACAGTCAGTCCCCAGCCTGTAGCAGGGCATGATAAATTTATTTTGATCTTTTTATCCAACTGCCCGATTTAATAATTCAAGTAAATGAGTATGTATGGGTCCTGTCTTTCAGCCAACAATTTTGACTTCAAACTAGGAAGCAGGAAGAGTACCCAGTCCCCGGGGTTTGAACTCTTGGAGATGGGCCCCCCGACTGTAGGTTGATTGATGGGCATTCTGTGCATTTAAGAAATTTTCTGAAAATGCTGAAATTTTTCAGCCTCTCACAAAGAGTGAGGAAATACTGCACAATATGGTCAGCTAAGAGAAGTTCAGGTCCTTGATCTTCTAGATCTTGATCTATCTTCAGGTCCCATTGTTGTTATTCTAACTACTGCTGGAGCCCCATCAGGGCCATGCGGGAGGGCCCAGGTGTTGTAGGAGGCTGCAACATGAACATGACCTGCTGTGAGCCCAAGGGTGAAATGACAGGAGGACCCAGCTTGCCTCCCCCTGGCAGGGGCGATGCCAAGGGCTGAAGAGGCAGGGTTTGAGCAGTCAGCCCTGGGCACCCCCACCCATGCTCCCTCTGAGCCATCTACAGAGGGGCTCAGGAGCAATTGGCCTCTTTGTTCCCACCAGCCCCCCTGCCATTGGCAGGCCTGTGCACAACCATTGTTGTTGTTGAACAACTAAATCTCAGGTCAGCTTCTGCTGCTGCTGGGTAACCATCTGCTGTAGAAGTTACTGCCACTGTTGTTGAGTGTTCTGTTCCACCCTCCATTTCAATAGTTGTTCCACATCAGTGCAGCTGAGGAAACACTTCCTTATGGGTTTTTTCTTTTTCATACATCTTGACCTACTCTCTACTGCAGGGACTAGGTCGGTGCCCACATTCTCCCACACATTTGTAGCTGGCTTGCCAAAAAGGCTTGACAGGGCATGATTCACACTGCTACAGGTCCCTGAGGGTCACACATCACCTCCCACAGGTCTAGTGCTGTGATGCCTTAAATGTCTTGCTATGGCACTGTTGAGCCCCACCATGTTGGGAGTATTCAGAGCCCAAAATTAGAAGGAAAATTGTATTAATTCAAGCCTAGGATCATCCCAGGATTTGTCAGCAGGACCCCACTCTTTTAGTCAAGGCTGGTCTTTGAGTGGCACATCCTAGCTACGTCTACACGTGAACCCTACATTGAAGTAGCTTATCGAAATAGGCTATTTCCATGAATAACATCTACACGTCCTCCAGGGCTGGCAACGTCGACGTTCAACGTTGACATTGCACAGCACCACATCGAAATAGGTGCTGCAAGGGAACATCTACACGCCAAAGTAGCACACATTGAAATAAGGGTGCCAGGCACAGCTGCAGACAGGGTCACAGGGCGGACTAGCGCTTCCGGGGCAGCAGCTAGCCACTCCTTTAAAGGGCCCCTCCCAGACACACTCAGCCTGCACAGCACGCGGTCTGCAGAGCCATAGGCACGCACACCTCGAGCGACGCAGTCATGATGGACCCCCAGCAGCAGCAGCAGCAGCCAGAGGTCCACCCAGCCGCCCCTGCAGGAGCAGTGCTCGCCCTGCTCCATGCCATGCAGGAGGCAGCTGAGCTCCTCCTTGCCACAGAGGAGGAGCTGCCCGCAGGGGAGGAGGACGCAACCCCCAACCCTGCAGCACCCCGCCCCTCCCCCCACCTCATACACCACCGGCTGTGGAGCTACCCCACCAGCACCGACTGGTGGGAGTGGCTGGTGCTCAGAGAGTGGGACGACGACCGCTGGCTCAGGAACTTTCGCATGAGCCGGCAGACATTTCTGGAGCTATGCCAGTGGCTCACTCCAGCACTCAGGCACCAGGACACCACCATGCGGTGTGCCCTCAGTGTGGAGAAACGGGTCGGCATTGCAGTCTGGAAGCTGGCCACTCCAGACAGCTACCGATCCGTGGGCCAGCAGTTTGGCGTCGGCAAGGCCACCGTCGGGGCTGTCCTCATGGAGGTAAGAGGACCCACGGGGGGGAGGGGGGGAGGCAGCCCTGGCAGGGGAGGGGTGGGCAGGGGAGGGGAGGGGGGCCCTGGCAGGGGAGGGCCACACACACCCTGCTCACCCCTCATTGGTGCTCCCCCATGTGCTTCCCCTGCAGGCTGTCCGCGCCATCAACGCCATGCTCCTCCACAGGCTCGTGAGGCTTGGGGACCCGGATGCCGCCATCGCGGGCTTTGCCACCCTGGGCTTCCCCAATTGCTTTGGGGCTCTGGATGGGACTCACATCCCCATCCACGCCCCGCAGCACAGTGGAGGACGTTACATCAACAGGAAGGGCTACCACTCAGTGGTCCTCCAGGCCTTGGTGGACAGCCGGGGCCGTTTCCTGGACATTTATGTGGGCTGGCCTGGCAGCACCCATGACGCCCGGGTATTCCAGAACTCGGGCCTGTGCCGCCGGCTGGAGGTGAGGACCTACATCCCCCAGTGGGAGATTCCTGTGGGGGACACCACCATGCCCCTCTGCGTCATCGCAGATGTGGCATACCGCCTCCGGCCCTGGCTCATGCACCCGTACACGGGCCATCTCTCTGCCAGCCAGCAGTGCTTCAACCAGCACCTGAACCACGCGCGCCAGGTGGTGGAGCGCTCATTTGGCCACATCAAAGGGCGCTGGAGGTGTCTCCTCATCCGCCTTGATGCGGGCCCCACCAACATCCCCCAGATTGTGGGTGCGTGCAGCGCCCTACACAACCTGGTGGAGAGCAAGGGGGAGGCCTTCTTTCAGGGCTGGGCTGTGGAGGCCGGCAGGGCTGATGTGCAGCCACCCGCTGCCCCCAGTCGCCAGGTGGACCCTGAAGGGACCCGGGTCTGGGAGGCCCTGCGGGCCCAGTTCGATGAGGCCGCGGGGTGAATGCTGGCAGGCCCCCCACTACCCTCCCGATCCTCCACAACACTCCCTGCCCCTACGCCCACACCACAGAGCACCCAACAGCACACCCCCCCACACTTTTCTTGTACAAATAAAAGCAGACAGTTGTTTGTGAAATCAAACATCTTTACTGGAACTCTTATTGATTATAGAAATTCTAACTTATATATATGTATATTATTATAAAAACAGGGATAACAAGGAAGGGGAGAACTATTTACATGGGGGGGTAAGGATCAGCCATTGAAAACGGGGGTCACAAATAAATACAAACTATTTACAGCCCAAAAAACCGTAAAAGTGGGGGCAATATATACAAAGGGGGGGCACGTCCTGGGCCCCACGCCCCTACAGTCCAGCACTGTGGGTGGGCGGCCAGGATCCCCGCCTCAGCCGCAGCCCTGGCCAGGGCTGGCTGGGGGCCAGGCGGACCGGGAGATACGGCCAGCGAGTGTCAGCTGGCCCCAGGTCCCCCTCGGCGGAATGGCCCTCGGTGGCAGGTGGTGGTGCGACGGCGGATGGCGCGGCGGCTGGAGCAGCGGGTGGAGCATGCAGGGCGGGTGCAGCGGCGGCCGGCGCGGCATGAGGGGCCAGGTAGTCCGCTATGCGGTTGAAAGTCTGCATGTAGGCCCCCGATGCCTCCTGGCGCCAGGCCAGCGCCCGCTCCTGCAGGTGGAGGCGGCGTTGCTTCACCCGCAGCCGCTGTTCAGCGACCCCCACCTGCCGGCGGTGGAGGGCCAGCAGCTGGGGGTCCATCGCCGGTGGCTGCTGCTGCTGGATCCACCGTCTTGCCCGCTGTGGGGCCGGTCGGTCCTCCGCTGAGGGCCTGGCCTGGAGTGATGGCCCCAGAGGGCTTTCCGGGACCACTGACGCCTCACCAACGCTCTCCGGTCCTTCCGATGGTGCAGCTGCGGAACACAGGAGTGGGGGAAGAAGAGTGGAGACAGGCGTTAGTGTGGGCACCGAGCTGTTGCCCTTGTCCCCCCACCCCTGTGCTGCAGGTTCCCCATCCCCATCCCCAGGAGATGCTGCTGTGATGGGGTTCAGGGGTCCCCCTGCACTGCACCCCGTACACTGGCAGGAGTGACTCTCACTCACTCAGCAGGTATGACAGGAGAGGTTTATTAGGCAACAGATGCCCAGTTTCTCACAGAAGTGACAGTACAGCAGTCAGAGATGGTCCTTCCAACCCGTCCTGGGGGAAGGACCCCGAGGGGTGCCCCTCTGGGGTGTAGCTTTCCCCCTCCTCAGGCAGGCAGCCTTCTAGCTCTCCCTTCCCCTAGCTTCTAACTGCGGCCCCCAATTCAAACCCAGCTCGGCTCCTCCCTCCTCTTTGTTCCGGGCAGAGATGTAACCTGCCAGTTGTAGCCCCAGGATCATCCTTAGCCACTGGGAGCTATTCAGCTTGTTTCTCATATCTAGCCTGAGTCTCACATTTGCACTCCCCCCACTCCATCACATGCTGCTGCTGCTGCTGCTGCTGCTGCTGCTGGGTGTCCCACCCCCTCCCCCCGGGGGACTCTAGAGGTTCCGCTCCCTGCTGCCCCGGGGATGGGGCATGGCACTGTCGTGCTGGGGGGGGGCAGGGGCTGATGCACTCCTGTGAGGGACATGCCACTTCTGTCCTTGGGGCCATGGTCATCTGGGCATGTGGAGGGCCCTGGCCATATCTATTACCGCCGCCCCTCAACCCCGGGGGTGTGCACCGGGCGGGTACATACCTGACGCTCCACTCCCACGGTCGGGGGACACCCGGGAGCGGACGCCCGGCTGCAGCTCTGGGACGGCAGGATGATCTGCAGGCCGGCGTCACTGGAGGAGGAGTTCCCCCTCCTCCTGCTCCGGTGCCCCGGGGTGGGCTCCTGGGGGGGGCCCCCGGGATACGGGGCTTGCCTCCGGGGCGGTCTCCGCCTCCGGGACCTGCTGGGGCTCCTCAGCCGAGGTGTCAAGCGTGGCCGGAGGGGAGGAGGTGTGCTGGGGGCCCAGGATGTCCCTGAGCTCCCTGTAAAAGGGGCAAGTGACGGGGGCGGCCCCAGATCGGCCGGCCGCATCCTGGGCCCGGGCGTAACCCTGCCGCAGCTCCTTCACTTTACTCGGGACGTGGTCAGGAGTATGGGCAGGGTGACCCCGGGTGGCCAGGCCCTCGGCCAGCCAAGTGAACTCATCCGTGTTCCGCCTCTTGCTCCCCATTACCTGGAGCACCTCCTCCTCACTCCAGAGCCCCAGCAGGTCCTGAAGCTCGGCCTCCGTCCAGGAGGGGCCCCGCTGCCAAGCGGCCTGGCTCCTGCCCTGGCTCCCCTTGGGGGGGGGGGTCCCCTGCGGGTGCTGGGGGGGCTGCCGGGCGGCCATCACATCGGGTGGGGGTGTGGGTGGCTGCAGAGGAGCGTGCAGGCTAGCCGCGTGTTACTGCTGCTGCCTGCACACTCTCTCAGCTTCCTGCACAGGAAGGGAGGGGGCAGGGACCTTTAAGGGGCTGCTCCACGCGGCCACCATTGAGCTCAGGGGCTGGAGAGAGCGTCTGTCAACCCCTCAGCTGATGGCCGCCATGGAGGACCCCGCAATTTCGAAGTTGTGGGACGCGCAACGACTACACGTTCCCTACTTCGATGTTGAACGTTGAAGTAGGGCGCTATTCCCATCCCCTCATGGGGTTAGCGGCTTCGACGTCTCGCCGCCTAACATCGAAGTTAACTTCGAAATAGCGCCCAACACGTGTAGCCGTGACGGGTGCTATTTCGAAGTTAGTGCCGCTACTTCGAAGTAGCGTGCACGTGTAGACACAGCTCCTTTGTGTTATCTTTGCTGGGCCCAGTAGCCTCATCCAACTGGAATGCTTGCTCATGTCAAGCTGTGCCAGACTCTTTCCTGGACCTATGTAATCCCTTTGAGAGGAAGAAGCAGTGCTCTGCTGTCCTTCCTGGTCTGCCCCAGACTGAGCTTGTCATCTTCCTTTTACGGCCCCACTCCATTCCCAACAATTATTGCAGGTGTGGTAGGGAGGAGAGGTCCACAGGCCTTCACTTGGCCCAGAACTGGCAGGAAGGGGGCTATCTGCCCCATCAGAGCCCCATGGTAGTTCAGGTCTGCTATTTTCCGATTCAGCTTTGCTGATTCTAAATAGGTTTCAAACCTCCGTACAAGTTCTCTTTAAGTAATAGAATGTCCCTGTGGGAGCAGCCTGGGGTGAGTATGGGTGAAGCATATTGCGCACTGGTTGTTCTGGAAAAAAGCTCAGTGTTTTGCACTCCAGACATGAGGGTGTCTCCCTCTTAAGGCTGGACTATGTGGATCCTCAGCAGTGCCCCAACCTAACAGGGGAGCCCCTACCTCTTCATTCTCACAGTGAGGCCACTTCGACTCAGCTAGAAGAATGAGTTATCTGTCATAAGGAGAAACTGGTCCTTGGCTGTCTCTCAACTGTGTTATTACTTGCAAATAAGCTTTGCTTGACTAATAAGCATGCAAGTCCCAGGGAACAAACCCATTTACTGGAGCAAATCCTTGTTTTCATTGCTGTCTTGAATCCCCTGTGGCCTTCCAGTAGTCTTTCAACATAATAATGCAAGATGAGCTGTGGTGCTATGCTCATGTCCTCCTGGCAGGATCCCCCTTCTGGACTGCAGGCCCACTGAGCACCTGTTTAGTGTTTAGTAGCTTTATGCATCAGTGGTGCCAGGTTTGGGGCTTTGAAATAGCTTCCTCTTCTTGGCACGTGGTGCTCCAGAGTGGGAAATATATTCCATCACCTGGAATTGCTCAGAGGGCACCAACAGCAGAGGATGTGAAGTGCCAATCTGTGGAACATTTGCAGGAGCAGGACTGTGGTGAGACTGTTCCATTTGCCTGACAGCTGGTGGACAGACATTAAAGTGGACCCTCACCCACAAAGTGAATCCCCCATCTGGTAGCTGAACTGGCTTGGTTCATGTGCATAAATCATCCTGCTTTGTCTTTCATGTTGCCCTTAGTCAGAGACTGTTTGACAGACTGCTCTGAAATTAGTTTGTTGGCCTTAGTACAGATCCTAATGAATGCTTTCTCATGGCACAGAAACCGCTGTCACAACTGGCACTAATTGATTCTTTTGTTGGTATTCCCAGCTGAGCAGCCAAAGATGGCAAGGATATGGAAACTGAACCAAACAGAGAGGGCATGTGAGGGCGAGGAAGTGGGCACACTTTGCCTCTGGGCTGCTCTAAGTTATGCTAGGTGCTGAACTAGCTCTCAGTAGGCCCTGGGATTAGAGGAATGCAGAGATGATTAAAACCCCCTTTGTCAATCATCCCTTCCCCAGCTGCGCTAAGTGTTGTGTAAAGCCTTTGCTCCATCCAGTACAATGCAGATGTAAGTTCTGTAACTTTCTGTAAGCTTTGCAACAGTCATTGCCTGTAGAGCTTTCTCTAAGCTTTGTAACAATAGCTTTGTTTTACAGATGTAGCTTTGTTCTATATAGTTGTATTTCATTTCATGAGCTTTGTTGTGCAGCAGCTGCCAGGTCTATATTAAGTATTATAAGTCTGTAAGAAACCCTGGCTGTTCCTCTCTGAAAATGAAATTGCTTTCTCTAAAGTGACCATTCCTTTGTGTGAGTGAGGAAAGTGTCAATGTGGGAGTGTGCAATGGAATCAGCCCCTGAAGCCAGCCTGTCTGGATGACCAGCTGCCAGCAGCACCTGGATGGCCAGGGAAGAGTAAAAGCTGAGCCATGCAAAAGAATCCACCCCGGAAAGAGAAAGTGAGGATCAAAGTCCCATCTGTTGTTAGCTGATGACTCGTGGTCATACACAGTCCTCATGGTCATACAGTATCTTTGGGCAGTGGGATAGAACAATTGCTATTGAACTGAAACATAAATAGAAAAGATGGATGCAAGCTACAAGAGCTCTCTTTTTCCTTTTTTCCTGCTTCTTGCCATCACCTCTCTGAATGAGCTAGTCTCTGCTATCTGAGAGTAGGGCAGAAGGAAGCCTTGGCCCCTGGCCTTTGGCCCCTCCCTGTATCCCCAGAGTGGATGGTACCGGCTGCTCCTGAGTACTACAGCTGACAAGAGAGCAAGCTGACAAGGGGGCCATACAATCAGCTCGCCATCCTGGATTTGTGACTGCAGCCAGACACACTGGTTCTGCTATGCCTTGGCTTCCTCCGTTGTCCCAAAGCAACTGTTCACCTTTGCGAGTTTGCCTGTGTAAGTATGAGTGCAGGAGGGTGAGAGTGTGTGTGGGTGTGTTTTCTTTAATACAAGAATGATTAAAGATCTAGAGAGTGTGACCTCTGAAGAAAGGCTGAAAGAACTGGGCTTGTTTAGTTTGGAAAAGAGAAGATTGAGGGGCGACATGATAGCGGTTTTCAAGTATCTAAAAGGGTGTCATAAGGAGGAGGTAGAAAATTTGTTCTTTTTGGCCTCTGAGGATAGAACAAGAGGCAATGGACTTAAACTGCAGCAAGGGAGGTTTAGGTTGGACATTAGGAAAAAGTTCCTAAATGTCAGGGTGATCAAACAGTGGAATAAATTGCCAAGGGAGGTTGTGGAATCTCTATTGCTGGAGATATTAAAGAACAGGTTAGATAGATGTCTATCAGGGATGGTTTAGACAGTACATGGTCCTGCCATTAGGGCAGGGGGCTGGACTCGATGGCCTCTTGAGGTCCCTTCCAGTCCTAGTATTCTATGGTTCTTGAAAGCTACTTCCCCTTTTCCTTTAATCTAATAGTGGCATTTAATAAGATACCTATCAGTGTAACCTTAAGTTAGTCTCTAGTGTAAATTAAGGTAACACTAAGCAGGCTCAGGTGCAGCTGAAGACCTAAACCCATGTGTAGAAAAGCACAGAGCTGACAAACCTGACAGTAGCAGAGATCCAGGAAGAATAACACTGGTTGATTTGGTGGAATAACTGACGTAAATGCAAACATGCCTTAGAACCCACACAATTTTCAACACGGCAAGTTCTGTAGACTCCGTGATTTGATGTGACAAGGCCCAGGACTCCACTGCAGACCTCTATCCTCACCCTGTCTATAAGATTTCATCCTGGCAGTCAGCATATCCCAAGGTGTTTACTGAGGAAAAAAAAGTCTGCTCAAGTCCTAAGAGCCTACAGAAAGGCTGGAGAAGAGGAAGGGAGAAAACAACAGGCAACTATGTGCAACGGACATTGTGAAGGTCAGAATCAGAGTGACCCAGTGTCTAACTTGGTGTTTCTGACGTGCTTTAAA
Source organism: Carettochelys insculpta (assembly GCF_033958435.1). Taxonomy (NCBI): domain Eukaryota; kingdom Metazoa; phylum Chordata; order Testudines; family Carettochelyidae; genus Carettochelys; species Carettochelys insculpta. The sequence goes on from NC_134154.1 coordinate 20,854,323, forward strand.
AACTTTGTTATCCCTTATCAGCTTTTGTACAAATTCTCTTTCTGTTAGCCACACCCAATATTCTCTCAGGGTGTGTTGTATAACCATTGATCTTGCTACTGTCTACAGTGTTTATTTGCTTAGTATCTGACATTGAAGAGTTGTTCAGGTTATTTTGGAAATACAGTGCTCATCACTGGATCTTCGAAGTAATGAGCTGTGTATTGCTGATTGATTGCTGATTACAAGAAATGTTCATTGCGCTCCACTCATCCCTTGCTCAAGCAAAGCTGCAATTGGCTGGGAGTTTTGCTTGAGAAATTAACAAGGCCATATTGTTGCATCACAGCCTAAGTGTTGCCTAATGGGATGGAAATGATGTCTAGGATCATCACTGTCGCTTGGTCAGGGCAGGAGTTGTAAGTATGGCCATAAAAATGAATTGTGCTGGGTCTATTTCCCCAAAATAGTCAGTTCTTCTGAAAAGTAGCCTATTATTTTATACTATGACCTTCATTAAGAAAAAGAATGGGGCATAGATTTCTTTCTAGGTTCATCTGGATATATTTTTCCCAACCATTCCTTGCCACTCCAGGGGTGTCAGGCATTCACTCCAGTTCCTCCCATTCTCTGACTGGCACACACAACAATTAAGTTGGTTGAGGACTGGAGTACTGTATATTAGTGTAATCCAAATCATTGTGCTCAATGCAGAGGTACCTGGGTGGGACTGAGTGGACTGTCATGGGCAGGTCATACTAGATAACCATAGCCCCAAACTCTCTGATTTTATGATCATTCTGCTAATGCAACAATCAAAACTGCCCTCAAATGGTATTTAGTGTACTCTGTGAAATGTGTTAAAAGGTGTCAGTACAGTTACATTGATCACATGAAAGCCCCTATAGCTACAATGGGGACCGTGGTGTCCTTTTTTGGCAGGCCAAAGAGCTGCACTAGCACTTACTGGACAATAGGGTGAACCATTCTCTGGTGCCTGCTGTTGCTCTTCTCAGATCGGGTTGAGATATGTTAATGAGGGACAGAATGGCAAAGCATATGGTACCCGAGATCTATGAATATCAGATATGTGGATAAACAGAGATTTTTATTCCCCAGGGGTTGGTTTTCTGTCAAGCATCTTTTCTGTCTCTCTTTCTGTCATAGACTCTAAATCCAGAAGAGCCAATGGTAGTCATCTAGGCTGACCTCCTATAAACCACAAGCCATAAAGCTTCCCTAAATAATTCCAAGGGCAGATCTTTTAGGAAAAAACACATTCAATCTGGATTTTAAAATGTTTGATGAAGAATGCACTCTGACCCTAGCTAAATTGTTCCAATGATTAATTATTCTTGCCATTAAAAAGTTACACCTTATTTCTCGACTGAATTTGTCTAGCTTCCATTTCCAGTCATTGAATTAAACCTTATTAATCATTTCCTCCAGTCACCCCTTAACCTTCTCTTTGTTAAGCAATATAGACTTAAGTTGCTCAAGCCAATCACTACAAGGAATGTGTTTTAATTCTTTAACCATTCTTGTGGTTCTTCCTGAACCCTCTCCAAAGTATCAAAATTCTTCTTGGATTGTGAGCTCCAGAACTGCAGACTCTTTTCCAGCCATGGTCTCACCTTGTCCCAAACACAAAGGTACAGTCACCCTTCTGCTCCTTCTCCAGCTTCCCATGTTTATGCATCGAAGAATCACAATAGCTCTTTTTGTCACAGTCTTACCCAGGGAACTCATGTTTAGCTAATTACTCACTATGACTCCCAAATCCTTTTCAGAGTCACTGTTTCCATGGGGTCCCACATCCTAAAAGTTTGATCTATGTTCTTAATTCCCAGAGTTGTGCCTGTATAGTTAGCCATATTAAAATACATATTGTTGGTTGCTCCCAGTTTACTGAGTGATGTAGAACATTCTGTATTAGTGAATTAACACTAATGAACATTCTGTATGCTGTAATCTTAATTATTTATAACTTCCCCAATTTTTGTGTGAGGTATAGTCTCTCAGGAGGTCTAAGTCACCGCTGGATAAAAGCACATTATTAATTATATATGTAATACCCACAAATACATATATATTTGTTTGCACATAGGCATTTGTATGTACCTAAGGGTGAGATCCTCTGGTAGTGTAAATCAGCACAGCTTCACTGAAGTCAATGCTCATTTACACCAGATGCAAACATGTAATTTCCAAAGTCATTGCATAATTACTTGATTTCAAATATTTATTTCTCAACTTTGCTGTTAGCAATGTGTGTTTTTTTTTAACCACAGTTTCATTTCCTAGTGACAATGCAGTGGATGCTAATGACATTGAAATAGATGGCGACGTTTTAAATGACTCAGTTGTGCTAACACTAACCAGTCCTTTGTAGCTAGCAAATGGAATTCTGCAGCCAAACAAATGGCAAATAGCAGTTGCAGTTTTCCATTTAGAACTGGTGATCAGCCTCTATTGGTTTTGCTGCAGGCCAGACAGTCTTGAAAATAGGCTGGCAAATCACGGTGAGAACCCTATTATTTAATTTCCAGCTTTAAGTAAAAGCTACTCAGCATTGCAGTCCCTGTCACGTACCCTTCTTAGGGCTCCCCAAGATCCTTTAGTTTCAATTTAACAATCTATTTTTGGTGAGGGTGGCCACTGAGAACTTAAAAGCTCCAGCTCTCATCACACACCTTAATGATTTCTTTCCGTTAAGCTTGGGCACAGTGGTTTGCAAAAAATCACTCCTTGTGGCATAGCAGTCAAGCCCGGAATCTTCCTGTAGGAAATGGGACTGGGGAAATCTCCGTGCTTGTTTCTGCATGTGTTGTGCATGCGGGTATCAGTGGATCTGGTACTGGTCAGTGTGTGCTAGCGGATGCTCAGCCTATCCCGGGGTAGTTAATGGGGAGGAACCTTTCATAGAGTTCTTCTCTGGGGTAGTTGTCCCCATCTGTTGTGTTGGGGGCAGAGTTTGCCACTTAATAACTCCACAGCCCAGGGTTTCATTGTTTTTCTGGAATCTATCTTCGTAAAGCCCCTGTGACCTCATGCTGGCAATGGATCTCTGCTTTCCTTCCCTTTACAGCTGTAGATCAGAGATTCTGCAGCCAGTAAGTGCCAGAGGGAACCCTGTAAAGAAGGTGCTTCACTATAACAGGAATGCCTGGCGTTTAATTACAGTTCTGCCCCTAGCTTCGCAGGGCTGGTGGGAAGTGATGCACAGCCTTCGGGTCCCACCTTCTGGTTTTCCTCTCTTTCTCTGGCCCACCTAACCCCCTACGCAATCTGTGGAGAATACCCCCTCCCCTACTAGAATCCAGAGGAACTGGAGAAGAGAGGCAGGTGGTCTGTTTCCCACATGGGAGAATGTGTCCCTCCTTAAATGCACATTGTGCAGCTTGGCCCCTTACCAAGCTATCCACATATTTCCAAAAGAGCACAGGGAAGTTTCCAAAGATTTCCCTCCTTTGGAAAGAAGAAGCGGAAGTTTCAAGCCACGTTGATATATTGTTCAACAAAGTGCTTCTCAGATAGGTGGAAAACCTCAGTCGAGATGTCCTCTTATACTTCTGTTCGAAGTTACTGCTTTGCAAATGGCTAGGAAGACAGACATGGAAAGGGTGTTATCAATAACTATTCCATCCTACCTTCCTGAAAACAGAAAGCTTCTCTCTCACTTCTTCTCTTTAATTTCTAGAATCAAACAAAAAATGCCATATATTTGGATAAGAGGAAAAATGTGGGGAGGTTAGATTAAAATAATGTTTTATTTCTGCACTTTTCTTCACGTGACAGAAACATTTGTTGAATAATTTGCAGAAGAGGAGGTTCTTCTACAGAGGACAGGAATCTCTCATGATACATTCAGTAGACTGCAAAAGAGCCCCTAATTCTGAAATATATCATGGCCTTGGCTCCTGTAAAATGTTGCTCTGCTCCTATACATAATTTCATTTGCTCAGAAGCAAGTCTGAGCAAAGGTTTAAAAAGGAATGTGTTATGGTTCTCACCTTGGAAGTGTGGAATGGGCTGTGGGTTAACATATTGGATCCTCCACTCTGGATTTTAAATTGTAATTCATTATATTGGATTCCAAAGTAATATGACCAAGGTAGGCATCGCAAAGAGTGAGTGATGTTGGAGTCATGAAGCATTGGGTAACACAATGCTGCAGGCACAATGAGAATGCAGCAATAGCAACATATCCTGGAAAACTATTGCACCATGCAGAGATCAGCCTAAAGACTGATATGCTTCATCTTAAAGGATAAGAGTGTGTGGAGAGTGAGGAAGTTAGATTTTTCTTTGCTCTTGATGGTAATAACATTATCAGTGCCTTGTGAGGAACACCCATGTTAGACAGTGTTGGATATGAGGTGGGAGGGGGTTCTATAGAGGACAATACAAAGGCAAGTATTTAAAGTGGATATTTTCTTTCTGCAGAGAAACACATCTGAGTCAGTGACTGGCTTGGCTGTCTCATGCTCCTGCATAGAGATGACAGAACGAGCCAGTCTGGAAAGGGGACTGTATCAATGCAATAAGTTAGGGACCAAGCATACTACATGCGCTTTTTGGATTGACACTTGCAGCCTAATAGACATCGGTAGCATACCCTCAGACCTGCCACATGGCGCTCGCTGAGGAGTTGTGGTCTTAGTGTCACAGTCAAGCAAAATTTCTGCTGAATTCAGTAAAAGTTTTCCTGTCTAATGGTGTTCAGGGGAGTTCAACTAGATGGGTAGTTGTCTTGAAGACAAATGTCTAATGACTAATACCGTTTGAATTTGGTGGCCCAATGCCCCACATATCTATACATATGAGTAAATTTAATGTAATGAGTTTGTGACTCAATGCTATGACGCTTCCTGCAGCTCATTCTGGGAATTAGCTCAGTCCAGCCTCAGAGTGCCCTCTCCTGGTGGTGTCTCAATATCTTTTTTGTCTGCTCTCCGCTACTCGTCAGGACCCAGGGCGTTCTCAGACCATGGTGTCTCTTCTCTCATGGTGCCCTTTCCTCAGTGTACTGCCTCGAGGCAGTGCCCCACACTCGAGTTTCCTCTTTCCCAGGGAATCCCAACCCCCTGTACCCACATTGCCTCAGTGACCCCCAGCCAGTCATCATCAAGCCCTTGCTTTGTGGCAAGCTGGAGTCTGAAACAGCCACTCATTGGCTATTGGGTGTGGATCTGCTGCCTCCTCTTGCCCTTGCTGCTCTTCTGCCGTCCTAGTACCTACCTGGGCCCTTGTCACTGGGCCTCAGATGGGTTTATTGAGGTCTGAGCTCCTCAAGCTCACCCTGCCTTCCCCCAGCACTGCTCTGTGCAAGGTACCACTGCTAGCAGGCAGCTCGGTCCTTCTCCCTCCAGAGCTGGAGCACAAGTGTGCTCCCACTGTCCAGCCATATTTTTATACAGCCCTGCTGGGTTCTGATTGGCTGCCACAAGCCCTCTCCAGATTGCCTCCCATCTTCAGCCAGAGCTGCTTTAAGCCTTTTCATTCCCGCGTGAGGCAACCACCTTGTCACATTTACTCCCAGCACTACTCCAGGTACTGATGTGCAGAGTTATGCACAGGATCAGGGCCAAAGTTTGTGATTCATTACTTATGTGCGTGACTGGGTGGGCGTTTACTGTCAAGCCAGACTTATTGCTGTGAATTGTCCTGCAGTACCCCAGGATTGCTCTCAGTTGTAAATGTTTGCAGGGTGGGCCTTGTGTTTTCTGCTTGCATGCAAAACCCTTTCCCACGCATTCCCTGCCCTTTCCCATGCATTTGCTTTCATGTAGATGAACACAGCAGGCAGTGAAGCCCCTCGAGCCAGAGTGAAATGTTACCTCCATTTTTAAGAAATTGCCCTGGAAAAGAAGTAACTGTCACTTTATTTAGGAGTGTTGATAACTGGGGGGAACAATATTGTGACTGAGACATTGAGACTCAGGAGATCTGGCTTCAATTCCTTGTTCTGTGTCAGGGTTCATTCACCAGGGCATGGCTCCTCCTCTTGGCCAGGATGGGAATTAGCTCTTTATCCTCTGCTGCCCAGTGTCTCGCCTGCCATTACCCACCCACCTCCTGTTAGTGTCTCCACCACTCACCAGGATGTGTGACCCTTCCAAACTATGGCCCCCTTCCCCCAGGGTGCTGCCCTACAGCAGTGCCCCTACACTCAGATGGTGAGGACCCCAAAGGAACCTCAGCCTCCTAACCACCCTGCCTCAGTGACCCACAGCCAGTTGTCATCTAGCCTCTGCCTCAGGGGCTAACTGCATTCTGAAATGGCCACTCACCATTAGCAAGGAAGTGTGGACCTGCTGCCTTCTCCTGCCCTGGCTGCTTCCCTGCAGCCTTACTACGCCTTAGGCCCCATTATCAGGCCTGCAGCCTGAGAGTTGTGTCAGGCCAGAGCTCCCCAGCTCTGCCTGCCTTCTCTAGCACAGCTCTGTCTCACGTACCCTCTCTAGCTTTCCAGGCAGACACATCCTTTCTGCTCTGTATCTGTAGCAAGAGTACATGGTCCCCCTCTCCAGGAACTCTTCTTACAGGGCCCTGTCAAACCCTCTTTGGTTGTCTATAGCTATTTTCGGATTGGCCCGTGGTCCCAGCCCTCTCCCAGGGCTGTGTTTAACTCTTATTTTACCAGTGTGGAGTGACCGCCCCATTACACTCTGCCATAGATGCCCTGTGGGATTTGGGCAAGTCACTCAGGATTTCAGTCAGAAAAGCAGTTAAGTATGTACTAATGTATTAATGCCACTGGAGCCTTTTATCTCTATTTCAGTTCTCTGTATGTAAAATGGAGGTTGTACCTTCTTTCTTCTGTTCTTTGTCTGTCTTATCTACTTAATGTATAAGCTCTTTAGGGAAAGGCTGCTCCCTTAACAGGCGTACAGCTACACTGCAGCTGGAATCATGCTTCCCAGCTCAGGTAGATAAATGCGCTACACCCAAAAAAGAGCAGTGTAGCCAGACACAACACAGACAGTGGGTTGCACTAGCCACCTAAGTATGTACCAAGGGGTCCCGTCATGCTTGTAGTCAGGCAGCTAGCCCTAGCCCTGGTGACACTTCTGTTTTTAAGTGAGGTAGCCTGTCTGCTGACTTGAGCTGGGGAACGTGCTACCAACTGCAGTGTAGACATACCCTATCTGTAAGTATTACGCCTAGCACAATGGAGTTGGGCCCCTTCAGAGGCTGCTCTTAGTTGGGCCTTTCAGATGCTCTGGGATGAATAACCATGACCATATGATGAGACGGAATGACCCCACAGTGGCCACAAGGAGGTTAGAGAGGCTGAAGGGGTCCTTGCTGGCAACAAAATTTAGGGGCAATCGGTGGGCCCAGTTGGCCCTGTTTGATCCATCTGCAGCGTCAGGCATGGAGAGGGTAGATAACAGGATCAGGTCTAGCCCAGCTCAGGGCCAAGCAGGAGAGTGGGTGGTACTCTGCTTCTCTTGACAGGAGAGAAGATTGGCTGCAGCAGTGAGATGGAGCTTGGTCGCCTGCCAGACCATCCCTCCTGGGAAGAGAATCAGTAGAAGCACAAACTTTGAGGAAACAAACCAAAATAGAGGGGTAAAACCCCAGACAGTTTGTGGGATGACCCTGGTTTGAATGGTGTTTAATTTTATTCCTGATTACCTTTGACCCTTAAATAGCCTGAAAGAGGTAGGACTGAAGGGTGTTTTGGTGGGAAGGCAAAACACCATTATGATGGTTCTCATTGGGACAGATGTAGAAGTGGAGCCCCAGAGCTGGGTGAGTTGTGCCCAGAGGTAGTGTGGGCTCTCCTTCACTGTGGGCCCTGGGCCAAGGTGGAAGGGAGGCCCCAGCTCCCTGCCCCTGGAAGGAGTGGGGCCAATGGCAGAAGGAGTGGGGCCAATGGCAGTCGGTCCTTACAACCACCCCGGCCATGGTGCTGGACACCCCACCTCCCTCACAGCTGCAAGGAGCGGCAGAGCAGCACTGCCACATGAGTTCGAAGGGGCCCGGAGCTCAGGCTGCTTGGCAGCGGTGGCAGCGGACTGAGCGCTGGGCCCCTTTGACATGCTGTGCCCCTTTGAAATGCCAGGCCCCTATGCAAATGGCCCCTTTTGCCTCCCCCAATCAGCGGGCCTGCCAAGAGAGGACACAAGAGGGTACTACCCTGAGTACCCAATCACAAATCCTGTATGGCTCTGTATATGGATTGCTTCCCTTCGATTCTCTCTGTCCTGCCGTATTGTAGAGTAGACAAGCAATATTTAATATGTTGAAGCAGTAAGAGTTAAGGGAGCCAAGGTCAGGTGGGCCCTGACCAGACTTCCAGTTCCCAGTACAACACACACATTCTTAGCCTTGCAGCTTTTCCACCATTGCTTTTTGATTGGGCTACTTCAAAAGTGCTTGATGTTTACTGAGTGTCACACTGAATAACGTGTTGAATTATTATTAGATTGGTTGCAATGAATTCCATGTTGATGTATCATTTCCTTTGCATAATATGGCAAATAACTACTGGATTTATTACGTGGAGAGAATTCTGGCATGTTGCCAAGGCTCCCGACTCAATGGGGAGTTTGGGCTTTAAATTTAATGTTAAATTAAAGATGTTGCTAATTTTTTGCTTGCTTTTGAAGGCAAAAAAAATCAAAGGACCGGTTTGTGTTATTTGGGCAAAGTGACATCTACAGCTGGAAAATTACCTGCTGAATAATTCATTTGAAAATAGCACTGAGTTAATCAAAAATTACCCAGCAAATATTATTTGACTGGTTCTGCTGACATCATGCCTTATCAAGATGGGTCTAATTTTTTTAAGCACCACCATTTCATGATTAGCAAGCTCATTCTTTTGCCATTTTTCTTGCTGGTTGGCGCATGTCGAAGGCTGATTCCTAAAGAAAAATGACCTATCAGTAACCCATTGCTGCATATTTAATGCTAAGATGACACTGGATAAAATTAAGTTTTAATTTATTGCTGTGTGTCCCACCCAGTCTTTATATATCAGTCGTGAATGATGGTTGTTTTCTTGATGAACAGGGCTGGGATTCAGGGGATACTAGTTTTTAAATTTCCTGTGTTACCTTGGGAAAGTCTCAGTCTCCTTGGACCTCAATTACCATGATTAATGGAATAATAGACTTTCCTCTCTGCTATCTGTTTAGATTGTCTCCTTTTGGAAACACAGTAGGCCCCAGTCTTGGTTGAGAGCTTTGAAACTACATTGAGACAGCTAATGATGGTTTTGATTAGTTGCCTTTTAATTTTCTAATCTTATCAAAGGAGCCCCAGGGTGTTAGCTGCACGACTGGTTGTTTATGAGACTAAGCACTTCATTGTGTCACCTATAGTGAGGAAAAAGCCTTTTATCCCTGTCTCCTGGTCCACTACATTTATGTACACCCTTTAGTCTGTGTGGGTTCAAGGTCTTGGCTGAGCTCAAACCACATAACTCCACCTGATTATAAATATAGGTCCTTGCTAGGCTTAAGTCCACATCAGAACTGCTACTTCTTGAAATTTCATTGCAGTCTTACAATGTTTGACAAGTTTCTTTAAGCCACCGGCTGCTTACATTAAAAGATTGCTTGAGAATCTCTGCTTTCATTTACACAAGTGTTATGGAGTGTGGAGATCACCAGGCCCTGCTCCCCATCTGCAGTCAGATGTTACTGTCATGCAGCAGGTAGAACAGAAGGTTTATTAGTCAGCAGGGACACAGTGTAGAACAGACTTGCCGGCACAGAAACCAGAAACAGTCAGTAGTCCATTTTGGGAAAAGGAGCCCAGAACGGGTCCCCAGGCTGAGGCCCTGGCCCTTCTTCCTCCCTCTCCAGCCAGACAAGACTGTTCAGACCAGTGGATGTGATATACCTTGACTTCAGCAAGGCTTTTGATACGGTCTCCCACAACATTCTTGTCCATAAGTTAAGGAAATATGGACTGGATCCTTGAACTATATGTAACCCTTCTGTTAACGCCAGATGCCTGCCAGAAGGGCCGGGTTCAACTCTTGTGGGGTTTTCCTATCAAGGATACAACCAACCAGCTCGAGCCCCCACCCAGTGGCCTGGGACAATTTCACCCCCGTGCTGGGTGCCTGTAAGGCGGTTCTCCCCCGCCTCGCAAGCACAGAGCCTGAGATAGAAATGGCTTGTTTAATGACCGTAACCTACCACAAGGTTACAGCGACAGATGCAGTATATCTCAGCACAGAAGAGACAAAACCCCTTTTACCCAGATACCATCCCCATATGCAGTAGAACCCAGTCTCTTGCTGGGGCTCTTGGCCCTTTTCCACACACACACAGATACAGGGTGTACCCTCTGCGGTGCAGTCCCAAACTCAAAGCCCACAGATACATCACCAGGGCAATACTAGCTGTCCACTTGTCTGTAGCCTCCCCTTGCTGTCACCAGCCGTCTGCCAGTCGCCATTGTCCGCTGCCGCTCCTACCGGCTGCCCGCCAGTTGCTGTCATCCGCCGCCGCTCGTACCGGCCGGCCGCCAGTCACCGTCATCTACCGCCACCACGGCTCCTACCGGCCGCCCAGCAGTCGCTGCGGCTCCTACCGGCCACCCACTGGTCCTGCTGTTGTCCGCCGGTCCTAACCCCACTGCTTAGGACTTCCCTAAGGCAGAACCCAGTGATTTTAGCTCTGTGTGGCCTCAGCTGCCACTCTGTGATTTCAGCTCTTGGTATCTTTAGTGTGGGGTTTCACAGACACCCTAGTATCCAGCTCTATCTTTCAACAGGTAGGGAGAATTAGTCAAGCCAGGCTTATAGCTATATAGCCAAGGCACTCAACAAGCTAGCTCAAGCAGTACCTCTCCCCTTCTTCCTCACAGTGCTTTAAACCAGGGAGCCCTGTGTAATCAATGTCTTACACAGCTAAGGCGACTGCCCTGTCCCCCACAACAACCCAGAGCATTGGTGAAATCTCACAACTCCCGCATTAAGTGTCAGCTTAAATTGTGATTTTACAACTACATGTTTACAATAGACCAAATCTCATGGCTTACTTGCTACCCATTAGGCTTTGCCTGAAAAGGTATCACACATGCACACCTTTGCATTCTTATGCAGATGACCTCTGGGAGACACATTTCTCCCAGCCTTCAGCAGCACTGCATTCCTTCTGCCACATTCCCTACATATATGATGGATAGAAAGCTGGCTTGATGGTCAGGCCCAACCGGTAGTGGTCAGTGGCTCAATATCTGGATGGTGGTCTGTTTCAAGTGGAGTGCTGCAATGCTCAGTTCTGGGGCTGGTGTTATTCAACATCTTTATTAATGACCTGGATGAGGGACTGGGTTGCACCCTCAGCAAGTTTGTGTATGACACAAAACTAGGGGGAGAGGTAGATTCGTTAGCGGGTAGAGAGAGAATCCAGAGGGACCTGGATAAACTGGAGGACTGGGCCAAAAGAAATCTGATGCAGTTCAATAAGGAGAAGTGTGGAGTCCTGCACCTGGGGCGGAAGAATCCCAAGCATTGTTACAGGCTGGAGACCGACTGGCTCAGCAGCAGTATGATGGAGAGGGCCCTAGGGTTTATGGTGGATCGAAGGCTGGATATGAGTAAACAGTGTGCCGTTGTAGCCAAGAAGGCTAACAGCATACTAGGGTGCATTAGGAGAAGCATTTCGAGCAGATCTAGAGAAGTAGTTATTCCTCTTTATTCAGCACTGGTGAGGCCACATCTGGAATATTGTGTCCAGTTTTGGGGCCCCCGGTATAAAAAGGATGTGGATATGCTGGAGCAGGTTCAGCGAAGGACAACAAAAATGATTAAGGGTCTGAAGCACAAGACCTATGAGGATAGGCTGAGGGATTTGGGCTTGTTTAGTTTACAGAAGAGAAGACTTAGAGGTGATTTAATAGCAGCCTTCAACTTCCTGAAGGGGAGCTCTAAAAAGGAGGGTGAGAAACTGTTCTCAATGGTGTCAGATGGCAGAACAAGGAGTAATGGTCAAAAGTTGAAGAGGGAGAGGTGTAGGTTGGATATTAGGAAAAACTACTTCACCAGGCGGGTGGTGAAGCATTGGAATGCATTGCCTAGAGAGGTGGTGGATTCTCCATCCCTTGAGGTTTTTAAGTCCCAGCGGGACAAGGTCCTCGCCAGGATGACAGTGGGGATTGATCCTGCTTGAAGCAGGGGGCTGGACTAGATGACCTCCTGAGGTCCCTTCCAGCCCTGTGATTCTGTGATTCTGTTCACACCAGCCAGGCTGCTCTTCCCTCCTTTGTCCTGTTTCCTGGGAAGAAAGGTGTCACCTGGTTGCCTAGGTTAGAGAGGTCATGAGGGCCATTGATTATGCATGAGAAGTCATCACACTGAAACTCCTATCACCAACTATGCATTAATGCTGTGCCTAGGGAACCTGAAGCACTCACCTCAGGTTGCTACAGGACAGTAGGAAACACATTCAGCCTAACCCAGGGAGGAAAATCCTCACACACCCCACTTAATCAGAAGCCAACAAGCTGTGTGTCCCTTGTGGGTGCAAAGAAAAGTTTGACTATGTAAAGTGAGTGCACTCAAAAGGGTCAGAAACCAGAAGGCAAATAAAAAGAGCCCTTAATTTTAGAAATGTTTGTAAATCCCATGATTGCCAGTGTGATCATTTAGGGGAAAGGGGTTAAAATCATTCTTTAACCCTGGAGGATGGCAGCATAGCCCCAATGAAGTCACCATCCTGAAAAATGCCATGTGCTTGAAGCCTTTGTATCATTAATGATAAGCTTTCCCCACTGTTGGCTCTTGGTGGTGTACTGCCGAGATGTCATCTTGCTTGAAGCAGACATTTTTGTGTGTAGTGCTTTAAACAAATACCTATGCAGGATAGCTCAGAGGTGTCGTGTTGCAGTTGATAAAATACAAAAATTATAATTTCAGATTTAACGTGGGTGTGAAATGTATACCCAGCATCATCCCTCATGAAGATTTCCCAGTTGGCTGAATCTAAAGGAGTTTGGAGAACAGCTAAAATAATATTTTAAATGTATGTTTGGTGCTTCCATGCTGTGGTGACAGGCACCTTAGAAAGCTACAGATAACTGACCCATCACTAAATATAGCAGTTTTTTCCCTTATTACAAGCTTTTTATTCTCTTCAGCTACGTCTACACGTGAAGCCTACATCGAAGTAGCTTATTTCGATTTGGAGACATCGCAATAGGCTATTTTGATGAATAACGTCTGCACGTCCTCCAGGGCTGGCAACATCGACGTTCAACTTCGATGTTGCGCAGCACCACATCGAAATAGGCGCTGCGAGGGAACGTCTACACGCCAAAGTAGCACACATCAAAATAAGGGTGCCAGGCACAGTTGCAGACAGGGTCACAGGGTGGACTAGCGCTTCCGGGGCAACAGCTAGCTGCTCCCTTAAAGGGCCCCTCCCAGACACACACAGCCTGCACAGCATGCGGTCTGAGAAGCCATAGGCACACAGACCCCAGACGACACAGGCATGGACCCCCAGCAGCAGCAGCAGCAGCCAGAGGTCCACCCAGCCCTCCCGGCAGGAGCAGGGCTCGCCCTGATCCATGCCATGCGGGAGGCAGCTGAGCACCTCCTTGCTACACCAGAGGAGGAGCTGCCCCTAGGGCAGCAGGGCTCAACCCCCAACTCTGCAGCACCCCGCCCCCCCCCCGCCTCACACGCTGCCGCCTGTGGAGCTACCCCACCAGCACCGACTGGTGGGAGTGGCTGGTGCTTGAGGAGTGCGATGACGACTGCTGGCTCAGGAACTTCAGGATGAGCCGGCAGACATTTATGGAGCTGTGCCAGTGGCTCACCCCCGCACTCAGGCACTAGGACACTGCCATGCGGCGTGCCCTCCCTGTGGAGAAACGGGTTGGCATCACTGTCTGGAAGCTGGCCACTCCGGACAGCTACCGATCCGTGGGACAGCAGTTTGGTGTCGGCAAGGTCACCGTCGGGGCTGTCCTCATGGAGGTAAGAGGACCCACGGGGGGAGGGCAGGGCAGGGGAGGGCAGGGCGGGGGAGGGGAGGGCAGGGCAGGGCCACGAACACCCTGCTCACCCCTCATTGGTGCTCTCCCATGTGCTTTCCCTGCAGGTTGTGCGTGCCATCAACGCCATGTTCCTGCACAGGCTCGTGAGGCTGGGGGACCCAGATGCCACCATCGCGGCTTTTGCCATGCTGGGCTTCCCCAATTGCTTTGGGGCTCTGAATGGGACTCACATCCCCATCCACACCCCGCATCACAGTGGAGGACGCTACATCAATCGCAAGGGCTACCATTCTGTGGTCCTCCAGGCCTTGGTGGACAGCCGGGGCCGTTTCCAGGACATTTAAGTGGGCTGGCCTGGCAGCACCCACGATGCCCGGGTTTTCCGGAACTCAGGCCTGTGCCTCCGGCTGGAGGCGTGGACCTACATCCCCCAGCGGAAGATCCCTGTGGGGACACCACCATGCCCCTCTGCGTCATCGCAGATGTGGCATACCCACTCCGGCCCTGGCTCATGCACCCGTACACGGGCCATCTCTCCGCCAGCCAGGAGCACTTCAACCAGCGCCTGAACCACGCACGCCAGGTGGTGGAGCGCTCATTTGGCCGCCTGAAAGGACGCTGGAGATGTCTCCTCACCCACCTGGATGCGGGCCCCAACAACATCCCCCTGATTGTCGGTGCCTGCTGCGCCCTGCACAATTTGGTGGAGAGCAAGGGGGAAACCTTTTATCAGGGCTGGGCTGTGGAGGCCGGCAGGGCTGATGTGCAGCCACCCGCTGCCCCCAGTCCCCAGGTGGACCCCGAAGGGACCCGGGTCTGGGAGGCCCTGCAGGCCCACTTCGATGATGAGGCCGCGGGGTGAACTCTACCAGGCCCCCCACTGCCCACCTCTTCCTCCACAACACTCCCTGCCCCTACGCTCACACCACGGAGCACCCAACCGCCCCCGCCCCGACACTTTTCCTGGACAAATGACAGCACGCACTTGTGGCTGAACTTAAACTGGTTTTTCTTTTAGAACTTTTTTTTTTAACTACAATTAAAACAAGAACAAACTATATTCAAGACCTCTTCTAACAAAAGTATTCTGTACAAATAAAACAATAATAAAAGGGATTGCACATAACGGAGACATTGGTCAATAAAAAGAAAGCCCGGGATGATAAGGAAGGGGAGAACTATTTACATGGGGGGGACGGGGCAAAGAGGGGGCACAAGTATAAATGAAATGGGTCAATAAAACAATCCTCTTCTCGGACATATATAACTATATGGGGGGGGGGCACTTCCCGGGCCCCACGCCCCTAAAGTCCAGCACTGGGGGTGGGCGGCCGGGAGCCCTGCCTCGGTCGCAGCCCTGTCCGGGGCTGGCTGGGGGCCGGGCGGACCAGAAGATAAGACCGGCGAGTCTCAGCTGGCCCCAGGTGTCCCTCAGTGGTCCGGCCCTCGGTGGTGGGTGGTGGGGCGACGGCGGACGGGACGGCGAAGTGCAGAGCAGCAGGTGGTGCGGCGGGTGGAGCAGGCAGGGCGGGCGCTGCAGCGGCCGGCGCGGCATGGGGGGCCAGGTAGTCCACAAGACGGTTGAATGTCTCCATGTAGGCCCCCCATGCCTCTTGGCACCAGGCCAGTGCCCGCTCCTGCAGGTCCAGGCGGCATTGCTCCACCCGCAGGCGCTGCTCCGCGACCTCCAGCTGCCGACGATGGGTGGCCAGCAGCTGGGGGTCCGTCGCCGTCGGGTGCTGTTGCGGGGTCCGCCGTCTAGCCCGCCGTGGGGCCGGTCGGTCTTCCGCCGAGGGGCTTGCCTGGAGCGATGGCCCCGGAGGGGATTCCGGGACCACTGATGCCTCACCGGCGCTCTCTTCCGGTCCTTCCGATGGTGCAGCTGCGGAACACAGGAGGAGGAGGGGAAGAAGAATGGAGACAGGCGTTAGTGTGGGCCCCGAACCGTGACCCTTGTCCCCCCACCCCTGTGCTGCAGGTTCCCCATCCCCATCCCCGGGAGATGCTGCTGTGATGGATGGGGTTCAGGGGTCCCCCTGCACTGCACCCCGTCCCCTGGCGGGAGTGACTCTCACTTCACTCAGCAGGGTCTGATGGGAGAGGTTTCTTAGGCCACAGATGCCCGGTTTCTCTCGGGAGTGACCGCACAGCAGTCAGAGACAGTCCTTCCAACCCGTCCTGGGGAGAAGACCCCAAGGGGTGCTCCTCTGGGGTGTGGCTTTCCCCCTCCTCAGGCTGGCTGTCTTCCAGCTGTCCCTTCCCCTAGCCTCTACCTGCAGCCCCTGCCCCAATTCAAAGCCAGCTCGGCTCCTCCCTCCTCTTTGTTCAGGGCAGAGATGTCACCTGCCAGCTGTAGCCCCAGGATCATCCTTTGCCCCTGGGAGCTATTCAACTTGTTGCTCGTATCTAGCCTGAGTCTCCCTTTTGCACTCCCCCCACTCCATCACATGCTGCTGCTGCGGGGTGTCCCACCCCTTCCTCCCAGGGGACCCTCGAGGTTCTGCTCCCCCCTGCCCCAGGGATGGGCCATGGCACTGTCGTGCGGGGGGGGGAAGAGGGGGCTGATGCACTGCTGTGAGGGACATGGCCCTGCTGTCCTTGGGGCCATGGGCATGTGGGGGGCCCTGGACACATATCTATTACCCCCGCCCCTCAACCCCGGGGGTGTACACCAGAGGGGGGTACATACCTGTCGGTCCACTCCCACGGTCCGGAGATCCCCGGGGGGCGGACGCCCGGCTGCTGCTCCGGGAGGGCGGGAGGAGGATCTGCAGCCCGGACTCTGCAGAGGAGGAGCCCCCCTCCTCCTCCTCCTCCTACCGCGATGGCCCGGGGGTGGGCTCCAGGGGGGGCCCCCAGGTTGCGGGGCTTACCTCCGGGACGGACTCCAGCTGCAGGGCCTGCTGGGGCTCGTCGGCTGAGGTATCAAGGGTGGCCGGAGGGGAGGAGGTGTGCCGGGGGCCCAGGATGGCCCTGAGCTCCCTGTAAAAGGGGCAAGTGACAGGGGCGGCCCCAGATCGGCTGGCCGCATCCCAGGCCCTGGCGTAACCCTGCCGCAGCTCCTTAACCTTACTCCTGACATGGTCAAGAGTGCGGGCAGGGTGACCCCGGGTGGCCAGGCCCTCGGCCAGCCGAGCGAACGCATCCGCGTTCCGCCTCTTGCTCCCCATTACCTGGAGCACCTTCTCCTCGCTCCAGAGCCCCAGCAGGTCCCGCAGCTCGGCCTCCGTCCAGGAGGGTCCCCGCTGCCGCTTCCCAGCCTGGCTGCCGGGCTGGCTGGCCTGGCTGCTCTGGCTCCCCTGGGGGGGGCTCCCCTGGGGGCGCTGGGGGGGGCTGCTGGGCAGCCATGGCAGGTGCTGGCCCTGTTCTGGGTGACTGAGGGACGTGCAGGCTGGCCGCGTGTCTAGGCTGCCGCCTGCACGTTCCCTCAGCTTCCTGCACAGGAAGGGAGGGGGAGGGGACCTTTAAGGGGCTGCTCCACGCGGCCACCATTGAGCTGAGGGGCTGGAGAGAGCGTCTCTCAACCCCTCAGCTGATGGCCGCCATGGAGGACCCCGCAGTTTTGACGTTGCGGGACGCGCAACGACTACACGGTCCCTACTTCGACGTTGAACGTCAAAGTAGGGTGCTATTCCTATCTCCTGATGATGATAGCGGCTTCGACGTCTCGCCGCCTAACGTCGAAGTTAACTTCGAAATAGCGCCCAACACGTGTAGCTGTGACGGGCGCTATTTCGAAGTTAGTGCCGCTACTTCGAAGTAGCATGCACGTGTAGACACGGCTATAAATGCATGCATCTAAATTGTGTGACATAGTCTCCTTGGCACCTGACCCACACCTTTTTTGTTGTTTCCTATACACATGAACATATAAGGCTTCCATCAAACACACCAAGCAGGAGTTTATTGCATTGCAGATACCACTTTATGCAGAAGAGATGTGATCTCCATCTCTCCCGCTTCCATGGAGAGAAAGCAAATGTGTAGCCCAGCTGCAAAAGTTTGAGTCTTCTAAAAAGCTTGTAAGAGGAAATGTGAGGAAAGGAGGAAATTCTGCTTTCTGAAACCAGAGCTGTGGGTATTTGCTTGGAATTTACCAATATCTAGAGAGGAACTGCGAGATTATATTTTGTTAAATATAAAATCTAAAGTTATTATTGGGATCTCTTCCCCAAACTCTTTCTAAGTTGGTGGGATAATGGGGTTCTGCAATTAAAAATTGTATTTTAATTGTCTTCTGTTTTTGGCTGCTGAGTCAGTTAATAGTAGCCCCCCTTTCTCTGTGATTGTTTCTTCCACTTCTGTGGTTTTTGTGCACGTGCCACTCCCTTATGTCTCTGGGTCAATATCCTTCTCCTTCTTATCTTCAGTTCTCTGTTCCTTGAGGTTCTGCTCTCCCTTCTTCCATATGTGACCCTCTCTTCATTCTACTACAATTTGTCTGTGCCTCTCTTTCCCTTTATTAGTTTCACCTCGCTTTCTTCCTACATCCAGCCCACCCAACCTGGTGTACCCAGCAGCCCAGAATCCTCTTGCAGGGGAGCATATTCCTGGTAGCACTTTGGAAACACCAGTCATCACCCAGTCCTTGCATTGCTAGGATTGTGCTGTGTAGGAGCACAGATGTGATCCTTGTCTGCTGCAAGAAGACTTCATTGGAGGGGACAGACTACTAAACAAAAGGGAAGCAAGTGTGGCAAGACTCAAAGACAGAAGGAAAAGATCTTCCCTAAAGCATTCAAACACACATGGACCCCATCTGCATTGGGCTGGGAAATGTTAGAATGCAGCTATGCTAAGAAAAGCCACAGCACCTTGTTACTCACCACCTCTCCACATAGTGTTCAGTCTCATGTGTTAATGTTAGTGGCAGCAACACGTTTTTACTCCTGCTAGCGATAGTTTCAGCTTGTGATTAAGGCACTCGACTGGCACTTAGGTGATCTGGATTACTTCCTGCCTCTGCGGCAGGTTCCCTTTGTAATCTTGGGCAAATCCCTTTGTTTGCATCATTTTCTCATGTATAAAATGGGGACAAGGATGCTTCCTTCACCTCTACCCACTTTCTCTTGTCTGTTTAACAAATTGTAAGAGGTAGAAGCAGTCTTTTACTCTGTAGCTGTACGACATGGAGCACAAGGGGCCCCTAATCTCAAGTTGGGATTTCTTGGTACTACTTTAATACCAACAATAGTGGAGATAACACAGCTATGGGAGTTGGAGTTGGATTCTTGTGCAGATTATGTATCCCATTAGTGGCATCAACAAGGGTGGGAATCTATAGGATCAGTCACAAATGTTAACCTCTTTGCAAATCTTACAGACCTCCTATGGAGTCAAGATAGTGAATGTGGGAGCCCCACAGTCCCATTGTGCCATTCAGATCAGAACCACACAAAATGGGACTTCCACAGTAGCTTCAAGCATTGTTTCAGCCCAGACTGTTTTGAACACAGCTCTGCTTGCCACAGTGAACGCTTTGGCCTTCTCCATACCAGACTTTCTAATCCTAGAATTTCCCACTGTTGCTACCACCCGAACAGCTGCACTCATAGTGGCAAGCAGCCTTCCCTGTAAGTTGTGTGTTTGTGTGGCTGCTCAGGAGAGAGTCAAATGCTGCTCAGCTGATTAGCAGAGCACCCACAATTGGGTTTTTTGTTTCTACTGGTGATGCACATTCGCACATAACTCAGTACACATAAAAATGTATTCTGCACATGGATGGAAAAATCCACACACAGATGGAAAAGAGTAGAGAGAACATTGGTGGTAATGTTGGCCACAGCACTGCTGAACACAGGTAGTCCATGTGCATTTGTGTTTTCACCATCATATTGGCTAGGCCTGTTCTGAGGAGGCTTAGACAGTGACATGGTTAAAACACCAGTAGTTGGCTACTCAATGGAATTCTCTTTCCAGGAAAATCAGGGTCTGTTAAAACACAGCCATCAGGGGTTGTACTAACAAACATGGTGCGTGCTGTAAGGCCATATCTCCACTTCTGGGAAGATTGACTCTGCCATAGTCGATCTCCAGAGTTCAATTTAGCACACCTGGTAGGGATGCGCTAAATTGAATTTACAAGGCACCCGATCAGTGCTGGTACTCCAGCCCCTTGTTAGGAGTAATGGATGTGAATGGGACCATGGAGGTTCCTTAGTGGAGATGGTTCAGAGCCCAAATTAAGGTATGTTGACTCCAGGCATGTAATTAGTGTAGCTGGAGTGGTGTACTTAATTCCACCTTCTGCTGTAGTGTAGACCTCACCTGACATGATTTAAAATTCTTGTGTAGACAGGCACAACGGTATTATGGAATTTTTCATAGTGCAGGAAATTCCATGTAGGACAACTAGAATTTTAAGTCTTCAGGAGTTCATGAAAGATCAAAATATTATAGATACCAAACAAGCGCTGTCCTATATTAAAAGCAAGCTATACTTTGACTGAAAACATCCTGAGCTTTTTATGATGACCCCATTTGTTTGTGCAGATTTCATCACTTACATTTTAAGATGTTTTCAGAAGCTTAAGTACTGAGTGGTATTTCACTTGTTTGTAGGAAATGAAAGAGAAACACATTAGCAATTCAGATACACTCATACTGACACTTGGACAGTTGTCTGCTTCTTCTGATAGATTTGGAATAAAATGTTGCCTTTTTGTCTTGCACTAACTGGAGAGACAGCCCACTCTTTCTTCACGAAGCAAGTGGGAATTTTTGTTAGCTTAAGGAAGATGTGACCTTTTCCTGCCTTTTCCTATTCACGATACAGCATTTTTGGTTTATGTCTCTATAGAAGATTTACAACTGCTCATTATTTTTCAGTTTGGCCATTTTACTACTAGAAGATGGACACTCTGTTTCCTCAGAATTATACGTGTAGAGATATTCATAGCAGTGAAGAGTAAAGTTAGAAGTTTAGGTTAACTCATTAAGTGAAAATTTCTGACTTGGTGGTATTAGGCTTAGCCTGAATATACATCAGAGAACTCTTTACGCTTTGCTATGCATCTTTTATATTAATGTTGAGATCCGTATTGGTTGCTAAAACCTGTCTTGATCTGTCATTTAAGGGGTAAGGAAAAGAATCTTCTATTGCTAGGTCTGGTTCGAACCCTTTTTCAGTGGAAAACTGGGATTTTTGCTAAATTGGGATTTTATGGTGATGCAGTCCAACCAAGAAACCCTACCTGAAGATTTAACTAGGTCCGTGACACTCACGAGATATTGTGGCAGCGTTCCTAATAGAAATATTTTAGTTTAGAGCCAAAATATGTAAGTATTCTGCTTTTTCAGTTCAAATTTGAATATTCAATGAGGAGGAAACCCATGTTTTCTACAGATGTATGGTTAAAAGTGCATCTCATTTCCACAGGAATTGCTTTGTGATCCTTCTTGTTCTTTGACCATGGAGATTATCTAAGAGGGCATGAAAATAATTTCATTTTACTGTGCCCTGCAGTAGCATTTAAAGGAAAATGTGAAACATTGATGCTTCCTAATGAAGGAGCCTTTTCCTCCTGATGTTATTTTTATGTAATATTCATATTCTGGTAGTACCTACAGACCTCAACTGACTTGTACTACACTGGGGTAGTTGCTGTAAATGAATATGATAAATAAGTCCTTACTTCAAAAGTCTTGTGGTCTGAAAGAGGAAGAATCTTCAGCCCACAAAATGTGCAAAACCTTAATATCTTCAATCTTTTTCACCTAGTCCTAGTTCAGGCTTAACTCCACTGACTGTAGGGAGAGTTCTACCTGATGGGTAAAAATTGAGGCCTAAGTTAACTAAGTCCCACAGCCCAAGCCTAACTATTAGCACTAGATCCCATTGATTACAGTAGGACTAAAGCTAGGCAGAAGCTTGAGGACCCTTCCAGATAAGGGTCTGAATGGAGGAGGAGAGGGATAAGCGTCCGGAGGGAGAAGAGATTTTTTAAAATAATAGGAGTCAAAAGGTTGTGTGGTTCATGAGGGCAGAGAATGGAGAGCTCCTTTGATCTTCCTCTGTAGCTTCTCCATCTTTCATTATGCTATCCTCCGATTCTCTTCTTTTCTCCATCTCACCTTTCTTTCTGCTTTCATGTCTCCCTCTTGCCTTCTTGCCTCCTCCATATCTTGACAAGTTTTCACTGATTCTTTCTTTTTTATTGACTCCTGTCCTTGCAGCTGCCACTAGCCTACCCATGTCTTCTCCTCTACAATATCAACCTCCCTATTTGCATGGTGATTGACAGGAGACACTGTCTGTGACAGCACCAATTCTGCAGAGCCAACAACTTGTAGCAGTGGCCACCCATGCAGTGAAAGAGTAAAGAAAGGCAACCAGAAAGTGAGCTGAGAGCCAGGATTTTTCTATACAGTGATTATATTTGTCTCTTTAATAGAAGTAGAGCTGGCATATATTGTAAAAAGCGAGATCAGCATCGTGCTTTTATGGGCAGTGCATTGCCTTTTCCTGTTTATACAGTAAGGCTAACTGAGTTTCAATATCAGCAGCTTTGTAAAGCAGTTTTCTGGTCCTGCTAAGGTCAGAATTAAATATTGTTGCATTCTGTATTAGTTTGCTAATGGAACTTTCATGGGTTTGACATAAAGTGAGGAGGAATTGAATAAAATGTAAAATCATTCAGCGCCATTAATTCTGCCCTTGTGGAATTGATGCAAAGGCTCCTTTTTAAATTCTCACTGTGACAGCAATGACTCAATCCATCCATTAAAGTCCAGACTTTCAGCCATCTGCAGATTAAAATCTCCAAGCAGTGGCTTTAGACAAGAAATTGAACAGAGCTGAAATGATAAAAACCCTGAGCATGTTAGGAGCAATCCTGAACCAGGGCTCTTGTCACAAGTGGTTCTGATCAAGGATGTGGCTAGTTTTCACTCTCTACCTACAGCGACCAGGGAACATTGCAAGGTTTGAAAGTTTTTCTGTGGCTTTTCCATCAGTCAGTTGCTGTGTTGTCTCTCTCTTCCAGTTGTGCCCTCTGAGGCAGGGTTGGTTGAGCAGCTTGCGATCCTTCTGTAATTGGGACATTCCTTCTTTCCTCTCAAGCCATCAGCTCTCATCCCTGCACTCAAATAGATTCAACCTTCACCATTCCCCCCAACACACCTGCGTTAAAGACCATTAAATGACTTCAGTGACTGAGGAGTGAAATCACTGTCATCTTCAATAGCCCTCAAAATGCTGCAATGCTAGAGAACATCACTGTACAGCCAGGGCCCCTTTATAACAGCAGGTGGTTCATAGTGCTCATGTCAGCATAATGTGCAGTAGAATCTTTATTGTTTCAGTGCAGGACATGATTTTCATAAGGTTCGCAGGATCTAAATTTTCTGATTAGTCCTTGCTTTAAATCTCTCTTGTGTGGCATCTTGGCTGTGATTTGTTTGCTCTATAAAGCATTGCATGATGTAGTTGTAACCACCCACAGGCAGACTCAAACTTGGGATATTGGGAGCTTAGTGCAGGAGCTGCTATAGTCTGAGCTAACAACCAGCTGCACCTCAGCTAAGGTGGTAGAGGTGACTCACTCTTTCTGTATGCAGCCTTGGTGCCACTACATAGGACAGTGACCCACACCTAGGTGTGCGGGCTACATAGTGAACAAAAATACACTATAAAAATAATCGGCATGTTAGTGGTAATATATCAGACACTCTGCTGCAGATGATCGAGGGATGTCACAGATAAGAACAGTGTAATTCCTTACTACCTTTCACTCAAAAATCCAAGAAACTTTTGCCAACATCAGCTCGGCCTTGTAACACCCAGAAAGCTTTAAAATGCTATTGTTCCTCTTTTAAAGAGGGAGGAAACTGAATCATGGAGAGTTTAAGGTACTTGCCCTCTGGTGTCACACAGTGAGATGGGCAGAACCCGAATTAGCTTCCAGTTTTGGCCATCTTCCCCTTTTAAAAGGCAGATGCTGCTTCAAAGGAAAGATGTATATTAGTGTCACATTTCAATGGGCAACTGCCTATAGGTTATTCCTTTTGCATGTTGCTTTCACAGGGGAAATATGGTCTGAAGGTTGGAACACAGGCTTTGGAGTCAGGCATTGCTAGGTCTGCCACTAACTCACTTTATCACTTGAATGTCAATGCTCAAACTCTCTCTGCCTCCACTTCCCAGTCTATAAAGCACACATATTTTTCAGGAGTGCTGTGAGGCTTAGGAAATGTGCATGAAGTGCCCTAAGATCCTGGGATAATACATGCACGTGGTTAATTCACTTCTAATTCTTATGTCCCACAAATCCTGCCCTACGAACAGCTATAATCCCCTGTGTGATGGGTTGCCCCACTTTAAGATGTTACTTGAAATACTGAGATACCACTGAGACCATCTGTTCTGCAAGCCTGAACAGCCTTTAACGCTATCTTGCTGAGCCAGGTTCTTGAACTTCCTCTAGCACACACACAGCCATACAGAATAGTAACAGAGGGAGCCGTGCTAGTCTATACACTATCAAAACAAAAAAAACAAGGTGAGCAAATCTTGATTATCTTTTTCTGATTTGTCCTCCTTGCTTGCTGTTTTTGGTTCTCTGTGCCTTAAATATTGAGTCTGTTCTGGTCTGGCTATGGTCTGAAGAAGTGGGTCTGTCCCACGAAAGCTCACCTAATAAACTATTTTGCTGGTCTTTAAAGTGCTACTTGACTGCTTTTTGTTTTGACAGCCATACAGACATTGAGATCAGCTCTGGGAATACTCAGCTTAAGGGACTTGCCCAAGCACTGGGCTGTCCATCCCTTGGAGTTCAGACTCATATTGGCCGTGTCTACACTAGTCAAAAACTTCGAAATGGCCATGTCAAAGTTTACTAATGACGCGCTAAAATACATATTCAGCGCCTCATTAGCATGCGGGTGGCCGCGGCACTTTGAAATTGACGCGGCTCGCCGCCGTGCAGCTCATCCAGATGGGGCGCCTTTTCGAAAGGACCCCGGCTACTTCGAAGTCCTCTTATTCCTATGAGCAGATGGGAATAAGGGGACTTTGAAGTAGGCGGGGTCCTTTCGAAAAGGAGCCCTGTCTGGACGAGCTGCGCAGCAGCGAGCCGTGTCAATTTCGAAGTCCCCTTATTCCTATGAGCAGATAGGAATAAGGGGACTTTGAAGTAGCCAGGATCCTTTCGAAAAGAAGCCCCGTCTGGATGAGCCGCGCAGTGGGAAGCCACGTCAATTTCGAAGTGCCACAGCCGCCCGCATGCTAATGAGGCGCTGAATATGTATTTCAGCGCTTCATTAGTAAACTTTGAAATTGCCATTTGCATAGCCATTTCGAAGTTTTTGGCTGGTGTAGATGTAGCCATTATAAAATCTTCCTCCTCCTTCAGCCTCTTCCCCCTCCCATTTATGAATTGCACATACTGGGTTTCAGAATAAACAAAAAAGTTGATTAACTAGAAAGAGTGGATTTTCAATGACTCTAAAAGGTAACAGAACAAAGCAGATTGCTGAACAAATAAAACAAAACATACAAGCTAAGCTTAATACGCAGAAGAAACAAGTTGCAAAATGTGATTTATTATCTTAAATATTATTTTAGGCAAGTTTCAAAGTTTCTGTAGCTTGGAGTTCCAGTTGCTTCTCTTTTCAGGCTGGACTCCTGTCTCTGTGTGTGCTCCTGTCTTGCCTTCCCTTCAGATGTCTTGAAGAGTATTTCTTCCTGGGCAGACAAGCAATGCAGTAGAGTCTGGTTTGCCTTCCTCCTCACTCTTAAATAAGTTTTCTATAAGGCAGGAATCTTCTGTTTCCCAAACTTGATCCTCTTCTTTTAGTGGAAAATTACAGATGTCCAAGACAGTATTTAGCATCAGTGACAGGACCACCTGACCTACTAGTGTCACAGCTACATCCCAGGATGCCTCTCAGGAAGGAGAGAGACTAGTATCTTCACAATTTTGTTTCTTCCTAATAATCCATCCAGGCTGTTGGCTTGTTGTCTAGTGGGTGTCTCTGAAATGTACACCGAGTTTTAGTCCATATTCCTACATTTAGATACAGAACTGATACAGGTATTCAAATTGGATGATCACATTCAGTAAATCATAATCTTTCCAAAGACATCTATCTTACGTGAGCCATCTTGCATAAAGTATATCCGAAGTCATACTCATAGCAATATTTCTGTGAAGAATACGGGTGTAACAATACACAATGCTTTGTTAGTATAGGTGCAATTATACTGATGGCTTGTCACTTTTTTTCCCAGTGCAGACAGTTCTTCCTCCGAGATCATGCAGATTGATTTTGAAATTGAAGACTTAAGTGATCTACCTGGGACCCAGCTTATCACGTGGCAGGTTGAATATCCTGGACACACAATATCTGATCTAAGAGTCTCCACAATCTACGTAAGCCAGAAGGATCTTGTAGGAGTCCTGCCTTTGGCCATGGTAAAGAACTTCACTTTACTTTGAGATGTCTCTGTGTTGTTTACTGCTAGAAAAGAATAAGGATGAGCTCCATTGTAATGATGAGGGTTTTCTTAGGACTTGAGTGCAATGCTCTTACCTTGATCAGAGAGAACCAATTACAATTTTTGTTCAAGAGCACTAATAACCACAAAGCTAGATAATTTATTTCATTTCTTTAAAGTATTAAGAATATAATTAATATTGATGTTAAAATATAAATTGATTTAGTCAAATCAAACTGTTAACAGTAATACAAATTAAAATTAGATAACTACGAAACACACAACTTAAGAACAATTGGTCAAGTTTTCGCATGAATGCAACAGTATGCATTGACATAATGCATATGATTAAATTGCTCATTTAATCTTGCAGTCTCTGTGGGGCCTTATTTAGCAGCTTCTGATTTCCCTTGTGGAAAGAATAGGCTCAGGTTCAATTCTTTAGGTATCTGAGATGGTTCTTAGAGATGTGTGATCAGATTTGCTTCAAGCATAGGTAAATCCATTCCCAATGGTAGCTTATAACTGTGCATACATACGCACTTGCTATTATTAATGGACACCCCCCTTCTCGAAAAAAAAAATTAGGATTGGTCTTTCTGGGTAAGCCACCCCATACAGGAGTTCAAGTGTCCTGTTCTGGATGTGCCTGCCCTTAAGCCCATGAGTACTCCGTTCGCAACATTTAAATTTATGCTTATGCTCAAGTATCTTTCTGAACTTGAAACTTTTATTGCTTTTGAAGAGTGGCTCTGATTTGTGTTGGGGCAACCAGTCAAAATGTGTCATATTCCAAAGAACCGTGAAGTATGTAGAGAATAAAACATACTATGCAAAACCATATATCTACTTTCCATTATCCTGCTCCCAATGATATCTCTATAATCAAGATGCAAAAAAGATGCTTAACAACACATGTAGCTTTTTGACCTTGGTCTCTTCTAAGAAGACACTTGGACACTCCAGATTCACACTAGAAACAATGTGTCAGGGATAACATATAATCATCTGAGATTTGATTGCCCTCTGTCTGCTCCTAGACCATCAATTAGAAAATATTGACACATGTTATTATTTAGCACTGAAAGAAACATAAAAATCAATCATGAAGTGTTTAAACATAAAAGGAACCTGGATTGTTGCCTAGTGACAGCCAGTTAATTATTATGCCATTAGTGAAGGTTGAGGGTGTTATTGTGCATGTCAGAACTACACACAGCTGATATAGGCCACTATTGTAATTTACCAACTTTAGAACAACTTAGTTGTCATTTTGATGCTCAACTTCCCCAAATGGTATTTCACTTCTCTCTCTCTGTCTCACACTTTATTTAAAGGCTCTAGTTTCCAATGCTGCATCAGTTATCATAGTTGAAACAGCTGCTTCCATCTGGGATTGTGGTCAACTATCACATTCTAGCCATGGTTTTTTTAATAAATGCTCTACTCTCCAGGAATATTTTCATAGGCTAGTTCTCACTGACAAGTAGCAGGTGAGCTCTGCCACTCTGTTCATAAAGGCACATCTACACTTTCCAAGAGAATGACCTGGTCAGGGTTGATCTTCTGGGGTTTGATTTTGCAATTTTGCGCACTTGTTGGGTACATACTAAATCAAACTATCAGAGGTCAACAGTTGACCCCTGTACTCCTCAATCTTGTGAAGAGTCAGGGAAGTGTGGGAAAGTTTCTCCCCTCAACCTCCCTCAGTGAAGAGGGCCAGATAAGTCATTCATAGATATTTCAATTCCAGCTATGCAATTGCCATAGCTGGAATTGTGTAGCTTTAATGTCTAGTGTAGATCTGCCTTAATAGAGAGAGGCTTGAGAGAGGTCGGATCTGGATCTGAACTTCCACAAAGTTTGGAGGTATTCAGAGCTGATACGTAGATCTCATCTAGTTTATATATAATGTATATTATTGGTGATTGTGTTTACAGCATTATCTGCTTGAAAGAACAATGTGTTGCCTTCCTTGCAGTGCAAGTGGAGGAAAACACTATTTCTGCCTGTGCATCTCCATAACCCAAAACACAGCTTGAGAGAGCAAATCATACTTTTCAGCCAACCAGTCTCTCAAACAAGGAACAGTCAAGTGCCTAGTAGCTGGTGCAAAAACAACCAGTACTCTGTCATCAGTTGACAGATAAATGGGCCTTATACTCAATAAGTCTAGAATTGTGCAGTCATATTGTTATGAAATGTATAAAGTATCAGCGGTTGACATTTTGGAGAGCAACAGGTGTTTGGGATAGAGGGTGACAGAGGAAGCATAGATATATGGCAGGGGTCTCATGATTACTGACAAACTGAGGGCAGAGTTAAATTTTTTTGCATCATCTGCAATGTTTGTGAAGAATTTGAAAGTGTCTGTAGCACTTCAGTCTGTGGTGAGATATGATGATCCAGGTGCAGACCTCTCAATATGTTTAACTCTTTGTCATCTGACACATCAGAATTCCCTGTGACCTTGCCAGACACATAGGTGTGTTTTTTTGGTTTTTGGTTTTTTTAAATAAAAGCCATATGCCAGAGGCTGTGTCCAGGAACAGGAAGAACAGCAACAAAAGCAAAGCTGTTCAACTGCTCAGATACTTCTGTAAGTTGGGACCCACTCAGGTTAGCATTGTTGGGCTTTCATTATTTATGGAGTATGTAATATGGAGTATGTTTGTAGGCATCAAAATGCAGTGTGATAAGACATGGTGATTAGAAGGGAATCTTCAAAAGAACACTTTCCCATCTTAAAATTGTATGCATTTTTATAGGCTACCGCTTAATATCCTAGCACCCTTCTCTGTTCTGCAATTTCTTTTTGATTACTGTCTTGGATTTGTGATTCAGTAACAGCGGTTTATCAGTCAGTTTGAAGAACTGCATTTGTTAAGATAGAAAACTCTAAGAGAAAGATAATTAAAATCTGATTAATGCAGCTGACTGGAGATTCTATCTTGTGTGGTATCAGCATCAAACTTTACTAGAAATCACCTATCCCCATTAATATCATTAGGACTGTTGCTACAACCTTACCTTTCCCTAATACTGGTGGCGGTTTTCTACAGGAAGTCAGCATTCTAACTACTGGGACACTGGCAGGACTATTCAGCAGGTTTTGTAGGGCTCTAAGGTACTGATGAAAGAAGCTATGCCATGCATGTTACGGCTGTGTGGGCAACATAAAGACCAGCCCTTTCTGACACTTTAATAACTAAGCTCTTTCTAATTTTAAAGCATGACAAAATCCATTTAGGTAAGTTATGGGTGAGAGCCAAGCATGCTCTTGCCAGCAGGAGCTGAGGTAGCACAGTGGAAGACTTGTTTCATTCAACGTGCAGTACATGTGCCTTACCTTGCATTGGAATATTAATCTGCACCCCCCTGTGGAAGCTTGAATGTGGGAGAATAATGCCTTTTTAATCAGCTTTTTTTTAAAAGTGATCTGAGCACAAATGAAAAGTTCCCTGCAGCCTGAAATACTCTAGCCAGACTGGTGTGGCATAGAAAGCAGCAGAGCCACTTCCCTGTACTGCCCCACCAGCATGCGTCTGTCATCACAACCTCTCTGGAGCGGAGTGTAAAGCATTGTCCATGACCATTCAGTCCTGATCACTTTGCTGAGACTGCTGACGAAAGGGCCAAATTCCAGTTAGCGCCAATTGCAATATGGAGGCATGTCTGTTAGGGACTGCAGTGAGACATTTTGGGACTGAGCCAGAGCCCATGCAAGTTAATGATCTCAGGGCAGGTGTACATAGTGCAGTTATTTCAAAATAACTATCCTAGCATCTATGCAACATAACTGCTATTTTGAAATAGTTTCTAAATAGCAGTTGGCTTATTTCAAAATAAGTAAACCTCATTCTACGAGGAATAGCGCCTATTTCGAAACAGCTATTTTGAAGTAGGTGTTGATAAGACAGGGAATAGAGCCTATTTCGAAGTAAGCCATTATGCATCCAATGGCTCTATTTCAAAATAGGCTGTATGTGTGTAGACACTGTATTTCGAAATAGCTAAGTGCTATTCCAAAATGTATTTTTGTGTATAGCAGCATTATTTTGAAATAAGATATTCTGGAATAGCCCTTCCAGAGTAGCTTATTTCAAAATAAGTCTGTTGTATGGGCATACCTCAGAGGGACAACTCTCTTAATCTGTAGCTTCACAAAAACAAGCAGTCCAGTAGCACCTTAAAGCCTAACCATTTCATTTATTAGGTAATGAGCTTTCATGGGTAAGATCCACTTCATCAGATTTGGAGCAAAAAACCTAGGATTCTTATTTTTGGTCCGTATCTGAAGAACTGAGTCTTACTCACCAGAGCTCATTACCTAATAAATAAAATGGTTAGTCTTTAAGGCACTACAGGACTGTTTTTTTGTCAAGTTAATGAGAAGTCTGTTTATTTAAATGGGCTTTGAATATGATACTTTAAGGGAGGCTGCCAAACAACCTCCAGACTTTTGGTTGCTATTGATCTGGAATGGAATTGATCCAATGACCCACGAGTGAAAAACTCTTATCACCAATCCTCTAAGTAATCCTGCCCCCAAAACAGTTGTATTTGGCTTATGAAACAGAGTAGCTTTGTTGGTCTCTGACTGGCTGCAGGTTTTATTTTCTCTTTTATCCTTTTACCCTAGAATTACTTAAATCCAAAGATAAGAAAGGACTAAACCACCTTTCAGATTCAGGTGATCCAGAGGTCCCCAAAGTCATTGTTCACAATAAACAATGATGTCCTGACGATCAACCAGCCTTGCTAGTCCGTAACTCAAACACGGTCAAATTTACCGTAAAAAAGCCCTGTTATATCCAGATAAATCACTTTCGATATCTGTATATGTAGTTAGATTAGGGTGACCACCTCTTCTGGCACTAGGAGTACATGGCTTATCATCTGCTTATGCTTATTTGGAGTGCTACAGGTTACAAACAGAACATGACCTATCACCAAAATTGCTTTGCAGTGCATCCTGTAAGCATCACAGAAATGTCATGCCTTATTTACATAAAAGGGAGGCATCCTGCAGAGCATGGAGAACGAGGTGGACATTCATTCCCTTTGATGGATTATTATAGCCACCCAGCAGTTAAAGAAGTTTGGGCCAGATTCTGCTCTTGGTTACATGGGGCAACTCATCAGTAATCAGTGTGACTCTGTGAGTAGGTATCTATAGCCAATGTTATTTTATTGTGGTGTAAATGCAACTCATTACCTAATGTTTCACTTAGCGGCAGTTCCACCTTAGTGTAGCTGAGCTTGGTGTGGGTCTTGCTCTGCCACTCCCTCACCTCTCAGGTTTCAAAATGGTAGCAGAACTACTTTGCAGCCCCATCCTAACTGCATGCCCCCTCCTATTGGGAGGGATTAGGGCAGCGGTGGCCAACCCCCCAGGCAGCTCTTTGAGCCATTAAATGTGGCTCCTACTCAGAGCCGCACGGCAGAAGTGCCGTCCACTGCTCTGTACATGTGCCCCGGTGCTTGGTGGGAGAAGCATGTGGCAGCAGCAGTGCCAGTAGCGCCAGCATTGAGTTTAAGCAGGGGACTGGGGAGGCTGGCTCTTGGGGAGGGGAGGGGTGGGGCATTGGTTTGGAGCAGGGAGGCTGAGGGTGCCTGGCTCTGGGAGAGTGAGGAGGAATTGGGTTATAGCAGAGAGCTGCAGGTGCCTGGCTCTGAGGAAGGGGGAGGGCATTAAGCCATGTATTATATATTTAGTTTTATCTTTCTATCGATCGATCTCAATATTTATACCGTAGATCGATAGATAGATAGATAAAACTAAACATATAATACGTGATTCCTTGCACTCTATCCACATGGCTCTTTGCACTCTGTACTTGTCTCTTAGTCCCTAACTGGTTGGCCACCCCTGGATTATAGGATCTTCTACTTCCATCCCTGGTCCATTCCACCCACCACCATGTCATTCAGTTGAGGGAACCCCTGCAGAGCTGCAATGCACAGTGTCTGCTGTTTGTATGCACCCTACACGGCCTAAACCCTTTCCCACTCTGCTTGTGGTTCTGTTGTCTCCTTTGTACTGGCCCTACCAAAGCCTCAGTGTTTCATTCCTTGATGGCAGATGGAGAGGCCACTGTGTATCCTTACAGTATCACTGGGGGATCAGCTCCTCAATAGACAGAGCCCAGCTCCTCGAATACAATTGTAGTTTCATATCCTCTGCATACACATTCAGTCTCTTCAAATATGCTGCTAATGGGCCATCCCTATGATCATGGACCTTATCAATTCCTTTAAAGCCCTTGGAAATGTGAAGTTAAAGTGGTGTTAGTGCCATTCATTTTTTACCTGAAATTATCATCAGTATCTCCTCAGCATAATAACATCTCAGCAGCCCTCAGCTCAGCAACCCTCTGGATGATGTACCATGACAGCCAAAGAGACTCTCCTCCTGGATTTTCCAGATAAGGCATCATCTTTTCTATTCATCATCAAGAGCCAGTGCCGCAGGTTTTATTTGACTTGTTTGTGGGTTTTTTACCCTCTTCTTATTAAATCATCGATTGCACAATATTTATTCAATTTCTTTACTGTTTTTGCACATGGAATCATAGGGTTGGAAGAGACCTCAGGAGCTAGTTCGTAATTATGAAATTTGCCTTTTGTTGAACCACAGTGATTTGGAGTAGCATAAGAGATACAAATAATGCAGAAGCCATCTATGTATGTGCAAGATAATTTCTATTGCATATAGGCAGAGGGCACGTTTAATGTACTGGTAAATGAATGAGTCAGAATCTGATCTGTAAATAATCATTTTTAAAAAATGATTAATCCTAACAACTAAACAGGTCTGGGTTGGTGTTAAACTAAGATTGAAATACCCAAGTCACCTTACTGCCTCAGTGTATCCCTGAAACCTTCACTTTCACCACACTGGGATCCCTTTTCAGTGCACCCCACCATCTAGCTATCACCTCGCTCATATTTAGTAATCTGGGAGGACAGGAAGGTTATGACTCCCCTATCCCAGTTTGTGATCTTCCTGTGGCTCCTTATTCTCATGCTGAGAACTTCTTCCCTAATAAGAATATCCATTAGCTTAGTAGTTTTAGTAGTAAGCCTTCTCCACTCCTACATCGTGGAGCATAAGCCATTGATGACCATTTGCCAGTATCCCCTGTCCTGGGCGATCTTTTCCAGTTCTGACCAAGTTTATCCTGTCTTTTTAGTGTCTGCCTTCAGGTCTCTGTGCCAGATGTTTCCTGGGCACCCTATTTTCCTTTTTCTTTGTGGGTTCCAACTTAAGGCTTGTCTTGTGCTGTTGGTGGTTGGTTTTCTAAAAGTATGTCCAATCCATTGCCATCTTCTCTTCCTGATTTCTTCTTCCTCAGGAACTTGGTGAGTCAGTTACCACAGGTCTTGGTTGTTGATTGTGTATGGCTGGTGGATCTGGAGGATTTTATGGAGGCGGTTACTGATAAACATCTGGATTTTTTTGACTGTCCTCTGTGCTATTCTCCAAGTTTCTGCTCAATACAGTAGGACTGAAAGCCGCTAGCTTAGAGCTAAGCAAATGCTACTCAGGATAGCTAAGTCAAATAACATTAAGAGTGAAGCCACAGCTGTACTAGGCCACCTGGAATCCTGGGCTATGAACTCGAATGACTGCTATCCCATGCAGCCACAGCTACACTGCTCTTGTTATGTAGCTATTTAGATCAAAGCTAGTTTGGGTGTGTCTACACATGCTGCAGTCCCAGCTCTGATTGCAGTACGGATTTACCTTCAGGTTCACTCTACTCACATTCCACAAAAATGTCAGGATGTTGGTTTTCCCTTCACAAATTTCCTTATCATGTTGTGGGCCTTTTCTAGTTAAGTGTGGAGGGATTTTCCTGGTCAGGTAACTTGTTGGACCTGCCACTGTGCTGAAGAATACCTACAGAAGATCTATAAATCAGCAGTCAATTATGGAATAATAAGACAAATGTAACTGCCCTGATGCCAATGGTATTATAGTTTAAAGTTGTGGTGTTTGACTAAATGATTCCTGGATTCATTCTAAATTAGAACCTAGTGTTGTGATGAATATGGGAACCATGGTAATACTTTTATGATCTATTTGCCTGCCTCGGTTTCCCTATATCATGTGTACTGCTGTACATTAAGCATAAAAGTGTGGATCCTTGGAATCTGGCACAATATAAGGCTATATCCAGAGTACGATTTAAAGGCCAGGGCATAGCATAGACCTTGTAAATCCATGAAAAGTGTCTTCATGTGGCGATTGTTAGACAACAAGTCATTTGTATTTAGTTTATGGGATGGTGCAGAAAGATGAATGTTCTGTGATCCGAGTGGGTGTCAGCAAGAACCAGGGCCCTCCCTTCATGGGGGCACAAGTAAAAGCAACAAGAATCTCAGAATACATCTTCACTACCAAGAAGATCGACACTGCTGCAGTTAATCTTCTGGAGTTTGATTTGGCGTGCCTGGTAGGGATGCGCTAAATTGAATTTACAGGGTTCCTGTGTTGCTGCCAATATGCCTGACCCTCATTAGGACTAAGGTCCTGAGGGCTTTCCTAAGTGGAAATGATGTGGAAGCCTGAGTTAACTACATTGACTCCAGCTACGTTATTTGTGTACCTTAATTCAACCTTTCGCCATAGTGTAGACCTGCCCTCAGTACCTCTGCCATTTCCACAAGCTGATGTCTTAGTGGCCGTGGAGAGCAGGTGCACTATGTTTACACTGCTCTCTGACTGTGATGATGTGTTTATAATCCAACAAAATCCAGGTGAGCTGAGAAGTGGACTCTAATTTTGGGACTCAGGGTTACTGGTGGCTCTATAGCCAGGGCCCATGTCTGCCACATGGGTGTGAACCTGGGGTTCAGGCTGTGCTGCATGAAAAAGAGAACAGTGAGCTTCTTTCTGGTGAAAGGGAGGAGAGAATTATGAGATATTGCCGCTCTAGTACCTTGGTTCTCACCTCATGCCACCACAGACTTTGTCTGGGAACCTGACCTGGGAAGCCTGGTTCCTGATTTGCTCAAGTGCTGACCTCTCACATCTGCAAATGGAGGTGGGGGAACTGTGCTTGTACCAGATACGTTGCTATGTAACATGAAATATGCTGATAAATCCAGTTCTATGCATCTCAACTTGGGCACCCAAGATTAGTGACCATAATCTCTCTGTATCTCAGTTCCCACTCTGTAAAATGGGACTAATATGCTCATCTGACAGGGCTGTTGTGAAGTTCTCAGATGCTGCAGTGATGAGTGCCATAGAAAAGCCTGTGGGTGCCAGGCTGTGCAGTAGGGTTCCTGGAGTCATCAGAGCCCCACCTTGAGGCAGGCAGTCCGACAGGGCTGCCCCAGCAGCCTACACCAGGTAAGTTGGCAATGCACCAGCCTGCATGTCAGCAAAATGGAGTGCTGTTTGCAAATCAAGAAAAACTCATTGCACCTGAATAGTTTTCATTAAATCTTTCACTAAGCTCTGTCTAATTCATCTGAAAATCCCCGATGTGCCTTGTGAGGTTGGACTCTTTGGAGAATTGAGCTGCTAAAATTGGGCAGGTCTCTACTGAGCATGTGTGAATTGTGATGATTCTACAAGATTTTGACCAGATATGAGTGGATTGTCCTGGAACTAGCAAACAGCTCATCCTTGACATAGAGGCCTGACCCTTGCCAAATTTCAAGTTCCTGCTTCAAGCCATAGAAGAGATAGAACTATTCCAGAAAAGGGTCACACACTGTATTGCCCATTTAAAAAAAAAGTTTTCCCCACCCCCCTATTCTCAGAAATAGCAAAATCATTCTGGGGAGAAAAAACAATCTTAGACATACAACCAACATGGAAAATTTCAGCCCCAGTGATTGAAGTCACAAAGTCATAAGCAACTGAAAACAATTTTGTGTCAGGTAATCATGGTAAGCAGTATTACAAGCCTAAATTAAGCTCCTTCCATTCGGCATAGAAAGATTGCAGATGAAGGAGGAGCAGATCAATAGACTGTCTTGGACAGTCACACCAACCTGGGGTTGGCATGGAGGGCAAAAGGAGAGACAACCAGAGCTCCAGCCCCTTTAAAATGCCACCGCAGCACTGTGCTGCCATTCCATGCACGGCTCTGCAATAGAATGGGTGACCCAGGGCTGTCTGCCCTAAGCCCCTCCCCTTCCACCCTTGGCCTTGCCCCATGAGCGGGTGGGAGCCAGGCCCCTCTCCCATCTTGCCCCTCCTGGGCCTGTAGTGGCTGTAAGCTCTGCTGGCCTTCGATATCAAATGTCATCAGATCAGTCTCATTCCTTGAAAGAGTCCCTACCCCTCATGTCAGAGCGCAGATAACGGAGCTTGTTGTATGATCTCAGGAGCTAGGAAGCAATGCAAGTGGTCCTATTTTCTACAGCAAGGATCTCTGA
The DNA here is from genome assembly GCF_033958435.1 of Carettochelys insculpta. NCBI lineage: Eukaryota > Metazoa > Chordata > Testudines > Carettochelyidae > Carettochelys > Carettochelys insculpta. The sequence continues at coordinate 20,891,113 of NC_134154.1, forward strand.
ATGGTTCAGCCTAGGTATAACAGTGGCCAAGTAACCCTGGGTTACCTCATATTGATCATACTACGAACATTTCAGAATTGATCATGTAGTTTTGCTGCTGCCCAGAACCATCTAAAAAATAACCAGCTTCCACCCCTGGGAGTCTATGATTCCTAGGATTCTAATTAAACTCATTGGCAAACAAAACAGCCTGCCTGGCACTTGAGCCAAATTAGCAGATTTCATCTTTTTTAGGGACTGGCAGACCTTTTTGTTCCTTTGATTTTAATCAATCTCAGCTCCTCTTTATTTTTGTTGTCAAATGCCCATGTACACTTTGATTAGCTTTCTTTCCCTTTCAGTGAATGCACCAGGGCAGATCCTAAATTTGTGTACAGTATAGTCAGTGTGTACTTAAAATTAACCTTGTTACTAGTTATTTAAAACAAAATGGGGAGGAATCTCAATTAATAATGAAACTGTTGCAGCCTGCCTAGCAGGGGCAGCATCACCAGACAAAACTCTTTTTTTCTCCATATTAGCCATATTTAGAGTGTTTAAATGGTGTATTACAAAACAGCAGCAGCTGAATGTCTGCAACCTTGGGTGGGCTACACATCATTGCCCTTGTCCAATGCCTTAAAAAACCTCAACTCCCACAGAAAAGTAGCTGCAGGCCCAGAGTTCAGTCTTGTTTCAGCATGGACTGCACAGGGTTAGCCTCTTCACATCTAAGTCACTAAGGGAACGAAAGAAATGAATTTAATTATATAACTTCATAAAATCTTACGATGAAGAAACAATCTAATATTTACAATGTAACTTAGTTATTTTATAACTCCCAGACATTATCTTCACAGTTACAAACATAAATAAAAAGAAACCTCAAATTAAAAAGTGAACACTTCAGTCTACACAGAAATCAGCCAAAAGAAACTGAGACACCCCAAAAGCTAAGTTTTAGCAAGTGTCTTTGAACACAAAATGTGCGCAGTTTGCGGCATCTGAACTAGCTGCCTTCCTCAGTTGGAATCCAGGAATACCCTTCCTCTGCTGTGGATCACTGGTAGACAGCCAGCTAACAAAATGACTGATTAACCTATTGAATCACAAGTATCCAGATTTGAAGGAAATCCTACTGCAGAGGGTTTCAGAGTGAGGGACACCAGCCTGCTCTGTGCTCTGGACTGCAGCTTCTCCTATCACACATGGTCTCAAAAAGCATTGACCCTGATTGCTTGCGCTCTTGGAGTCTGACCCCAACAACAGACACAGAACCTAATGGTGTAGACACCACACCCTGTTCCTGAAGCTTATGGGTGTTCTGTGCTAAATCCACCTACGAGCAATGACCGAGACACAACCCACTCCTTCATATGAATCCCTTAAAGAAGTATCTCACTGTAAGTACATGGGTTACGTGTCTATTATCCATCCGACATTGGTCCCTCTTCTAAAAGCCACAAAACAAAAAATACCAGACTGAAAAGTAGCAGGTTTCTCTGGAGTGCGGAACAGGATTTTGCCTATTGAATTGAAAGTAAATCAGACCTGGAGACTGCTGATGCATGGCAGACTAAAAAGACAGGCAGTTTCTAGAGTTTGATTTGCTACTTTTTAGCAAAGAAAATGTAAAGAAATAGAAGAATCTTGTTTACTTCTCTGAGCTCCAGCTCTGGCAAGCACCCTTATTCACAACAAAATGCTTTCCGGAACAGGGATTGAATTTAAACGTGCTTAAAATCTTACCTGAATCAGGACCTGAAGCGAGCTCACCTGCACAGGACCAATATGGAACTCCACCAACTCAAAATATTAGAAGTTGAAGACTTTAAAGGGCAGACTGTGTGCCCTGGTTATATGCAGCATCACTGCAAAACCAGTGCTGTGTTCCATGTAACACCCTGAAGCAGAACAGGTTTTAAACTTTTAGGACAGGTATAATTCCGTTGATTTTGTAGTAATTTAAACCACTGCTATCGTATCTCTTTTAGAAGAGAAACTATATAAAAACCTGGGGAAACTGAAGGTTCTGTCCAGCTTCTGAGCACAAAGTTTCTGTCAGTTGAAGCATGTTGTAAGCTTTTTCATGTAAGTTTTTTTTTCTTTAAAATTGTTCTGAGGTTTCCTTTGATTTTGCAAGTGGCTGCCTCACCACAGAAGTTTCACCTTATGCTCACTTAGCAATATAAGACGATAAACCTGGGGTCCCTATTTATCATTTTGGGCGATGATCATGTTCTTTAGTCATTGTATCCGTTTGGTCTGGCAGGCAGAGACATTTAAGCTGTTAAATCTCTTGCAGCCAACAAATGTAAGAATAAGAACAAATGTAAGTCTGATATTGTACTGTTAGGTACTTAATCTTTTTACTTCATCCTGATGGCCTGTTGTTTTGAGTTATAGCAAAAGTCGGGTGCGGGGGGGGAAACATTTCTACATTTTGTTAATATAAGAACCTGGTTGATAGAGCAAAACCAAACATAATCAAAATGTGCTTATCACAGAGAATGTCTCTCTTATATAGGAGTCTCAGTGCTAATGTAACTCCATATAATTACAGATGTCAGCAGTCCACAATGAGGCTAATACACTGCGGGGCTTATGCTAACTAATATGCTAATTGCTTCTTAATCATGCTTATTTGGAACAGTCTACCTATCTATCTATCTACAGATAGACGTACATACATACATATATGGAAAGTTTTCCTCCCAGGTGACAGAATGACATTGTTACATCAGTCTGCTGCCCAGCAGTGTGGAGGCAGGGATGGGGGCCAAATGGGGGAAGGCCCCAGGAAGGTCAGGTCTGGCTGTGCGACTGCCCAAACCCCTTTCCCCCCAGAAGGCCCAGGCTGGCTGCACAGCTCCCTGACTGCCCCCCAACCCCAGCTGGGAAGGTCAGGGAGCTGCATAGCCCCCTGCCCCAGCCCTTCTCCCTACCTACCCCCCTCAACCCTGGCCCCTCTCTTGCCTCTACCTTCTCTGCCAGGAGGGAAGGCACCTCTCAGAACCAAGCTCTTGCTGCCACTACTGACAGGGGAGCCGCATCCCATTGCCTGTGTCAGTAGTGCAGGGAGTCAGTAGGGGCAGCTGAAGCTCGGCTCTGAGCAGCACCTTCCCTCCCTGCCATGCTCTGGTGGTGGTGGCTGCTCCCAGCTTCTCCCCTTGTCCATGGCTGGAGGTGGCCCAGCTCTACCTCACCTCCCTTACCGCCCCTCCAGACCAGCACACAGCTACCTTCCCAAAGCCTTCCCATGCAGTGGGCAGACCAGGGCAAGGAGGGAGAAACTGGGAAGGCTGGGGCTGGCCCAATGACTCCCCAGCCCCCTGGGAAGAGAGGACAGTTGGTGAGCATAGGGAGCAGGGGGCTTAGCCCCATAGTTTTATTTATATTTATTTGTATCTCAGAGATGCCTACACAGCACTCCTGACATCAGGGCCCCATTCTGCCAGGCACTGTACAACTACTTGGTAAGAGGTAGTCCCTGCTTGGCAGAATATAGTCTATACAAAGTGATAAAAGTAGTATACATGATATGCATTTTACAAATAGGAAATTGAGACATGGAGGATGACATCCTGACCCCACTGAAGGCAATAGGAGCTTTGTCAGCAACTATAATTGGGTGCAGATCTGAGTCCCAATCACATGTCTTAACCACACGATCTGGATGGCTTAGGTGAGGTGAATGGCTGTCTGCTCTAGAAATTCCATTGATACACGTGACATAGACTACAAACTGGTGGACTGTCAGCAGTAAGAACTACTGATCACTTACAGCCTAGATTTGAGCTTCCATCTTAAAAGTATAAGACCACACAGCCAATGTGAGCATCTCATCCCTGAAAGCTGTTCAACTTAGAAGAAAAAATCCATTTGATGATCCTTTCAGAAAACCTGTCTGGAAATTATTTCTTAGAGTAGTGGAGAACTTTGAAGTCCCTAACTGTTAGGTTCCTGAAGGGTCTGGAATATACTCTGAAGTTTTCTCACGGCTTCATTAAAATTTGAGCTTAGTCTGAAAAGTGACTTTTTAAAAAAAATGGTTTCATTGGCTTGCAGATGAAATCTGCTCAGCTGACAGTGATATATTTTTCTGCTAAATGCCAGCCCTGCAGTCTCACCTTAGATCTTGAAGTCATGTTGTTTTTTTCTGGTTCAGGAATCAACCGTAAGAATAATTCAGAACTCAGGTCAAGAACTGCAAAGGTATTTGGTCTACTTTTCCTCAGACTCTGAGTCTCACCTACAATCCAAAAATTTTGGGCTTGGCTGCCTAATCCTAGAGATGCTTAAATTCACTTGGTGCTTATTTTTTAGAATAAAAGCTCTCTAGGTGCCCATGTTTCTGCATTTGAGCACTATTTTCTTTAGGTGTTGAGGTGTCCCAGAGCAACTCAGAGACTTGGAAGGAAGCAGGATCTTCTCTCCCTAACTCAGCAATGGGGCCCAGTTAGGTAGGCATGCTCAAATGCCCCTAATCCACACAAAACAAGGAGCAGGTGCTTCTTTGTAACATCTATCCCAATGGTAATCACACTCATTCAAGATGTGAAAGCCCCTTTTTCAGGTTCCCATCTCTGCTGATAAGGAGAAGGAAATGAACTAGGGATCTGCCATCTCTCAGGGGTGTACACTGGCCATTGTGCTATAGAGTCATTCACTCTCTGACCCAGTTAATATGTAACTATTCAGTTATTTACTTGACATTAAACAATTTGTGTAGGGAAAATGGAAGGAGCCCTACAACAGAATATCTGGTAGCCTCATGGTTAGAGAGCTCTCATGAGAAGTGATAGATCCCTGTTAAAATCTCTTTCGTTCTTCAGGCAGAGGGGAGATTTTCGTGGGAGGTTTCTCACATCTTGAGTGAGTATATCGCTGGGCTGTAGATTATAAGGCTTGGTCTACACTAAGCAGTTAAGTGGATTGCAGAGACACAATTCTAGATACAGCAATTGCATAGCTAGAATTGACTTATCTGTAATCAACTTCCATCTTCTCAGAGTTTCTCCCGTCGTCCTACCTTACTCCTCACAATACTGAGGAGTACACAGGTCAACCCCAGATAGTTTGATTTTGTGCAGCTCTACCAGGCACATGAAATCAAACTCTGGAAGATCGACCCCGGCTGGATCGATATTCTGCATAGTTTAGTGGTATCTTGAGAGATAGTGTTGGCCTCCTGTCATGTGGAGTTTGGCAGTTTAACATGAGTTAGGCAGGGGATAACCCATCTTCTCTTGGCACGTTGAGTGCTATTGGAGACAGATGCCTTTCTCTGAGCCCCAGTGTGGGCTTAGGACACCCCCTGTTGTCAGCACCTCCCATCAGCAGGTGAAGACAGCTCCCAGCTTAGTCTGTTGGGTTGTACAGATTGCATTCAAGGAGCTGTTCATTTATTGTAGAGGCACCTGCGTGTGGGACTTGGGCTTTCTGGATTATGTGTTGTTCCTGTGATATTTTTTTCTAGGCACCTCAGATTTAACCACTGTGATGCTTTGTGTTGGAATAGCCACATCCCTTAGTGGATCTGAGCCTTTGTTAGCAATTCTGCGTACATAGCTGCAGGGTGGGGTATAATAGGCCAAAGAAGGCTAACCCTCCCTTTGCACAGCTGCTGTTGCTGCAGGTGGCTTGCACGTTTATGCAGTGTGTAAGGGCTGGCCTTCCACTAGAAAAGATTTTGCTTATTATTATGCCCCCTGCAGTTTGCAGGATGGCTGAGGAGGTGCTATTGGCTACTCAACTTCCCAGGTTCATCAGTAATCTCCAGAGAGCCCATACCACCACCTCAGCTGCCTTGCAACCTACATGGTACATATAAAAAGCTCCAAATTCTTCAGGAAGAGCTTTTTGCTTTTCCCTCCTGGTGATTCACGGCCTCGGAAGAGGAGGCCTGGTGCCTTTCTCCTTCAGCAGGTGGGGCCAGCCTAGGATTTAGGGCATCTTGGGGCTTCTCCCATTGCAGGGTGGGCTTGGGGCTCTGGCTGGCCCGGGGTGGGTCAGGACTGCAGCAGGCAGGGGGAGAGAGCAGGACCGTAGGCAGAAGGGGTGGGGTGTGTGGGTCCACCCACTGCCCATGTCTGTGTATGATGCATGAGTCAGATCAGCATACCACTCTCATAGACATAATGTATCTGCGGACCTAACAGGAACAGAATATTTTAAGTAAATGCCTTAGTCCATAACATAAGCAGAGACCAAGTCAGATGGATATATAAACCTTCATGTTTCAGAGCATATTGGAAGCTCTAGCTACTTGGGCCTAAGAGGAATGTTTACCAGAGGCAGATTATTATTACATAATTATCCATTACTTGCACAGGTTGAACCTCTCTAATCTGGAACTCTCTCCATAATCCAGAATGATTTTAGTTAGCCAGACGACCACTTATCAAGGGTGTGGCTAAGATTTCTGTGATCCCATAAAGTTTTTTTACAGCCACCAGTCCTGGCTCTCAGTGTTCTGTGCTGTAATTTAGCTGTAATTTACCCCTAAATGTCGTCTAAGAGTCCAGTAAGCAGCGGAAGTGTTCGTAATATGCTAGAAAATATTGACCTCCCATGGTCTGGCAAATTCTCTTATCTGGCACCAGTCAGGTCCTGAGGCTGCCAGACAAGAGAGGTTCAATCTGTACCTTCCTCTGAAGCATCAGGTATTGGTGCCAGCTGTGGGTATGATACTGGACCTAACGGTTGCATGGGTCAGTCTTGCAGGATAGTTTCTATATGACCGTGCGTCGGGAGTAGATATTGTAAAGTAAGAAAGTGCCAATTTTTCACAGTTGCTTCTCAGAGCAAAACTGCCGTTTAAACTTGTTTTAGAATAGTCACCTGTCTGTTATTATTCTTCATCTGCTAGACGCTGTCCTTGGCCTGAAGGGCTTCTGTTCTAAAAATGCCAACAAATAGACAAATGTGCAGGAAGCAATTGCAGCATGGTTCTTTGCATAGAAATACTTCATTGCAAACGTAATGTGTGCATTTAGCTCAAGGCAACAAAAAGTGGTTGGTTTTTGCCTTTATCTGCAGCGTTAAACATGGAAAATATTCTTTTAGACTGTTCCCCCCTTTTGGGGTAAATTGAGACCTTCGTGCATTTAACACTAGAAAAAATGAAGTAATTATTATACTTCAGCAATTAGCCACTTAGCTGACCTGTTGAATCAGCAATGAGGAGAAAAGTGCATTAATTACTCGTTAAGCCACAAAACAAGAGCAGGCAATTAGCAATGCAAATTCCCAAGCAGTGAAAGTCATCTAGAAGGCATAATTACGGTATTATAGAATTCCATTTTCTCCTCCCCAAGTCCGGTAGCACCATAGAAGAAAGATTTTTTTGCTGTTATTGTTATTTGCAGGGTTTAATGGTGGAGCTTAGAAATCATATTTTTGTATTTGGGCACTTCAGTCCCCAACTGACTAGTACTGTAATCAACTGTAATGATGTATGGCAATTTTGGCACCCGGTTTTTGTCTGAATGGGGGATTGAGTATTGGGTGGCTTGGACTGCTGCTGGCAGAGCTGCTGACAGCACAGCAATTTGATGCGGCGCATTGAAAAGTGTGTATTCCTTGCAAAGCAGGAGCAAACGGGTTTATTTTTCTTATAAATTAAAACCGAAGAAAAATGGCTTTACATAACAGCTGCTGTTCTTTCCTAAGTGAGAGTTACATATGTTCTGTCTAATGAGAAACACTCAGATTGCTCTTGTTTCAGCACAGTTCCTTGGTCCTGCCAGCAACTGTGTTGCTTTCAAGGTGCAGACTGATTAAGGCCAGGGAGGTATGGCAGAGCCTGGGATTCTGATGTGGAGCAAGTACCCTATAAGCCTTGGATTCCCATACTGGGGGGCATGCTCCCCTGCGGGGGCCGTGAAGAAAGTCCAGGGGAGGTGTGAGGTGACCTAGCCCCCCCCATATCATTCTGCCCACCCAAGGAAAGAGACGGCCTTTGCTTCCAGCTCTCGGCCCCTGCCATTTTACTTGGCTGACCTGGCGCAACCACTATAAAAAGCAGGCAGCCGGTGAAGTCCCATATGGAACAAGCTGCCTCCTGCAAAGCTGAGTGAGTGTGGGTTGGTGCAGGAGGAGGATGGGGTTAGATGGGACACTGGGGGTGCCTGGCTTGGGTGAGGGGAATGGGGATGGGGTTAGAGCCAGAAGCTGGTGGTGCCTGGCTTTGTGGGAGGGGAGGGGCTCAGGAGGATTGCTTGTGGGGCTTGGGCAGCCAGCCAGCTTGTAGGACTTGCAGGGCTTGGGCGGCTGTCCCTGGCAGCACAGGGCTCAGGTGGGTGGCTAGCCCCGGCAGCGTTGGGGTTGGGTGGCTCTGGCTGGTGGGCGAACAGGTGGCCCTGGCATTGTGAGGCTGGGGCAGGCAGCTGGTGGGTGGGTGGCTGGTTCCAGCAGTGCAGGGCTTGGGCAGCCAGCAGGCAGTTGGCCCCAGTGGGTGGTGACTGGCCCCAGCGGTGCAAGACTCAGGCAAGTGGCTCTGGCAGCGCAGGCCTCAGGCAGGCGTCAGCTGGCACAGGCAGCTCTGGTGGCTGGCATGGGGCTCAGGCAGTTGGCCAACTGGGGCTGCACCAGGCACCCTCAAGGGGCCGAGAAAAACTATTGGTGCTTATTTTTAATTTTAAATAACATTTTTATGTCAAGTTTGTGTTTATTTTAAATTACAAATTGAATTTTTTGTTCAAAGGGGGGTTGGATGATGGTAAAGAAGAGGTGGGGGGGGCGTGAGGGTTTCTCAAAAATCAAAAGGGGAGCACGATGCCCAAAAGTTTGGGCACCGCTGGTATAAGCCTTGTTGTCTGGCATTTTATATCTGGAAAACTTGGTTAACTGGCATCTCCCTCAGATGGCAATACAATCCCCCCTTCAAGTAATGGGAAAAATTCTGGTAGTTATCTGGCATCATTTTCCGGTGTTTGCAGAAGTCGTGTTTGTAAACCAGCAGTAGTAAAGGCTATTTATGTCATGCGTCTGAGTATAATCCAGGGCCGTCACTGGCAGCGGCACCAAGAGGAACAGTACAGTGCTCCATGGCGATTCAAAGGGGCCGAGAGCTACAGCCAGCACTTCCAGTACTATGGTGGTGGATGGAGCTCCAGGCCCTTTGAAATGCCAGGCCTGGGGGCAACTGCCCCTTTTGCCCCACACCCCTCATCCATCGACAGGCCTGATCATTCAATTTATCTGCTCCATCCTGCAGCCCCATTTGTTGCATTTGGTGAAATAGCTTGAATAGCCAGCACATTTGCTTAACCAGCAACCCCCATCCCCCATGTGTGCTGGTTAACAAAGCTTATACTAGAGTGCCCAGAAGTATCTCCTTACTTAATGGCCACTTTACTTAAAAACCACAGGCAGCTCTCCTCTGTGTGACTCCAGTCCCACACAGCTAGAAATGCATTGGTTTTAGTAGAGTAACACAGCTAGTAAAGTAGAGTAACAAAGCTAGAAAACTGAAACAATACAGAGGTAATCTGGCTTCCACAGCCAATATTTTTCACAAACAACTAGTCTTTTTAGGTGCCCGACTTGAGACAGAGTGAAAGCCCCATTCTTCGGAGGGCAGAAGAAAGTGCTTTCTGAAAATCAGGCCCTTTTAAGGTACCTCAAGATGGGCACTCACAATCACAGCTCACTCTTGGACCTTTATGATATTAATTCCCTTACATCAATTATTAACAAGTCTTAGGCTGGGTCTACACTTGCACCCAGCTTCGAAGGGGACATGCTAATCAGGGTGACGGGCGATTACTAATGAAGTGCTGCGGTGAATATGCAGCACTTCATTTGGCTAATTCTCCCCTGCGGCAACTTCAAAGTGTCCAGCTTTTGAGGAGTGCCAAAATTTTGAGGAGTGGACACTTCAAAGTGCCTGTGGCTACTCACATGCTAGCACTTCGAAGTCGCTGCAGGGGAGAATTAGCCTAATGAAGTGCTGCATATTCACTGCAGCACTTCATTAGAAATCTCCCATCACCCTGATTACCCATACCCCCTTCAAAGTTGGGGGCAAGTGTAGACCCAGAGTTTGTGATCAATATCAAAATCAGGTCACTTTTCCCCAGGCTGTCTGATGAGTTTTATTGGAATGCAGGCAGGATGGATGTGTAGCAAATAATGACTGTAATCAGTGTCTCTTTTGTTTCCCATTAGTTTTGCTCCCTGCACTTAAGCAAGTGTGCTGCAGAATGCTGCCATATTGGCTGTGCCTACACTGACCTTTCCCTTTCGAAAGGGGTATGCAAACGTGGGCTGTGTCTATACTACAAAATAACTTTGAAGTCGCTTACTTCGAACTACAACTTCAAAGTAAGCAACTTCGACGTAGAGCATCCACACACAAATGCACACTCCCTTACTTGGAAGTAGGCTTTCCCCTACTTCGAAGTTAAACATCTCCACACAAATACTCCCTACTTCGAAGTAAGGGGACAGGAGATGATGCAGGCATGGAGTCTCATGGCCGACAAGTGCTTCCGGGCTCGCAGCCAGCTGACCCCTTAAAGGGCCCCTCCCAGCACCCACAGCCCACATGTGCTCAAGACTGACAGTCTGAAGACAGCAGCTGCACGTACGCAAGGGAACAGCTGGAGACCATGCCATGCCAGCACCCTCCCTCAACGAGGATGATGCCCTCATGATCCTGATCAGCCTGCTGGCCATGCTGCTTACCATGCAGTACCAGCAGCACTGTTAGCTTGCTCGCTTGGGACCTAGCCTTGAGGCCCTTGCCACCCTCATGCTTCCGCTCTCTTGTTCCCCCTCGAGCCAGAGCTGGTGGGCCTATGCCACCAGCACCGAATGGTGGGACTGACTGGTGCTGGAGGACTGGGACGGCGAGTGGTGGCTCAGGAATTTAGAACATAAGAATGGCCATACTGGGTCAAAGGTCCATCCAGCCCAGTATCCCGTCTGCCGACAGTGGCCAATGCCAGGTGCCCCAGAGAAGGAGAACAGAAGACAATGATCAAGTGATTTATCTCCTGCCATCCATCTCCTGCCCTTGTACTGAAGGCTAGGGCACCATACTTTACCCCTGGCTTATAGCCATTTATGGACCTAACCTGTAAAAATTTATCGAGCTCTTTTTTAAACCCTAATAGAGTCCTGGCCTTCACAGCCTCCTCGGGCAAGGAGTTCCACAGGTTGACTGTGCGCTGTGTGAAGAAAAATGTCCTTTTATTAGTTTTGAACCTACTACCCATCAATTTCATTCGGTGTCCCCTAGTTCTTGTATTATGGGAAAAGGTAAATAATTTTTCTATGTTCACTTTCTCCACACCATTCATGATTTTATATACCTCTATCATATCACCCCTCAATTGCCTCTTTTCCAGACTGAAAAGTCCCAGTCTCTCTAGCCTCTCCCCATATGGGACCCGTTCCAAACCCCTAATCATCTTAGTCGCCCTTTTCTGTACCTTTTCTAATGCCAGTATATCTTTTTTGAGGTGAGGAGACCACATCTGCACACAGTACTCAAGATGTGGGCGTACCATAGTTTTATATAGGGGAAGTATGATATCTTTTGTCTTATTATCTATCCCTTTTTTAATAATTCCTAACATCCTATTTGCTTTACTAACTGCCTCTGCACACTGCGTGGATGTCTTCAGAGAACTATCCACTATAACTCCAAGATCCCTTTCCTGATCTGTCATAGCTAAATTTGACCCCACCATGTTGTACGTGTAATTTGGGTTATTTTTTCCAATGTGCATTACCTTACACTTACCCACATTAACTTTCATTTGCCATTTGGCTGCCCAATCACTCAGTTTGCTGAGATCTTTTTGTAGTTCTTCACAATCCCTTTTGGTTTTGACTGTCCTGAACAACTTGGTGTCATCTGCAAACTTTGCCACCTCACTGCTTACCTCATTTTGTAGATCATTGATGAACAAGTTGAACAGGATCGGTCCCAGGACTGACCCCTGGGGAACACCACTAGTTACCCCCCTCCATTGTGAAAATTTACCATTTATTCCAACCCTTTGTTTTCTGTCTTTTAACCAATTCCCGATCCATGAAAGGATCTTTCCTCCTATCCCATGACCGCCTAATTTACATAAAAGCCTTTGGTGTGGGACCGTGTCAAAGGCTTTCTGGAAATCTAGGTATATTATGTCCACTGGGTGCCCCTTGTCCGCATGTTTATTAACCCCTTCAAAGAATTCTAATAGATTAGTTAGACACGACTTCCCTCTGCAGAAACCATGCTGACTTTTGCCCAACAATTCGTGCTCTTCTACGTGCCTTGCAATTTTATTCTTTACTATTGTTTCTACTAATTTGCCCGGTACTGATGTTAGACTTATCGGTCTATAATTGCCAGGGTCTCCTCTGGAGCCTTTTTTAAATATTGGTGTTATATTGGCCATCTTCCAGTCATTGGGTACCGAAGCGGATTTAAAGGATAGGTTACAAACCACTGTTAATAACTCCGCAATTTCACTTTTGAGTTCTTTCAGAACCCTTGGGTGAATACCGCCTGGTCCTGGAGACTTGTTACTATTCAGCTTATCAATTAACTCCAAAACCTCCTCTAATGTCACTTCAATCTGGGAGAGTTCCTCAGATTTGTCACCTAAAAAGGCTGGCTCAGATTTAGGAACCTCTGTAACATCCTCAGCCGTGAAGACTGAAGCAAAGAAATCATTTAATTGCTCCACAATGGCACTGTCTTCCTTGATCACTCCTTTTATATCTTTATCATCCAAGGGCCCCACTGCTTTTTTAGCGGGCTTCCTGCTTCTAATGTATTTAAAAAACATTTTACTATCATTTTTTGAATTTTTGGCTAGCTGTTCCTCAAAATCTTTTTTGGCTTTTCTTACTACGTTATGACACTTAATTTGGGAGTGTTTATGTTCCTTTCTATTTTCCTCACTAGGATTTGACTTCCACTTTTTAAAAGCTGCCCTTTTCTCTCTCACTGCCTTTTTAACATTATCTGTTAAGCCATGGTGGTTCTTTGTTAGGTCTCTTACTGTGTTTTTTTATTTGGGGTATACATTTAAGTTGGGCCTGGTGTCTTTAAACAGTTTCCATGCAGCTTCCAGGGATTTTAGTTTAGTTACTCTACCTTTTAGTTTCTGTTTAACTAGCTTCCTCATTTTAGTGTAATTCCCCTTTTTGAAATTAAATGCCAGAGTGTTTGACCGCTGCAGTGTTCTTCTCAACACAGGAATATTAAAAGTTATTATATTGTGGTCACTATTTCCAAGCGGTCCAGTAACAGTTACCTCTTGGACCAGATCCTGCGTTCCAGTCAGGACTAGATCGAGAATTGACTCTCCCCTTGTGGGTTCCTGTACTAGCTGCTCCAAGAAGCAGTCATTTAAGGCATCAAGAAATTTAATCTCTGAATCCCGTCCTGAGGTGACATGTACCCAGTCAATATGGGGATAATTGAAATCTCCTATTATTACTGTGTTCTTTATTGTGATAGCCTCTTTAATCTCCCTTAACATTTCAGCATCACTATCACTGTCCTGGTTAGGTGGTCGGTAATATATTCCTAATGCCGTATTCCTATTAGAGGAATGAATTGTTATCCATAATGATTCTATGGAACATTTTGAGTCCTTTAGGATTTTTGTTTCATTTGATTCTATATTATCCTTCACATATAGTAACACTCCGCCACTTGCACGACCTGTTTTGTCTTTCCGATATAATTTATATCCCGGTATGATAGTGTCCCACTGATTGTCCTCATTCCACCATGTTTCTGTGATGCCTATTATGTCAACTTCCTCCTTTGATATGAGGTACTCCAGTTCACCCATCTTATTAGACAGACTCCTAGCATTTGTGTAAAAACACTTTAAAAAACTACCACTATTTATATGTCCGCCTTTCACAGACGCCTTGGATTTTTTTATATGCGATTGTTTCACATCTGATCTTGCCCATATATTATTTCCCACATTCCCTATCTGACTAACTTCTAGGGCATCCCTATCTATGGAGCCTCGTGTAAGAGAAGTCTCTGTCCGATCCACGTGCTCCCCCGCACCAATCGGCTTTCCCCCACCTCTTAGTTTAAAAACTGCTCTACGACCTTTTTAATGTTTAATGCCAGCAGTCTGGATCCACCTTGATTTAGGTGGAGCCCATCATTCCTGTATAGGCTCCCCCTACCCCAAAAGTGTCCCCAGTTCCTAATAAATCTAAACCCCTCTTCCCTACACCATCGTCTCATCCACGCATTGAGACTCTGAAGTTCTGCCTGTCTATCTGGCCCTGCGCGTGGAATTGGAAGCATTTCAGAGAATGCCACCATAGGTGTTCTGGATTTCAGTCTCTTTCCTAGTAACCTAAATTTGGCCTCCAGAACATCTCTTCTACCCTTCCCTATGTCATTGGTACCAACATGTACCACGACCACCGGCTCCTCCCCAGCACTGCCCATAAGTCTGTCTAGATGCCTCGAGAGATCCGCAACCTTCGCACCAGGCAGGCAAGTCACCATACGGTTCTCCCGGTCATCACAAACCCAACTATCTATATTTCTAATGATCGAATCCCCCACTACTAAAACCTACTTCTTCCTAACTGCTGGTGCTCCCTCCCCCGGAGAAGTATCCTCTGCGCAAGAGGATACCATAGCACCCTCTGGAAGGAGGGTCCCAACTATGGGATGGTTTCCCTGTGCTCCCATTGACAGCTTTCCTTCCCTGAGCCTTTCTTCCTCCGTAACAGCATCAGGACTGTCAGATTGGAGGTGGGACAGCCCTACTATGTCCCGGAAAGTCTCATCAACAAACACCTCTGTGTTCCTTAGCTCCTCCAGTTCAGCCACCCTGGCCTCCAAAGCATGCACTCGGTCTCTGAGGGCCAGGAGCTCCTTGCATCGAGCTCACACATACGCCACCCGCCCACAGGGTAGGTAGTCATACATACTGCACTCGACACAATAAACAGGATAGCTCCCACTTTGCTGCTGGGCTTCTGCCTCCATTTCCTACTCTAATTATATATGAGGGTTTAATTAAATGTTTCAGATAGAGGTTGTTAAAGGATTTAAGTTTAAGGGCAATAGAAGTCACTGACTCCCTCCAAGCTCCCCCTCTAAACTCCCCTCTCAAAACTCCCTCCTGTTAGCACTCACCCTGTTCGCAAGCACCCGGTCGCAAAGCTCCCTGGTCACATACTAGCGGGCTTTAAGTGCTCGGCCTCCCTGAGAGCTCCTCCCTCTGCTTACAGCTCAGCCAATCAGCACACGGTGTTTCAATTCAAACCTAATCAAGACTCACAGCTTCCAACTGCCTGCCTGAGCACACGGCCTTTCAAACAAACACTCAGCTCAGCACTCCAAACTCCAAACAAACAAACAAACACAAGCCCAGAACCCCCAAACACAAGCAGCCACTTACCCCAAGGTGCTTTAGTTTGCTCCTTCCTTCTCCTCCTCCAGGAGAGCCTCTCAAAACTCCCTCCTGTTCGCAAGCACCCGGTCGCAAAACTCAAGCACATTCGCAAAGCACCCGGTCGCAAAAACTCCCTCCGGTTCGCAAGCACCCGGTCACAAAAAATTTCAGGATAACCTGGCAGACATTTGAGGACTTCTGCCACTGGCTCGCCCCAGTCCTCCAGCACTGGGACACTCGTATGCAGCCAGCACTCCCGGTGCAGAAGAGGGTGGCCATTGCACTACAGCGGCTGGCCACCCCAAACAGCCACAGATCCCTCAGCCACCAGTTCCACACAGGCAAAGCCACCGTTGGAGCGGTGCTGGAGGAGGTACGGCCAGACCCCACCATGGACTCACCCTGGGGAGGAGTGACCAGGAAGAGGGCAGGGGGCTCCTGATGTGGGGCAGGGGGCAGGAGGCTCCCGGTGGGGGTCGTGGGGGTTGTGTCAGTTGGTTTGAGGCATGGGGGGTGGGAGCAACATTGGCCACAGCTGCCCCTAGCGCCCTGGGCCAGGGTCCCCTGCAGGGCTGTGACAGGGCCAGGACCACGGGGAGGTAGGGCTGGGGTGGGGGTGCCATAGGCTCTGCCTCCACGGGGTATGCAGGAGGGGCCACAGGCGCTGGGCCAGGAGCGCCCGCCTCTGTCAGCAGCCACCAGGCCAGGTCAAGGCGCTCAGCTGGCAACAGGTCCGGCACGTGTCAGTCGGTGGCTGGAGGGGCGACTGTGGCTGGAGGGGCAGCCATGGGATGGGCTGCTGAGGGGGCGGGAGGTTGGGGGTGGTGGCCAGCCAAGGCCTGGAGCAAGGCATCTATGCTGTTGGCCAGCCTCGCCCACACCTCCTGCGCCATCGCCAGCCATTCCCACAGCATGCTGGTCAGCTCCCACACGACCGCCCGGTTGGCGGCTGCCTCCTCATCTCTCCACCACCGTCTCTGAGGGGCCCGCCCACAGCCATGGGGTGGATGCAGGCTGGGGCGATGGGGCCAGCCTCCCGGCTTTCCGCAACCGCGGCCCACTTAGCTCTGCAGGGTTGGTCAGCTGGTGAGGGACCTATGGAGACAGGAGGGGAGGGGGGATGGACCGTGAGTGCTGGCTCCTGACCCAGGGGTGGAGGGGGGCTGGATCTCCCGCTCCCTTGCCCCCACCCCACCTCCCTGCCGCCCACTGGCCCATGGGATCCCGTGCTCCCTCCCTCCCCCATCCCCAGGTGTGTGGGCTGTGGGGCTATTCTGGGAGAGGCCCCGTCCCAATCCCTTGCAATGTCCCACTCGCCCCAAACGTACCAGCTGTGACCTCCTGGATCTGGGGTGAGGCCTGGCTCGATGGTGCTTGGCTCGGTGTTCTGGAGGGGAGGGTGATGATGAGGGTCCCGTTGCTGGAGCCCTCGTCGTCTCCCTCAGTCTCAGTGGGCCGGTCTCTGCGTGGGGGACTGGTGGTGCTGGAGGGGCCCACCTCCTCACCGCTGTCCACGAGGGGGCGGGAACGGTGGTGTCCACTACATGCTCTGGGCAGGGCACCTCCCTCAGCCCTGGGAGCCTGTGCAGCTCCTGGTAGTGGGGGCAGTACACGGGCCGTGCCCCCAACCAGCTGGTAGCATCATGGGCCTTGATGTACGCCTGGTGCAGCTCTTTGACTTTGAATTGGATGCTGCTACCAGGGCAGTTGGGGTGTCAATGGGCGGTGAGACCGCTGGCCAGGAGGAGGTCCTTCAACTCCGCCTCTGTCCAGGAGGGGCCCCTCCTGGCGGGGCCCTTGCCTGAGCCCTGTGACTCCTCAGACCCCTCCTCTGGAGTCCCCAGAGGGGGTGGGGGAAGGGGAGGGGGATCCTGCCATGCCGCCATTGAGGGTTGGGGCTGCAGAGGCTGGCAGGTGCTTTGGCCAGGATAGTCCAAGGCAGAGCTCGTGCTGCCCCTGCTTGTGGCACACGCTCAGCTTCCTGCCTGGGGTTGCCAGGGAGCTGCTTCCTTTAAGGCAGCCAGCAGAGACCCTAGAGCCCTGCCTGGGCTAGCCGGAGTGTCTCCATGCTCCAGCGGGGGGCCCTCCTTTGAGGACTCATTACTTCGAAGTAAGGAGTGCAGAGCGTCTACACACGTTAACTTCAAAGTTAAACTTGGAAGTAAGCCTCTAGTCCATTCCCGAGAATGGAGTAGTGTCTTCGAAGTTAGCCTCCGGAAAGTGTTTGTGGACACTCTGCAGGCTACTTCGAACTAGCCCCTTACTTCAAAGTTAACTTCGAAGTTAATTTGTAGTGTAGACCGCACCCGTGGTGATTTGAAAATGCAAATGAGGTATGGATTTGCATATTCAGCACCTCAGTTGCATATTGGGGCCACTCGCATTCTGAAAGTGCTGCTTTCTAAATGCAAAATTGCCGTGTAGATGGGGTTCCTTCGAAAGGAAGCCCTGCTTTCAAAAGCAACCTTCTTCGTAAGATTTTTCAGGGTATGCAAATCAGGATTTGCAAATATGCACCTTATTTGCATTTTTGAACTGCTGCGTTTGCATGCCCCTTTTGAAAGGGAGGGGCCAGTGTTGACTCAGCCATTACGATTGCAAAAATTACAGTGAAATGCTTAATTTCAAACAATAAAAGGTTTTCATTGGAATTAAACAATTAAATCACAGGAAGTTGTCTATATTTTCAGATTTAGGTTGGACAAAATCTAAGTGGTAAAAATCAAAGTTTTGTGAAGCCTGAATTAAATATTTAAATTGAGTTGATTGTCTCCCTTTGCAGGCATACTCATTATAAAATTTTCCTTTTTCACTCATGAGTGTATCTTCCGTAAAAGCACTTGAGCAACTTACATAACAGATCATTTAATACCAAATAACTAATTGAAAAATACATGAGAACTCCATGGAAGTATGCTGGGTACCTAGTTGAATAACCTACAAATGACAGCACTGAAATAATGAATTTATTATAATGTGTTGTGGGGAGTTAAATACCAAATTGCTTCATAATGAGAAACAATTTATTTTAAAGTGCTTCTGCAGTTGGAAAAAAAAAGTCTGCACATGTTAAAAATATGTGTAACAAAGACCAATTTACCATTTGTTCCTGAAATCTATATTCATTAGCATCATTGTGAGGCAGGTTTTTTGAATGAACAAGTAATCATGAAAAGGGCAGGTGTGTTTTCATGGAATGGTTAGATCTAAAAAAGTGTTAGTATTCAGTTAAAGGAAATATCCCTTTTACAAGCCCTGGTTCAAGTAAATGTTGTTGCTCTTATTCAGTAATCTGAAATGAGTATTCATCAACTTCTGTATTTTAGTTCCCTGTTCTTCTGCATCTGAAACCTCCCAATCTAGCTCCTATGTCAAATTTTCCCAAGTTTTCCCCAATTTTCCCATTTTAAAGTTTCTTTTGGCTTTGCAACAGCGTCAGATTTGGCTGCTACTATTTGTCCATTTATTTCTCTCTGCAGTGAAGACTCTCCTTACCCAAACTCACCCATACGACCATCACCTTTCTTCCTTCAGAGACCCTCCTTAAGTTCCACTTCTACCACGGTTCCCATTAGACGTTACCAACTGATGATGGAGCTAGGTAGATGGCCTGCACAGATACTAATACCTGGTTTGAATAGTAACAGAGATTAAGCTGTGCTAGTCTATACACTATCAAAACAAAAAGCAGTCAAGTAGCACTTTAAAGACTAGCAAAATAGTTTATTAGGTGAGCTTTCGTGGGACAGACCACGAAAGCTCACCTAATAAACTATTTTGCTAGTCTTTAAAGTGCTACTTGACTGCTTTTTGTTTTGATAATACCTGGTTTGTTTGTGTGTTTGTGCTTATCACTTTAAAAAGTTAGGGCTGAGATTTTACAGAGGAACCTAATGACTCGGGGCCATTTAATTTTGTGCATAGTCCATTTGCATAGCCACATTTTCTGTTTGTTTCACCCATCTCTTGACTCTTGTCTTAGATAAAATCAGAAGATCTTTGGGGCAGGAACCTTTTTATTTTTCTCTGTATTTCTGAACAGTACAAAGCATAATGAAGGCCTGATCCTGACTGGGGCCTTGGGGTACTGTTGAAATTTCTAACACCCCCGATCTCACTTGGGCTTAACTTTACACACTCAGAGTCAGTCCAGGAACGTTAATGGGACTGCTCCCTGTGCAGAAAGTTAAGCTTCCACGTTAGCCTTTGTAGCATTGAGACCTGAAATAAAAACTCAAATGAGAGCTGATATCTTGACACCAGGGATTGAACCAGGGATGTCAGGAGCTAAATGGTCTAGTAGTGTTACCTTGAGCTAAACTTCCCCAATAACGTCCTCCTATCTTCTTGGGATCAAGCATGAGGACAGAGGAGACACAACCCACAAATGCATGCACAGGGAAAAACGTTCCTTGGTTTTACACAGTTCCAAAGGCTAACTCATAAGGGAATCATCATATAATAATGCTTAGCTCATTTGTTGTTATTTTTGTTCAGATATCACCAAGTTCTTCACAGAGATGTGAAATATTTTATCGCAGTTTTACAGCTGGGAAAACTGAGTTACCGGGAGGACTGACTTGCCCAGGGTCACCCAGCAGATCAGAGCCATGAATTCAACTCAGGAAAGCTGAGTCCCAGTTCAGTGCCCTAACCACTGGGCTGCACTTCCTACTATAAAGTTCCTTATTTTTCTAGAATTCTTCACTCTTAGATTGGGAGGTAGCCACCCGAGAAAGCAGGTGTTGGGTGATAAAAGCCTCCAAACATGTCTTATCCTGCTGGTTTCCCACTTTATTTGTTGTGGTACAATATACTCTGATTGAATCATATCCAGGACCCATATCTTTTATGTTGGAGAGGTCCTTGAACTTTAATAGTCCTCTCCTTCTCCATTCCTCATTCCCTGTGTTGGGCCACTGGAGCTCTCCTCATGTTTGTTCATCCCTTTGGCAGAAATGAAAGAAATTCCTTTTTAACTGAAGAAAGAAAGGAAAGAAAGAAAGAAAACTCTACAATAGTGAACCTAGGAAACTGCCCTTCCTATGAAACAAACCCCAAATCATCCTCCCTCTCAAATAGCTCCATAGGTTTTGTGATGTTGCTTAAACATAACAGGCAAGCATCAATTTCTTCAACTTTTTAACAATTTTACTGTTTGTTTTTGTGATTTTTGAAGGACTGTACTGCTTGAGGTTTGTCAAGGATTAAAGCCTTGGAAATTATTTACAAGCCATGAAGATCTCCCCAAAGTGGATTTTTACAAGTGTGTAATTGGATAATTTGACAACTGATAAAATGAAGCCCCAGAGATCTGGAATTACACTTCACTAAAGAATAGTCATTCTTCATGTAGAATTAATTTAATTTCATCTAGATTACAAGCAGTAATAAGAGTAGTCAATTAGGTGAATTATTCTCTGACTTTTCTGTCCTTCTTTTAGTTGGCAGCCACTTGTATTAAAAAAGGGTTTCTTCCCATTGTCTGATAGCATCTGATACAGGAAGCAAACCAGAGAATGAGGAAGATTGATGTGGTGGGTGAAGCACTGGCTTAGAATTCAAAAGAAGATTTTAATTTCCTGCTTTCCCAGTGCCAGGCACTAAGGTACAACCGCATTTGCTCCAATCCGTCAGACAGAGACAAACATCTACAAGACCTTTACCAAGGTTTCCTGAAACTACAATACCCACCTAAGGAAGTAAGGAAACAGATTGACAGAGCCAGGCATGTACCCAGAAGCCACCTGGTACACGACAGGCTTTACAAGGAAAACAAGAGAGCACTGCTGGCCATCACATACAGCCCCCAGCTAAAGCCTCTCCAGTACATCATCAGTGATCTGTAACCCATCCTGGACAATGATCCTTCACTCTCACAGACCTTGGAAGGAAGGTCCTACAGACAGCCTGCCAACCGTAAACAAATTCTCACCAGCAATTATAGATCACAACACAGTAACTCTAAACCTGAAACCAATCCCTGCAACAAACCTCGCTGCCAACTCTGCTCACCTGTCTACACCAGTGACATCATCACAGGACCTAACACCAACTATACCATCAGGGGCTCCTTTACCTGCACATCTCCTAATATAGTATATGCCATCATGTGCCAGCAACGCCCCACTGCAATTTACATTGGCCAAACTGGACAGTCTCTACATAAAATAATGAATGGACGTAAATCAGGCATCAGGAACGGTAACATAAAAAAACCCAGAGGAGAACACTTCAGTCCCTGGACACTCAGTAACAGATGTAAAAGTAGCAGTCCTACAGCAAAGAAATTCAAGAATAAAATGGAGAGAGAAATTTCTGAGCTGCAATTCATTTGAAAATTTGACTCCGTCAACCAAGGACTACACAGAGACTGGGATTGGTTGGCCTATTACAAAAGCAGTTTCTCTGCTCTTGCTGTTCACACCTCCACATTAGCATCTGACACTGGGCTACATCCCCCGACTGAACTGACTTGTGTTCTCCTCTCTTGATGTTCACTGCTCCACATTAACTGCCAATAATGGGCTGTTTCCACCCTGACTCAATAGACCTGGTTAGCTCTGGCCCTCCCCTTTACTGAGAGCTCTTTAAATCCTCCCCTGAAACCACCCCTCCCCACCACTCATGCATCTGATAAAGTGGGTCTCTGCCCACAAAAGCTTATGCTCCAAAATATCTGCTAGTCTATAAGGTGCCACAGGACTTCTTGTTGTTTTCAAGATATAGACTAACACAGCTACCTGTCTGGTGCTTTCCCACGAGTTTCCTTGTGACTTCCTGCTGCGGTGTAGTGGAGTCAGGGAGGAAGTGATAGAGCCTGATACTCGGAAGGCCTCAATAAAAGATCGAGTTGCACAGTGACAGCTTAAGCTTTTTACCTTTGGCATGAGGTTCCTCGGAGATCTCATGCCAGTAATGAATTGGATATAATAGAACCTTGCTCTGACATGGCCATGCCTCCCTGCCATGAGATCCTGGCACAGGTGGGAGAGCAGCAGCCTTTGTAGAAATTGCTTTGGTGCAGAGAGGCTTCACCGGGGCAAATTCTGCCACTTTAATTCCACTTTGCCGAATCAGCCTGCAAAATGAACTTGGCAAACCAGAGAATGTGGCGGAAATGTGTCTGCAAATGGCAACTGTGTTTAAGGGCAGTGTTTCTCAACCTTTTTTTTTTTTTTTTTAGAAAGTCCCCATTTTTCAAAAATAAAATAAAATTGTTAGTACCCCCAGTACCTACAATTTTCGTGCACACACAATTTTTTCTACCACTGCACCATATTTGTCCTACTGTATCAGAGCGAATTAATGTAGTGTCAGTAGTAATGTTCTTGAATTTCTGAAAACATTTCCTGAATAATTGCTGGAATGCTACAGAGCAGTGGTTCTCAACCTTTCCCAATGAGCGTAGCCTTTCCAGGAGTCTGAGAGTAGGACACAAGACCAAAGTTTCACCTCACTTTTAAAAGCTTTGCTTCCAAAATCAGGCCTTAAAATACAAAAAAGTGTTGGAACATACAAATCGCTTGCCTTCTCACATTTCCCATCACATTATAAAATAAATGACTTAGAATGTAAATATCATACTTAAATCTGGGTGTGTAAAACACAGAGCTGTACAAACAAGTCATTGTGTGAAATTTGCTTGTACTGACTTTGATTATGCTTTTTATGTAAGCCTGTTGTAAAACCAGGCAAATAGCTAGATGAGGTGATGTACCTCTGAGTACCCCAAGGGATATAGGTACCCCTGGTTGAGAACCACTGTCTTAGGGCAGGTCTACACTGCAGGGGAAGGTCAAATTAAGGTATGCAATTCTAGCTATGTTAATTACATAGCTAGCATCAGTATGCCTTAATTCTTGCTTGTGTACCATCTCCACTAAGAGAGGTCGACCCTTGCTCCTAATGCAGTGTTGATGCAGGTGCCCTGTAAGTCCGATGTAGCACATTCTTACTAGGCATGCTAAATTGAACTCTGGAAGATTGACCATGGCAGGGTTGATCTTCCCTGTGGTAAAGACATACTGTGCACAAGGAGATGCAAGAAGCTAGTAATGAGCTGCTCAGAAGAGAAGAGGAAGAGATTGTGACCCAGAGTCTAGTCCTTAGAGATGAAGAAGAGGCTGAATGGATGGTGCAGTGGTGTATTTTAAGATGATTAGTAAGTAGATAGGTGGAAATGGTGTGAGCAAATGAACAATAACAGAGCGGTCCCACTCCTCTTGAAACAAAGAAAGAAGGATTTCCTTGAGAGTAAATCAAATGGAACCAAAGTATCCTTAGCTAGTGCTTTTGTTTAGTAAAAGCAAGCAAAGGGGTCTCATAATGAGTCGTTTCTTTCACAAGATTTGTGACCTTGTATAAGCCAATAAGGAAAATGTAAATGTGGGAGTCTAAAGATTTTTGTGCACCCATCACTCTGTTTAATATTCACTGATGTAATTTCTAAGGGGAGGAAGATAAGAAAAAAACACATCAGAGATGGAGAAAGTGTTGGATTTTAAAAGTTGACATATAAAGAGACTAAACTGTAGGCATATAAGAAATGTTAATATGCATGTTGGGTGAAAATTCAGATTCTTTTTCATACCACTTACTAGGTCTATCATAACTTAATACAATCACTACCCTGGAGTAGAATTCTGCAAAGTTACTACTCTGGAGATATAGCAGCTACTGTTCAAAGTGGCTTTTTTCTGCATTTTTAAACTTATTTTTCCTACACCTGTCAACCCCCAAAAGGGCAGAAGAAAATATTTAAATGTCTCTGTACTTTGCATGCAAATCAGTTGGCTTGAAAATTGATTGCGGGGCTGTTGAATGCTCCTAAACCGCAGTCAAAAATTGTGTAAAAGGACAAAATGTGGAAAAACTGTGGAGTTTTATGAAAGTCAAAGCGCTTGTAAAGGGAATCCCATTAACTGCAGTTCCACATGTAAAAGCTCAAATTTTGCTGGGTGAGATGTTTACGGTAGAGTGTCGTTGATTTAAAAGCAGGCAGTCCTTTATGAAAACAGAATAAAGGCACTATGTTTTTACATATACATTTCACCTTGCCTTGCAAACAGTGGCAAGTGGGAGGGGCTAAAATTTCATAAAATCATAGAAGTGTAAGGCTGAACAGTACAGTTATCTAGTCCAATGTTTCTCAACCAGGGGTACATGTACCCTTGGGGTTACCCTGAGGTCTTCTAGGTGGTACATCAACTCATCTAGATATGTGCCTAATTTTACAACAGGCTACATAAACACTAGTAAAAGTCAGTACAATCTAAAACAGGTCAGCAACCTTTCCATAGCAAAATGCTGAAATTTGACCCCTGACGTCTGTGTACAGTCTGAGTGCTGGTGATACTTTTTAAAGGCATTAATAGTCTTACTTACAACAGCTTCATTAGTAAATAAATTAAGATGCAGAGCTTTACCGTTTAGGTGGTGGTTGGTACTGTTAGGTGGTCTTTTGTTAATCTGCAAGGTGGCATGGCTGTGAGCAAGCTCCCAGGTGCATGTGTGGGGAGGGGTGGGGCTGAGCTCCTACCTCACATGAGCCATGTCTACACGTGCACGCTACTTCGAAGTAGCGGCACTAACTTCGAAATAGCGCCCGTCACGGCTACACGCGTCGGGCGATATTTCGGAGTTAACTTCAACGTTAGGTGGTGAGACTTCGAAGTCGCCATCCTCATCAGGAGATGGGGATAGCGCCCTACTTCGACATTCAACGTCGAAGTAGGGACCGTGTAGTCATTGCGTGTCCCGCAACTTCGAAATAGTGGGGTCCGCCATGGCGGCCATCAGCTGAGGGGTTGAGAGACGCTCTCTCTCCAGCCCCTGCGGGGCTCTATGGTCACCGTGGGCAGCAGCCCTTAGCCCAGGGCTTCTGGCTGCTTCTGCGGCAGCTGGGGATCTATGCTGCAGGCACAGGGTCTGCAACCAGTTGTCGGCTCTGTGGATCTTGTGTTGTTTAGTGCAACTGTGTCTGGGAGGGGCCCTTTAAGAGAGCAGCTTGCTGTTGAGTCCGCCCTGTGACCCTGTCTGCAGCTGTGCCTGGCACCCTTATTTTGATGTGTGCTACTTTGGCGTGTAGACGTTCCCTCGCAGCGCCTATTTCGATGTGGTGCTGCGCAACGTCGAAGTTGAACATCGACGTTGCCAGCCCTGGAGGACGTGTAGACGTTACTCATCGAAATAGCCTATTTCGATGTAGGCTTCACGTGTAGACATAGCCATGGTGATGTAAATGGGCTTGTGTGCCACTCTGCACCCAAGTTCATTCAGACAATGATTTGTTTATACTGCTTCATATGCTTTATGCTGAAATGTAAGTACAATATTTCTATTCCAATTCATTTGTTTGATAATAAGATGGTGGAAAGTCAGCAAGTTTTCAGTAGTAGTCTTGGTTGATGCTTTTACATGTTTTTGTATGTAACTGGTTTTCACATGACGTGTAACATGGTGGTGTGCAAAAAAAATCTGACTCCTGAAAAGGGTACAGTAACCTGGAAAGGTTGAATGACACTTGTTTCAAGACATCAGATTACCTTAGGACTACATTTCTCAGCTGGTGCTATGCATCCATAGGAGAAGTCTGGGGGGTACTTATAATATTTGTAGAAGGGAATACTTTATAAAAAAAAAAGTTGGGAAACCCTCTCCAGCCCCTGAACTGAGGCAGGGCCAAGCATACCCCAGAGCTTCCCTTCCAACTATGTGTCCGACCTATGATGGGGATTCCACAACCTCTGTAGAAGCCTGTTCCAGTGCTTAACTATCTTTATACAATAGTTAGAAAGCTTTTCCTAGTATCTTACCTGCTTCCCTTCCTTTGATGCTCGTAATTATCTCAGGCAAGACACTTAACATCCCCCACCCTCACCCACCTCCTTCAGTTCTATGCACTTGATTTGTCAGTTTTTATTGCAATTTTTTGGACCTCTGTACTTGAAGATGTCAGTCTGTACTGGAAATGCTACTGATCTGATGAAGAGGGTCTGTCCCACGAAAGCTCATCACCAAATAAATCATTGTGTTAGTCTTTAAATTTCTATATTACTACTGTTTTGTTTTGTTAGATACAAACTAACACAGCTACCTCTCTGTCACGAAATCTCTCTTGTACATTAAGCCCATTACTTCTTGTTCTGCCTTCAGTGCCCATGGAGAACAATTGCACACCCTTAACATATTTGAAAACGGTGATCTGCTTCCCCCTCCCCATCCCCACCACACACATCTTGCTTAGTTTTTTTAACCTTTCCTCATAGGTCAGCTTTTCTAAATTTTTCATGACTTTATTGCTCTCCTCTGGATTCTCTCTAGTTCCTCCACCTCGTTCTTAGAGTGTGATGCCCAGAATCAGATACAGAACTCCAGTTGATGCCTCAATAGGGCCAAGGTGAACAGGACAATTATCTCTCACATCTTACACATGACACTGCTGTTTATCCACCCCACATTGTTAAGTATTTTGCACTTTCATCACATTGTTGACTCAATTTGTGAGCCATGGTAACACCAAATGGTACTGGAATTCCTTAGAGATATATTTCTCCTAATGCTAGGTGGAATTGTGTCAGAATATCAATACAGAATTTGGATCAGAGCCTCTGTTGTGAGACTAGGGGTGGTCAAATACCAGCCTGTAGACTGAACTCAGTCTACCAGGTCTGTTGCTGACAGGCGCCCACTTCTGTATTTACCTGTACCTCCACAGGTATCAGGAAATTTCAGCTCTTGTTGGCCACAGATTGCCCTTTGCGGCTAATGGGAGTGGCAGGAAGTGGTGTCCCAAACTGCGCCACTTCCCACCTCTCCTATTGGTCATGAACGGAAATCTGCAGCCAATGAGTGCTGCAGTTACACAATACCTGATGAGGTGCAGGTGAATACAGCAGCAGCATCTGACCGGGGTCCAACCCTGTCAGGCTGCTGCTTTTTTATTGCCTATCCCTGCTTTAGACCTGGAGGAGAGTTGAAAAAGGATTTTTCTGTCTTAACCACTTATCAGGAAAACTAAAGTTGCTATAGGGAGCTTCAGCAGCCTTCCTACTGAGGCAAACAGGCTGCCACATAAAATGTCAGCACGCTTACCTTCAGAGACCTTGAAGGCTGTCCTGATTTCATCACTTTATGAATACCTTTGGGGCAACACGCAGCCTAGATACCCATCCCCTCTTTCAGCACATATGTGCCAGGAGAGCTTTAAAATCCTGCAGTAATTTGTGCCTCCGACCACTGAGAAACATTTTCCAGTGTTCCCCTAGAGCCAGCACTTCCCCTGTGTATACCATGATTTTAAAATTTCCATGTATCTGTGTAAAACATCTAATTTATTGTAACTTCAGCTGACCAGGAATTTTTGAATAAATGTTTTTATCAGAAAATACTGATTCATCCAAACTGATTTTTTGCCACAAGTGACAGACCACTCCTCCAAATAGTCACCCAGCTCTGTGCTTCACAGCAAACTTCAATAGGGTGTTCTTACACCCCACATGGGAGCTGTAGCTACTGGGCCATTAACTTCAATGGGCTGGGTTTGTCTCCTGCTTTTTAAATTATTTTTTTCAAAAAGTCTCTTCCATTACATTGCCAAACAGAAAACCAGTTTGACAACCTCTGGAACGATCTTTTTGTTCAATTTTTGTACAGCTCCTAACACAACAGGGTCTTGGTCCTTGGCTGGGGCCCCAATGGTTGTACAAGTCATTAATAATAACAACCTCAGTTTTGTCATAAGGCCAGGCCTGTTCATGGCATCTGCAGTGTCTGAATGGCCAAGAAGATCCCTTTCTTCATTATAGGGTTTTGATATAGTCCTGTCTGGCAATATGCTTATATTTCTCACTGCTACATACAGATGCTAGTGATGCTGTTTGTATTAATTTAGAATTTACAGTATTTCTTGTTACAGTCTAGATTATCCAGTTTGCTGCAGGCCCATTACAGTTCAGTGAGTTTGTAATAATTTAGGGTTAGCTTTCCAATGGGGACTTGGTTAAGCAGATCTTAATTGCTCAATATATAAAACTTATTGCTACTGATTTTTTTCACAGTGATTAGTAAAAGTGAATCTTCTGAAAAGAGAATCAACAATTTCAGGGCATCTTCCCTATAGCATGTGTCCATGAGGCATGTTGATAGATACTTCATTTAATGTTATGATGTCTATTCATATGTAAAAGCAGTATCTTACAAGGATTCCCAGACAAAGAACCAATTTCCCCATAAAGACACTAAATATTATATTTAGCCACAGCGATGCCAAGCAAGTTGAAGAAATAATATATTGTATATGAAATTTCAGTTAAAAATCACATGGTATATGGATGCTACACGAATGGAACATTTCAACTTTGGGAAGCTACTTAGAATTAGATGGTCACTATACCTTCTGGCAGATCAGTCAGACAGATTTGTAAAAGGGGGAAATGGGGTATTGAGATGTTATGGTCCCATAGTTCCGGAAAAAGGTCGGGAATCAGAAGAAGAGGGTGCAAGTCTCCACTTGGATGCTGACTTGCTGCACGAGCTTGGGTAATTCCTTCTATGTATAGGTCTTTCTAAACGAAACTCACCTTGCTGTTGTTCTGAATCTCCACTTCTGAAATGGAGATCATCCTTTTCCATTCCTGCCTCATAAGCATGTTGTGAGGTTTCATCCAATGAACTTTTGGAGCTGTTTCGAAACCTCCAACAGAAGTCACTTAAATGCTGAAGAAAGAGAGAATTGAGATACAAGTTCAAAAAATACAAGCGATAAATCTCTGAACAAAATAACCATACTAACCTTATCTCTGTCCTTTTACTGCCATCTGCTAGATGCCATTTGAGACCTGCCAAGTGTATCATGCCATTGTTGTTAGCAGCAATATATGTATGAAGGTTTCATAGGTTATTTATACATTAATCCCGCACTGTTACAAATAAGGAAGTGAATTGTCAAAGCAACACTGTTTTAGAGGAATAAGTGGTGCATAGTGCAACCATGTTTCAAAGAAAATTTTTCACTTGTATCCCGTAACTAAATGTGTTTAGTGGAACGTGAATGAGTAACCCAGTACTTTTGGCACCGAATGGGTGTACAAGAGACATTATATTCTTGACCTTTACATCTCAGCAATTTTTAGTGGTGCTTACTTTGGGCATGGTAGTATTTTAATTGTATTATGGAATGAACTTGATGCAAGAGATGGCCCTCGAATGTGGTAGACATACTCCATAACATGCCGTGAGCATCTCTTGGCTCTTTAATGGGTTTTTCTATGGAGCCATGCAAAATTTGGTGATATGTGGTTAGATTTTTAGAAGCTCTCGTAACCAGTCCAGCTGTGCTTCTACCAGGGTCTCATGCAGCACTTTCCAATTTTTTTTTTTTGTGCCACTTCGTTTGCCTCCTGTGAGCAGTCTCACAAAGCCCCTGCCCGGATGAATGTGACAAGGCCATTAATGGAGAAGGGGCCAGCCTGGAAAGCAAGCCAACCTCAGCCTGGTGAGGAGGGGAAACCTGAGGAAGATCGGGACACTGGGGAGCAAGCTTCCCCTCTGCTCACCCCAAGCAGCAATAACACCTGTGCTCCATGGGGTGGGGAACACACTTCACATAGCAGTAGCATGTGTGTCCCACAGGGATGAGGACTCCTGGGTTGGAAGTGCACCCATCCTACACTTCCCCTGGGTCTGGTTTAGTGGATTGGGTACCAGACCGAGAGTTGGGAGACCTGCAGATTTAATTCTGGTGAATACTTAGGCAAGTCCTTTCAGCTCTCTGCATCTGTTTCCTCTCCTCCCCTTTGTCTTTTTCCTGTTGTGAGTGTAAGTCTGGTCAAACATCTTCTGTCAGAATTTGTTTTTTCTATTAAAAATTTGGTTTTTGAGAAACTGTTTTTTTTCACAAAATATCTACTTTCTGTGGAAAACTGTAAACTTTTGTACGCAATGGAACAAGCCAAAAATGAAGGGTTTTCAGTTTTTGGCTGAACGCACTGTGTACATGGGATTGCTGTGATGCACTCTGGCAGGACAGAAAGAGTGGAGGTCATGGTGCATTATGGGAGAGAGAGTCCAGCCATGAAGCATGACCCGTAGAGGAGAATGGGGACATGAGAGCCAGCCAAACTATAACTCTTGTGAGGCACTACAATGGCGTCTCCAAATCATAATTTTCATGGTTTCCATTTTATAATGATTAGTCACCATGTAGATGAAAATAAATTGTCTTCTTCAAAAACTCTTGGGCATAGGGAAGCTCTTTCCAACTAGCTGCAGAAGCTCAGATCCAGAGTGAAGTTCCCCTAAAGTATGGGGTTATTTGGATTGGTAGCTTTCATTTGGGGGCTGGTGGCATGTTTCATTATGAACAATTAACATGGGACTCCGCATCTTGATCTTGGGAAGATCAGTTGTAGAAAAACACGTTGATCCAGCTGCCTCTGGTCTAAGTAGTCAAACATGTCACTACATTCTCTAGGATTGGGAAGAAAAATACCTGGTTGTTAAGGGGCCCTTATTGACTTTATTTAATGCAAGACATATCCCACTGTGACCACAGAACATCATTTGTGCTGTCACTTCATTTTATTCCTCTTCTGTTATCTCCTTACATGCACTCACTGCCATTTGGTTGATGCTCAAGGGAGAAAGGCACAGGAAAACAGAGGAAAGAGTGGATTATCCTGAGCTTGCCTGTGCTATTAAACACTGCTGTACAGAATTAATTGTTTCTGTCACAGGAAACCCATGGATTGCCCTACCACAGTATGGGTGAAATTCATTATGGCTGCAAAGAATATTTCTAGCTGGGCTACTCTAAGCTCGGAAAGGTAGCCATGTTAGTCTGTAGCTTCACAAAAAACAAGCAGTCATGTAGCACCTTAAAGACTAACAATCTGGCTCACAACTAATTTAAAACCTCTGTGAATTGTTTTGTTAACGTCCTTTAAAGTTTGTACTATGGAGGATTCTATTTAACAGGCTGAACGTTTGTCAATGTAAGGCTTTTTAAAAAAATCCAGTTGATTTTTGGGGGGATTCAAAATAAGGGGGGAGCATTTAGAAATTATGGCATTTAGGATTTACTCTGGAAGATATAAATATATTCCAGATTTTATCTATCCACAAGCGATGTCTCCATTAGCACTTTGAGAGGATTGGATGGCTTGAGGTTTATAACTGTGGCTAACTTATCTTCAACAAGCACCACTGAATCTGATGAAAAATGCTCTTAAGGACATCTGGATGAGATACAATGACCACAAGCTTTGCTAGTGTTATTATCTTCCCAATTTGGCAAATAGATGAAATGTACTTTAAGTATTGAAAAATACTGCAATTGTATAATTAGTGGCTCCCACATGCGTTATCAACAAAAAAACTGGAGTTAAGAGGACCACAAAGCTGGCGGGAGGGTTATCTCTTGAAAGTATCTGTTTATTCTGTTTTGTGCCATCGGTTCCTCATATGAAAACATTAATTTATCTCCTAAAGTGCTCGTCTTGTTCTTAATTACTTCTAATCGCAAGAAGTGCAACTATTTCATAAATAACGAGAAGTCCTGTGGTATCTTGTAGACCAACAGATTTTCTGGAGCATAAGCTTTTTGTGGGCATGCATCTAACGAGGTGGTACTACTCCAGGACTACTCATTGTTTTTGTAGATACAGACTAACATGGCTACCCATCTGATACTTATCAACTATTTCATGTTATCCTGAAAGCATCTGGAAAAGTGGTGGCTAGCTATGTGTCATCAGTTTGAGGGAAATGTGTCTCCATGTGAGGTCTGAGGTTACTTTAAGTATACGCATAACGTCATTGGGCTGGTAGCACAGAAGTAGTACATTTCTGGCATGGGTAGATGTGAGACTGTTGGATTATTTGGCAGTTGAGAATTTGACCAGTTTACCAAACTAGACCTTAGTTATGTTTCCATTTGAGTCCTTGGCATACTGTAGGGTTGCCAGGTGTTCATTTTTTTTACTAGAACACCTGGAAGCTGGCATCTCCAGTTGGTACCACCAGCCAGACCATTAAAAGTCCAGTCCAGAGACACAGTGGAGGCCTGAGGCTAATGCAAGTTGCCTATTGGCCTTGGCTCCCAGAAGTGGCTGCGAGGTCCCAAGATCCTCTAGGCTCAGAGGCCTCCAAGGAGGCTTTGCAGACTTCCCTCACATGCTCAGGCACCATCCCTACAGCTCCCATTGGATGGAAACTACAACCAATGGGAGCTACCAATGGGACCTCTAGAGGTGGCACCTGCAGGCATAAGGCTACAGCTGACACCTGAAGGCATAAGGCTCCAGATGGATTGGTGGAGCCTCCTTGGCTGCCCGCCATATACCTAAGGCTGCAGGGACCTGGCTGCCACTTCCTGAGAGGTATGGAAGGTGGTACCAGGATCCTGTGCCCCCAATCTCCTGGCCTAGCCTGGATTCCCCTCCCATACCCTGCAATAGCCTGTACCTCTGCACCCTCCACATCCCAATCCCTTGCCCCAGCCTGGAGACTCCCTCCTGCCTCCCATACCCCTCATTTCTAGTCCTGCCCCAGAGGCCTCACCAATAGATGGAGCCCATACCTCCTCCTGTACTCTTAAGCCCCAGTCTACACTCTAGACCCCTCATCCCTGGTCCCTCATCCCCAGCTAGAGCACTTAACCTCCCCTCCTGCTCCAGCCTAGAACCCTCCCCTCTCCCTGAATCTCTCATTTTTTGGTCCCACTTGGAGCCCGCACACCCAGCCCTGATCCCAAATCTGCAACATACCCCAGCCCCACGCTCTTTCCTGCATCCCAAACCCATCAGCTCCATCCAGACCCTGCACTCACAGCCAGAGCGCTCACCCCTTCCCACACCCCAACTCCCTGTCCCAGCCCAGTGAAAGTGAGTGAGGGTGTGGAAGGAGGAGAGTGAGAGATGGATGGATGAGGAAGGCGCAATCAGGGAGTGGAGCCTAGAGAAGGAATGGGGCAGTGATGTGGCCTCAGGGAAGGGGCAGGTCTGGGAGAGGTACTGGTGTTTAGTTTTGTGCGTTTGCAGCAACCCTATGTATGTGAATGTACACCCACCCATACACACACATGCACGCACACAAAATGTGTGGTTCCTGCCCTCTTGAATCACAGGTTCCACTGGAGCAGGAATTATAACCATGCCAATAGGCAACGTGAATGCTGCTTCCTGTGCATTCACATGGGAGTGGCCAATTGGGAAAACACGTGGGATGTATTTCTTGCCTGTAGCCCAGGAGGTATCGTAAGGAGATTCAGAGCATGCAGGATCCATTTCTTCAGTGGACCAGTCTTTTTTTACTTTTTCCTCCATCTGTGCTCAGGATGCAGCAAGACTACACCAGCAAAACTCTGCAGTGGTGCTTTCAGAACAAGCAGCTGCACACTAAACCCATCAGGGTCATCCAGAGGGGATGGCGGGACCTGCGGCACCCCCTTTCCCCACTGCTCCAGGCCCATGGCCCAAGAGGGCTCCACCACACCCCTGCTCTGCCCCTGCCTGGCCCCGGTGCAGCAGGGCAGAGAAGGCTGCTGCTCCCATCACCCACATGGTGAGGGTACGGGGGGCATGGGGAAGGGAAGCAACTCCTGCTGCATTTGCCTTCCAGCCCTTGGGCCCAGGGCAGCCACTTCACTTCATTCTATGGACAGGATTGCTCTCTTATGCATTTTGCATATACAAAGGCAAACTGGCAAGTGAAGTGTTGGGTTCTGAGACAGCAAATTCAGCATCCATTTAGACCAAATTCTGTCCTGGAACATGCACACACAATTCCTCTGGATTTTGAAGGGGGTTGCATGCATACCTCTGAGGGTAGCATTGGATCCTTACTGTTTCCTGTCTTTTCCATCATTCTGGTTGCTTCCCTCCTAACTTTTATTTCTCCTATTCTGTTACCTTTACAGCAATGTTGGTGTAGTTAGTGCAAATTGCTCCATAAGGATACTTCTCTGAGCTGGATTGTTTACAAGTCTACAAGTCTGTTTCTTGAAAATCACTGAAGTGCAGCATAACAAAACAAAATAGAGAGAATTGCCTTTTTATTTTGTTCACTGTGTATTTAACAGGTAACTGATGCAACTGCATTAAAAATGTAGCAACACTAACAGTTTTGTCTATGGATAATTGCAGTTCGCAAGGATCTCCTGTGATTCATTCCATAGGTGCAGGCAACCTGGCTGTGGATAGAAGCATGTCTCTAAATAAAAGCAAATATGTGTGTGATTTTTTTTTAGAAAAGCTACAGTATTCTAGATACAATTTGAGCATGAGGCTCCTGTCTCCCTAGGTCTCTGCCTTTGAGTTTTATCCTCTGTGCAGCTAATGAAAAATCACCTGATACTTCAGTGCAACAAATCACTTAGAAACAGCTAGTAAACTAAAGATCAATTTTTTTAAACCACTGATTCCCACCAGTACAGTCTGGTCCTGACCCCCTCCAGTAAAGCACATGCAGTCTTGTTAGGCTTACTCTGTCTGTGATGAATGATTCAATCAGCAGCTGCTGCCTCACTGGTGCCTGTTTTACTGCCAATTTCAAACCAACTCTTTGCTTTGTAAGGTAGCAGCCTGTTCTTCTCCTGTGCAAAGGGAATGGGGAGACAATGGTGGCTGTTTTTGTATGAAACCTTTGTTTTTACCTCATTGGCAGAATCATGGAATCCTAGGACTAGAAGAGACCTTGAGAGGCCATCAACTCCAGCCCCCTGCTCTAATGACAGGACCAAGTACTATCTAAGCTATCCCTGATAGACATCTATCTAACCAACCTGTTCTTAAATATTGCCAGCAATGAAGATTCAGCAGCCTCCCATAATTGGAGATGCACATCTCCTAGAGCTGACTTTGGGAGGTCATCTAGTCTAGTCCCCTTCCTGCAGGGCCAGGCACCATCCCTGACAGCTATTTGCCCTAATCAGCCTCCTCAAGGATTAAACTCACAGCCCTGGGTTTAACAGGGCAACACACAAGCCACTAAGCTCTCCCTTCCCCTGTTATTGAGTCCAGTCCCCTGCCCTCTTGGCAGGGCCAAGCTCCATCCTTTTTTTTTTTTTTAAAAAAAAACAACAGATCCCTAAATGGCCCCTTTAAGAATTGAACTCACAACCCTAGAGTTAGCAGGCCAATACTCACACCAGCAAGCTATACCCACCTACTACCTTCCCACTAGAATGCTATAATTGGAAGGGACCTTGCGAGGTCACTGAGTCCAGTCCCCTGCACTCATGGCAGGATTAAGTATCATCAGGATCATCCCTGACAGACATTTAGCTGCCGTGCTCTGAAATGTCTCTAATGATGGAGGTTCCACAACTTCCCTAGGCAATTTATTCCCATGCTTAACTACCCAGCCAGTAAGGAAGTTTTTCCTAATTCTCAGCCCTATTTCAAAATAAGATATTTTGAAATAAATACTTTGAAAACTCTTATTTCAAAATAACATACCCACACACAAAATACATTTTGGAATAGCACTAGCTATTTTGAAATAACATTTCTGGTCCATGGCACTATTTTGAAATAGTGCCACTGGAGCCCAATATGGCCTATTTCAGAATAGGCTGATCCTCAGGGAATGAGGTTTACCACAATCGAAATAATGCACCCATTATTTCGAATGTATTTCAAATCAGCATGTGCGTCATTTAGACAATGCCAAAGTTATTTCGAAATAACTGCTGTTATTCCAAGATAACTTGACCGTGTAGACATAGCCCAACTTAAATCATCTGTGCTGCAATTTAAGCCCATTATTTCTTGTCCTAGCCTCAGAGGTTAAGGAAAATAATTTTTCTCCCTCCTCCGTCCAACACCCTTTTCGATTGTTAAAAGCTGTTATCGTGTCCCCACTCAGCTGTCTCTTTTCCAAACTAAACAAACCTAATTCTTTCAATTGTCCCTTAGAGGTCAGGTTTTCTAGATCTTTAATCATTTTTGATGCTATTCTGTTCCCCTCCTCCAATTTTCCCACGTCTTTTCTGAAAAGTGGTACCCAGAACTGGACATGATACTCCAGTTGAGGCACAATTTTTTTTTCAACATTTCACAGTGTCGACTCATATTTAGTTTGTGGTCCACTATGCCCCCTAGATCTCTTTCTGCATACTCCTTCCTAGACAGTCACTTTCACTGTTGTATTTTTTTGCCCCGTGCTTATTGAAAACTAAATCTTATTCTTCTTTTAGACCATCAGTGCTTTTCATAAACTACATCCCATTATAAAAGACATACCATTTATTATTGGTAACCTTAGAGCACCTTTAAGCTCACCTATCTCTCTCTTTTGTGTTGTGATGGAGTGGGGGATACCTCTGTGTGTGTGTGTGTGTGTGTGTGTGTGTGTGTGTGTCTAACAGAGGGTGTGAGGCTCCTGCTGAGGGTAACCCTGACGACCAGGTAACACCTTTGTACTGCAGACAAAGGAGGAGGTGGAGCCTGAGGGGTTTGAATTGGAACTGGGAGTTGGAAAGCAGTGAGTCTGGGCTGGGAGAGAGAGAGAGACAAAGGAGGGGGCAAGGCCCCAGCTCTGGGGGCCCCTCGGGGCCTCCTCTCCCCAGCATGGATTGGACTGGCTGTCTCTGCCTGCTGTACTGACTCCTGTGTACGATGCTGTGTCCTGTCAGCTAATAAACCTGCTGTTTTCCTGCTGAGTGAGAGACTCTCCTGCCTGCGGACAGGGTGCAGAGCTTGGGGGACCCCAAAACCCATCACATGTGTACACCTAAAAGAGAGAGAAATGATATATTTTCTATCTGATTTTGACTGAGTTTGGTCCTGCTTAGCTTGCAAGATGTAAGTTCTTAGTCCCCCCTGCTATTACTGCCCACTATCATTCCTTGCTTTGTTCAATAATTTCCTAATCACCAGCATACCAGCCTTTCTTTCTACACTGGACTGGTTTCCTAGTTTCACATTCCTTCCTTGGTGGGTGCTTGTCCCCATCAGAATAGCCACATTTTGGAATTAGGTACCAGTGTAAGATTTAAGGCTTTGAAAGGCAGTCCCAAATCCCTTTGCCTTCTTGAATGCCTAGCTATTATGTACTAGGGTGAACATTACCATCATGCAGAAAGCCAGCAAAAGTCCTACTTAAGTCCATCAAAGAAAGCGTAAGTAGGATTGGGTGCATTCATCTAATGGTGGTCCTTAGTTCAGTGGTATGTTTCACCCCAGACCTTCTCCTACTGCCATTTAAATACATGCCCCTGTTCCCATGGATATCAGTGATGCAAGATCAAGCTCTGTATCTTTCTACCTTAGCTCAACTAGCACTGGAATTAATATTTATGCTTTCACATGTATGTATGTTGGAGCTGCTTGTAAACTATTCAATTGAAATGAGTTTTGGATGGGGCGACAATAACCCCAAACCATGGCGTTGCAAGAATATAGATTGTTTAAAAGTATCATTTGAGAAGTCAGCTGAAATGCTCCATGTTATATAGCAGATAGATGGGCAGGAAAGCAGTTTTTTAGGGGCTACTAAAAATAATTGTTAGTCCATTCACAATCTTGACTGAGCATCATCTGAGTTAAGTTCTCTCTCCAGCATTTTTGGAAAGCAGCTTGTGATTGACTATTTAATGAAGCAGAAAGTGGAGCCAGGTTGTATAAGAGGAGAATAGCAAAATGAAATGAAATCTCATTGCACACAAGGAAAGGAAAAAAAGTAACTTTCAAACTCTTGTTCTTCAGATATCATAATTTAAATGCAAATGGGAGCTTCAGCCACATAGAAATAAAAAGCTCCCCCTGCCGCACCTCCCAGGAAAACAATAATGAGGGAAAATTTAAGTCATTTCATTTTCATAATAAAAGAATGTTTTTAAAATTTCAGAGAATGATGATGAAGTCTGGTGTTTATTTATTTATTTTTGTGATTTTGATTATTTTTGTCTCTCTGTGTTTGGCTTTGTGGCTTCTAAACATGCATCACAAAGATGAACTCAGTGCTTGCTAGAGACAGAATACTTGTATTTTTTTCTTAGATGTCTGGTACTGTGACCACACATTGTGCTTCTGGTGAGTTCCAGGGCCTGATCCAAATCCTGTTGAATTCAATGGATGAGTGCCTATTGATATCAGTAGGAGCTGGGTCTTGCCCCAGGAAAGCACCTTTTTCTGGACTGGTGGAGCTGGCAGCCTGACATTCATTGCTCATGGAAATGTCTCTTGGCATTTGTTGTACTTGAACAGTGTGTGCCAGTCAGGGACTGGCGGCAGTTGGAGAGAAATCACTGACTTTAGCATCATTACAAGGGAACTAATTATGTAAAGATGGACATGATGGTTCTTGAACAAGAATTCCAGGCAAACACATGCTTTCCATCAATACTTATGAGCCATCTCTGCTTTTACACCAACTGAGAATCCAACCCAGGCCATAAAGTGTGGTTAGTGCAAGGTCCCAGAATGCAAATGGAATAGATTGCAGAGTTGTATTTCTGGTCACATCTTTATTTGTACAATCCACTTCCTGACATCAATATCATGGAACTGTGTTTAGTGGATTTCTACATAGCAGTTCCTCACTTGCAAAAATAAATAAATACATAAAGTCCTTTTTTTTTTAAATCGTTTCTCTATATGGAGATCCCAAATGTATTCTTGATAGTAATGATTGTACTTTGCACTTCCGTAATATATTTCATCTGAACATTTTAACCAATTTCATGAAGGCCACGTCTACACAGCATTCCTCTCCCGGGAGAGGAGTGCCAATGAGGGGACTCAACATTGCAAATGAAGTGCTGATATACAAATCTTGTGCGTCATTTGCATGATCGCATTATCAGGAGAGATTTTGGTGAAGAAAGCAGATATCTAGATGGGGTTTTGTTGGTGAAAACCCCCTTTCTCAACAGAACCCTTATCCCTGAAAAAAGTGAAGTATAAGGGTTCTGTCAAAAAAGGGGGTTTTTGCAAACAGAACCCCGTCTAAACGGCTGGGTTTTTTCCCCCAAAAATCTCTCCTGACAACACAATCGTGAGATTATGCAAATTAAGCATGAGATTTGTAAATCAGCACTTCGTTTACAATGTCAAGTCCCCTCATTTGCATTCCTCGCCCATGAGAAGAATGCCAGATAGACATGGCCAAATATAATAATGAATTCAGCCTCAAAACACTCATTCCATTGATCATACTCAAGCATGTGTTTGTGTGCATGTTTATGGCTGTGGTGATATCCATGTGGTAAATTGCTTTTATAACAGTACCTGGGGAACCTTATGTGTCCATTTTCCCCTAGTCTGTTTCACCTGAAACTTTCTCCCATTCCAAACCTCTGAGCAGCTTCCGACTTTCCTTTAGACTTACGTCAATCCACCCCAAAAATGTTTTTACTCCTCAAGCATTACACTGATATTTTCGTATAGGGTTAATCATTTGTTGGAAACAACAAGTCAATAGGTTGCTTATAATAATGGCTTATAACCATTATTAAAACCATACAGATCAAATACTACTCATGTTTGTAACATGCTTAGAACATCTATTATTTTTAACACTTTATAAACTGTGTATAAATTAAACCTTAATATAAAATGTAACTATGATTTGCATCGTGAAAAAGACATATTCTGCAAGCTAAATACCTAGTCAATTTAATGGACTTCCATCATGGATAAATTTGGCTTTCTGTGCTCATGTTTGAAATCCACGTCAAAGAGGTAGGCTAGACTTTACCCTCATGTTGCTAGCTGATTTTTGTGTCTTTCTGGCAGAAGAATAAACAATAATTAGCCATTCAACCATATGAAAGACCTAATGAATATGGTGAAAATATTTAAATACGTGGCATAGGGCCCTTTATGTGGCTAGCCTTGATTAAAATTACAATATTGCTAATCACATTTATTTTTAATTCTAGCTACAATTATATCTAAACTTATTTAGTGCCAGCCTGGATGTGTTTTTTTAAGAATAGAGTGTATTCATGTCAAAAGATGTTAATTACTTCAAGAAACATTGTTTACTGTCAGAAACCACAGTGGGGTGGTTGGATCTGGTAGTTGGAGCCAGGGGTCAGAGCCGGAATCAAGAGTCGAGAGCGGAGTTAGAGCAGCCCTAGGGACAGAGATGGAAAGAGAGCAGGGCTAGAGCAGGCTAAGGTGTGGGGAGTCTGTTGCCACCATCAAGTGGTAGAGTTCTAAGTCCTGGAGTGATGTTGTGTAGACTGAGTTTAGGTCTATAATAGCCAGGGGAGTCAATTTTAGATACGCAGTTCTATCTACGGCAATTGAGTAGCTAGAATCAACATACTTGAAGTCAACTTACCTGACTGTCTTCGCTGAGGACGGTCAATGGGAGCGTTTCTATCGTGAGGTGTACAGGGGTCAGTTGCTGACCTCAGACAGATCTATTTTATGTGTCTCTACAAGGTGCACGAAATCGAACTCTGGAAGATCGACCTTGACCAGGTCAGTCTTTCTGGAAGTGTAGACATACCCTGAGCTGCAGTTCCTCCTGTGAGGCACCTGTCCTTATAAACCAGACCCTGGCTTGGGAATTGGCTGGCACCTGAGACACTCATCATCTTACTTTGTTGCTGTCCCTCCTAACAAGGTAAGAAGATGACAACACTCAAAGATGGCCATCACTGATTACATTGTATAGATATATATACTGTATTGCCTCCATTTTGCTTTTCTCCCTCTTCCATATTGCTACGTTGCTAGACTTTACTTTTCACATTAACTACGATGGTTTCCCTTTATGAAGCCAGCAGGGTTTTCTTTGCTGTGAAAATGAGTGGTTCAATTACCCTCCTACTAATGGATAAAACGTAATTAACATTGTCTTGAGGCTCATTTTCATTTATGCTGCCATTCCTCATAAGCTGAGCATCATTCTCAGGAAGAAGTCAATGTGTCACTTTTATTAGCCCAGTTTGCTCTTTAACATCAAGAAAATTAATTCAAGATACATTAACGTACTTAACTTCAAATACGATGAAATTATCTGATGACTGAACATCTCTCTGACATGTCCTTTATGAAGTCACGCAGTTTGGGAATGGGTGTACTTGATAAATGAGATCATATTTACACGTGTGCATTTTATGCAAATGACAGCGTTAGAAAAAGCTGTGCAAAGCCCGTTGCTGTCCACAAGACTGTCAGGACTTACAAATACAAAATTTTTTTTTGACTTTTTTCCCATCACATGCTGTCTGCAAATTTTAAAATTGTGTGATTTTATGTAATTTTAGGCACCTGAAAAATATTGCTAATTTATTCTCAGTTTTTACTTTGCAGTCACAGAAGAATCTGAAGCAAAAAATGGAAAAAATCATTTAAAATCCAAAACTGCTCAAATGGCTGGAAATGCTCCCATTGACTTCAATGGGGCTTGGATCAGGCTACATAGCTGGGATACAGCCAAAAACAAATGTCTTAATCACATGCTGGATCAGGGCCTTAGGCA
Source organism: Carettochelys insculpta (assembly GCF_033958435.1). Lineage (NCBI taxonomy): Eukaryota > Metazoa > Chordata > Testudines > Carettochelyidae > Carettochelys > Carettochelys insculpta. The sequence goes on from NC_134154.1 coordinate 20,932,929, forward strand.
GCTTGTACCATTCATATAATCTTCAGTGTCCAGACCGTCCTTACATCACTGTGATTCCTGAGAATTCACCACTTCCACTGGGATTTTGTTGGCACATAGACTATCTGTAAGAGGGTCCCCCTTTGTGAGCCAGGGATGCTGTGAAAGGTCTTTGCCTGACTCTCTCCAAGGCTATGGGGCTAGGATCTGACTAGCCCTGTACAGGATGTATCAGTTCTTGGGTTAGGCTTGTGGCCAGTCTTTGGCCAATGGGCCTGGGTAGGGGTCTGTCATCTGTGGCTCCAGAGACACATTCAACTCTTTAAGGACTTCTTTGTGGCTCCCAACACTATAACTGCAAAGTTTAAATAAATAAATAAATAAATAAATAAAAGCCCTCATTATTTTCGATAAACTGCGAACCTCTAAAAGCCCAAGAATGAGCAACTCATATGTAAATGGCAAACAATATGTGGTCTCAAAACATTAGATAACTCCTCCTTTAATATGTGCAGGGCATTGTGGGATATGATACTATATCTGTGTTTTGATCATGTTGCTAATAAAGTCTTGATTTCGAAGAGGAAAAGGAAGCTTGCGGCATTCCTGCTGTGAAGGGCAACACACATTTTAAAAAAGAAAACGGAAATTAAACATGAATTGAAGTTGGCATAAAGAAAGTGCGGTTGGAGTGGCTTCCAAAAAAGGGGAAAATCGAAGATGAAACAGGATTTCAAACTTAATGGGCACGATCCTTTGCATTTTTATCAGGTTCTGTCGGGCTCCCTTTATGTCTCATTGGCCGACAACAAAAAAGGCAACCTCGAAAGGCATTTAAAAAAAAAAAAACACTGCTTTTGGCACAGTATCCAGCTGGGGATGCCAAAAAAAGAGGTGAAGAAGCTGCTACACAAAGCAGAACAAGTCTGGATTTCTATGTTCAATTCTTCCACAACTCCACACAGACTGACATTATATGCAAACAATACCAAAAGAGACACAATCTCAACTATTCTGAACGCTATCCTATCCAGAGTCTCAAAAATAACCCAAACATTAGAATCAAACTAATTGACAAAGGGGTTGCTGTTGTCATCATGAATAAATCAGATTATGAACAGGAGGCAGCCAGACTACTCTCCAGCACCACATTTTAAAGACCTCTCTCTTCTGATCCCACTTTGGAATTCCAAAAGAAACTATACCAACTATTTAAGGAACTCCCTGCTTCTACCCAGGACCTTATTCACTCAGACACGCCATTTGAACCCTGACCTGGATTATTCTCTTTACTTCCCAAAATCCTCAAACCTGGAAACCCTGGACACCCTATCATTTCGGGAATTGGCACCCTTACTACCGGACTATCCAGTTATATAGACTCCTTCCTCAAACCCTATGCCACCAACACCCCCAGCTATCTCCGAGACACTGCTGACTTCCATTTATAACAATTTTTCTGATTAGTCAACCCTGATAACAGTTGTTGGATCTCTGTACTTTATATATTGAATCTGTTCTGGTAAGACTGTGATCTGAAGATCCCACAAAAGCTCATCACCGAATAAATTTATTTTGTTAGTCTTTAAAGTGCTACATGAGTGCTCTTTTGTCTGGTACTCACTAAAGTAAATTTTAAGAGTACAGACTAACACGGCTATCTCTCTGTCACTACTCAGAGCAAAGTAAGAACATGTTTGCTAAATAAGTGAAATCACAAGTAGCATAACTATGGCTAGTTTTGTGGCAACTGAAGAGATTGTGAAATGAGGAGAGGTGTTCACAGATGGTGAATATATAAAAGAGGACTTTATCAAAGTATCAGAGCTGCTTTACAGTGATTTCAAAAACAAAAACAAAATTATTCAGAATCTAGCATCCTCCAGAGAGAGTGAGAGTTTGGGGGTGGAAGTCAGGAAGGTGCTGGTACAAACACACACATGTAAACTGTGAGGAAATAGAATATGTAGAAAGTTTGTGAATGTCCTCCAGTAAACATATATCACATTACAAATCATTGTGTGTGCACTGTTCTAAAAAGAGGAGTTACAAAAAGTATGGTTTGATATTATGTGTTAAGGACCATCTCGTATTCACATGCCTCGTGGCTCCTGAAGTATCGTTTTGTTTACTGAATTTGAAAAAATGGCCCTTCTTGCTATTTTGGTTGCCAGCTCCTGGGTCTGGGCTTTTCCCAGGTCTAAATTCATCTCACACTCAGAGCCATCCAAATAGCTGCTGGTCTCCCAGATAGTATAGAAATCCGCTTGGATCGAGCTCATGAGAGGAACTGCTGGGCCTTAGCCCAGCAGCTTCTTTAATACTAGGCTGCTGGGTCCTGATTGGCTGCCACAGAGATAGCCACTCTGTCCTGCTGGGGGCACCTTTCTTCTGCTCCTCTTGCTAGGATGGGTTGTGGCAAGGCCTCTGGCTTCCTGTAGGGGGCATCAGGGCTTAGTCCACCCCATCACACCATCATGACTAATTGTTTCCTAGTGTTCCATCTAAATGTTCCATTGCTCACTTTCATCCAAATGCGCCTAGCTATAGGCCTTTGCAGCTCCCCTAAACAATTCCTCTTTTCCTGGGTGAGGGACTATATATTATTCAAGTCCATCACCAAGGAGCATAAAATAATAGTTTCCTGCTATGGAAGATCCTTTGTTATAAACAAGAAATATGTACCTGTCAGATGGCTATTGCAAATGCTTCCCAGCAACCATTCTGATTGCAGCTTTCGTTGACAATGATTCAGCAGCATCTTGGGTTAATTCTTGAACCTATTTCCCCTTAATGCAGAATTATGGCCAAACAGTGGACCTTCCTCCAATATGAATCAATCTGCCGCTAAGAATGCATTTTTTTCTGTTCCCAAGGACAAAACAGGAAGTAATGCATTAGAGCCCTCCTAAATCTCTCGCCGCTCCAGCAACGGTTCCTTGTGACTGGAATATTTGTTTTCTTGGTGCGGTGGAAGGTAAATTACCAGTGTAACAAATTGCCTCTGGAACATGTGCAAGGAACTAAGTGGGTGGGCGGGGGAGGGGATTGTCCGTCAAAAATAAATCTGTGGCATTAAACCGGGAAACCTGTAATAAGATCTAACACAGTCATGAGAAGACAGTGTAGTGCAACTCCAGAGGGAGTGCCCCCTACCAGCAGCAAGAGCCTGCTGCCTGTCATTGAGCCAGTGCAAAGGTGAGGCAGAGATAGGGTGTGTTACCTTATTTCCACCAGAATCCACCCCAGGGTTACACTCAGATGTATTTTATTAACTGCCACTCGTGCATTAAAGAATAAAGTGGAACGCTTTCAGGCACACACCCACACACCCTTATAGTTCACACAGGTGAACTCACACAGGCAAAGAGTTACATAGAAACAGTGGAGGAAGCCAAGGCCTAGTGGGTCCGGTGTGTCTGCCTGCAGTCACAAATCCAGGGCGGCGACCTGATTGTATGACCCCTTGTCAGCTTTTCTCTCCTGTCAGTGTAGTACTCAGGAGCAGCCAGTACGGTAAACCCTCGATTCTACGGACTCTGATTTAGTGGCCTTCAGGAGCCGTGGATGTCCGCCAGCCCCCTGTTTTCTCCTGAAGTCCACCAAATCCACCTCCCCAAGAATGTACGTAAATGCCACTAACTGGAGCCACCAGAGTGGCTGGAGATGCTGCCACTGGAGGAGCTACTGTGGCTGGAGAAGCCACCACAGCTGGAGTCTCCATCGGGTGGAGCAGCTGGAGGAGCCTGCACCATGGCTGGATGAGCCGCTGCCACCATCATCACTGGAGCCACCATGCACTCCTCCCACCAGGGGTAGGATGCATACGCGGGCAGGTGGGAGGAGCTCATGGCAGCTCCAGTGGTGGCAGTTCAGGCCATGGTGGGGACAGTGGTGGCAGCTCTGGTGAGTTGCCCATTTATTGGGGGAGGTGGCTGGGGAAGCATGGCTGGTGGGGGGTTGTGCTATGGGAAATACAGCAAACCCTCACATTCAGTGGACTTTCAAGATTAACAGACACCTCTCCACCCCATAAATCCATTAAATTGAAGGTTTACTGTACCACCCATCCTGGTAAGACTCACTCCTGCAGAGTGGTGATGGCAAGAACTCCAACCCTATAACTTCACATTCATCTTCTTGTATGTTTCAGTCCATAGCTCTTGCCCTGTTGGCCGGGGGGAGCAAAAGTTGTTTGCAGAGCTGGAGTAATTATTTTGCAGAAAAAGTCCTGTTGCCTTGAATTATCCTGCATAGCTGTGTGAATGCTTTGCGGCTTCTTTGAGAAAAAAATGGGTGTTGTTTTTTTTTTTTTAAATGAGTGTAGAAAAGACCTGAGTCTCAAAATGTTGACCAGCTCTCATGAAAGCCTCTCTTCAGATGGGATTTTTAAACAAAGCCTTGTCTCCATCAGATTTCATTGGGGCTGGCACCAGCGAAACAAAAATACAAGTACAACAAAGAATATGTTTCCTTGTCATGGTCAAACTTGACTTCCCACCATGTTTTCAAGTTAATTTTCCTTTGTCTAGTCAAGCTGGCAAACAAGCTGGGAAAGCTCCAGGACAAGTTAACGTTATTTAGTGTGAAGCGGTCATCCCTAAACTAGTGATTGCGTGGTATGATCGAAAGGGTCTGCCCTAGCTCTCTCTTTATTTAGCAGTGATCTGTGGACAGGGTCATCAAAAGTTAATCAGTGTGACAATAATTCATAGTTCAATGAAAGTGAAGACGCCAAGAAGGGTACATGTAGGGCAGCCAATTTTTTAGCTGACATTTTCATGGGGTTGTTTGGATGTGTGGATATCTTCAAGTACTTCTAAGTGGATTAGCTTTTCCAATGACATGAGCAGTTCCAGTTCAGGCTATTTCAGTGGTTCAGCTGCAACTGTGACCACAAGGGAGGGTTTTAGTCAGGTGTGTCCCCAGTCTCTTTAGTGGGACTCACAGCACTACATCCCATGCCATACTTGAGAAGTGGATGGCTCTGTCTCAGGGTGTGGATTGAATTTAGTGTATCTAATTCATGTTGCTGAGTAGATCCATTCAGCACTCAGGATGGGGAATGAAGAACCGTGAACTTTATTTTCTGAGCCAAAGGTCTGATCCAAAGCCCAATGAAATCAGTGAGGGTCTTGCTATTATATGACTTAGGGAATTAGGTTCCAAAGCAGGCGTGGGGAGAGGAGGAGAAGAGAGATTCCGTAGTTCCTGGAAAAGATGACAGTAGCACACTACAGCCCTAGTGCAATCTGCCAATGGAAAAATGTATATCAGAAAATCAGACTGTTTTGGATCCATGAGGAGGCTCTGGGATGTCATGGGGAACATGAAGACCAACTGAGAATGGAACCTTCCTTGCAATGGATGCTGTAAATAAGTTTGAGCAAAAAACTGACTGTCCGTGGCCTGAATTTCTGCAAAATGCAGCAAACGCCCCCAGGTCCACTGTGTGAAAGCAGTACCCCCTAAGCCTATGAAGTGCAGTGGGATCTTCTGCACCTCTTCCTCTCACAGACAAGGTTTTAGCTGTGACCCCCCCCCCAAATTTGCACCTGCACCTAACTGTATGTGTCTGGGAATAGTAGAAGAGGAGGTAACAGAACAGGAGTAATTTAGATGAGAGGGCCAGGTAGTTCCACTTGTGACTTCAGCTTCTTAGCAAAAAAGGTATAATATTAGTTAGAAATGTGATTCAGACACTGAGGCTATGTCTACACTTAACCCAGGAGGTCGATGGCTGCTATGCAATTTTTGGTATGCCAATTGCGTATCAAAAATTGACCTTGCAGCCATCAACTTCTGCGACTGTCTTCAGGGCAGAAGGTCAACAAGAGCACTCCTCCCATCAACCTTCCTTAATCCTCGAAGCTTGCGAGGAGTTCTGGAGCCAGCGTTGATCCCAGAATGCATCATTTCGCACATGCGCGAACAGCACCCCGCAAGCTCAAACATAAGCGGCTGATCTTCCATAGTCCGTGCAGATGACCCGAGTTAGTAAAGAGCGAAACCCTGCCTTAACTTCAAGTATGTTGACCTCAGTGAGACATTTCACATGCTCGAAGCTAAGTATGTGCTTTGCTGGACTGGGACTTAAAGGGGCAAAGTTTGAGAAGACCAGCAGAGACAGCAAATCATTCTTGAAGACAGTGTTCAGTTCACACCACAACACCAGACTGTTGTCTCTACCTCCCTCCCCATACAAACACGGTTGGTCATAAAAGAAAAAAAAATGGTTCATTATCTATTTAAAACCCTAGTGGCAAGGTCCCAAGAGGTTTGGGTAGGAATATACACATAACTGACTACTTTGCTCTGTAGTCCACAGCCTGGCCCAGTGCAGGTGGTGTAAAAACAATGTCAAAAGACACATTTGCTGCTCAGAACCTGATCTTAGCAGGCGCTCTCTGCTCACCTGACCACTATTGATCTCATCAGACCAGCACATCTCAGTGTAGATTAAAACCTCTGCTAGTGTTTCCATTTAATCACCCTTAGGCTGTGTCTACACTATCTCCCTATTTTGAAGGGAGGATGGGAAGTAGGGTGTCGGGAGATTATTAATGAAGCGCTTCATTAAGCTAATTCTCTCCCGCAGCAACTCCGAAGTGTTAAATTCCCAAGTGCCGGCTTGTGTGTAGCCCTGGCTCACCTGCCAGTACTTCGAAGTGTCTGGGCATCTTCAAAGTCCCTTACTTCGAAGTAACTCAGGCACTTTGAAGTGCTGGCGGGTGAGCCAGGGCTACACACAAGCCAACACTTCAAAGTTTAACACTTCAGAGCTGCTGTGGGAGAGAATTAGCTTAATGAAGTGCTGCATGTGCAGCGCAGCACTGCATTAATAATCTGCCAACACCCTAGTTCCCATCCTCCCTTCCAAGTAGGGAGGTAGTGCAGACACAGCCCTAGTGTTCAATAGATTGGCCTCTTTCAGGAATTGCATCACTCAGAAGTCATTGCTGCACTGCAGAAATGACTACACAGAGATATGTGTTACAATATATTTAATGAATAATACAATCAGTTTAGATTGAGATGTTGGACCAGGGTCTCGAAGGCTTTTTTGCCATCCTCTTGACTCCTAATTTGCAAAAAGTAAGATCCTTTTCAGTAATTGGAGAGATTTTTAATTGAAACAGCTTTTGATGAAAGAGTGATGTGCATATCTCATGGAGACAAAAGCAGTTGGACTGCATCTGGGAACTGTTACAGCATTAACGGAGCCAATGAACTAGGTATTTACAATTGTACTCCTGCAGCTTTCTCTTCTTGCACCCACCTATTTCTGTCGTTCTTTTATACTGTTTGTTTATGTAACCCTTCTATCAATGCCAGATGCCTGCCAGAAGGGCTGGGTTCAACTCCTGTGGGGTTTTCCTGTCAAGGATGCAACCAACCGGCTCAAGCCCCCACCCAGTGGCCTGGGACAATTTCACCCCCGTGCTGGGTGCCTGTAAGGCGGTTCTGCCCCCCTCGCAAACACAGAGTCTGAGATAGAAACGGCTTGTTTAATGACCATAACTTACCCCAAGGTTACAGTGACAGATGCAGTATATCTTAGGAAAGAAGAGACAAAGCCCTTTACCAAGATACCATCCCCATATGCAGTAGAACCAAGTCTCTTGCTAGGGCTCTTGGCCCTTTACCCCACACACAGTTACAGGGTGTACCTTCTGTAGTGCAGTCCCAAACCCAGAGCCCACAGATACATCACTAGGGCAGTACTAGCTGTCCACTTGTCTGCAGCCTCCCCTTGCTGCTACCGGCCGCCCACCGGTCGCTGTCATCCACCGCTCCTCCTACTGGCCGCCCAGCAGTCCGTCGCCACTCCTACTGGCTGCCTGCCGGTTGCTGTCATCCACCACTGCTCCTACCAGCTGCCCGCCGGTCGCCGTCATCTGCCACCGCTCCTACCGGCCACCTGCCAGTCTGCCGCCACACCTACCAGCTGCCCGCTGGTTGCTGTCGTCCACTACTCCTCCTACCGGCCACTCCTACCAGCCACCCACCGCCATCTACCACTCCTCCTACCAGCCACCCACCAGTCTGCCTTGCTCCTACCAGCCACCTGCTCATCACCATTATCCACCGCTGCTCCCAACCCCACTGCTTGGGATCACCATGAGGCAGAACCCTATGATTTCAGCTCTGCATGGCCTCAGCTGCCACTCTGGGACTTGAGCTCTGCATGGCCCCAGCCACCACTCCATAATTTCAGCTCTCGATATCTCTAGTGGGGAGTTTCACAAACACCCTAGTACCCAGCTCTACCTTTCAACAGGTAAGGAAAGTTAGTTAAACCAGTTTTATAGCTATACAGCCAAAGCACTCAGCAAGCTAGCTCAACCAATACCCCCTCCCTTTCTCCTCTACAATGCTTTAAACCAGGGAGCCCTGTGTAATCAATGTCTTATGCAGCTATGGCGACTGCCCTGTGCCCCACAACAACCCAGAGCATTGGTGAGATCTCACAACTCCCACACTAAGGCTACGTCTACACGTGCCCCAAACTTCGAAATGGCCATGCAAATGGCCATTTCGAAGTTTACTAATGAAGCGCTGAAATGCATATTCAGCGCTTCATTAGCATGCGGGCGGCAGCGGCGCTTCGAAATTGACGAGCCTTGCCGCCGCGCGGCGCGTCCCGACGGGGCTCCTTTTCGAAAGGGCCCCGCCTACTTTGAAGTCCCCTTATTCCCATGAGCTCATGGGAATAAGGGGACTTCGAAGAAGGTGGCGTCCTTTCGAAAAGGAGCCCCGTCTGGACGCGCCGCGCGGCGGCAAGGCTCGTCAATTTCGAAGCGCCGCTGCCGCCCGCATGCTAATGAAGCGCTGAATATGCATTTCAGCGCTTCATTAGTAAACTTCGAAATGGCCATTTGCATGGCCATTTCGAAGTTTGGGGCACGTGTAGACACAGCCTAAGTGTGAGTTTAAATTGTGATTTTACAACTACATGTTTACAATAGACCAAATCTCATGGCTTACTTGCTACCCATTAGGCTTTGCCTGAAAGGTATCACACATGCACACCTTTACATTCTCACGCAAATGATCTTTGGGAGACACATTCGTCCCAGCCTCAGTATCACACCTGAAGCCCTTTGCATTCTTATGCAGATGACCTCTGGGAAACATTCCTCCCAGCCTTCAGCAGCACTGAGTTCTCCTGCTCCCCATTTCCCACACTACCAAAGATGGGAACTGCTGCTGCCCCCCACTTGAGCAGCCCACCTCCTCATCCAGCAGCTGCTGCATCCTCACCCCCCAGGAAAGGTAAGGGGCTTCTGAAAGCGGCGGTTGGGCCCCCTCCACAGGCCTCTTCCTGTAGAGTGGCGAGTTTGGGCAGAGCCCTTCCTTTCCACTGGGGCTCCAGAGGGGTGGCTGCATAGCCAGGGGTGGGGTGTTAGGGTGTGCCCCTGCCCCACCCCTACAGCCACCCCCCCCTTACTGCCCCCACCCACCCACACCCAGCTGCCGCTGGGGGCCCCTCCTCCACCTAGGCCCCCTTCTAACCAGCTGCCCCTTCCTTCTCCCCCTGGTTTCCTGAGGGCTCTTCAGCAGCTGCTGTGGGCCCCCCCCCCACCCTCAGGCGCACGTGGGCACCCCCACCCCCCATTTCCACCAGGTTGGCTGTGCCCACGCCCCCTCCCACCCACCTTTATTTTTCACTTCACGTGAGTGCCTGAGCCCCCCCCACCACACACGCATAAACTTTACTCCCTCACATCCCAGTGCAGAAAAGGAGCCATCTTACCATCTTGTGCTGGGAGCAGCGGCCATCTTAGGTCTCACCTTCCCCTGACCTCACTGCCCTTGCTCTGCCCTTCCCCCACCTGACTGGGTCCTCAGCCTGGCCGGTGGGGGAGGGGCAGCCACGCCTCCACCCTTCATTCTACTCCACTGTCCTCCCCTCCCCCGCTCTCTCTTAAAGGCCCCACGCCCAACAAACTTCCCCCATCTTACAAACCCACCACCATGACCCCCACACCCGCCGGAGGGTCATCCAGTGACCCCCTCCTCCCCTCGTCTTCCACTGTCACCCCTCCCACCCCCGAAACGGCGGCCCACTCATCCAGGGCCGCCCAAGACTCTGCCGCCATGTCGGCTGAGGGTGCGGGCGCAGGCTCCGGGGCTCCTACCACCTCCGCCACGGCGTCCTCCAGCAACCTGGCCCCGAACCCACCCCCCCAAAAGGGCAGGAAGGGCCAGGGGAAAAGGAAGGGCAAGAGCCCCGCCCGGAAGGCTAAACCCCCCGCGGCGGGGACTCTCCCCCCGGCTGCCCAAGCACTCGCCGCAGCCTCCCCTTCTCCCCTTCCCCCTGCTCCCTCCACCACCCCTGGGGGCCCCGACATCTCGGCCCCCAGGTTGTACGCCCAGGCGGCGGCCGCCGCCCCGCACCCTGCTCCTTCCGCCTCCGCCAGGACTACCATCCCCGACGGTCGCGGCCCCTTCCCCACACTCACCAGGAGGCACGGGGTCCGCTGCCTCCTGGTGGCTGCCTCGCCCCACGTGGAAACCTACATGTGGGCATTGGCACGGGTGGTGGGGTCCGCGGCCGTGGTGGCGGCCTCCCAGATGTTCGGGAAGATCGTCTTCTTCCTGGCTTTGGAGGCCGCCGCCCAGGAGGCGGTGGAGAGGGGCCTGGCGGTTGGGGGCGTGCACGTGCCCCTGGAGCCGCTGGAAGATCTGGGCGTGCGGGTGGTGGTCTCGTCCGTCCCGCCCTTCCTTCCCAACGCCGCCCTTCTGCCTTTCCTCACCGCCCTGGGCCAGCCTTTGACGGTCCTGAGTCCCCTCCCCCTAGGCTGCAAAGACCCCGCCCTCCGGCACGTGCTCTCATTCCGCCGGCAGGCCCGAGTCCAACTGCCGCCGGCGGCAGCACAGGGCGGGGTGGCCCAGGAGGGGACTATACTGGTGCCCTATCAAGGGGCCCAGTACCGGGTCTTCTACACCCTGGGGGAGGCCCGGTGCTTTGGGTGCCGGGCGGCGGGGCATGTCCGGAGGGATTGCCCCCTGGCCCGGCACGAAGAAGAGGAGCCCGGGACCTCCTCCGACCCGGGGGGCGTCAGCCACGAGACTGGCGGCGCCCCGACCGCGACAGGCCCTGGGGCCGCCCCTCCTCTTTTAGGCCCTGGGGCCGCCCCTCCTCTTTTAGGCCCGGACGGATCCATCGCCCCCACTCCCTCCTTTCCCTCCCCCCCATGACCCCTCTCTTCCCCCACTGATCTCTACCTCCCCTGCCCCCATCCCTCCCCCTCCTTTTTACCCCTGCCCACTCATACCTGCCCCCGAGGTCGTAACCCCTCAGGAGGCCCCTCTTGCACTGCCCTCTCCCAGCACTTCCGGGGCTGCTCTCCCCCCGCCGCCCTCATCCCTCCCAAACTCAGGCCCCAGTCCCTACCCCAACCTCTTCTCTGGCCAGGGGGCCCAAAAGAACGCGAGGCCGACGGGTTCTCAAGACCCCGAGACCTCGGCACCCCACGTGCTGGCGGGCGAGATGCGCCAGTTCTTGGAGGACGTTCGCGGCTCCGAGAACAAGGTTATTCTCGCCCTCCAGCGCTGGGGAGACTTTCACTCTGCCCTGGAGTCCGCGAGGGCCCTTCTGAGGGAGGGCAAGGGGACTGGGAAGAGGGACGCCGCCGTCTACCAACGGGCCCGTGGCTTCCGTGACGCCCTCGTCACCTTTGGCGTGCCTCACGGCTTGCTGCGTGGCCCCACGGGAACCGCCGGTGCTCCCTCTGGCGAGGATCCTCCCCAGTCCTCCAAATGGCGCCGTTCATCCTTGCCACACTAAACGTCAGGGGCTGCGGGTCGGGTCTCCGCAGGTGCCGAGTGCTCTCCTTCCTCCGAGAGGGCGGGTACTCGGTCACCTTTCTACAGGAGACCCACACTACTCCGGCCGCCGAAGCCAAGTGGCGGCTGGAGTCGGGAGACGGGGTCCGCTTTAGTCATCTCTCGGCCCAGTGGGCCGGGGTAGCGACCCTGTTCTCCCCAGACCTGCAGCCCGAGGTGCTGGGGAGCGTCGAGGTCGTGCCGGGCCGCCTGCTGTATCTCCGGGTGCGGGTGGAGGGGCTGCCTCTTCACCTTGTCAACATCTACGCCCTGACACTCGGCCCGGAGAGAACCCCCTTCTTCCGGCAGGCAGCGGCCTTCCTCGACACCATCGATCCTCGCGAGTGCCTGGTCCTCGGCGGGGATTTCAACTTCACCCTCGAGGAGCGGGACCGCACGGGGACCGAGAAGTGCCAGGCCGCTGCGGACATCCTCAGGGAGCATATTAACCGTCGCTCCCTGGTGGACGTCTGGCGCAGCCACCACCTGGACGAGGACGCTGGTTTCACCTACGTCTGGGTGGTGGGCCATAAATCTGCACACTCCCGGTTGGACCGCATTTACATCTCGCGGCACCATCTCTCCCAGGCCCACGCCTCCAGCGTACGGCCGGACCCCTTCTCGGACCACCATCTGGTGGCCGTGAAGGCTTCCCTCTCGCCGGGGAAGCGGGGGTCGGCCTACTGGCATTTGAACAACAGCCTGCTGGAGGACGTGGGCTTCATGGCATCCTTCCGGGAGTTCTGGCTGGCCTGGCGCGAGCAGCGGCACGCCTTTCCCTCGGCACGGCGGTGGTGGGACCTGGGAAAGGTGCGCGCGCGGCTCTTCTGCCGCGACTATACTCGGGGGGCCAGCCGGCGACGGGATGCGTTGATAGGGCAGCTGGAACGGGAGGTCCTTCAGCTGGAGAGGCGTCTAGCCGCCAGCCCTGGAGATCCATCCCTCTGCGGCACGTACCAGGAGAAGCGGGACGAGCTCAGGACCCTCGACGCCCATCGGGCACAGGGGGCCTTGGTGAGGTCGCGAATCCAACTCCTCCGGGAGATGGACCGCGGCTCCCGCTTCTTCTACGCCCTGGAGAAAAAGAGGGGCGCCCAAAAACATATCCTCTGCCTTCTGGCGCAGGATGGCACCCCTCTTACAGATCCGGTGGAGATGCGCGAGAGGGCTCGCACCTTCTACGCCGCCCTTTTCTCCCCGGATCCGACCGACGCCGACGCCCGCAGGGCGCTCTGGGACCAACTCCCGTCGGTCAGCACGGGCGACCGGGACCGGCTGGAGCTTCCTGTCACTCTGGCCGAGCTCTCGGAAGCCCTCCGTCTCATGCCCACCAATAAATCCCCGGGCATGGACGGGCTGACAGTGGAGTTTTACCGCGTGTTTTGGGACGTCCTCGGCCCAGACCTGCTCGGCGTCTGGGCCGAGGCCCTGCAAAGCAGGGTGCTCCCCCTCTCGTGCAGGCGTGCAGTCCTCAGCCTGCTACCCAAGAAGGGGGACCCCCGCGACCTCAAGAACTGGCGTCCCATCTCGCTCCTCAGCACGGACTACAAGATCATTGCCAAAGCCATCTCCCGTCGCTTGGGGTCCGTGCTGCAGGACGTGGTCCACCCCGACCAGACCTACACCGTCCCGGGCCGCACCATCTTGCAGAATTTGTCCCTGGTCCGGGATCTCTTAGAGCTTGGGTGCAGGGACGGCCTGTCGTTCACCCTCCTGTCCCTGGACCAGGAGAAGGCGTTCGACAGGGTGGACTACAGGTATCTCCTGGGCACCCTGCAGGCCTTCGGCTTCAGACCCCGCTTCGTCGGGTTTCTCCGGGTGCTGTACGCTGCCTCGGAGTGCATGGTCAAGCTCAACTGGACCCTGACCGCTCCGGTCAGCTTCGGACGGGGAGTACGACAAGGCTGTCCGCTCTCAGGACAGCTGTACGCTCTGGCCATCGAGCCCTTCCTCTGCCTCCTTCGGCGAAGGTTGACGGGGTTGGCGCTTCCAGAGGCAGGGCTGCGGCTAGTCCTGTCGGCGTACGCCGACGACGTGCTCCTCATGGTCCAGGACCCGGGAGACCTGGCGCGTCTGGAGGCCTGCCAAGCTATCTACTCGGCAGCCTCCTCCGCCCGGGTCAACTGGGTCAAGAGCTCTGGCCTGGTGGTCGGGACCGGATGGCAGACGAGCCGCCTCCCACCCACGCTTCAGGCTATCCAGTGGAGCGCGGGTCCGCTGCTCTATCTAGGCGTCTTTCTCTCCGCCACGCATCCCTCTCCGCTGGAAAACTGGCAAGGCCTAGAGAGCAGGGTCGCTGAGTGGTTGCGGAGGTGGACAGGGCTACTCCAGTGTCTCTCCCTCCGAGGGAGAGCGCTGGTGTTGAACCAACTAGTCCTGTCCATGCTCTGGCACCACCTCAGCACCCTGGTCCCACCCCCCGGGTTCCTGGACCAGCTCCAGAGGTTAATCCTGGAGTTCTTCTGGCCAGGACTGCACTGGGTCCCTGCAGGGGTACTCCATCTCCCCCCGGAGGAGGGGGGACAGGGCCTGACCTGTACGCGCACTCAGGTCCATGTCTTCCGCCTCCGGGCCCTGCAGAGGCTTCTCATCACCAACAGTGCAGATAGTCCGGCGTGGAGCACGCTGGCGCACGCTTTCCTCTGCCGTTACCGAGGGCTCCGATGCAACCGGCAGCTCCTCTATTTATCCTGCAGAGACCGTCCGCGAGGCCTCTCAGAGCTGCCGGCCTTCTACCAGGACCTCCTCCGCACTTGGCGGCTGCTCGCAGCCTCCAAGTCCTTAGGGGCCACCGTGGGAGAAGACCTCCTCGCGGAGCCCCTGCTACACAACCCCCACCTTCGTGTGCAGGCGGCGGAGTCTCGCACAGTGCGCCGGAGGCTGGTCCTAGGTGGAATCATCAGGCTCGGAGACCTCCTGGACTACGAGCGGGGGGAATGGATGGAGGCCCCGGCGCTCGCCCGGCGCATGGGGCTCTCCGACCTACGGTCCCCCGTCTCGTACTCCGGGAGGTGAAGGCTGCACTGCCCTCCACCGCTCACAGTTACCTCGGCCGGGTCCTGCGAGAGGGTGCACCCCGCCCCCCTCCCACTCCTAGCCCTCCGGACCTCTTCATGGGCCCCCGGCTTCGTGATCCTGCCCACCCCCCTCCCCCGCATCACCCCAGCTGGCTGCACACTTTCCAGCCGGTCCCCTTCCGAACCGCGCCTCGACACCTTCTGTACGCGCTCGTGCTTCACACGCTCCACTTCCCCACCCTCGTGTCCTGCCCCGATCACAAATGGCGGGACCTCTTGCCGTCATCGGAGGGTGGGGAGCCCCGGTGGGCCGGCCTCTACTCCACCTTGGTCCCGCGGCCCGCCGGGGACATCAGCTGGAGAATCCTCCACGGAGCGGTGAGCACGGGCGTGTACCTGGCGCGGTTCACCCCCATCCCGGACACCTGTACCTTTTGCGGCACGAGGGAGAACCTGGCGCACATCTACATCGAGTGCGCCAGGCTGCAGCCCCTCTTCCGGCTCCTCCAGAACCTCCTCTTGAGGTTCTGGCTGCACTTCTCCCCACACTTTCTCATCCTCTCACACCCTATCCGTGGCCCCACAAAGTCGCGGGACCTCCTCGTCAGCCTCCTCCTGGCCACGGCCAAAATGGCCATTTACAAAACCAGGGAGAGGAGGCTGGCAGGGGGGGTGACCTGCGACTGTGGGGCCTAGTTCCGTTCCTCCCTCCGCTCACGAATCCGAGCAGAGTTCCTCTGGGCGGCGTCCACCAACTCCCTGGATGCCTTTGAGGAATGGTGGGCGCTGTCCGGGGTCCTCTGCTCGGTGTCCCCCTCTGGCTCCCTCATTTTAAACCTTTGACCCTCACTCCCGCTCCTGGTTTTTCTTTCGTTGTCCCCCGTATTTACTTGGAACCGGGCTGTTTTTAATGGGTCCCCTCTCATCGTGAGAGGGGCCTTGTAGCCGTGGGCAGGCTATGCCTGCCCACTCCCCCGGCATCCAATAGGTACATTTAGCTTTGTTAGTCAAGGACCCATTTTGCTTCCTTTTGGTATAGAATCCATCAAACAGCCCCAATGATTTCAACAGTATGTAAGAACGGTGGAATCTGGCCCCCAATACAGTACGCAGTTAATGTGACATCTGATCACATGGCACAGATTAACACACAAACTTTAGCTGAATCTGTTCAGAGAGGGCAGCAGTAACTGACATCTCTCCAGCCTATTAAGGGTACATCTTCACTACAGGGAAGATTGACGCTGCTGCAGTCAATCTGCCAGAGTTCGATTTAGCACATCTGGTAAGGACATGCTAAATAGAACTCACAGGGCACCCCGCTGATGCCAGTAATGCTGCTCCTTGCAAGAAGTAGAGGAAGTTGGCCCTGTAAGGGAAGTTTGATCCTGTCGACCTTCCACAGTGGAGGTGATGCAGAAGCTTGAATTAAGGTCCATCAACTCCAGCTATGTAGTTAAAGTAGCTGGAGTTGCATATCTTAATTTGACCTTCGCCTTTAGTATAAACCTGGGTCTAAGGTGTATGTGTGTGTATCAGTGTTCCCTGCAAGCTGTGCACTTCGGCAGCCACCCAGAAGAGATTCAAATACTGCCAAGCTGACTAGCAGACCACCGCCATCTGGTAGCATGTATTTCTGTTGGTGGTACACATCTGCACATGCCTCATTGCACATAACAAAATTTATTCTGCACATGGATGGGGAAAAATTAAAGGGAACACTGGTGTATGGAGGGAAACCCCACCTGACATTTAGCCCAAGGTTAGACCTATGCTTGACTAAAATTGTAAGCTCTGCATGACATCATGCAGAGGTAATGTACTGGCTTTTACATGTGTGTTTCAGTGAATAGTGTGTCCCTGTAATGCCTCACCTAAGATAAGGAACCTACTATTACCAACAGCTAAAGCATCTGTCTTTCAGCATGAGTGGCAGGGGCCTATGTTTCTGGTACTGAAGGACTAGTGTTCTAGTCCCAGTATGGTTTTGTGTCTCTCTGTGCATTGTATAAGAACTTTTATTGGTTCTCCCGTTAAGCGGCCAGAGCTTCAACTACAGGTTGAACCTCTCTAGATGGGCATCCTGGGGACCTGACCAATGCCAAATGAGAGAATTTGCCAAACTACAGAAGTTAATATTGTCTAGCCCATTACCAACACTTCCACTGCTTACTGGGCTCTTAGAAGACTTTTAGGGGTAAATTACAGCTACATAACAGCACTGAACACTGAGAGCCAGGACTGTGGCTGAAAACAAACCTTATGGAACCCTGGGAAACTTGGCCACTCCCATGGTAAGTGGTCGTCTGGGTAATAAAAATTACAGATGTTGCCAGGCTGGAGAACGGCAGACTAGAGATGTTCAGCCTGTAGTATAAATCAGGCCAGCACAGGGGAGCTGCTCCAGTGTACATTAGCTGGGATCTGGTCTGAAAGTCATTACGAAGATCAGTTTCTGAATTGTACCACACAGTTTTGTTTTGTGTGGGTTGTTTTGTAGTAGTATTTACAGGCATGTTTGTGCGGTCAGCGGCTGATCTTTGTTTTAAACCACTTCCAAGAGTCATAGAGCAAATGAGACTCTTAGGCAAGTAGGTTGCATTTTTTTTTCTCTCTGGTGCTTGCAGGAAGAAAAAGAAACATTTGGAAACAGTGTGAAGAGCACAAAGCCTGGAACGCAATCTAGGCTTTTTAATGTCTGCTCCTCATTCCCAGTTCTACCTGCTGTGCTCCATGGAACGGCAGCCCGACTGTGCCTTCCTTACGCCTTGGCATTGAAGTCCCACCCTTAACCTTATTTTAGCAACTGGGTTGTAAGTAATTGTTTGGGGTAGCAGTAAAAGGGCTCATGGAAGTGCTTCTGAATCCCAATTTCCAGGCTGGCAAAGCCCTCCATGTTCCCTGTGCTGAAAGAGTTAGAGAAAGCAGCACTCAAGATGAAGCCCTGGCCTCTGGTTTAATTCCAGCCATGTATTATGCTCTTACTGTGTGTTTCATAATAGTAATGAATTTGAAAGAAAGCATTTGTGCAACCTAAGCCTAGCTTAAGGCGGGCTTTACACTCTAGAAGGCTTCCAAATGCCATCCGGATTCTCCTGCAAGCGCCTTAAAACTCTTACATTCTCACTGTTGGATTTTGTGCAGCGAAATCTCTCCCTGTCCTCTCTCTGCTCCTTTTGCCCAAGT
The DNA here is from genome assembly GCF_033958435.1 of Carettochelys insculpta. Classification (NCBI taxonomy): domain Eukaryota; kingdom Metazoa; phylum Chordata; order Testudines; family Carettochelyidae; genus Carettochelys; species Carettochelys insculpta. The sequence continues at coordinate 20,950,943 of NC_134154.1, forward strand.
GAGAACCCTTCCCCGAGGCAGCTGAGAGATGGATATTTTTCTGACTGGAAGCTTTGCCCCTGACCTCCCTAGAAACATTAGGTCCTACCCAGAAATCCCAGAGGACCCAGCAACCTTCAGGCTGATTTCCCTTGGGAAGCGCAAATGGAGAGCTGATGGCTTTTCTTTAATAGGCTGTGTCTGCTGAAGGCTTTAATAATGCTCCCTCTGCTCAGCAGTGTCTGCACTGCTACCAGATGGACAGTCCCAGTGTCTCAGATGGCTGGAGCCTTTCACAATACATATAGTATCTGCCCAGAAGCAGGAAAGTAGACGAGGAACTCTAGGTCTCCCGCCAGGGGTGTTCCTTTTTCATTTTGATACCCCTGTTGCAGTGCAAGCTGGAGCTCTTGAGAGTTCAGAATACCCTGATGGTGGTTCAGCCTGTAAAAGAAAATTACTCTTTGTGCCTTATCACCTGCCCGAAATCTCCATCTGACTCAACTGTGCCGCTGATGCAGTTGTGGCACTGAATTCAGGTGGAGTATGGAAGAAGAAGGCATTACACTAGACCGGGGTGGGCAATCATTTCTGATGTGGGGGTACTCCAAGGTTTTCTAAATAGTCAAGGACCACTATGGGGGGGTGCAGGGTCTGGGACAGAGGTGGGGCGCAGAATGGAGCTCAGGGTAGGAGCTGGGATGCATGAGAGAGTGAGGGACCTGAGAAAGAGTGTGGGTGACTGGGAGGTTTTGACTGGGTCTGAGGATTGGAGTGCACGGCAGGGAAGGGGTGTAGGTGCAGGAAAGGATTCTGGCCTGGGGGAGGGGTGTAGGAAGGGGCGCAGGGCCTGGGGGGAGTTGCAAATGGAGGAAGGAGGAGTGCAGAAGGTTTTTGGGGGTGACCTGGGGCATGGGGCTGGGGTGCTACAGTCAGGTTCTGGCTGGGAGGCACTTATCTAGGTGCCTCCCCGCCAGCAGATCTGCAAGACCCTGAGGCAAATTCCCTGCCTGCTGCAGCCCCAGCTACATGAAAACTGCTGCCTGCTCCATATGGCTCTCTGCTTCAGATGCTGGGGGAGACAGGGAGACTTTGCAGTCTGCCCCCCCCCCCCGCCTCCCACAGCAAAATCTCTCCACTCCTGTTGGTTGGAGACTGGCCAGTAAGAGCTGAGAAATGTTGCTAGGGGATGGGCACAGTGCACAAAGTCTCCCCATCTCCCTTGGGTCTGGAGCAGAGAGCCACATGGAGCAGGAAGCTGCCTAAAGCAGCATGGGGCAGCTCCGAAGTGGCTGGCTGCTCTGTGCCTGAGGGTCCCAGTGGAGTGGTCCAGGGACCGGATCCGGTGGGTTGGTGGGCTAGATTTGGCCCGTGGGCCATATTTTGCCCATTCCTGCTCTAGGCCATGGGCAGATGCCGCTATCAGCAAGAGGTGTCTCTGCAGGACTAGGAGCAGACACACACTGCTGTATTCAAAGAGTCCTGAATGAGTAACCTCCTCCTCATCCACGGCCCTATCTCACCTAGCCAAATTCTGCCCTCAGTGACACCCATGTGTGAGTCGTGCTACGAGTACCCCTGTGTGGGATCCACAGAGGGCACATGCCTGTTGCAGGCAAACGAGAACGCAGGGCTTTCTCGCTCAAGTTGTACTGTCTCAAGCAGTTTAGCTCCGGCAGTCCCCAGTCCAGTCCCTGCATGCGTTGGCTGAGATGGTGGTCCTTGCATCACACCCACACACCCTATTCACTGCCGTGAGTGTAAGCAAGCAGCTTAAACAGAACTTAGCCCACTATGAGGGCCTGGAAGTTGTTGCTCATTTGTAATTGGAGAATGGCGATCATGTGAGTTCTGAATGCATGTGCCCATCTGATCTAGGTGTTTAGCCCTAATGCCATGGGTCTTGTTCTGGCCAGACATTCACTGGTTTGATAGGAGGTTTGCCTGAGAAGGGACTGCAGGATCAGGACTAGTTTGCCTAAACTAGAAGACACTATATTAAAGGAAATTTTGTTGCCCATTTAACTCCCAGTGGCTTCAACAGGAGGAGAGTGCTGCATTAGGAGCAGACAGAAGGAATGGATGGTATCCCTTTGTCAAATATTTGTGTCCTGCTGCTGAGGGAATATGTCACCAGGAAGCTATTGTGACAATTAGCAAGTCCCCTGCCTCTTGCCTATCAAGTCTCATTCAGCTGAATGGTAATGGATTATATTTTGTATAATGAGGCATGATCTATCCAGAGCATTTAGCATAATGTAAGAACGATAAATCATTTTGGACCTGTCAGTAGAATATTCAGGTGCTTTACATTACGTAAATAAAGCGTGTGTCATTCTATTTGGGAGTGTGTGGGAAATGGGGAGGCAGGAATTGTGCTATTGTGTTTCCGGACAATAAGCACTTGGTAATTATTTTAAACCATTGGTGTCAATGGGTTGTAATTCATTTGTATCTCTCTTTTGTCTGGCTCCCGAGGAGAGTTGAAAAATAGCCATTCTTGTAAGCATTGCAGTGTGGCTGGCACTGATAAATGTATCAACTTCCAGCATGACTTTATCTAGGAAACAGATTTTGATAGCTTGCAAGGATTTAGGTCAGTGGATAATTCAGTGCAAACTGCAAATCTTAATGCTATTGACAAAAGACAGAATTCAAATAGGCAGCACATTCTGTAAATCCCAGGCCTATAAGTAGCTCTCTTTTTACAGATTTATAGTAAATGTCCTTGAAAGCTATCTAAAAAATTAACATACCAGGTTTAGAGTGACGAGTCAGGTTTAGTGATGCATTGTGTCAGTGTTCGCCTTGTCAGGACTGTAGTAAAAGGACTGCTCTGTGATGGAATGTGAGCCCATGCAGATTCCTGAAATGTTAGGGTCTGACTCTGAGCTAACTTCCCCATGGTAGAAATACAAAGGAGCCCTGGCCTGCAGCTGCTCCCACCCCCGTTTAATCTATTATCTGGTTAAACCTACCATTCAACCAGTTAATTAATTAAATGGTTAAACTGGTTAACTAATTAATACCAGCACAAGGAGACCAGAATTGGAGCCCTAGTTCGGTTTGTTTCCTAATGTGAAAATCAAATTTAGTTTGGGAGAGAGCCATTGGCCTGAGTGGGGTTTGATTGACAGTAAGAGAGAGATGGGAAAAGGGATGATAGAGAGGAGAGGGCAAAATGAGGAAGAAAAAGTATGGGGAGGGAAATGCATCTTCTTGATATGTACTTTATGTTTGTTCAGTCCTTGTAAAGTAATAATAAAACCCTCAATACAGACTGATCCCATGCATCTTCCAAATAGTCTCCTTCTGAGAACTTATTTGACATTGCAAATCTTTCCATACTACAGCACCTTGGAACACCTTGGAAAGGTAATGCTTGAGATGGGGCGGTGGGGGAGGGGAGGCGTTTTTAACCTTGGAAATTCAGCTGTTTGTCTACTCTGAAAAACTCTAAGATGACTGAAGCATCCATGGTCATATCACAAGACAGGACAGTGAAACCTGAGCAATGGAGATGGGGAAGATACTCAAACTGAGCAAATACTGCTTGGTTTTAGTTAATATACGTTTAACTCCAACATGTAGTGAACATTTTGGAAAATGACACCTTTGTTAAAGGTTCATCATGCCACCCCTCCAGTTAAGGGGCATAATTTTACAATGCACAGTTAAGGTTGTTTCCAAAACCTATTAGTTGGAGATAGATGCTGATTTACCTGGTGTAAATTAGAAATAATTTCAATAAAAGGGAAGGGAATGTATTGATGCCTCTGATCAGATGGCATAGAACCCAGGACTTCTGGATCTAAAAGCATGAACTTTTACTGTCCAAGCTAAAAGAGCAGCCCTGTTGGCTCTTAGGCTGTAGAAAACTACAAACACAATCAGGTCACTTGATGCAGACAATGCAATGCTGTGAATCGAATCTAACATTGGGATAAACAGTAACAGAGAGGTAGTTGTGTTAGTCTGTATTCTAACAAAACCAAACAGGAGTCTTGTAGCACTTTAAAGACTAACAAAATGATTTATAAGGTGATAAGCTTTTGTGGGACAGACCCACTTCTTCAGAGCAATAGCATTTCAGAGCAGACTGACATCTTCAAGTACAGAGGCTGAAAAGAAGTGCAATAAAAACTGACAAATCAAGGACTTAGGACTGAAGGAGTGAGGTTGGGGTGGGGGATGTTAACATCGACGTTAGGCGGCGAGACGTCGAAGCCGCTAACCCCATGAGGGGATGGGAATAGCGCCCTACTTCAAAGTTGAACATCGAAGTAGGGCACGTGTAGCCGATCCGCGTCCCGCAACATCGAAATAGCGGGGTCCGCCATGGCGGCCATCAGCTGAGGGGTTGAGAGACGCTCTCTCTCCAGCCCCTGCAGGGCTCTATGGTCACCGTGTGCAGCAGCCCTTAGCCCAGGGCTTCTGGCTGCTGCTGCTGCAGCTGGGGATCCATGCTGCATGCACAGGGTCTGCAACCAGTTGTCGGCTCTGTGGATCTTGTGTTGTTTAGTGCAACTGTGTCTGGGAGGGGCCCTTTAAGGGAGCAGCTTGCTGTTGAGTCCACCCTGTGACCCTGTCTGCAGCTGTGCTTGGCACCCTTATTTCGATGTGTGCTACTTCGGCGTGTAGATGTTCCCTCGCAGCGCCTATTTCGATGTGGTGCTGCGCAACATCGATGTTGAACGTCGACGTTGCCAGCCCTGGAGGACGTGTAGACATTATTCATCGAAATAGCCTATTTCGATGTCGCTACATCGAAATAAGCTCCTTCGATGTAGGCTTCACGTGTAGACGTAGCCTATAACTGTCAGTCTATACTGGAAAAGCTATTGACTTGAGGAAGTGGGTCTGTCCCACGAAAGCTCATCACCAAATAAATCATTTTGTTAGTCTTTAAAGTGCTCCATGACTGCTGTTTTGTTTTACTGAGATAAACAGTACAATCAGGACCTCAGCTGCCAATGGGGTATAATTTTTTCAGGACATTATGAGCAAGTAAATTTGTCTGAGGAATGGAAGCTATCCTTTCCCATGTGACAATTGTAGCGTTGAAAGTACACCTTATCAGCTCAGCAACGAAGGGTCCTGTGGCACCTTATAGACTAACAGAAAAGTTTTGAGCATGAGCTTTCGTGAGCACAGCCTCACTTCATCAGAGCCAGCATCTGATGAAGTGAGGCTGTGCTCACGAAAGCTCATGCTCAAAACTTTTATGTTAGTCTATAAGGTGCCACAGGACCCTTCGTTGCTGTTACAGATCCAGACTAACACGGCTACCCCTCCGATACTTGATTATCAGCTCAAATCATGTTAGTCTGTAACTTTAAAAACAACAAGCAATCCTGTGGCACCTTAGGCTATGTCTACATGGCAGCATTATTTCCAAATAATCCATTCCAGAATAGCTGTTTCCAAATAGCTTATTTTGAAATAACACAGCCACACGAAAGAATGTATTTCAAAATTTCACCCAGCTATGTCGAAATAGTATGTCCAGGCACATAGGCTGCATCTGCACTGGCCCCTCCCTTTCAAAAGGGGCATGTTAACGAGAGAGTTTGGAAGATGCTAATGAGGCACTGCCATGAATATGCAGCGCCTTATTAGCAGAATGGCAGCCACGTGCAATTCAAAAGTGCCGCTTTCAGAACACACACCGCCTGAGTAGACAGGGACCTTTCAAAAGGACTCCCGACTTTGAAAGCCTTTTCCCTATTTGATTTTATGAAGAAGGGGCTTTCAAAACTGGGGGGTCCTTTTGCAAGACCCCCATCTACATGGGCAGCGTGCATTCCAAAATCAGCCCTTTCAAATTGCATGTGGCTGTCATTATGCTAATGAGGCTCTGCATATTCATGTGAGTGCCTCATTAGCATTTTCCAAACTCCCTCTTTAACATGCCCTTTCGAAAAGGAGAGCGAGTGTAGATGTGGCCATAGTCCCTATTTTGAAATAGTGCCATTGGATGCCATTATGGTTTATTTCAAAATAGCACTATTCCATGTCTTAACAGTGCCGATTTTGAATAGCTATTTAAAAACAGGCATTATTCCTCCTGCAATGAGATTTACCTATTTCAAAATAACATGTCCGCTATTTTGAACTTATTTTGAAATGGCATGTGCATGTTAGCTGCTCACGCAATTGTTTCAAAATAATAGCTATTATCTCAAAATAACTTTGCTGTGTTGCTGTAGCCTTAGAGACTAACTAATGCATTAGGTCATGGCTAAAACCCACTTAAGCTCATGACCTAATAAATCTGTTAATCTCTAGGGTGCCACAGGACTTCTTGTTCTTGTCTTCTTGTCTACATAGGACGTCTTATCTTTAGAAGAAAATGTGTATGGTACCTAGCTGGGAGACGACAGAAGAGGGGCTTTCACTGTCTTGCGAGCTAACACACAGAGCAAAAGGCATGCGAGATACCTAGGGAGCTAAATGGAACATCAAACAACGTCCACTATTTTGATGATAGATAGTACGTCTGTGGGGTTTTTTTTTCCTGACATTGTCAAACAAGACCAGCAAAGCGTGAAGTAGCTTGTTCTTCCTTTCTGTCTCTTGTTCAAATGCTATTTTAAAACACCTGCTTTTGGACATATGTGTTGGTTTAGCCCTTCTTTATGGTATTGTTTTTAATGTCTTATTCCTTGTAACTTTTAATGACCATGCCTTTAAAGCTCTTGACAGACAGAGCAGCAAAACAGTTTATTCTGTCAGTGTGGACAGAATAGAATTAGGTATGTTCCAGCTTTTCTGTGACATTGGGGTGGAGAGGAGAGGGTCTTAACTTCAGATGCTTATCAGAGGAATTCCCCTGACCACAATAACAGAACAAAGCTATTTGATATGTCCTGCTCATATTGTCAGTAATAGTTGTGCTTTGGGTGATTGAATGCAGAACTTCAGAGTCTCAATTAGAGCTTATTCTATAACTGTGATCAAGAACTGGAAATCACTTAAGTTTGACTAGGGAGACCCAAGGCAAAGGGATCCTAGATCAGTATTGTGGTGCCAAGTTTTCACGGACTTACAGTGAGAATGTTTACCCTTGCCTGCTTTATAATATTGTGATTTCACCTTCTGAGAGGACTTTATTTTGCCTCAGTTACCATTAACTCAGAGCTTGAAGGTAGAGTTCAGATGTCTCCATGTAGTCAAGTGTAACTCTGGTAATGAGAAAAGAATTGGGACTTGAAATCTTGAAGCCCATATCTGGCATTGGGTTAATAATGACCAACACCCTCAACTACAGCTCACACAACAGTAATTCTAACTCAGGAACCAACCCCTGTAACAAACCTCGGTGCCAACTCTACCCACATATCTACACCAGCGACACCATCACAGCACCTAACCACATCAACTACACCATCAGGCTTATTCCCTTGCACATCTACTAATGTAATATATGCCATCATGTGCCAATGCCCCTCCGCCATATAGACTGGCCAAACTGGACAGTCCTACATAAAAAAATAAATGGACACAAATAAGGTATTAATCTCCCTGGACACTCAGTAACAGATTTAAAAGTAACCATCCTGCAACAAAAAAACTTCCAAAACAGACTCCAGAGAGAAACTGCAGAGCTAGTATTCATTTGCAAATTTGAGACTATCAATCAGGAATTGAACAGCGACTGGGAGTGGCTGGCCAACTACAAAAGCAGTTTCTCTTCTCTTGATGTTCACCCCCCACCCTGACATTAGCTGCTGGAAGCAGGCCACATCCTCCCTGACTGAATTGACCTTGTCAACTCAGGCCTTCCTCTTGATTGGGACTCCCTCCTTTTCATGAGCCCGTATAATTAGACCCCAGGAATCTTCACTACACTGCATGTGATGAAGCAGGTTTTTGCCAATGAAAGCTTATGCTCCAAAATATTTGTTAGTTTATAAAGTACCACAGGCCATCTCATTGTTCCAACACTAGTGTTTTTTACAACACTTACCTTCCTGACAGAATCACACATACTAAATCACGACCAAAAGCAAAAGGAAGAGAAGAACAAGAGACACAGGTCCCCTTACTTTCCTGCAGCACACTGACAGCCATAAAATGGAGACATGCTGGAACAGAAATCAAGGACCGTCCCACCTACAACTGCAATGATCATGAAGAATTATCTCCTGCTGTCTCTAGTCAGTCCTGAAAATTAAAGAAAGAAAAGCAGAGAGTGGCCTAGGCCAATGGTTCTCTACTCTTCCATACTGAAATTCCCCTTTCAGACAGGTGAGATCTGTCTTCAACTTAGCAAAATGGGAAGGACAGGTGGTCAGCTCTGACATCTGTTCATGGTCCCCCCCATGTCAGGACATCCTGGGCTAGCAATAGGAATATGGGAGTGGAAATCATCAATCCTGCGTGCATTTGCTCCCTCTGTCAGTTTCTTCCTGAATAATCTTGGGCAAATAATTGAACGTCTTTGTGTCCCATTTTCCTCATCTGTAAAATGAAAATGGTGTTAGTTACTAACCACATGGAGGAATTGGCAGAGAGGCTGGGGGCTCGGTGATCTCCCTAAGATCCTTAGGGAAAGGTGCTACAAATGGGTACAACATTGTTCTGCAAGCTAGTAGCCTAACATATCCTTAGACCCTGATCATTTTTATTGCAATGGATGTTTCTGCCTTCAAATATGATATGTCTTTGGGCAGGTCTACACTAGACCTTCAAGTTGATTGTAGATGCGCAATTCCAGCTATGGCAATTGCATAGCTGGAATCAACGTAGCTACGATCAACTTACCGGCTGTCCTCACTGAGGGAGGTTGATGGGAGAAACTCTCCCATCAACCTACCTTATTCCTCGCGCGTATGAGGAGTAGAGGGGTCAATAGGTTGATTTCACATATCCCTACTAGGCACATGAAAGTGAACCCTGGAAGGTTGTCCCTGACTGGGTCAATCTCCCAGGTAGTGTGGATGTACCCGAAGTCACACACCCTTTAGGCTTATCATCCTTTCTTTCCCCACCTGGAGTTCAGAGTCATGCCTTCCTCTCTTAACTGTGAACCATGACAGTGTCCTGGGAGTCACCAAGCACCCCATGAAACACTCCTCTAGTGATTCTGGCACACATGACTTGTGACCCCGACTTCTGGCATGGCTTGGCCACTACTGGAATTGTCGTTCTGGCACAGTGCATTCACTGAAATGCTTTGGGAGCTCCAAGCTACTGCTCTACTGAGTGCCACAATATCAGAATTCACCATCAGCAAGTTCCAGGGAAGATCGTTTCTAATACAAATGTACCTCCCCTCTAAGCAGCTCTCTGAGCAGGTTGACTGGACCTTAGCTGGACTATCACTTGGATACACGATGAGGTCCTGTCAGTATTTTGCCGGCAATGCAAGATGGCACATACTTTGACTTGCTGACTTAATTAAGAAGATTATATCAGTTCCTTGTCAATCAGCTCTTGACATTGACTGCTTTTTATACTTTGGTCTGGGGAAGGTATCTTTCACAGCATCCTTGCTTTTTCTTTAGATCCATTGCATGCCGTGCTATCAGTCATTACAAACCAGAAATTTGTCCAGTCATGTGTGTGGTATTTACACAACCGCCTGCCCTTGGAAAACATTCCGGGGCCATCTGATAATGTGCATATAGAGTAAAAAATGTTTAAATTGTTGCTCCTTTGATTGCGATTCCTGGTGCTGTTGGTGAAGTGGCCTGTTTGTTTTGGTTTTGTCACTGTCTGGAATTGATCTAAAAATTGATATTTTGCTCTGGAGTGAGACCAGGAAGAAAACGGTGTTCTGTGGTGAGCATTTGAAAGAACATGAACACCCAAAGTATGTAATTAATTGTTCCAAAGATCAGGGAACTGGCCAGAACCCAACGGAATCATGGATTGATTAGTGCGCAAATTGGAATACAAATAATTGTGTCTTAAAATGTGCTTATCAAATGCAAATGCCAAAGATTGTTTCCAATTTTTTTATTGAGTGCAGCACAGTTCCCCCTGCTCCATAGGATGTATTTTGTTGTGTATTGAAGCAAGGAATCAGAAATACAGTGCTACACAAGTCAAGTTGCATTGCTGTTTGCTCACATATAAAAAGAAAAATAGTTTATTAGGTGAGCTTTCATGGGACAGACCCACTTCTTCAGACCATATCCAGACCAGAACAGACTCAATATTTAAGGCACAGAGAACCAAAAACAGTAAGCAAGGAGGACAAATCAGAAAAAGATAATCAAGGTGAGCAAATCAGGGAGTGGAGGGGTGGGGGGAAGGTCAAGAATTAGATTGAGCCAAGTATGCAGACGAGCCCCTATAGTGACTCAGAAAGTTCCCATCACGATTTAAACCATGTGTTAATGTGCCGAATTTGAATATAAAAGCCAGCTCGGCTGTTTCCTTTTCCAGAACGGTGCAATAATTCCTTTTCAGTGACACACATACCTTTAGGTCATTGACAGAATGCCCCATTCCATTAAAATGTTGATTAATTATTAATTATTTAATTAATCATTAATTAATTATTAATTGTTATTTTTAATTTAATTAATTAATTACTTAATTAATTAATTCAATTGAAATTTTGACTGATTGACTAGTTAGTCAACATTTTAATGGAATGGGGCATTCTGTCAATGACCTAAAGGTATGTGTGTCACTGAAAAGGAATTATTGCACCGTTCTGGAAAGGGAAACAGCCGAGCTGGCTTTTATATTCAAATTCGGCACATTAACACATGGTTTAAATCGTGATGGGAACTTTCTGAGTCACTATAGGGGCTCGTCTGCATACTTGGCTCAGTCTAATTCTTGTCCTTCCCCCCGACCCCTCCACTCTCTGATTTGCTCACCTTGATTATCTTTTTCTGATTTGTCCTCCTTGCTTACTGTTTTTGGTTCTCTGTGCCTTAAATATTGAGTCTGTTCTGGTCTGGATATGGTCTGATGAAGCAGGTCTGTCCCACGAAAGCTCACCTAATAAACTATGTTGCTAGTCTTTAAAGTGCTACTTGACTGCTTTTTGTTTTGATAGTGTATAGACTAGCACGGCTTCCTCTCTGTTACTATATAAAAAGAAGGATCTGAGGGCCTAGCTAGGACAGAAGTAAAATTCTAGACACATGGAACATCCCCAAGTAGCCAAAAGCAAGAAAACTTCTGATCTTAGATTAAAAGATGAACAAAGGAGCTAGCTGTCCCTGATCTGAAATCATTGAATCACTTGTGAAATTTACTAGAACTATCTTGGCTCTAGAAGAAGAGTAGCCTTAAGCTATACAGCCTTTTTGAATTGCTCCTATGCCTTTAATCTTCTGTGAACATTGCTGAAGAGCCAGCTGAAGGTTTTAGCCTTGCCTGCAGCAGAACATCACCTGATCTCACCATTTCTAGCTCTCACATCTCTTTAACTTGTATTTAGATAACTTTCATCAGCGCTCAGCAGCACAGGGTTTTAATGGTGACAAGTATCAGAGAGGGAGCCGTTTTAGTCTGTATCTTTGAGAACAACAAGAAGTCCTGTGTCACCTTATGGACTAACAGATATTTTGGAGCATAAACTTTCGTGGGCAAAGAAGCAGGTCTCTGCGCACAAAAGCTTATGCTCCAAAATATCTGCTAGTCTATAAGGTGCCACAGGACTTCTTGTTGTTCTCGAAGAGTTTTAATGGATTCTCCCAAGTACACCTGCGAGGTAGGGAAATATTACCCCCATTTTACAAGTGTCAGATTGAGACAGCGGGTAGATTAAGACCCAGATTTTTAAAGGTATTTAGGCACCGTACCATTCAGCATTGCAGCACATAAGTAACTTAGGAGGCACATTTGAAAATGAGGCTACATCTATGCCACCAGATAAATTCTATTTTACTAAATTCAGTTTTATAATGCTGGGTTTTATAAATTCAACTGTGAGTAGCCTCACTTCCCCACAAAGTTTAGTTAGTGCTGCCACACCGAATGGCCAAACATCAACTGCTGCAGCAGTGCATTATGGGCTATCCCACAGTTCCCTCAGCCCTGCATTCTGTGCCCTACCCCGGACTCTGCTGCAACCCCGCCACCAGCAATGCTCACCCTGCTGCCTGGTTCCTGGGTCCCCGCAGGCTGGGGGAGCCGGGAAACTGACCAGCGCTGCATCATCTGGCGAGCTAGAGCCAGGAGCCAGGCACAGCGAGGAGCCAGGTTCAGCAGTCCCAGTCAGTTTCCTGCCTCCCTTGAGTAGCATGGAGCTGGGAGCCAGGTGTGGCAGTGCCACCCAGCCTCTGGAGGCGAATGAGTTCGATTCAAAGACATGGAGCTTCCACACCAGCCTTCATTTGAACTTTTACATTCAAACTTGGCACTGCACCAGGCCAGTTTCAGTGATGGCATGATGTCAATATTAGTGCTCCCTAAATCGAGCTCATGGTATTTACATGGAAGCCAGTCACTTGGCACAATCGAGCTCTCTGCTTTACATTTGAGTTTATCTGATAGTGTAGATGTAGCCTGAGACTTGGTGTTGCAATGTCTAAATGCCTAAAATCTGCTCTTTACGGATGTACTCAGTGGCCTCTATCACAGAGCCAGGAATTCAATGCAGGTTTTCTGAACCATAGTCCAATGCGCTAGACCAGGGTCAGCAACCTGCAGCTCTGGCCATTGCTGCCACCGACTCCTCTTGTAACTCCCCTGCCCTTCTGCCGCTGAAATAATGGAACAAAATGTAATTGGTTTCACAATTTTCGCCGAATCCCTCCTGCCATCCTGCCAGCTATTAAACCAATCACATTTAGTTTCATTATTTCAGTGGCATCAGGGCAGGGAGCTGCCTGCGCTGTAGGTGGGGGAGTGCTCAGCCTGCAGGAGAGCTGCGGGGGAGGGGTGGACAAATCTGCCCATTCTGTAGCCATGCGGCTCTGCTAAGAAGGAGGTGGTGGCCACGGAGGCGCAGTAGTAGCACACGCAGCTGGAGGAGCTCATTGGCTGAGGTCGTTAATCCTGGGGATGTGGGGTGCGGGTTTGTGTGAGGGGGGGATAAAGCTCAGGAATAAGGGGGCATATTGGGGGATGAGGTGGGTAAAGCCTGGAGATGGGGAGGGGGGTTGTAAGCCAAGGAGGGTAGATCCTGGTAATGGGGTTGGGGAGCATGGAGGATTGATGGCAAACATTGCTCCTTCCTGCTTAAGAGCCTATCCCCAGGTACAGCATATTCCTTGTCCTCGTTTGCTCTCCAAGTCAGGGCTGAAAGTAACTTAAACTGTCTAACTTGTACTAAGCATTGTGAGTGCTCTGTTCTTAACATAGGGGTGCCAGAAAGTCTGGTTAGACGTTATTCATTAAGCACTGTCTCTGTTCACATGCATTGCGGCTCTTGAAGTATTGATTTTGTAACTGAATTTGGAAAAATGGCTCTTCTCGCTATTTCAGTTGCAGAGCCCTGCATTAGACCATCTTCCTCCCCTTATGTAGCCTATAGTAGTTGTCCTGCCCTTAAGCCTGTCTTGACACTTACCAGATTGAGATACATTACATGTCTGATACCATTGAGAAAGTTGTGAACTCGAGTTCATATTCAAATTCAACACTTTAACACTTGATATGAACAGGGACACCAATTACCTCACACATTGCAAGAACTGGTTCCCTTCCTTTGATGTTCGTAATTATCTCAGGCAGGACACTTAACATCTCCCACCCCTCAGCCCCCTCCTTCAGTTCTATGTACTTGATTTGTCAGTTTTTACTGCAATTATTTTTTTGGACCTCGCTACTTACAGATGTCAGTCTGTACTGGAAATTCTATTGATCTGATGAAGTGGGTCTGTCCCATGAAAGCTCATCACTGAATAAATAATTTTGTTAGTCTTTAAAGTGCTACATTTTTGCTGTTTTCTTTTGTTAGAATACAGACTAACATGGCTATCTCTCTGTGACTGTCTGATACCTGGGAAATATACTGGAAAACCTAAAGAGTGTATATCAATTTTTAAAAAATAAGCTTTAATAAAATCTAAATGCACAGTATCAGCATACTTGCAGTTTCCTTCACACCTCACCATCAAACTATTACAAACTATTTAAAAACCTTGTGAAAACCCTTCTACATGAAGCAGAGCATGGCATAATAAAACAGACTGCAATACCACTGGGCAGCTTTGCCTATTACAACCAACTTTTACAGATAAAACTAGTTTTAAGAGTATCTAATACACACCCCACTAAAGCCCATCTTTATAAAAATGTGTTAATCTTAAGCACTGAAAAGTCACATTATTTGGTTACAATGAGTTTGGTCAACAATTTTTGTAAAGTCTGGGCTGTCCTTCAGTACTATGTTGGGGCTGCCGTACTGGGAGTTGAAGCAAGTGATTATGCATGGTAAGAATTGAAAACCCTAAAGAGAACCATTTTAGATTTTGCAAGAAATCAGAACTGCACCTAGCTTCTGGTTGACAGCATTATCAGAGTGTCTCAGCCAAACTGCTCTGCGTCTTTGGTTTCAGTCTGAGATCATCTGCGGTGGACTGGAAGAAATTGATACAGGCATCCCATGCAAAGCCACCTTGCTGGTAGTTCAGTAACAGTACAGCAAGCTTCTATGTGGTGGATGACACTCAGTTCTGTTCCTTGCTTCTGAGCCTGAAGGAACCAGGAGCACAGTAGAGGAAACATGGTGGGCTCCGAGATTCAGGGAGGTGTGGGTGTCACTGTCTAGCAGTGCCCTCTGGCTGTTTCACAATGGCAGTGATTGACACTGCACCCAGCTCTACTAAGCTGCCACTCCGTGAGGGCGACAATGAATAATGCGTGGGAGAATCAGGGAGAAATTTCAAATGAGCATACTTGGAGGAGCTGATGAAAATGTAAAGCTCCTGCTCTTTGTCACAATTTCATAGCTTATGAAGCAGTGACTGCACATTGGATTACGAAGCACCTTTTGGCCAAGATTCTCACAGTGCTTTTCACACCATACTTTTCAAGCTCACATTGCCTCAGGGAGGTTTGTGAGTAGTGCTGTTATTATCATCTGACTATGCAGCCAGGTAAGCTCAGGCACAAGGAACTTAAAGCAAAGTTAACATATGCAAACAGGCATGTTTCAAGTTTGACAGCTAAATCAAGTTCCTAACTGGTCCTGGTATTCTAATGTGTTGAGTGCATACACCTTCCAGTCAAAGAGGTAGCTGTGTTAATCTTTACTTCAACAAAACAAAGCAACTGAAAAGTAGTCTTTAAAGTGCTACATGTCTGCTATCTTCCAGCCAGTTCACCTAGCCTGAACTGAACTGTAATGCGAAGTGTGGGTGATCGTCAAGTCTGTGGCGAGGTGTGTAAATATGAATGTAGGTGTCTAACATTATGCACCACAGTTTGAAAATTTTGACATTCTTGGTTTGCTTAAGATCTCACTATACGTCAGTACCACAACAAAGACTAGCGCAAATGGCCGACCATCTACTAGTCCCCCGGCTCTAACTACGAAACTGGTAAGAGTGTGCCCTTTCTCTCTACAGGTAAATAGTTTTATTTACTACAAGGTGAACCTCTCTAGTCTGGCACCCTCAGGACCCGACCAGTGCCAAACCAGAGAATTTGCTGAACCACAGGCAGTCAATATTGTCTAGCAGCAATGCCAACACTTCCACTGCTTACTGGGCTCTTAGAAGACCTTTTGGAGTAAATTAGAGCTAAACAGCCTAGAATACAAAGGGCTGTGACTGGTGGCTGTAAACAAACTTTATGGGACTGCAGGAACTTGGCCACACCCATGATAGATGGCTATGTGGCTAACTACAATCATGCCAGACCTCAGATGTTGCCAGACCAGAAAGTACTGGACTAGAGAGGCTCAACCTGTTTTATTCATAAGCATTGACATGGTTATGTTACATTTCAACATGCTTCTTTAGAAGGAAAAGAAGTTGCAGTACACGCACACCTGCTGCTCATTATTAGTGTAGATCATTATCTCAGCAGCCCCCGAAAGTGCTTTAGATTCTTTTAGATGATGGGTCTAGATGCTTGCAGAAAAGACTTGATCCTCATCCCAAAGAGATCACAAGCTGAAGGCCCCATTCTTTCAGCATCTAAGTGCTTAATTTTAAGCATGTGAATGATCCCAACTGAAAATGGAGTGTCTCATTACAAACATTATCAGCAAAGAGGTATCAGAAGAATAGGAAGGGTTGGGGTTTGTAGGGAACAGTTATCAGTGAGGCTGTGGGGTTACTCAGCAAACGCCACAGCTTAGCTTGTTGAAGCAAAGAATTTTAAAAATTAGATAATTATGTAAAGTTAAATAAGCACTACCCTCTTTATGGTCACACAGTTTTGGAAGGCTTGTAGTTCGGGTTGTGAGCGCTAAACATTAGTTGAATGTTAACTGAATGTCAAAGCATAGAGTTGACTGTAGAAAGGAAACATTAAGTTGGAATGTGACACTTTGAACAGTTAATTAAAAATCAAAGACAGAATAATAATAGAAGTAATTATCTGGGAGGTATTAGATCAGTTGTAAGCCCAAGACCATAAAAGAATTATTCAAGAATAATTTAATATTTCATATTGAGGTTTTATATTTTTTTCACTAATGCCAGAATCCATTCCATTAACCAACATAATTGTTTGAGGTAAATCAACCTATAAAAAGATTTCCCAGAAAATCAGACAAAGGTGACCAAATCTATGCAAGGCAGTTTTAAACATGATCTCAGTTTTAAGATATGACTAGAGTAAAAAAGTAAGATCAGTTAGAAGTTCTATCCGCTATCATAAAGCTATCATAGAATCAATATGGCATAGGGGGCTCAGGTTTTCAGAGCCCAGGTTCTAGCCTGAGCAGGAGTGTCGACACTGCTGTTTGTAGCCCCAAAGCAGGAGCCCTGCAAGACCCAGTCAGTTGTCCTTGCCTGTGAGACTGGAACTTGTCCTGTGTAGGCCAGGAGTAGGCAATAAGTGCGGCCCACAGGCCATACACAGTTCACCAGGGCTATCCCTAGCGGTCACCAGATGCTTTATTTACTGTCACGTCTGCAGGTACAGCCACTCACAGTTCCTTTTGGCTCTGGATCACCATACCTGGCCAATGGGAGCTATGGGAAGCAGCATGAACTGGGACACCTATGACTCATATTCTTCTAAATCTGTAGCCAGTGCTCCCTGCTGCCCTGCCCGGCTAGGGGAAACGGATCTATCTGCGCCATACCCTGGCATGCCTCCCCTGGGCTTCTTGTGGGTGTGCGCAAGGATAGGAAGGGGGTCACTGCACTCTCTCTCCTTTTTAGTGCTCTTGTAATCTCGTAATCCTTTCTGCTGAACTCAGTGGGTGTTAGATCACATTTCTTTGTGTCTATGGGGCTGAGAAGCACTAAACATTTAGTACCAGCAATATAAAGGAGATTCCTCTCTCCTATACAGTGAATACTCCAAAGCTCCATGGTGCCGTAGCACTCTCCACATGGCAGAAAGTGAGTAATGGAATACCCAGCCCAAATCCCAGCTGGTTAGTGTTTAAAACAATGAAAGCCTAGATGGAACCTAGACAAATAAATATGTGGCCTTGATTATACATAGCTGTTGTCATTTGTTGGCCCTGCTGTTTGTGCATTTGGAGAAGACCAACCAGAAACACAGTGAAGACCTCACTTTCGCAAAGAAGGAAGAGAGAGCTGCTCATCTTGCACTGTCCTTAGGTAAAACCTTGTATGCAATTCTCCCCATACATCCAATTATGGAAATATGTCAAATATTCTGGCTACAGCATAAGTAATTTGATGTGAGGCTCAGATTTATTTTCTTGAGCACATTGAGTTGACATTAACATAAGTTCTGTACAGTCATTCCAGAAGGATTAGGCGTTAAACAATTGTTGCAGAGCACACAATATAGTCTTAAAGGCATTGAATCTGTAGTATGCATGTTCTCCAGGATATTACAAGACTCTTCATGTCTTTTTTCTAATGGCTTTTTGGATTCTCTGTTTTCAGCCTGCCACAGCTTGATTTACAAACATCCAGCCTCTCTTTTTCTTCATTTTAATAATTTTTTTCACTTTAAAACACTTCTGATCATTCTTATCTAACTGCTTCTTTAGTTTATTGCTTTTTCTCTGGTTCTGGGAAGGAATTTAATTCCCAGTTGGTATTATTTTTACTACTCATGTAAATCTAGATCAGTTTGGATTCTTGAAGAAAAAGTAATTTGCCACAAATCTTTGGTGGCTGATTGGTCAAAGCAGTTCACCTTCTTCTCCCTCTTCCCTCATAAGACCTCATAAATTCTACATCTGTGAGTACAATCATACACTGCTCCTTACTATACACATTAAAGGGCACAATATAGCCTTTGGAAAACAAGTGGGACAGGCAAGTCCTCACCTTGCATAAAGCAACGGAGGAGTTGAAGTCAGTTGAGGCTCTAAGTTTTTCCACGGCCATGTCTTTTGAAAAACCTGTAACAGTAAAATGTTTTAATTTGAGTGTCTCTTCTAAGAGCAGCTAGGAGTGCTGTAAATGAACTCTCAGCCAGAAGACTATCAAATCCTTGGTGTTCTAAGAAATTCAAAACTACCCCCTAGCTGCTCACTATAATCTTTAGAAGCATCATGACAATAGTACCTATAACTGCTTCAAAAGCACAACTGCTTGAGCTAAAGGGCTATATCTACACTTGCCCCTTTCTTCACAGTGGCTATGGTATTCAGCCTGATCGGAGAATACTAATGAAGTGCTGCGGTGAATATGCAGCATTTCTTTAGCCTAATTCTCCCTGCAGCGACTTCGAAGTGTCAAACTTCAAAGTGCCAGCATGCACTTCAAATTTTGGGAGTAAAGGCATTTGGAAGTGCCTGCGACTACACAGCGTGCCAGCACTTGGAAGTTTGACGCTTTGAAGTTGCTGCAGGGAGAATTAGCCTAACGAAGTGCTGCATATTCATTGCAGCACTTCATTAGTATTCTCCAATCAGGCTGATTATCATGCCCCTTCAAAGAAGGGGGCAAACGTAGACATAGCCAACGAGTTTTTCCGATAAGGACCATTGTACAAAGTGGAGCTGTTCTGACTCTATCCAGAAGAGGGCAGTAGTACACATATGCACTGCCCAGTTTATTGTGATATGTAAGGGCTACACCAGGCCTTTCATCCCAACTGATCTTAAATACTTCACTCTTGTTTCCCACTGAAGAAAACTCTTCATTAACCACTGAGCCTTCAATGCACAATGTGGCAATTTCTCCACCGGAGAGAGAGCCCTACACAACAGTTTAGGATAAGAGTGCAAAAGAACCCAATACCCAATTGAATTTGCATTGGAGTTTTAGTGATGTAGGTTTTCAATCTCCTAAATTGGAATTTGGCCAGTACACCTGGTCTAATCCATCTCTTGAGAATTATGCTTTACATCACTCGTAGTTTGCCAGACAGAGCTGACCTCATGCAGTTTTGCATGATATTTCGCTGATTTGATGCTGGATGCAATATCCCCATGTCCATATTTCTGTCACTTGTAATTCTGCAACAAACCCCAGGTTGTACTTGGATTCACAGTGATCATGCTACTGTACACCTGTTCATTTGGAACTTCAGGGCTACAGATGGGTTAGAACTCCTATCTTCCTAGCACAGGAAGCTAAAAGATGGGCTCTGTTGGATGGATATTTGTATTGCCCAACTTACACAGTTCTGATTCTGCCCAGTAAAGGTCAGTGATACACTAACACTCTCATTGGTTCATTGCAATGATTTGCCAATGATTCCTGATTTTGTTTTATAACAAGTAAAGCAACACACTTTTAGCAATGTTTGCATTTCTGTCTCTAAAACAGAAAAAAGAAAAATCATTTACTTTTCTAAGCAAAAGCTTCTGAGTGAGTGCTAAAATATCACAAATGCAGCAGCACATTTCAGAGGTGAATGCAGGGCACTGTCCAAAGCCCCTTGGGACAAACGGAAAGGCACTCCTTGACATTAGTGGACTGGGATAAGCACTCAAGCTTCTGGAGATAAATATATTCATAACCTGTCCTGAAATGATGCACACATGCCACGGAAGGCCCCTGGCTCTTGCTTCCAAACATAGTGCAGTCATCCATAGCAGCACTGTTAGTTTACCCCTTTGCTTCAGGGTCTACTTTAGGCTGCCACCTTTCTATTTTAATATCATCTTGTAGCATCTCTTCAATACTCTAGCATTCCAAGTGGATTCTTTTCTATTCTGCTTGTCACCTCTTTAGGCTGTGTCTACGTATATAAAACAACCAAAGGGAAGGCAGATTTAACCTGCAGCAACATCTAGGGCCTGATTGGATTTTTCCTGAAGTCAGTGGAAGTTGGAGTAGGCCCCCAAAGTCTGATGATGTGATCGCAAGTGGCATTTTCAAAAGTACCTAGGTCGTTAAAGAGTCTGCCTCATTTGCCGATGACTGACGGCCTGATTTTCAAAAGTACTTTGGCACCTAAAGATGTAAGGGTCTAATGAGATTTTCAAAGGTCACAAAGAACATTAAGGCTAGGGTTACACTACAGAGATCTGTTAACATAAATCACTGTCAGAAGAGATTTCCTAACAAAATTTCTGTCAACCGAGTGTGGTCACACACAAAAGCCAATCAGAAGAGCACTCTGCTCTATCAACAGGATGGCCAGACTGCCTGGCCACTCTCTCGACAAAACAGGCCACCCGAAGCACAGCAGGCAGGTCTGCCCATTGTCTTGGACACCCTGCCTGTCAAGAGAAGGCCTCCCAGAATGTCCACATTGCATTTTTTTGACAGAACCTGTTGACAAAAGGTGCGCTTCCTCATCTGGGAGAGGCAGAAGATCATTGGCGGAAGTGGTGACTTTCGCCAACGTATAGTCAACAAAATGCATTTTTGTGTGTGGACATTCCACCAGTTTTGTCAGCAAAACTCACTAGTGTATCCATAGCCTAGGTGTCTATGTCTCAGTGAAATCAAATTACTTTGGACTTGGTTTTTAAAGTTTTTTAAGCAGCTAATTCCCATCAATTTCAGTAGTTCAGCACCTTTAAAAATCTGGTTCTTCTGAGCCTAAGTTCTGTTGACTTCCCCGAAGACTTAGGCTCCTAATTGCGAAAGTAACTTTTGAAAATGAGACTTAAGCTCCTAAGTCATTCAGCCCTGGTCTAGATGCACTTTAAATGCAGGTTGACCTAGCTATGGGCTCAGGGGCAATATTCCCTCTGACTTTTTCCATCTGTGGGTGTAATAAATTTTGTTATGTGCACCAAGGCATGAGCGGATGTGCACCACCTGTAGAAATACATGCTGGCCACTGTGGGTGGCTGTGAGTGCTCTGCTGATCAACTGAGCAGTACCTGAATCTCCCCTGGGTAGCCGCCCAAGTGCTCAGCTTGCAGAGAATGCTGCTCAGGGGGTATTAAAAAATCCGCAGCTGGAGCGCAGTAGTTATGCCGAACTAATGCCAGGTGTAAGCACAGCTAGCTTGATGGAAGAATGCTTCTGTCAATCTAGGTACCATTTTGCGGGGTGCGGGGGGATGTTCTTACCACAACGGAGAAACCACTTCCATTGCTGTAGGCTGCATCTACACTGTGGGATAGTGCTGGCACCGAGAAGCTGTAGTGTTGACATTCCCCTTGGGCACTTTAGCAAATCTTAGCCATAGTCGTTTCACCAGAACTTCACAGTGCGGTGCACCTGAGCGTTTCACTGTCACGAATTTTTTTGTATCTAAGGAGACAACAAAGTGTGGGGGGGGGGAGATTTTGGCTCTCAGATGTTTGGTGATGTTCTCTGAAGTCATGCATATGTGTCCAACAACAGACTTGGCTTAATAGATCATACTTGGGCATGGAGTGATTGGATTTTTATTGGTAAATGTCAGTAAACATTGATTTCATTGTATACACATGAATCAGCAAAAAAAAATCCATCAAATAGTCAAATTAAAAATAAATCCTCTGTGAGAACTTAATCGAACTTAACTTGATATAAGGATATTTACTCCGTATATTTTGACATCATCATTAAAACACAAACATAAAGCTTTGACTTTTTCACTTTCCACATCGACTGTCATTAAATAATTATGTCTCACCCCCAATATTTCCCACAACTTGGAAAATGTAAATTCACAACACAAAAAACATGAAGTTCATAATTTTGCACAGCTGTGAAAATGAAAACTAATGAACATATGTTTAATTGCTTAAAAGTAAACATTGAGACAATCTGTTCAAATTACATTTAAAAAATTGAATTCTTGTAAGCCTAATCATACGGGACTATTGCATTTTTGCTTCTAGTCTCTCTTATTTGTTTCTGTGTTCCTGTAAAAAGTTCATTAAGTGAAGTACTAATTACCAGTCTAGCATAGCCACTTAACTGCAGGCTTTTCCGCTGCCCTCCCTTGAATCTGCTCATGAATAAATTTTGTCTTTGAGGCCAGTTTCCATTCCAGACCCCTGCGCTGATTGGGATTTAGATCTGTCTGCTTGATAGTAGGAGGAAAATCCCAATTCAGAATTTGGTACTAGGTCGTCAAGGCCAGCTCTTAAGAGAGCACTCCAATGAGCAGCTTGCTGGGACATCAGCATGCCAAGGACACTTGTGGCAGCATAGAGAGCAAGGAGTTCACTTCTCTCCAGCAAAATGACTCAATCATTTTCCTGTCTGAAATCTGTGGAACCAGTTTAATCATCATCCTCTGGCACTGCCTGGAGAGCCTACATTTGTAACCACTCTGCAACAGATTTCATGCCTCTAAATGTGCTTGTGCTTCAGTGTTATTAAATCATTTGTTACTGGTACGTCCACTCTGCTTCTTATATTGGTTATAGATATCAGAGAGTTTTGACACAAAAGGGTATGGAAAATCAGGACCCTTGGGTTTTCTTCCCAGCTCAGCCACTGACTCACTGTTTGCACTTGGTCAAGTCACTTAACTTCTGTGGGCCTTAGTTTTCCCTTCTGCTAAGTGTGGAGGATAATACCAGCTTCCCCGAGGTGTTATGAGGAACAAGTCGTATTTGAAAATTGGCCAACACCAATACTGCTGTGGCTGGCATCACCAGGTGATTCTGTTATGAATAACTTTTTCCTAATACGCAAGCAAGATTTGACATCTGGGCAATGGAACCCACAGCTACAGCTGGCCCTGGGGCAAGGTGGGAAGGGGAGCCCATCTCTGCATCCCCAAAAGGGGTGGAGCCAGGACTGAAGGGGCAGGGCTTAGGGCAATTAGCACCACTTGGACCAGCAGTTCCCAACCTTTGCCAGATCGGGACCCACTTTGGCAATTCAGGAAGACTTGGTGACCCAAGGCAAATCAAAAACGGGGTGAGGGGAGAGGGGAAGCAGTGCCATAACTAGCTAATTTTGTACCCCTTTATGTTTATGTATTTATAGTAGTTATAGGTTTATTATAGTTAGTTATTATTGTATTATTATAGTTTATCTGAGTTGTAGTGGGGGAAAGACCCTTGTCCCCAAACTGCTTCCCCAGCTTAAACCCCACACTCAGAGGCTGAAGGGGCTGGGGGGAATCACACTCAGGAGCTGCAGGGGTCATGCTCAGGGGCTGAGGGGTTGGGGGCTGGGAGGAGTCACACTTGAGCTGAGGGAGCTGGGAGGGTCACACTCCAGGGCTGTGTGGGTCACAGTCCAAATCTGTGGGGGTCACACTCAAGGGCTGAGAGGTTGGGGGCTGGGAGAGTCACACTCAGGCTGGGGGAGCTGGGAGGGTCACACTCAGAGACTGGGGGCCTGGGAGAGTCATGCTCAGGGGCCGTGTGAGTCACACTCAAGGACTAGGAGGTTGGGGGCTAGGGGGAGTCACACTTGGGCTGGGAGAGTCACACTCAAGGGCTGGGAGGTGGGAGGCTGGGAGAGTCACACGTGGGCTGGGGGATCTGGGAGGGTCACACTCAGAGGCTGGGGGGAGATACAAACCAAAAAATGAAAACTGACAAATCAGCCACATGGGGCAGAAGGGAGGAGGGGGGGCAAAAATTACTTATTTCAAGAGTCTATTAAGTGGCTTGCTGGGATGACTACGAATATAAAAGGTAGAGAAGCTGTCTTTGTAACGCGGAATTTCTTTATTGTTAGAGATAGTTGCTGGATGTCACAGTGTTAAAGAGCTGCAGATGGCTCCTTTAAGAGCCACATACAGCTCCGAGCTTCTGGCAATCCTAAACAAATCTAATTGTGACCTTTGTTTGTGACCATGGGTTGGGAATCCCTGATTTAGACCATGGTGCTGCCTCCTCCCTCTCCCACACACACACTCAGACCACAGGGAGTGGCAGGGCAGCATTCCTGCATGGTTTCAAAGGTGCCTGGAGCTCTGGCAGCTGGAACTCTGGTTCCCTCAGAAATCCTGGGGCAACTGACCCCTTCCCCCAATCCGCAGAGGCAGGCCTGCTTCTGGAGAGATATACTATAGTGGAGCTAGTTTTGGATTAGACTTTTTTTTTTAACAGAGGCAGTTTTGGGAAAAGGAAAGTTACAGGAAAAGCAGGAGAGTTTGTTTCTTGCCATCTTTGTGTGTGTGTGTGTGTGTGTGTGTGTGTGTGTGTGTTGCTCATATTCTCTCTTATTTATTTTTATGTCCCTGTAAAAAGTTCATTGAGTGAAGTGCTAATTACCAGCCTGGCACAGCCAGTTAACAATATCATGTGCGTCTCAGTTTACTTGCTTGATATTATGCTGCCTGACTGCACAGTTAAAGCAAAGCATACAGATGGGAAACAGACAAATGGGAAACAAATAGTGACAGAGATAAAGCTCCTTCGGGAAACAATAGAGGAATGCTATTACTTGGAGAATGCCCCTGCCTGGATCCCTCCAGGCTATCAGAGTTTACTCTTCCCAGGCCTGAGTCTAGGATCAAAGAAAATACTTAAACCAATAAAGAACCTTCCCTCCAGAAAAAGAAGTGGCTTGTCAGCATGGAGCTGGAAATGAGTTCCTGACAGGGAAGGACAGAGAGCCTGCTGCCACTGCTGACCACCCCCAACCAGACTCAAACCTGGGACTGCTGGAGCTTAGCTCACGAGCATTTACAGTACTCTGAACTAAAAAGTCAGACTCACTCCTGCTCTGTGTGAGTGATTGGGTGCTACTACAGGGGGCAGTGAATCACACTCCTAGGGGTGTGGAATACACCACTGTCTGCTTCTGGAGGAGGTAAGTGGTCTGAATGGAACTTACCAAAGCTTTGAAAGAATAATGAAGGGTTTGGTAAGTGGAAGTAGTCCATGTGGGCTTTCTCTCTGCACGCTATGCACCTTTGGATGAATAAGTAATTATTTGATCTGAAGAAGCTGTCACTGGGTCACTAGAAACAGCTGCTGCTCCAGGCTCCATACAAAAATGGGTACAGGTACCGAGCACAGCTGAGCCTGTCATGTTAACACAACTGAGAAACAGAAACAGCCCCTCTCTTCCTCCCCTCCCTGATACAGTCACAGAGTATTTTAACCACTTGACTGTGCCCTTAAGAGTGGCAAAGGAAGCCAGGCCTGGCACCCGAGGACCAAAAAGTGATCTAAGGCTCAACTCACCCTGTAACTGGAGCACAGGTGTTGATCCTGGACTGAGAGTCCTGGAAAGGAGGATTGCCTGAATGCCGTTCCTGAATACCATGTGCCAGGACAGGCCTAGGTATGTAAGTAAAGCCAGTTACACCTATAGTGTACCCAGTCTCCACATCACTGATTTCTCTTCCACTAGGGAGCTATCCTGCAAGGTACTGAACATCTGCTGCAGCTCAGCAGAGGGAAGACAGGAAAAGAAGGGGCAAACTTATTTATTTGTACTACTGTTGTATCTAATGACTTCAGTCAGGGATTAGAGCCTTTTGTGCCTCCCTGCGCGCGCACACACACAAAAAGACATATTCTGCCACAGAGTTTAGGGGCCTGCCCACACAGCAGCCTTATTCTGCAATAAGCTGTTCTGGATAGTTTATTTCAAAATAATGCTGCTATGCACAAAATAGATTTTGAAATAGCACTTAGCTATTTTGAAATACGGCATCTCCACACAATGGAGCCTATTTTGGAATAGAGCTATCGGATGCACTGTCATCATCATCAATGACCGTGGGCTCAGTGTCTGTTGGTGTCTGATGACTCTCTCACTATTTCCTTCCATCTTTTCCTGTCCGGTGCGGAGTGGCTTAGTTTCTGTAGACTAGCTCCGCACCAATCTACTACATCATCTATCCATTCTCTGTGGGCTCTGCGTCTCCTATTTAAACCATCCATTATGCCAGATCCCAGGGTCTTGATTTTTCGTTCATCGTTCATTCTGCAAATATGCCCAAATAGTTGTAGCTTCTGTTTTATAACCTTCTGCAGCAGGTTCTCTTTCGGCTGTATCTTCCTATAGAATTCCTCATTGGTGACCTTCTGCATCCATCCTATTCTCAGAATCTTTCTAGAACAACTCCTTTCAAATGCCAATATTCTTCTTTTCAAATCTTTCGTTATCACCCATGTCTCACATCTGTACAACATCCTCCTGAATACACACGTTTTCAAGGCGCTCAGCTTCGTTCCTAAGCTAATCGCTTTGCTTTTCCAGATCTTATCCATAACCTTCAACTCACACTTGCTTTCACTACTCTAGTCGCTATTTCCTTCTTACAGTCTAGATCATAAGTTATGTTGCTCCCCAGATATGTGAACTTCTCTACATTTTCGAGTTCAATACCGTCGACACTGATCTTCCTTCCTATTTCCTTATCTCCAAATACTGTTGTTTTTGTTTTATTGCTTCCCTTCTTCATTTATTACCTGCACCGTTTTCGCTAGCTTCTCCTCATCTTCCTCAATGATAACTGTATCATCCGCAAACCTCAAGTTGTTAATTCTTTTCCCATGCACAGGTATTCCACCTCTTCCTTGATCTTGTCCATGGCTCTCTCCAGATGTGCGATGAAGATGCTTGGCAATATTGGATCTCCTTGTCTCATACTTCTGCATGTTTTAAACCAACTTCCCAACTCCCTGCATGTTCTCACCATTGCTTCCGCATTGTCACTGATATCCTTCAACAACCATATCTGTCTGCTATCCACTTCCTATGACTCCAACACCACCAAAGTCACTGTCTGATCTATACTGTCAAATGCCTTTTGAAAATCAATGAAGCAAGTGTATACATTGTTCTTTTGTCACGCTTTCTCCGCTATCATTCTTACTGCCAATATCTGCTGTTTGGTACTTCTATCTTTTCTGAACCCTTCTTGCTCATCTGCTGTATGTTCTTCTATCTGTGATCTTAGTCTCTCAGTCAGTATCATGATCAGCACCTTGCCTAGATGACTCGTTAAGGTAATCATTCTGTAGTTCTTCCACTCCAGTGTACTTCCTTTCTTGTGTATTGTCACTAGCACAGATCTTGTCCATTCCTTAGGCGCTTTCCCTTCTTTCCATGCTATATTACATAGTCGACGTATTTCCTGAAGCATGCTTTCTCTGCCGTATTTGATCATCTCTCCCATAATTCTATCATTTCCAGGGCTCTTGTTGTTCTTTAGCTGTTTCACTGCTTTTTCTACTTTCTCCTTGGAAATATCGGTCTCGCTCTCGATGCTGGGGGAGATATCTCTTTCAGTTCTTCAATCAGCCTCTCTGAGACACTCAGGTCCAACTGTGCTTTGTGTAGATCAGTGCAGTATCTCATCCATCGCTGCACAGTCTTCTCCCTGTTCATGAGCACTTCTTCGTTCTCATCTTTGATCACCATCTGCTTCGGTTGCCATTTCCTATTAATATTCCTAATTGTCTTACACCCCTCCCTGGTCTCATTCACCATAATACCTCTCTATATCTTCACATTGCTCTTCTAACCATTTCTCCTTATGCCTTCTGGCTGCTTTCCTTACCTCATTGCATTTCACCCTATATTGCTGTTCCGCCAACTCAGAAACATCTCTTCTGACCTTCAGTGCCCTCTTCTCTTGAACCAACTTCAGTGTCTTCTGAGTAATTCACTTCTTATTGATCTTCTGTTCTTCTGGAACAGTCTGCTCAAGTGCCTCTTCTATAGCAAGGGCTATAACTGCAACTCTCTTATCTGGGTCTTTCTCTGTGGCAATATTCTTAATCTTCTTTTTAAGGGCTGCTCTGTATGCATTCCCTGTTTCTTCCTCACCCAGCCTCACTCTTCTCTTCTTTTCTTAAATTGTGTCTTACACTTTCTTTTGAGTGTTTATCTTGATGTTTGCGATCACTAGACTGTGGTCTGAGTCTATATCTGCTCCTTGGAAAGTTCGGCACTTCTGATGTTATCCATCTTCTTATCAAAATCATATTTATCATGTTCTTGGACTTCCTGACATTCAATCGCCATGTCCACTTCCTACAGTCCTTTAGCTGGAATTTCGTGTTGCAGATCACCATCTCATACTCTGTAGCAAACTCTAGTAGTTTCTCATCTCGTTTGTTTCTTTCTCCATATCCAAACCTTCCCATGACTCTCTCCCAACCTTTGTCATCTGTTCCAACCTTCACATTGCCATCTCCTCTGATGATGGACACATCTTTCTTCGGTATCTCCTCCACCATCTTTGTCAAGTCTTTATAGAATAGCCCAGTCTTTTCCTCTGTACTGTCTGACGTGGGTGCATACACCTGAATGACTGAGAAGTTGCATGGTTTTGCTTTGAATTTCGCTACCATGATTCTTGCACTCAACGGTTTGTATCCTAATAATGCTCTTCTAGCTGTTTTGCTAAGAAGGAATCCGACTCCGGCTTCATGCTTCATTTCATTTCCAGACCAAATGACTTCACAACCACATATGTCTGCTGATGCTGTCCAGCCCATCTCTGCCAGTCCAAGTACATCGCATCCGTATCTCTCCATCTCCTTCCAAAGCAGCTCTAATTTTCCAGTTGCCCACAGTGTTCAGACAGACGTTCCATGTTCCAATGGATAGTATATGCATTAGTTGTAACTTTCCTTCAGTAGCCAACTTATTGGCCCAACTCCAGTCACTCGATTGGTATCGTGGACATTGTTTATCTGGGCAACATCCAAGCCAGCATCTTTTATCATTTAGTTGTACTGGCATCAGATTTCATTCGTACTGTTGTTTGACGGTCAGTGCATCAACACCCATCTGACCAACCCTCCTCCTTCATCCAGGCTTGAGGCTGGCATGGAGCTCATAGAGGGTTCATGGCAGAGTTGATGCACTGTGGCTTATTTCAAAACAGGCTTTGTTTCCTGTCTTAACAGCACTTATTTCGAAATAGGCATTTTGCCTCATAGAATTAACTTTACCAATTTTGAAATAAGCCAACCACTATTTCAAAATTATTTCAAAATAGCAGTTGAGTTGTGTAGACGCTAGACCAGTTATACTGAAAAAACTTTTCTGTGTAGACCTACCCTAGGTTAAAATAGAGCAACCCAGAATGAATCAGACCTACTGGGAGGAGCTGGGGATGTTTGTACCATGACCTTGAATTGTGGCAGACCAGCTGCCTGAGTGTGCTCAGTCAGAAGTGTCCTGTAGGCCTCAAGACAGAAATGAACTTTAAAGAGAGGTTTGAAGGCAGATAAAGCCTCCACTCAGTCCAGTACGATACAGATGTAAGTTCTGTATCTTTCAGTCATCGCTGGTTTTAAGTCCTGTAACTTTCTGTAAGCTTTGTAACACTAGCTTTGTTCTATACATGTAGCTTTGTTCTATATAGTTATATTTTGTTTCATAAGCTTTGTTTTGTAACAGATGCCAGGTCTATTATAAAGTATTATAAGCTAGTAAGAAATTGTTTGTAGATACCATGTCTGTAAGAAATCCTGGCTGTTAGGAAGTTAGGTGTGTCAGCAATTACATTTAGAAGTGTGAATGTGGGTCTGCAATGGAATCAGTCCCTGTAGCCAGCCTGTCTGGACAACCAGGTGCCAGCAGCATCTTGCTGACCAGAGAATAATAGGAGCTGAGCCCTGCAAAAGAAAGAGAGAGAAGCCCCATCTACAGAAAATGAAAGTCCCATCTATTATTAGATGGTGACTCATGATCAGACAGAGTCTTGGGGCAGTGGTGATGACTCATGGTCATGCAAAGCCCTGGGGCAGTGGGACAGGACAAGAGCTATGGACTGAAGCACATAGATGGGTGCAAAGTTATAAGGTTGGGGTTATTCTTGCCATCACCACTCTGCAGGAGTTAGTCTTGGCTGGCTCGAGAAGGAGGAGGAGGCCCAGGACACCGCTGTCTGTTCCCCAGGGTGGATGATACAGACTGTTCCTGATTGCTAGGCTGATAAGAGAGCACAAGCTGACAAGGGGGTGGTATAATCCCTGCCCTGGTTTCATGACTGCGGGCAGACACACCAGACCCACTATGCCTTGGCTTCCTCCACCATCTCTATGCAACTCTTTGCCTGCGTGAGTTTGCCTGTTTAAGTGTATGAGTGCAGGAGGCTAAGAGTGTGTGTAGAGGGGGAGGTTGAAAACTAGTTCCCCTTTGACATTTAATAAACTACATCTGAGGGTAACCCTGGGGTGGCTTCTAGTGCCAATAAGGTAACAATGAGTTGGTAGCTAGCCACACGTGATAGAGTGGAAGAAAACAGGGATGGGCTGGTGGGAAAGTTGACTGGCAGGTATTAAAACTGAGAAAGTTAGTTGAGGGGAGGAAGTGTTGATGAACTAAGAAGGTAGTTAGGTGGGTAGGACAAATTCATCCAGGGGAAGACAAGAAGCTTGAGATTCACTCATAGAGAACATCAAATGAAAGGCACAGAACAGTCTATGTGTTTATGAATGTTAGAGTGTGCCTGGTATGCACAGCGGCACAGGAGCTGTGGTCGATGCAGATGTCCCTGGACGTGAGCCAGCAATGAAGCGGTTAACCAGTGCCTCTGCCCATTCAAGTCAGTTTCAAATTGGTCAGTGCAAACAAGAGAGAAATGGAAATGCTGAGTCAACCAGGCAAACAGCTGGCCAGGGTTTGGTATTTGAAAATAATTGAGTGGCTTGCTGCAGGGAGGGACATTCAGTGTTTTAAATCACAACTGAAATCCCTCATAAAAGACACAGACAGAATGCAGCCGGCTCTCCATCACACTCCAAGACTACACTGAATTTTTTTCAGGTGTGAATCCATTTGAGGATAAAATTTGGGAAGATCTAAACACTGCGGGAATGGAGGCTTGAATTTCCTTGGGCACTGCCTGTTTACATACATACCTGAATCTGCATGCCCTGAATTGAGGTATGCTTTGTGTGGTGCCATTTCCCTGTGATGCACAGGATCTGAGGAAATGTCCTGTTCCATGTTTACACTGCAGCAATGGGTGCTTTAGAAATACTTACAATATAAAGTCTGCACAATTACAGGCTTTTCTCTGATGTGTTCTTTGTCCATATTACTGACCATTACCAGTGAAAGCAAAGCACAGAAATAGGCCTGGGGACAGGAGAGGGGGCAGGAAGCTCTTGGCAGTTTCCTGAATCAGAGGGGGGAAAAGTACCCAAAAAGTTACTTGAACAAAAGTGCAGCGGCTTTTGCTTCTGGATACTTGAGTACAACCTAGTTGTGACATGCACGTTCGTGTGTGGACTTTTACTCAAGTAGTTTTGCAGAGGGACATTGATAACTTATACTTAATTACGTTGCCCCCTGCAGGTGCACTCTTACTCAAGTAAATTGTGGGGTACTTTTTCCACCTCTTCCTGATCCCCAGGGTTGCTCTAAACTACTCCACGTTGGCGAGGACCGTGGTGTCCAATCCTTTTGCTGCTCAAACAGGACACTGCTTCGGGGTGAGTGTGTGCTTAACGAATTTGTAAGAAATCATAATTCTTCAAATTCGTCACACGTGCTCATGGCAATTAGCACAGGCGCTCACCCAGGCGAGGCAGCCTGCCAGCCGACGGGGGAGCCCTGTGGGCACTGGTGCTGCCTGCGCTGAAAGGGAGCCCTGCAGGGCATGGCAAGGATGGGGGTTTGGTATTGTGTGTGTGGGCCGTGCTGCTGTCTGCGTGCTACACACAGGGAACAGCTGGAGCCACGTCATTCCCAGCCGCGCCAGTGGGTGGCTGTTATGGTCTGTGCGGGGTTTGAAGCCTTCCCACAGTTAGCCTGTCTTTGCTGGACTGAATCGTGTTGCCATACTTGTGAATGTGATTATCATGTCATCTCACAGTTTGGTATGAATTCAAAGGCCAGAAGGTATTTATTTTTCTAAGATTATTTTATGAAGTTTTGCATAATATTACCTGGCGAATATGGACAGACGACAACCACAAATGTGGCGAGCTTTGAATTCCTATTGGATACCACTGGGGTAGGCCCTCGAGGCGCTGTCACCATATGGGAGTAGCTGGTGTTCAGAATGGTCTTTCTGCGCATCCTCTTATGCCCACAATACCAGTGACTGCTATGGCGTTGGCACAGGAGCTTCCTATGCAGTACAAGGACAGAAGGGCTTGAGCAAGTCTCAGGGTAGAGCCCGCCACGTTCAGTTAACAAGGAAAGGGAGGAGAAAAAGAGGACTCAGTAGGCAGAGCCAGTGATTTGTTTGGGTTTTTTTAAATTCTCCCTCCTTCAAAGCAAACCTGTGCCATTCAGTGTGATCACAGACTTTCTGGCTCTGCTAGACTGCAGTGCATAGCTCCAAATATTTACTCTTCTAAATTGCATTTCCAGGGCCTGGATGAGCTCTTTCCCTTGAAGTGCTATCCTGAAGCTTTCATTTTGTTGCTGGAAATCCCTAAACACTATCCCCATCTTTTTCCTCATAAGAGTACCAGACCCCTAGGGCATCAACCTTCACATTAGATTTCTTCACCATGGGCCCAAGAATCAAAAGAACCTCCATACTAGCATGTCAAACCAGGAGCTGATATACTGGCTCCATGCATGAAATTTTGATTGGGCTTAGCTAATTTTGCATGACATGTCCCTACCACTCTCAGAAGTCTGTGCAATTCAACAGCATCATGGATCTCAAGAAGTGGGTCTGTCTCATCACCTAATAAATTATTTTGTTCATCTTTAAAGGGCTACATTGCTGCAGTTTTGTTTTGTTTTCTTAGAATACAGACTAACACGGCTACCTCTCTGTCACTATTCAGCATCTGATTCAGTAAAATATAGTTGTGTACCTTAGGCCAGATTTCGTAGCTTTGCTTTTCTGAAAGGCCGGTTTCCTTGGACAATCAAACATGTCACACACACACACCACTCCCCTTCCCCCACACAGACACACACACAGCAATGCATAAAAGCTCTGATTCCGAAAAAGCAATTTTTAAAGAGTAAGCACTCTTGATTATCAGCTAAAGTACTCTGTCTAGAGACCAAATCAAATATGCATACAGCACTTCATGGAATTACAGTTTGGAGCCTGTGAATTAATTAGTGATTTCTCAAAAGAATCATAGTCTGACAACCCACAGACTTCAAGAGCCAGCATAGTTGCCTGACTTTGATAAGCAGACAATGCACATGACAGTTTTCTGGTGTCATCCTATCTGTCTCATCCCAACAGCCACCAGATCACCAGCTATGACTTGCTTTCAGTGAGCTAAACCAAGCTCAAGAAGTGAAAAGTCAAAACATTGAGGGTGCCATTTTAAAAGGTGGAGATTTAAAAAAAAAAAAAACCTTTTAAACCCCCCTGCAGAAGTCTGAGCCTTTCACTCCACAATCACCTGGCTCTGAAGCAGATATCCTACCACTCTGTAGATAAAGGGTAGATTTTCTGTTGGGCCCCACTTTTTATCCCTGCAATCAGCAGGGGCCATCCAACCTGTCTAACGTCATCCAAACTGATGGAAATTTCTGTTATGTTCATATGAAAAATACCATTTTGGCACGCATAAGAAAATAAGTACATACAATGTAGGAACTTTATTACTTGTTATGTAAATGTGAATACACCTGCATGAAAAGAGCAACACAGTTCAACGTTTTAAATGAGATGGATGAGCCTGAGACCCAGCAGCCGATGGTGCAGTGCCCCCCCTTACCAAATTTCACACACCAACAATGGAGCCTGCTCCCTACTTTGCACACCTCTGCTGTATGTCACTGCCAATGTTCCAAACGGGCCATGAACTAATTAACTCCTCAGTCTCCATCATATTTCAGATCCAGTTTGAACAGAACCTGCTGCGAAGACTCCTCAACAAGGAGTACAAGATTAAAATAGTTTACTTCTACTCTGCAAAATAACTATATTGAAATTGTCCTGCACTTTCCTATAGGTCATGCTAGTGTCCAAAGATTTGTTCCACATAGGGTCTTGAACATTTGCTTTTTTTTGTTAAATTCTATCTTGACCTTGGTGAATTGTATCAGGCATTTAGAGAAGAAAGTTCCTGTATTTTATTCTTGAAAGAGTGACTCACTCTTCATGATTTGCAGAGCTCAGTTTCCTCATAAAGGTTAAAAATAATTTCACCTCAGGAATGTTTTCTGCATGCCAAGGGTGCCATAAGAGGTAGGAAGAGCAGCTGTTGTGGTGGCATTCATGTGTTGACTTCCTCCCTTGAGCAAAATCTTGTCATGGACAGCGATCTGTTTTAAAGTGGAAAATTTGACAGCTGCACTTTTAAGTATCCCACTGGCTGAGATTCATTGATTGTCTTCAACAAACTGCCCACTCATTCGTATAAAGTGATACCCTGGAGGCTATCCCTTACAAACAGGCCCAGAAGTGCTGATGTTCTCAGCCGTGGGTGATGTTGTGTTTGGCTACAGAATCGGCTGGCTTGACTGGCTACCCATAGGTGCAACTTTCAGTTATTAGCTTCATATTTTGTCCAAAGAAATTACAGAGCATTTGACCAAAAATTTAAAAAGCGCATTTGATTGCAGAATCATAGAACATTGGAACTGACCAGTCCAGTCCCCTGCCCTCATGTCAGGACCAACCACTGTCTAGACCACCCTCGATAGATATCTATCTAACCTTCTCTTAAATACCTCCAGTGATGGAGATTTTGCAACCTCCCTAGGCAAGTTATTGTTGTGTTTAACCACCCTGGCAATTTGGAAGTTTTTCCTAATGTCCAACCTAAGCCTCCCTAGCTGCAGTTTAAACCCACTGCTCCCTGTCCTCTATTCAGGGCAAAGGAGAACAATTTTTCTCCCTCTTCCTTGTAAACCTCTTTAAGGTACTTGAAAACCAGTATCACATCCCCTCTAAGTCTTCTCTTCTCTAACCTAAACAAGCTCAGTTCTTTCAGTCTTCCCTCATTGCTCATGTTCTCCAAACCTTTAGTCATTCTTGTTGGTCTTCTCTGGACCTTCTCCGATTTCTCCACATCTTTCTTGAATTGTGGTACCCAGAAGTGGCAATGAAACCAGCTGGGTTTCATGTGAAACCTCATAGACCCATAAGAGTTTAACTGAGCTTCAAAGTGGAATAATTTGCTACTCTGGAATGTTTGAGATTGAATTTTATGCATTAATTTTAGTTCCTTAATGCAATTGGAACCTATGTTATATGGCATCCTCAGGACCTGACCGGTGTTGAACGAAAGAATGTGCCGGACCACCAAAGGTCATTATTGTCTAGCACATTACCAATACTTCCGCTGCTTACTGGGCTCTTAGGAGACATGTAGATGTAAATTAGAGCTAAATAATGGCACAGAACACTGAGAGTCAGGACTGGTAGCTGTAAACAAACTTTATGGGACGACAGGAATCTTGACTGTACCAATGATAAGTAGTCATCCAGCTAACTAAAATCATGCAGGATTATGGATGTTGCCAGATGAAAGAGTTCAGGATTACAAAGATTCAACCTATAGCTGGCCACATGGGAAGCTTTATGGCTTGAAATACCAAGACTGGAGTTGTTTCATGGGAAGAAGCAGATGTTTATATTCATAGGCTAATTATTATTACCATAGCCTAGGAGCCATAATCATCTGTGAGGACCCATTACGCTATAATATAATATTATGTACAATATAAGTAGAAGACAAGGGACAACATATGGATACAGACAGGTGGGAGACTACAATGAAACTGAGACAATATACATTATTTGAAACCTATCAGTCACAGACACTGTGATGATGGGCCCTATAGATATCTACAGATGATTAAGTGAGAAGATAGGTGGACAGATAACTGTGGTCATGGATGTCATCACTCATTATTAGCCTGTTCGCAGTACTCTAATAGAGACACTGTTGTGATATTAATGTATGTCATTACTCCTTATTAAGACAGTGTTTACATGAAGTGGATTTTTAAGCTCATTGCAAGCATATGGGACCTTTAATAGAAAGGAAGTACAATTTAATTAATGTATATACATTTGCATTCGCTCTGGTGGGTAATGTCACATCCATATACATATTATTAAATAAGAGCTTATTAAGTTTTCAGCTACATTATGTTGAAGAATTTAATTCAAGATTAGATTTTAAGGAGTGTATTAAAACATCTTTTGGAGGTTTTTCAAAAGAAAAATTTGAATTATACGCATTTTTTCATGCGTTTGAATGTGTGTGTGTGTGTGTGTGTGTGTTGCCCTTCTTAAAGTTAATTCTTACATCAGAACATTCTACTGCTGTTTTGACTGTGGAGAAAGGAGAAGCTGTATCTGGAATAGATTATATCAGTACAATTAAACAGGTATTTCATGCTGTAGTCTGCTGGTGGAAATGCCATGCCTGTACAACATTTAAGAGACCTATAACCACCTCTCTTTACACTGGTCTGGATCTCCAATTGTTGCTTCATTTCTAAAAAGTAGTTGAGACTTCACCCAAAGCTGATCTCAAGAAATTTAGCCTAGATGCATGCCACAGACTCAGGAGAGTCCTCCCAAATGGCAAAGTCACCTTGCCATCAGGAGCAGGTTTCTCATATTGTAATTTTCTGACTAATCTTGGAGATCACAAGTGACAACACCTCAGTCATGTGGCAGTAATGGGACTACTAGCGCTCCCCGTGATCCAGGAAAGAGGAGGACAATCTACCAGCAAACAGTATTGTGAAGTTTAGTTCATACATAAAGTGCTTTGGACTCCCTCGATGACAGGCACTGTTGGATTATGTCATTTTATTGTTCCTTTCTCCTAACTGGCTTGGTGGGGGTGTTTTCTCGGGTACAGACGAAGGGAAAAGAAGCAAACTGTCTGTCCTTGCAGAGAATGGGGGGATTTTGTCTGTTTCACTTTAAAGGGTACTCAGCCTATTGAAATATGGTTTTTTTGAGAGACAATTAAAAGTCATTTCAGTTGCTGCTTCTGCTCCCTTACGCCTATGATTTTTTTCTGCTTTCACAATCACATTTCCCTATTAAAACAAACAAAAAAAAGTTTCTATCCTCTATTGCTGTGTGAAAGCTCCACACAGTCAGCAGGGGGCAGTGACTAAGGCCCCACTTCAAGAAGGCAGTTAAGCATGTGCTTAAATTCCTCTTGAGCATGTAAGAGTGGTCTTTGTTTTATCCCATGCTTAAAGTTAAACTGATGCTGAAGGCTCTGTGGAATAAGGGCGCTTTTGAGAATGAAATCCCGTCTTGTCTATCTATACACGGGAAACAATGAAACAGACAAATGTGCTGACAAATGAACAAAATCAGGAAACTAAATAAAAGAGGGACAGTCCCCTCCCACCATTTAATACAGCTCAGATATAGTAGCCTTCGATGTCACTGTTTTTACTGATATGTGCACACATGTCAAACAGAAGTATGATGGCCAGGGTCAATCTTCCAGAGATCAATTTTGCGTGACTAGTACAGACGCACAAAATCGAACTATCTGGGGTTGGCAGTCGACTCGTACTCCTCAATATTGCAAGGAGAAAGGGAGGTCAATGGGAGAAACTCTCCCATCGATTTCTTTCTCTGTTGACAGCCAGGTAAGTTGATTGCAGATGAGTCAATTCTAGCTACGCAATTGCCATGGCTAGAATTGCATATCTGCAGTCGACATAATTCCCAAGTGTGGACCAAGCCTCAGTCTCTAGTTAAGATGGTTGCTGAGGAAAGCTGAAAAATACAGTTCATGTGTACTCTGAAGACTCTGAAACCAGAAGGTGAATAAAAAGAACTCAAACTGTGATGGTTTTTTGTGGGTTTTGTTTTTTTTTTGAGAGAAGCCTGGGTGGGTCTTTTTAGCTTTTATGATTTTTAAGTCAACCTTCTGATTTTTGGGCTCCTGGCTCACGGTGTTTGAAAGATTGCAGGTGGGATAGGTGTTTCAGCCAAGCAAAGGTGCTTGGGAACATCCCATGCTTGCTGATCTGTCACACAACTAGCCTCTGTGTCTAGTTTTAAAACTCCCGCCTCATCTGCCCACACAGTTCAAAGGTGTCTTGAAGCTTTAAACCAATGAGTTAAATCTTTCTCCTCACAACAAGGAGCTAGGAGATGACTCTACACTTCAGGTGGGTGCTCAGCTGTACTCCAGGATTGGGGAGTAGTCCAAAGCGGTCAAGTATCAGCTGTTCTGAATTAATAAATATAAACCATTTCATAAGGACACTATTCTCTGCTTTGTATTTTCCCCTCTAGCTTTCTTGCTTGGCAGATCTCTCATATAGTGTTTTTATTGCCCATCCTCATGCAGTTAATGTAAGGGGGAAAAAAACTGAATTTGACCACATCCTTGAGGATGTCAGGAATTTATAGTTTATTGGTTTAGAAGCTTACTAAATTTAAACAGAAGCATTAACATGGCCTTCGGTTCTCTTGACAGTTATAAACTCTTCCTTGGGGGGATTTCTGTAATGCTGTCTAATCAGCTTAAGGAGTTAATTAAACAGCTGTCACTTAGCTTCTTAATTCTGAGACTTGATGCTAAATAAGATTTTAAATTAGTTATGCATGACTGAGGCATGGATTCTGTGGTACAGCTAAAATGGCTTCCAGCAGAAGAGAAGGGGAAGCTAGTCCTCATTTAAATAAACAGCCGTGAGATTCTAGGTGACACCCAGGATTGATGCTCTGGAGACTGAGACATGGCAAATTTTGGAGAATGGGGGTACTAGTGAGTGCCAAGTTGGCCTTATAAACCCAGGGTTGTGTGTTCAATCCTTGAGGGTGGCTATTTTGGTGTCTGAGGCAAATAGATTAAAAAAAAATCTGTCGGAGATAACGATAGATCCTGCTGTAAGGGCAGGGGGCTGGACTCAATGACCCCTCGAGGTCCCTTCCAGTTCTATGAGATATGTATGTAAGTAAGGTGGTTGTATGATGAGCTATTCATTCTCATTTGGTGGCCTGTACTAAACCTATAGAGCTTTTGATAACTAGTGTTCCCTTTCCTAGTATAGTCTCTTGACATTAAACCCAAAGACTGAGATATCTGCTGAAAATAGGAAAAAACATTGTGTGTGTCACAAAAAAGGTGTCAAGTCTGAATCGTTTCCTTTAAACAATTGTGTTTTGAGATCTGGCACGCTTGCAATGGCTTACTGTGTTTCAATGAGCATTTAATTAAAAATATGCATGGAGATACTCATTGAGCTGGAAGGGACCTTGGGAGGTCATTGAGTCTAGTCCCCTGCCCTTTTGGGAGGACCAAACACCATCTTTTTTATTCTTCATTTGTTTGTTTTTTAAATGTATTTGCCCCAGATCCCTAAATGGCCCCTGCAAAGATTGAGCTTACAACTCCGGCTTTAGCAGGCCAGTACTCGAACCACTGAGCTATCCTTCCCACTCCTTAAGTTTGTTCATATAAATAAATGAAGCAGAGCAGATGTATTGAACGTTAACATGTTTATTCACATGCTAATATACTAATTTCTCTTGTGAAATAACTGAAAGTTCTCTTTAAAAAAGCAGTGTGTCATTTAGAAATCTGAGTCCATCCACCCGCTCTGAAAATCAAAAGCCAGTTTCTGCACTCAGATGTAAATCCGGAGTTCCTCCTTTGAAATCAGAAACTGGAATCTACATTTTTAGAACACCATTTCTAGAGCTCATATATCAAGCTTCCTTGTATTTTCCTGCTCCTCCTCTGAAGGCTATGTGCTGCAGATCGGCTCAAGTTATTTTGAGGAAACATGCCTGTAGGTCTTCTTTGAAAAACAGACTGGTGCTTTGTTCACGGTTGCTTATGGTGTTGTGTGGCTTGTAAGGGGAATGGGGGAGGTTGCTATAATAAAGGCTATAATCATGTTGAGGTGAATTTGAAGGGTACACAGCCCATCACCACTCTGGAACAAAGTAACCCTATTATAAATCCAATGCAGAGCTTCGGACGTGAAGTGCGAGTCAGTCTTCTTGTTTAGTAAAGTAGTCATGAAGATGACCATTCAGAAATAACTGCTGGCAGAAAAGAGCTAATGGGAGGAGGGGAAAAATTACAAGATTTACAAAATCATTATTCCCTTCTTTCATTTTGGGAATTAGATGGCAACAGTTATCCTAAGGGAACTTAAATTGCAGGAGTACTACCAATTAAAGATTGGCAATGAATAGGCATGCACTTTTACCTTTCTAGTTAAAAAGATTGTTGCTGTGTGAAGCCTCTTGGTGACTATGTCTCCACTAGCGAGTTTTGCTGACAAAACTGAGGTTTTGTCAACAAAACTCATGGGCTACGTCTACACGTGAAGCCTACATTGAAGTAGCCTATTTTGATGTGGCGACATCGAAATAGGCTATTTCGATGAATAGCGTCTACACGTCTTCCAGGGCCGGCAACGTCGATGTTCAACTTCGACGTTGCGCAGCCCAACATCGAAATAGGCGCAGCGAGGGAACGTCTACACACCCAAGTAGCACACATCGAAATAGGGATGCCAGGCACAGCTGCAGACAGGGTCACCGGGCGGACTAGCGCTTCCGGGGCAACAGCTAGCCGCTCCCTTAAAGGGCCCCTCCCAGACACACTCAGCCTGCACAGCACGCGGTCTGAGGAGCCATAGGCACACAGACCCCGGGCGCCGCAGTCATGGACCCCCAGCAGAAGCAGCAGCAGCAGCAGCAGCTGGAGGTCCACCCAGCCCTCCCGGCAGGAGCAGGGCTTGCCCTCCTCCGTGCCATGCAGGAGGCAGCTGAGCACCTCCTTGCCCCAGAGGAGGAGATGCCCCCAGGGCAGCAGGGCTCAACCCCTACCCCTGCAGCACCCCGCCCCGCCCCCCGCCTCACACGCTGGCGGCTGTGGAGCTACCCCACCAGCACCGACTGGTGGGAGCGGCTGGTGCTTGGGGAGTGGGACGACGACCGCTGGCTCAGGAACTTCAGGATGAGCCGGCAGACATTTCTGGAGCTGTGCCAGTGGCTCACCCCCGCACTCAGGCACCAGGACACCACCATGCGGCGTGCCCTCCCTGTGGAGAAAGGGGTCGGCATCGCTGTCTGGAAGCTGGCCACTCCAGACAGCTACCGATCCATGGGCCAGCAGTTTGGTGTCGGCAAAGCCACCGTCGGGGCTGTCTTCATGGAGGTAAGAGAACCCACGGGGGGAGGGCAGGGCAGGGCAGCGGGGCCAGGGCAGGGCAGGGAAGGGGGACTAGGGCAGGGCAGGGCAGGGCAGGGCATGGCAGGGGGGCCAGGACAGGGCAGGGCAAAGCAGGGCAGGGCAGGGCCACGCACACCCTGCTCACCCCTCATTGGTGCTGTCCCATGTGCTTTCTCTGCAGGTTGTGCGTGCCATCAACGCCATGCTCCTGCACAGGCTCGTGAGGCTGGGGGACCCAGATGCCACCATCGCCGCCTTTGCCACCCTGGGCTTCCCCAACTGCTTCGGGGCTCTGGATGGGACTCTCATCCCCATCCGCGCCCCGCATCACAGTGGAGGACGATACCTGAATCGAAAGGGCTACCATTCTGTCGTCCTCCAGGCCTTGGTGGACAGCCGGGGACGTTTCCAGGACATTTATGTGGGCTGGCCTGGCAGCACCCACGACGCCCAGGATTTCCGGAACTCGGGCCTGTGCTGCCGGCTGGAGGCGGGGACCTACATCCCCCAGCGGGAGATCCCTCTGGGGGACACCACCATGCCCTTCTGCGTCATCGCAGATGCGGCCTACCCCCTCCGGCCGTGGCTCATGCACCCCTACATGGGCCATCTCTCCGCTAGGCAGGAGCGCTTCAACGAGCGCCTGAACCACGCACGCCAGGTGGTGGAGCGCTCATTTGGCCGCCTGAAGGGACGCTGGAGATGTCTCCTGACCCGCCTGGATGCAGGCCCCAACAACATCCCCCAGATTGTGGGTGCCTTCTGCGCCCTGCACAATTTGGTTGAGAGCAAGGGGGAGACCTTTTTCCAGGGCTGGGCTGCGGAGGCCGGCAGGGCACATGTCCAGCCACCTGCTGCCCCCAGTCGGCAGGTAGACCCCGAGGGGACCCGGGTCCGGGAGGCCCTGTGGGCCCACTTTGATGAACAGGCCACGGGGTGAACGCTGCCCAGGCCCCCTACTGCCTGCCCCTTCCTCCCCCACACTCCTGCCCCAACGCCTACACCATGGAGCACCCCACCGCACCCCCCTCCCACTTGTCCTGGACAAATGACAGCACGCACTTGTGGCTGAACGTAAACTTTTTTTTTTGCTTTCCGAACCCTTTTTTTTTAACTGTAAATAAATATTTGAACCACAAACCAAAAACTATGTACAAACGTTGAACAAAAGCAATATGTACAAAAATAAAACAATACAAAGAAACAACTGTCCGCAATAATAAAAAGAAAACCAGGGAGGATAAAGGGGAGAACTATTTACATGGGGGGGGATGGGGCAAACTGGGGGCCGAAAACAACAGGGTCCAACTATATACAAGGGGTGGGGCCACGTCCCGGGCCCCTCGCCCCTATAGCCCGGCACCGGGTGTTGGCGGCTGGGAGCCCCTCCGCGGTCGCAGCCTGGTCCGTGGCTGGGTGGGAGCGGGCTGGACTGGAAGGTACAGTGGCCGGCGAGTGTCAGGTGGCTCCAGGGGTCCCTCGGCGCTCCGGCCCTCGCCAGTGGGTGGCGGGGCAACAGCGAACGGGACGGCGATGGGCGGAGCAGCTGATGGTGGGGCTGCAGGAGCAGGCAGGGCGGGCGATGTTGCGGCCGGCGCGGCATGGGGGGCCAGGTAGTCCACCAAGCTGTTAAATGTCTCCATGTAGGCCCCCCATGCCTCCTGGCGCCAGGCCAGCGCCCGCTCCTGCAGCTGGAGGTGCTGCTCCGCGACCTCCAGCTGCCGACGGTGGATGGCCAGCAGCTGGGGGTCCGTCGCCGTCGGCGGTCAGTGGCGCGGGGTCCACCGTCTAGCCCGCCGTGGGGCCGGTCGGTCCTCGGCCGAGGGTCTGCCCTGGAACGATGGTCCCGGAGGGCTCTCCGGGACGACTGATGCCTCGCCGGCGCTCTCTTCCGGTCCTTCTGATGGTGCAGGTGCAGGACACAGGAGGTGGGGGGGAAGAAGAATGGAGACAGGCGTTAGTGTGGGCCCCGAGCCGTGGCCTTTGTCCCCCAGCCCTGTGCTGCAGGTTACCCATCCCCGTCCCCGGGAGATGCTGCTGTGATGGATGGGGTTCAGGGGTCCCCCTGCCCTGCACCCCATCCCCTGGTGGGAGCGACTCTCACTTCACCCCGCAGGGTCTGAGAGCAGGAGAGGTTTCTTAGGCCACAGATGCCCAGTTTCTGGCAGGAGTGACAGCACCAGCTGTCGGAAGAGACAGTCCTTCCAACCCATCCTGGGGAGAAGACCCCAAGGGGTGCCCCTCGGGGATGCAGCTTTCCCCCTCCTCAGGCTGGCTGCCTTCCAGCTCTCCCTTCCCCTAGCCTCTACCTGTGGGCCCCGCCCTCGCCCCCCAAGTCCAAGCCAGCTCAGCTCCTCCCTCCTGTTTGTTCAGGGCAGAGGTGTCACCTGCCAGCTGTAGCGCCAGGATCCTCCTTTGCCCCTGGGAGCTATTCCGCTCTTGTTGCTCATATGTAGCCTGAGTCTCCCTTTGGCACTCCCCACACTCCATCACATGCTGCTTCTGCGGGGTGTCCCACCCCCTCCTCCCGGGGGCCCCTCGAGGTTCCGCTCCCCCCTGCCCCGGGGATGAGGCATGGCACTGTCATGCGGGGTTGGGGGGGCAGGGGCTGATGGCTGCAGTGCTGTGAGGGCCATGGCCCTGGTGTCCTTGGGGCCATGGCCATGTGAGCATGTGGGGGGCCCTGGACACATCTCTCTTACCCCCGCCCCTCAAGCCCAGGGGTGTCCACCAGAGGGGGGTACCTACCTGTGGGTCCGCTCCCACGGTCCGGAGATCCCCGGGGGTCGGAGGCCCTGCTGCTGCTCCGGGATGGCAGGAGGAGGATCTGCAGGCTGGATTCTGCGGAGGAGGAGCCCCCCTCCTCCTCCTCCTCCTCCTCGTGCCGCGATGTCCCGGGGGTGGGCTCCGGGGGTGGCCCCCGGGGTGCGGGGCTTACCTCCGGGGCGGACTCCGTCTGCAGGGCCTGCTGGGGCTCGTCGGCCAAGGTGTCAAGGGTGGCCAGAGGGGAGGAGGTGTGCCGGGAGCCCAGGATGTCCCTGAGCTCCCTGTAAAAGGGGCA
Organism: Carettochelys insculpta; assembly: GCF_033958435.1. Lineage (NCBI taxonomy): Eukaryota > Metazoa > Chordata > Testudines > Carettochelyidae > Carettochelys > Carettochelys insculpta. The sequence goes on from NC_134154.1 coordinate 20,995,354, forward strand.
AGTGACAGGGGCGGCCCCAGATTGGCTGGCCGCATCCCGGGCCCGGGAGTTACCCTGCCGCAGCTCCTTCAACTTACTCCTGATGTGATCAGGAGTGCGGGCAGGGTGACCCCGGGCAGCCAGGCCGTCGGCCAGCCGAGCGAACGCATCCGCGTTCCGCCTCTTGTTCCCCATTACCTGGAGCACCTCCTCCTCGCTCCAGAGCCCCAGCAGGTCCCACAGCTCGGCCTCCGTCCAGGAGGGGCCCCGCTGCCGCTTGCCAGCCTGGCTGCCCTGGCTCCCCTTGGGGGGGGGTCCCCTGGGGGCGCTGGAGGGGCTGCCGGCCAGCCATCGCAGCTGTGGGGGGGGCTGAGGGTGGTGCAGGCTGGCCTTGTGTGCAGGCTGCAGCCTGCACGTTCCCTCAGCTTCCTGCACAGGAAGGGAGGGGGAGGGGACCTTTAAGGGGCCGCTCCACGCGGCCACCATTGAGCTGAGGGGCTGTAGAGAGCATCTCTCAACCCCCCAGCTGATGGCCGCCATGGAGGACCCGGCAATTTCGACGTTGCGGGACGCAGATCGTCTACACGGTCCCTACTTCGACGTTGAACGTCGAAGTAGGGCGCTATTCCGATCCCCTCATGAGGTTAGCGACTTCGACGTCTCGCCGCCTAACGTCAAAGTTAACTTCAAAATAGCGCCCGACGCGTGTAGCCGCAACGGGCGCTATTTCGAAGTTAGTGCCGCTACTTCGAAGTAGCTTGCACGTGTAGACACAGCTATGGTGTGTCCACACGCAAAATGCGTTTTGTCGACAGTTTGTTGACAAAACTCGGCACTTCCTCCGACACTGTTCTGCCTCTCTTCAATGAGGAATAACACCTTTGTCAAACGTTTCCATCAACAAAAAAGCCATGTAGACACTCCAGGAGCCCTCTGTCAACAGACAGGGCTTCTGGGTCTCCAGGCAGCCGTGTTTGCTGAGCTTCCAGTTGGCTGTCCTGCCAAGAGAGCAGCAGTCTGGACGCTCTCTGTCGATGGAGTGGCTTGCTTTTCTGATCCACTTTTGTACGTGGACATGATCTATTGACAGAAGTTTTGCCGGAAGATCTCTTCTGACAGTAATGTCTGTCGACAGATCACTCTAGTGTAGAAATAGGCAATGTGTTTCTTGTGGAGGAATTTATCCCTTCAGTTATTTTATATGAATTTTACTACATATGCCTACTCCCATTATGGAGAAAGAAATCCTTTCAGCTGCTATTATTATTTTATTTGATTACTATAGAGTTTGGTTGTTCATGAATTACAAGGATATGCACCAAAATACATGGTGTAACGATTATAAAATATCAGCATCTTTTTACAGCTGCTCTGGGAATCAACTTTTACTGGACAGAATATTAGGATAAAGCCTTTCAAAGCGCATAAGTATTCTTCTGGCATCAAGTCTCCTATAATCCATGTTAGTTATGGACAAAGAGTATAATATTTCTTCAAAAGATTGCAGTATCATTTAAGCAGCAGACAATATCACTTTTAAATTAGAAACTATTTTTAGATTCATAGTTGTTACATGTTGGGAATTTAAATTATATATCTCTGCATAGGCTATATAAATATTATGTTTGTTTCCTTGCAATGAAATAATTCTTATTTACTTTCGCCATGGGAACATTAAGCCTTTTCTACCTATTTAACAAATGACTGAAGAAACATTTTTTTAAGGCCCCTGTTCTTTAAATTGGTGTAAATTTACTTTACACATCTCCGTACAAATGAGAAATGCAGGCCAGGACGTCTAAAGAAGGAATTCCCCAAGTGCACAAAGGTGGAATTGGTGAAAACTGTGCAGAAACAATAAGTTGTGGCTGCTTCACAGATTTTAAACATTGATCATTTCGCTTTGCACCTCTCTAGAAGTATCAAGTAGATTTGTCTACTTGCAAAAGCATTTGTCTAGTGCATAAGCTCTTTTATGCTTGCTGATGGGAAATCATTACTCTATTTTAGAATGTTAGGGGTTTAGCTAAGCTCGAGGAAAACTTCCTTTTAAAAGTTGCCAGGTTTCTGAGGAGACTTTTGTGTCCTTTAGAAAGAAGCAACGTTGCAGTGTACAATTTGCCATTGCTGATAGGAGTTGGGTATCATGGTATCATGCCACCTATGTTTTCAAGAAGTTGACAAGCAAGCCAATTTTGAGCCTGAATTTAACATTTGGACCAGGATCCAGATTTTGAATCCTTTGAAATCTGAGTGATTGGAACCAGAGTTTGTAGTAAAATCCATGTATAAACAAAGCACGAACCAGCACCTGTGTCCATGTCTTCTGGAATGTTGCCTTTACGCTGTGATCAGTTGGGCACCATGGGCCCTTGGACAAGGCGAGAGGGGGGCCTCACTCCCAGCACCTAGAAAGGGTGGGGCCAAGGGCAGAAGGGGTGGGACCTAAAGCAAACAGTCCTTAGTGCTGCCTGGATCATGGCACTGGTCCCTCACACACACACACAGCTACATGGAGAGGCACTGCCCCTGCAGCTCAAAGGGACCCAGAGCTCAGAACTTCACTGCTTCCAAAGTAACCCCTGTGCAACTGCCCTCTTTGTTCCCCTCATTGTCAGGCCTGACTGTAATACAGTTGGGCTAGGGACCGTGTTCACCAGCACTTGTACAATAATGAGTGTCGTGGGTCACTGATCCCATGATTGCCTCTGGGTTATGAACTGGTGAAATCCATAAGAGACTGTTCCCATCTATTTCTAGTCCACCTGAGTATAGAAGGCGCCAGAAATTCCATATTCCAAGACTTTCTTTGCAGCCCAAACAGATTCAGATGTGGTTCTGATAAGCTTCAGAACTGGTGGCTGCTTACTTGGAGCAAACTCATGAATATTTTGAAGTTCGTCCTCCTCTAGTTAACAAGGGTCAACTTTTGAGCAGCATATCTCATTGAGTGAGATGGTTCACAAGAGCTCATTTAAAGCCCTCCTTCCTTATATAGCCTTCCAGAATATGCTACAGAGAACTGAGATCAGTTCTAGTCTAATACTAAGGCCTGGATACTGCCCACATAACTGTACTGCTGTAAGTAATAATCCTATTGAAATGAAGCACATGCACAAGGGACTGCAGGATCGGGGCCTAAGTCTTGGCTCTACAACCCTTATACATGCCAAGTAGCTGTCCCATTGGGTGTAATGTTTGCAGACTAGAGAGCTCTGCATTCAGTAGTCAGGTGACTCTGTGATGCCGCTGATTCAAAAGTAAAAATGAAATACTCTGGAAATGCGGTTGCAAACCCTGGATGCCAGGCCTCACTCTGCTGGTCGGATATCCTAAAGGTCATTTATCTTTGTGTAAATTGTAATTTTAGAATATTGGAAGGGTTTGGGAGCTGGTTGGGGGTGAGAAAAGGGGCCTTTATCATTCTCTTTGTAAAAGTCTATTTCCTCCTCCCCCTGAAGATCATGAGCTTGCAGGCAGATTCTGGAAAGACAGCTGTAAAAGACCAAGAGCGTTTTTTTTTCCATATTTAGATACTGCTTTGAACCATAATAAAGTGTCTTGTTTCTTTAAATAGTGTGAAGAGCTCTTGTTTGATCTCTGTCCTTTAGATGAGAAAAATCGGTGCTTCCCTTCTCTCTACCCCAGGAGACAGTAGCGGGAGCTGTTGTCCTCTGACTACTTGGTTTCAATCTTTGTTTCCTTCCACTGTGAAATCACGCCAGGCTCAGAACCCATAGCATGAACTATTTAGATAATGAGAAGTTAGCACTCAGGGGGTTTTGGAAGCCTTTAGTTAAGGACCAGTTGAAATCAAGGCACTCTTGTTCTATGGAATGTTCCTGGATTCACAAGTCTGGTTTTGAAAAGCTTAAAGCATTCCAAGGAATGAGCAGCACCTTGCAATTAGGAATGAAAGAATGCAGAAGCCAAAGTGTGCTTGGGGTTTCCCTTAGTGTAAATCAAGGATGGATGGAGGGAAGACAGTGAAGTTATGCCAGGGTAACTGAGTCTCCAATTTAGTACTGTATCTCTGGGCCAAAATGTAGCAGTATACTTTGCACCATCATTCTTAAAATGGATAAGTAATGTACCCATGGGTAATCTTCCTTTTGGAATAAATGTGTCAATAGTGGTACAGGTTGAACCTTTCTAATCCGGAACTCTCATCTTGCAAGATCTGTAATGTGACATGATTTTAGTTAGCTAGACAACCACTTATCAGGAGCATGGCTGAGTTTCCCGTGATCCCATAAAGGTTGTTTACAGCCACCAGTCCTGGCTCTCAGCGTTCTGTGCTGCTATTTAGCTCTAATTTATACTGAAATGTCTTCTAAGAGCCCAGCAAACAGTGAAAGTGTTTGTAATGTGCTAGAAAATATTGACCTCCCTTGGTCCAGCAAATTCTCTCATCCAGCACCTGAGGGTACCGGAGTAGAGAGGTTCAACCTTTACCTGACTGATATTCACTGAATGGCAGTCAGGGAAGTGCCCTAACAGCTCTGATGATAGAAGGGAGGTTGGCACCAGAATCAGATGGAAGTTCACTGTATAGGAGAAGAGAAACTCTGGAAGTGCAGAGCTGCTGCCAAACATGTGCCATGAGAGGCGGCTGCATTGATTGGCTAGAGCAGTGGACTGGGAATCAGACAACCCGGATGCTATTCCGGGCTCTGCCACTGATCAGGTCTATGATCAGAAGAGAGTCACTGTCTCCCTGTTTCTTTAATCTGCAAGTTCTCAGAGATGGTCTCTCACAGGCTATTTCTACACATGCCACCTTCTCTGCTAATAAACAGCCCAAAATATGCTAATGAGGCATGTATGTAAATTCCCAGCACCTCATTAGCATAAGGTTATGTGATTTGGAGTCTCCAAAATGGCATGTAGAAGTGTGGCCCCCTGGGGGTGGGGGTCTTCTGGAAGGAAGTCCTCCTTCCAGAGGCCCCTTCCTGAAAATTTCGGAGAAAGTGGCATGTGTAGAAACAGCCACAATATGTACAGCACCTAGCACAATCTCAGGTGGGACTTGGCACTACTGTAATAGAAATAATAAATAGCAGCAATAATTAAGGAACATGGGGTTAAAGAAGAGGGCATTCTGAGTGCTGGGATTTAGCACACATTCAATTCAGCCCCATCATCTTCTCCATATATCGCTGGCTCAGGCCCACTGAGGGAGGGTGAAAGGGGACAACTGTATAGGGGCCTGGTATTTTAGAGGGGCCTGGAGCACCGTGTGGCTTTTGAGAACTGGTTGGAGGACAGCACCATACTCCAGGTTGCTCTAAGGTCTGAGTGCCCTTGGCACCGCCCCTTCTGCCAAAAGCCCCACCAGTTCTGGGCCATGGAGCCACACGCCCCACACACACACACATTGTTCCTGGGCCTGCAGTGGCTGTTGGCCCCACTGTTTTGGCTTATACTAGTTTAAAGGTAAGGGTTCCTGATTCTTCTGAACTGTCCCCAAGAGAAAGATGTTGTGTTTTCTACCCTATCCAATCGGCTAGGCCCTTAAAAACAACCTTTCATCATTTCTAGTCCCTCAGAGAGTATGTCTGCACTGCAACTGTGTGTTAAAACACCACACCTGGTTGTGCTGTATTGCTGTTCTCAGCATTACAACTCAGCTGTATCAGGGGAGATCAGACACATGTAAACAGGAATCCTGGCCCCACTGAAGTCAATCCCATTGTCTCAGGTAAGGATTTCACTCCTAAGTGTTACCATCTGCTTGTACAATTGTCCCATCCACCGTGTCAACAAGTCTTTGAAGATCAAGTGAAAATTAACACAAGCTTTGTTGTTTTTAAGGCTGGGCAAAGAAAAAGAGTGCTGGTTTTGATGACAGAAAGGTGGACAAGGAGAAGGCATCTGAACCAAAAGTTCTGTTGTTTGCTGTTTTAGGAAGCTGAGATCCTGAACACAGCAATTCTCACTGGGAAAACTGTGGCTGTCCCTGTCAAGGTGGTTTCAGTGGAGGATGATGGGACCGTGACTGATCTTCTAGAATCGGTGGAGTGCAGATCATCTGATGAAGATGTAATTAAGGTAAGATCCTGGCCTTTAATTAGGAGAAGGCCACATCCCTGCAAGAAATGCAGCCAGTTGAGTTCTCTGACGTGCCGATGTCTGTTCTGTGTGTGGCTAGTTTAATCCCTTCCGAACTATTTTTCCACTAAAAGACAAAGAACTATTGTCATCATTTTAATGTCTAGACCAGCGCACAGGACTTATTAAAACACACGGAAGACCCAGATCTCTGCCCCGCATTTTGGGCTGTGTTTGTCAAAAATAAATAAAGAGATATGGAGGACAGCGTTTGACGGGGCACAGCAGTGTCCTGACCTCATCTGTGTGCCTGTTGGTCTACCTTACCTCTTCTTGCACAGATAATTCAGTCCACATGGAGATGGTTCTGCTTTGGCAGGCTGTGATGGCTTCAGGGCAGAGTAAGCACAAACTCTGGAGAAGGCGGTACTCTTATCTAAGGAATTTGTGTAATTTGCAGTTCTCTTATCTTGGTGTCAATCTGGAGTAGCTCTGCTGGGGCTAATGGCACTCCAGGAAGGTAAAGTGTAAGGATGAATTCTGCTCTCATTTCAGTGGAGTTGAATCAATCAATGGAGCTAGAAAGGGGTAACTGACAGCATAATTTGTCACTGAATGGCCAGTTCATGTACAGGTTGAACCTCTCTAATCCAGAATTCTCTTGTCCAGCAACAGCCGTAATCTGCCATGATTTTAGTTAGCTGGATGACCACTTATTGTGGGTGTGGCAAGTTTCTGTGAGCCCATAAAGTTTTTTTCCAGCCATCAGTCCTGGCTCTCAGCATCCTGTGCTGTTATTTAGCTCTAATTAAATGTTTATTTATCCCTAAACATCTTCTAGGAGACAAGTAAGCAAGGGAAGTGTTGGTAATGCTGATAGACATTATTGACCTCCCATGGTCTGGCAAATTCTCTCACACAGCACCATTCAGGTCCCGAGGGTGCCAGGTTAAAGAGGTTCAACCTGTATTGCCAGATACACCTTATACTTGAAATTATCTTAGTATTTGCTTTCTCCTGTTTCATCCCTGTCTTCCAGTCTCTCAGTGGCAGTCTCTTTCAACTGCACCTGGGAGTAAGCCTCCCAGACTGGACAGACAGACTTGCTGTAATAGGGATGGCACCAGCATGCTAGAAATATCTATCTGGACATAGCAGCTCTGGCAGAGGATTGGGCTATTCCCCCAGTTCAAACCCATTTTAGTCCCTGGGTCCAGGCTCCGGGGTTAGCTTGGCCCTCCACAGGGACTGCTGTGTCCAAATTAGCTATGTTAGTGCATTAACAAATGCACTGCCAGTACAAGTCTCTCTCCTTTGGTTGGGCACTCACTCCCAGCCACAGTGTGGAGGTACCCCTGAGGGACTGGAAGTGTAGCTGTACCTGGTGAGCAAGTTTCACTAGCTTAGACTCAAGGCTCAGACTTGCTTATGCTGTGTAACTCATGCTATGGTTCACATTTTTCTCTGGCCCCTTGTCTCTGGCTGAGGTTCGTTAGACTTCTCGTTCATTCCTAATTTCTCTGCTTGAGGGGAAAGCAAACCTACGTATTAAAATGGAAAAATCCTTGAGAAATGCATCCAGAGGTGGTGGGTGCTGTGAGCTTTACAAACCTCCATATGATGGGAGGCAAATTGCTTTGTAAGGGAAGTGCGTCCTACTCAGAGGTGTGAATTGAAAGAGAGAAAGCAAGAAAAAGAAGAAAAAAATGTGACAACTAAAGCACAACCACCTCCGCATGAGAAATTGCCCAGAGTCTGTGACGTCTTCCTGCGAGAAACACGCTGAAGCATGATCCAGTTTCTTTTCCCGCTGATTTCTAAATAAGGTAATCTGACTTTCAGAACTTCCTGCATCAGGGTTCTGGTCCACAAGACCTGGGCATGCGTTCCACTTTTCACACAGGGGAGTGAAATTTCCATTTAAAATGACTTGCAGGGTTTTCAAGACCAGGTCCCAAACATGCAAGGAAAAACAACAGCTAATCAACTCAGTGCTTTTTGCATCCCTTTAATCCAGAAAGTGTGCAAGTCCCAATCCAACTTTCATGTCTGAGCTGAGGGCACCATGTCACCCTGGGAGTTCAGGACTTCGTTATTTCAGGTCACAGCAGTCAGCACTCAAACCTGTGATAGTCCAGAATGAAAGAAGCTTGAATTCATTCTCCATCTCCTTCTTCTTCTTCTTCTTCTTCTTCTTCTTCTTCTTCTTCTTCTTCTTCATCATCACTCACTCAGTTTGTCAGCACATTGGTAATGCTAGTTGAAATGATTGTCCAATTGATTGCTTCAGATTTGGCTTTTGAAGATTTGCAAAGTTGCATGAGGGCTTGTATGTGGATCTGATACATATATTTAAGTCTGATTTCCATGTACCTTACACAGTTTTGCATGGCTTTTTAAAACAACAGAGGGAATGGGTCCCTTTCATTTTTCCCTCTATTTTTTCCATCCATGCGCAGAATAAATATTATGTGCACCAAGTCATGTGCAAACATGCACCACCACTAGAAACACATGCTCTGGGTGCTGTGGGCATTCCACTAATCAACAGGGCGGTGTTTAAATCTCTCCTGGGTGGCCATCCAAGCCTCGGCTTTCAGGGAACATTGGTTTCTTCCGAAAGAATCTGCTCACAGCTGTTGGGCTTGGTGCAAGAATTATTGGGTAAAACTTAATGGCCTGTGTTATATGGGAGATAAAACTAAATGATCCTAATGGTCTTAAATCAATAAATCTACATAGTGGATATCTCAGTCATTAATACTATAATCATGAAAAGTGCTGAGTACCTTTAATTCCTGTTAACTACAGGTCTGCCTCTAGTACTCGTCTGGCTTCAAGGGGGATTGAGCACCTCACTGGATAAAATCAGCACTGTGCCACATTGGGCCATATTTTTTTTCTCAACAAGCGCACAATCCTCATTATGCACATACTGTAATGCACAATGACGTGCTGTAAAAATTAGTAGATTTCACTGTCATCTTTCTGCAGGAGTGAAATGGCCATCTGGTATGTTCAATGTAGAGTCACCCAACTATGAATACTAAATGTTCTTAAGAAACTGGGCAGATGCCATTTGGTTGTTATATATTAATTGACAAAGGAAGACAACAATAAGCACTTCTGGAGAGAGATGACGGTGTGATACTGAATGACAACAAGATAGGTTGTCTGGAGTTTGCCATTAACACGTCAGATAATCACCACTGGCTGTCCTTAAAGATAAGCTTCTTTAGAAGAGAAAATGAACCACAGCCAAAAACCAGAGTTAAAAGCAGACCAACTAAAAGCAGATTCCTCTGTAAGTCCAAAGTTGGGTTTTTTTTTCAAATATTTTTAATCTAACCCATATGGCTTGGTCTACACTAGGAAGTCAATTGCAAGTATGCGATTCTAGCTGTGACAAATGCATAGCTAGCATCAACTTATCTGCAATTGACTTACCTGGCCTTCTACTCAGAGGGAGGTGAATGGAAGAAACTGTGCTGTCGACCTCTCTTATGCCTTGCAATGTCAAGGAGTACAGGAATCGACTACCAACCCCAGATAGTTCAGTTTCTCACATCTCTACCAGCTGTACGAAATCAAACTCTGGAAGTGTAGTGTAGACATACCCGTAGTCACTGTGGGTCTCTCCCTGAGCTGGTGTATGTAAATCAGCCATATCCCATTGACTTCAGTAGAACTGCATCAATTTATGCCCACTGAGGACCTGGTCCTATGTGAAAGTTTCCTTAGCCAGAGGCTCACAGGAACATTACACTCTCTCAGCAGCGCATTTTCCTATTTCAAGTTGGAAGGATACACAGCAGGCAATGTTTAACTCCAAATCTATCCTCTCTGGGCCCCATTAGCTGAAATATGGCTTTCCAAGCGGATGTGCTGTATCACTGAAGGAAGACTGAAAGCTTCATTTTGTTCCAGTGGTGCACATCAGCAACTGAGGGCTTTGCTTAATATTGCTTGACATGCGCCCTTAAGACCTACACAGGTAATCAGATGTTACTATCACAGAAGCATCCTGCTGGGGGCTTGAAGTTTATTTCCAAGTTAAGGAGGGAAATAGCAAAATAACTAACCAACATGAAATGCATAGAGCTGTAGATGGTGAAAAGTGATTTTCGTTAACTATATTTCAACTTTTCTGTCAGGGAATTTTAACTAGGGCTGTCCAAATAACTGATTTTTCAGTTTGCTGGCAGTTCTGAAAAATCAGGAAAACATTGGCTACGTCTACACGTAAAGCCTACATCGAAATAGCTTATTTCGATGTTGCGACATCGAAATAGGCTATTTCGATGAATAACGTCTACACGTCCTCCAGGGCCGGCAACGTCGATGTTCAACTTCGACGTTGCTCAGCCCAACGTCGAAATAGGCGCAGCAAGGGAACGTCTACACGTCAAAGTAGCACACATCGAAATAGGGATGCCAGGCACAGCTGCAGAAAGGGTCAACGGGCGGACTAGCGCTTCCGGGGCAACAGCTAGCCGCTCCCTTAAAGGGCCCCTCCCACATACACTCAGCCTGCACAGCACACGGTCTGAGGAGCCATAGGCACACAGACCCCGGGCGCCGCAGTCATGGACCCCCAGCAGCAGCAGCAGCAGCAGCAGCAGCAGCAGCAGCAGCAGCTAGAGGTCCACCCAGCCCTCCCGGCAGGAGCAGGGCTTGCCCTGGCCCATGCCATGTGGGAGGCAGCTGAGCACCTCCTTGCCCCAGGGGAGGAGATGCCCCCAGGGCAGCAGGGCTCAACCCCTACCCCTGCAGCACCCCGCTCCACCCCCCGCCTCACACGCCGGCGGCTGTGGAGCTACCCCACCAGCACCGACTGGTGGGAGCGGCTGGTGCTTGGGGAGTGGGACGATGACCACTGGCTCAGGAACTTCAGGATGAGCCGGCAGACATTCCTGGAGCTGTGCCAGTGGCTCACCCCCGCACTCAGACACCGGGACACCGCCGTGCGGCGTGCCCTCCCTGTGGAGAAACGGGTCGGCATCGCTGTCTGGAAGCTGGCCACTCCGGACAGCTACCGATCCGTGGGGCAGCAGTTTGGTGTCGGAAAGGCCACCGTCGGGGCTGTCTTCATGGAGGTAAGAGAACCCACAGGGGGAGGCCAGGGCAGGGCAGGGGGGCCAGAGCAGGGCAGGGGGGCCAGGGCAGAGCAGGGGGGCCAGGGCAGGGCAGGGCAGCGCAGGGGGGCCAGGGTAGGGCAGGGGGGCCAGGGCAGGGCAGGCCAGGGCAGGAGGGCCAGAGCAGGGCAGGGGGGCCAGGGCAGAGCAGGGGGGCCAGGGCAGGGCAGGGGGGCCAGGGCAGAGCAGGCCAGGCCAGGGCAGGGCAGGGCAGGGGGGCCAGGGCAGGGGGGCCAGGGCAGGGCAGGGCCACGCACACCCTGCTCACCCCTCATTGGGGCTGTCCCATGTGCTTTCTCTGCAGGTCGTGCGTGCCATCAACGCCATGCTCCTGCACAGGCTCGTGAGGCTGGGGGACCCACATGCCACTGTCGCCGCCTTTGCCACCCTGGGCTTCCCCAACTGCTTCGGGGCTCTGGATGGGACTCACATCCCCATCCGCGCCCCGCAGCACAGTGGAGGACGATACCTCAATCGGAAGGGCTACCATTCTGTCATTCTGCAGGCCTTGGTGGACAGCCGGGGACGTTTCCAGGACATTTACGTGGGCTGGCCTGGCAGCACCCACGACGCCTGGGTTTTTCGGAACTCGGGCCTGTGCCGCCGGCTGGAGGCGGGGACCTACATCCCCGAGCGGGAGATCCTTCTGGGGGACACCACCATGCCCTTCTGCGTCATCGCAGATGCGGCCTACCCCCTCCGGCCGTGGCTCATGCACCCCTACATGGGCCATCTCTCCGCTAGCCAGGAGCGCTTCAACGAGCGCCTGAACCGTGCGCACCAGGTGGTGGAGCGCTCATTTGGCCACCTGAAGGGACGCTGGCGATGTCTCCTGACCCGCCTGGATGCGGGCCCCAACAACATCCCCCAGATTGTGGGTGCCTGCTGCGCCCTGCACAATCTCGTGTAGAGCAAGGGGGAGACCTTTCTGCAGGGCTGGGCCGCGGAGGCCGGCAGGGCACACGTGCAGCCACCTGCTGCCCCCAGTCGGCAGGTGGACCCCGAGGGGACCCGGGTCTGGGAGGCCCTGCGGGCCCACTTCGACCAACAGGCCGCGGGGTGAACTCTGCCCAGGCCCCCTACTGCCCGCCCCTTCCTCCCCCACACTCCTGCCCCAACGCCCACAGCATGGAGCACCCCACCGCCCCCCCCGCCACTTGTCCTAGACAAATGACAGCACGAACTTGTGGCTGAACGTAAACTTATTTTTTGTCTTTCAGAAACTTTTTTTTTTTTGGTCAATAAATATGTCAAACACAAACCAAAAAGTAGGGACAAACGTTCCACAAAAGCAATATGTGCACAAATAAAACAATACAACAAAGCAAACAACTGTGCGCCGTCAAAAAAGAAAACCAGGGAGGAGAACGGGGAGAACTATTTACATGGGGGGGACGGGGCAAACGGGGGCACCAAAAAAAAAGAGTCCAACTATATACAACAAGGGGGGGGCCACGTCCCGGGCCCCTCGCCCCTATAGCCCAGCACTGGGCGTGCCCGGCCAGGAGCCCCGCCGTGCCTGCAGTCTGGTCCGCAGCTGGGTGGGAGCGGGCTGGACCGGAAGGTATCGGTGCCGGCGAGTCTCAGGTGGCTCCAGGGGTCCCTCGGCGCTCTGGCCCTCGTGGGTGGGTGGTGGGGCGACGGCGGACGGCCCGGCGACGGCCGGAGCAGCTGGTGGTGGGGCTGCAGGAGCGGGCAGGGCGGGCGATGGGTCGGCCGGCGCGGCATGGGGGGCCAGGTAGTCGACAAGCCGGTTAAATGTCTGCATATAGGCCCCCCATGCCTCCTGGTGCCAGGCCAGCGCCCGCTCCTGCAGCTGGAGGTGCTGCTCCAAGACCTCCAGCTGCCGGCGGAGGATGGCGAGCAGCTGGGGGTCCGTCGCCGTCGCCGGTAGTAGGCATGGGGTCCGCCGTCTAGCCCTCCACGGGGCCGGTCGTTCCTCGGCCGAGGGGCTGCCCTGGAGCGATGGTCCCGGAGGGCTCTCCGGGACAACTGAGGCCTCGCCAGCGCTCTCTTCCGGTCCTTCGGATGGTGCAGGTGCAGGTGCAGGACACAGGAGAGGAGGGGGGAAAGAAGAATGGAGACAGGAGTTAGTGTGGGCCCCGAGTCGTGGCCTTTGTCCCCCCGGCCCTGTGCTGCAGGTTCCCCATCCCCGTCCCCGGGACATGCTGCTGTGATGGATGGGGTTCAGGGGTCCCCCTGCCCTGCACCCCGTCCCCTGGTGGGAGCGACTCTCACTTCACCCCGCAGGGTCTGAGAGCAAGAGAGCTTTCTTAGCCCACAGATGGCCAGTTTCTGGCAGGAGTGACAGCACCAGCTGTCGGAAGAGACAGTCCTTCCAACCCGTCATGGGGAGAAGACCCCAAGGGGGGCCCCTCTGGGATGCAGCTTTCCCCCTCCTCAGGCTGGCTGCCTACCAGCTCTCCCTTCCCCTAGCCTCTACCTGTGGCCCCCGCCCTCGCCCCCCAATTCCAAGCCAGCTCGGCTCCTCCCTCCTGTTTGTTCAGGGCAGAGGTGTCACCTGCCAGCTGTAGCGCCAGGATCCTCCTTTGGCCCTGGGAGCTCTTCGGCTCTTGTTGCTCATATGTAGCCTGAGTCTCCCTTTGGCACTCCCCCAACTCCATCACATGCTGCTGCTGCGGAGTGTCCCACCCCCTCCACCCGGGGGCCCCTCGAGGTTCCGCTCCCCCCTGGCCCGGGGATGGGGCATGGCACTGTCATGCAGGGTGGCGGGGGGCAGGGGCTGATGGCTGCAGTGCTGTGAGGGCCATGGCCCTGGTGTCCTTGGGGCCATGGCCATGTGAGCGTGTGGGGGGCCCTGGACATATCTCTGTTAGCCCCGCCCCTCAAGCCCAGGGGTGTCCACCAGAGAGGGGTACCTACCTGTGGGTCCGCTCCCACGGTCCGGAGATCCCCGGGGGTCAGAGGCCCTGCTGCTGCTCCGGGATGGCAGGAGGAGGATCTGCAGGCTGGATTCTGCGGAGGAGGAGCCCCCCTTCTCCTCCTCCTCCTCCTCCTGCCGCGATGTCCTTGGGATGGCCTCCGGGGGGGGGCCCCCGGGGTGCGGGGCTTGCCTCCGGGGCGGACTCCGGCTGCAGGGCTTGCTGGGCCTCGTCAGCCGAGGTGTCAAGGGTGGCCGGAGGGGAGGAGGTGTGCCGGGAGCCCAGGATGTCCCTGAGCTCCCTGTAAAAGGGGCAAGTGATGGGGGCGGCCCCAGATCGGCTGGCCGCATCCCGGGCCCGGGCATAACCCTGCCGCAGCTCCTTCACCTTACTCCTCACATGATCCGGAGTGCGGGCAGGGTGACCCCGGGCAGCCAGGCCGTCGGCCAGCCGAGCGAACGCATCCGCGTTCCGCCTCTTGCTCCCCATTACCTGGAGCACCTCCTCCTCGCTCCAGAGCCCCAGCAGGTCCCGCAGCTCGGCCTCCGTCCAGGAGGGGCCCCGCTGCCGCTTCCCAGACTGGCTGGCCCTCTGGCTGGGCTGGCTGCCCTGGCTCCCCTTGGGGGGGGTCCCCTGGGGGGGCTGCTGGCTTGCCATCGCCGCTGGCTGGGTGGCTGAGGGCTGTGCAGGCTCGCCGCATGTGCAGGCTGCAGCCTGCACGTTGCCTCAGCTTCCTGCAGCGTCAGGGAGGGGAGGGGACCTTTAAGGGGCCGCTCCACGCGGCCACCAGTGAGCTGAGGGGCTGGAGAGAGCGTCTCTCAACCCCCCAGCTGATGGCCGCCATGGAGGACCCGGCAATTTCGACGTTGCGGGACGCGGATCGTCTACAATGTCCCTACTTCGACGTTGAACGTCGAAGTAGGGCACTATTCCTATCTCCTCATGAGGTTAGCGACTTCGACATCTCGCCGCCTAACGTCAAAGTTAACTTCGAAATAGCGCCCGACGCGTGTAGCCGCGACGGGCGCTATTTCGAAGTTAGTGCCGCTACTTCGAAGTAGCGTGCACGTGTAGACTCAGCTATTGTGTCACATAAACCCAAACAAAAAAAAAATTCTCTGCACCAAAAAGCTGAAAAAATACTGTTTCAGGTCAAACAAAATTTTGTATTTTGATTGTGTCAGAACATTTCAGTTACTCTGTAATGTAACTTTTTGGTTCAATTTTGAGATTTTTGCTCTTTAAAAATTATTTTAATTAAATTGAAATGACGGAAAGTCAGTTTGAATTGAGAAACCTAAGTATTTTCATTGAAAAGCATTTTTTTTAATATTCCTTTCTCCCCTTCCATGGGAACATTTTGTCAAAATGTTTCAGCTGGCTGAGGCTGTATTTTTCAGTGAAAAAAAAGTTTTGGCTGAAAAACTTTGTCAGCTCTGCTCATATGATTTATACCCGTTCTACTTGTTTTAGGCCATTTTGGCTACGTCTACACGTGCACGCTACTTCGAAATAGCTTATTTCGATGTTGCGACATCGAAATAGGCTATTTCGACGAATAACGTCTACACGTCCTCCAGGGCCGGCAACGTCGATGTTCAACTTCGACGTTGCGCAGCCCGACATCGAAATAGGCGCAGCGAGGGAACGTCTACACGTCAAAGTACCACACATCGAAATAGGGATGCCAGGCACAGCTGCACACAGGGTCACAGGGCGGACTAGCGCTTCCGGGGCAACAGCTAGCCGCTCCCTTAAAGGGCCCCTCCCACATACACTCAGCCTGCACAGCACGCGGTCTGACGAGCCAGATAGGCACACAGACCCCGAGCGCCGCAGTTATGGACCCCCAGCAGCAGCAGCAGCAGCAGCAGCCGCAGCAGCAGCAGCTAGAGGTCCAGCCAGCCCTCCTGGCAGGAGCAGGGCTTGCCCTGGCTCTTGTCATGTTGGGGGCAGCTGAGCACCTTCCTGCCCCAGGGGAGGAGATGCCCCCAGGGCAGCAGGGCTTAGCCCCTACCCCTGCAGCACCCCGCCCCACCCCCCGCCTCACACGCCGGCGGCTGTGGAGCCACCCCACCAGCACCGACTGGTGGGAGCGCCTGGTGCTTGGGGAGTGGGACGACGAGCACTGGGTCCGCAACTTCAGGATGACCCGACAGACATTCCTGGAGCTGTGCCAGTGGCTCAGCCCCGCACTCCGGCACCGGGACACTGCCATGCGGCGTGCCCTCAGTGTGGAGAAACGGGTCGGCATCGCTGTCTGGAAGCTGGCCACTCCGGACAGCTACCGATCCGTGGGGCAGCAGTTTGGCGTCGGAAAGGCCACTGTCGGGGCCGTCTTCATGGAGGTAAGAGAACCCACAGGGGGAGGCCAGGGCAGAGCAGGGCAGAGCAGGGGGGCCAGGGCAGAGCAGGGCAGGCCAGGGGGGCCAGGGCAGAGCAGGGGGGCCAGGGCAGAGCAGGGGGGCCAGGGGGGCCAGGGCAGGGCAGGGCAGAGCAGGGGGGCCAGGGCAGAGCAGGGCAGGCCAGGGGGGCCAGGGCAGAGCAGGGGGGCCAGGGCAGAGCAGGGGGGCCAGGGGGGCCAGGGCAGGGCAGGGCAGAGCAGGGGGGCCAGGGCAGAGCAGGGCAGGCCAGGGGGGCCAGGGCAGAGCAGGGGGGCCAGGGCAGAGCAGGGGGGCCAGGGGGGCCAGGGCAGGGCAGGGCAGAGCAGGGGGGCCAGGGCAGAGCAGGGCAGGCCAGGGGGGCCAGGGCAGGGCAGGGCAGAGCAGGGGGGCCAGGGCAGAGCAGGGCAGGCCAGGGGGGCCAGGGCAGAGCAGGGGGGCCAGGGCAGAGCAGGGGGGCCAGGGGGGCCAGGGCAGGGCAGGGCAGAGCAGGGGGGCCAGGGCAGAGCAGGGCAGGCCAGGGGGGCCAGGGCAGAGCAGGGCAGAGCAGGGGGGCCAGGGCAGGGCAGGGCAGGCCAGGGGGGCCAGGGCAGGGCAGGGCAGAGCAGGGGGGCCAGGGCAGGGCAGGGCAGAGCAGGGGGGCCAGGGCAGAGCAGGGCAGGCCAGGGGGGCCAGGGCAGGGCAGGGCAGAGCAGGGGGGCCAGGGCAGAGCAGGGCAGGCCAGGGGGGCCAGGGCAGGGCAGGGCAGAGCAGGGGGGCCAGGGCAGAGCAGGGCAGAGCAGGGGGGCCAGGGCAGGGCAGGGCAGAGCAGGGGGGCCAGGGCAGAGCAGGGCAGGCCAGGGGGGCCAGGGCAGGGCAGGGCAGAGCAGGGGGGCCAGGGCAGAGCAGGGCAGGCCAGGGGGGCCAGGGGGGCCAGGGCAGGGCCATGCACACCCTGCTCACCCCTCATGGGTGCTGTCCCATGTGCTTTCCCTGCAGGTCGTGCGTGCCATCAACTCCATGCTCCTGCACAGACTCGTGAGGCTGGGGGACCCAGATGCCACCATTGCCGCCTTTGCCACCCTGGGCTTCCCCAACTGCTTCGGGGCTCTGGATGGGACCCACATCCCCATCCGCGCCCCGGACCACAGCGGAGGCCGATACGTGAACCGGAAGGGCTACCATTCAGTCGTCCTGCAGGCCTTGGTGGACAGCCGGGGACGGTTCCAGGACATTTACGTGGGCTGGCCTGGCAGCACCCACGACGCCCGAGTTTTCCGCAACTCGGGCCTGTGCCGCCGGCTGGAGGCGGGGACCTACATCCCCCAGCGGGAGATCCCTCTGGGGGACACCACCATGCCCTTCTGCATGATTGCGGATGCGGCCTACCCCCTCCGGCCGTGGCTTATGCGCCCCTACACGGGCCACCTCTCCGCCAGCCAGGAGCGCTTCAACGCGCGCCTCAACCGTGCGCGCCAGGTGGTGGAGCGCTCCTTCGGCCGCCTCAAGGGACGATGGAGATGTCTCCTCACCCGCCTGGATGCCAGCCCCAACAACATCCCCCAGATTGTGGGTGCCTGCTGCGCCCTGCACAACCTTGTCGAGAGCAAGGGGGAGACCTTCCTTCAGGGCTGGGCCGCCGAGGCCGGCAGGGCACACCTCCAGCCACCTGCTGCCCCCAGTCGGCAGGTGGACCCAGAGGGGACCCGGGTCCGGGAGGCCCTGCGGGCCCACTTCGACAACCAGGCCGCGGGGTGAACTCTGCCCAGGCCCCCGACTGCCCGCCCCTTCCTCCCCCACACTCCTGCCTCAACGCCCACACCACCATGGGGCACCCCACCGCCCCCCCCCCTTGTCCAGGAGAAACGACAGATCGAACTTGTGGGTGAACGTAAATGTTTTCTTTGGCTGAACCTTTTTTTTTTTTGAAATAGAAAAATATACACATGTGAAAGGGAAAGCAAAAAGGAGGGACAAACATGTAACAAAAGCAAGATGGGCACAAATAAAACTATGTACAACAATAAACTCCAAGCAGGGTGCGCCATCCACAAAAGGAAACCAAAAAGCAGGGAGGAGAACGGGGAGAACTATTTACAGGGGGGACGGGGCAAGCAGGGGCAGCACCCACCCACCCAGTCCCCAAAGTCTGTCCATCGGGGGGGGGGCCACGTCCCGGGCCCCTCACCCCCTACAGGCCCCCAGTGGGCGTTCCCGGCCGGGAGCTCCGGCGGGCCTGCAGTCTGGTCCGCGGCTGGGTGGGAGCGGGCTCCACCAGAAGATATCGGCGCCGGCGAGTCTCGGGTGGCTCCAGGGGTCCCTCGGTGCGGTGGCCCTCGCGGGGAGGTGGTGGGGCGACGGCGGACGGGCCGGCGGCGGCTGCAGCAGCTGGTGGTGGGGCTGCAGGAGCGGCCATGGCGGGTGGTGGCGCGGCTGGCGCGGCATGGGGGGCCAGGAAATCAACCAGGCGGTTGACAGTGTCCACCAGGGCCCCCCATGACTCGCGGCGCCAGGCCAGCGCCTGCTCCTGCAGCCGGATGTACTGCTGCGACACCTCCAGCTGCCGCTCCGACACCTCCAGCTGCCGCTCCGACACCTCCAGCTGCCGGCGATGGATGGCCAGCAGCTGGGGGTCTGTGGCCACCGCCGGCAGTAGGCGCGGGGTCCGCCGTCTTGCCCTCCGCGGGGCCGGTGGTTCCTCGGCCGGGGGGCTTCCCTGGAGCGAGGGTCCCGGAGGACTCTCCGGGACGACCGACGCCTCGCCGGCGCTCTCTTCCGGTCCTTCGGATGGTGCCGGTGCAGGTGCAGGACACAGGAGAGGAGGGGGGAAAGAAGAATGGAGACAGGCGTTAGTGTCGTCCCCGAGCCATGGCCTTTGTCCCCCCCCGCCCTGTGCTGCAGGTTCCCCATCCCCGTCCCCGGGAGATGCTGCTGTGATGGATGGGGTTCAGGGGTCCCCCTGCCCTGCAGCCCGTCCCCTGGTGGGAGCGACTCTCACTTCAGCCCGCAGGGTCTGAGAGCAGGAGAGGTTTCTTAGGCCACAGCTGGCCAGTTTCTGGCAGGAGTGACAGCACCAGCTGTCGGAAGAGACAGTCCTTCCAACTCGTCGTGGGGAGAAGACCCCAAGGGGGGGCCCCTCTGCGATGCAGCTTTCCCCCTCCTCTGGCTGGCTGCCTACCAGCTCTCCCTTCCCCTAGCCTCTACCTGTGGCCCCCGCCCTCGCCCCCCAATTCCAAGCCAGCTCGGCTCCTCCCTCCTGTTTGTTCAGGGCACAGGTGTCACCTGCCAGCTGTAGCGCCAGGATCCTCCTTTGGCCCTGGGAGCTCCTCGGCTCGGGTGGCTCATCTGTAGCCTGGGTCTCCCTTTGGCACTCCCCCCACTCCATCGCCTGCTGGTGCTGCGGGGTGTCCCACCCCCTCCGCCCGGGGGCCCCTCGAGGTTCCGCTCCCCCCTGGCCTGGGGATGGGGCAAGGCACTGTCATGCAGGGTGGCGGGGGGCAGGGGCTGCTGGCTGCAGTGCTGTGAGGGCCCTGTCCCTGGTGTCCTTGGGGCCATGGCCATGTGAGCGTGTGGGGGGCCCTGGACACATCTCTGTTCCCCCCGCCCCTCCAGCCCCGGGGTATCCACCAGAGAGGGGTACCTACCTGTGGGTCCGCTCCCATGGTCCGGAGATCCCCGGGGGTCGGAGGCCCTGCTGCTGCTCCGGGATGGCAGGAGGAGGATCTGCAGGCTGGAATCAGTGGAGGAGGAGCCCCCCTCCTCCTCCTCCTCCTCCCCCTGCCGTGATGTCCCGGGGATGGCCTCCGGGGGGGACCCCCGGGGTGCGGGGCTTACCTCCGGGCTGGAGCCCGGCTGCAGGGCCTGCTGGGGCTCGTCAGCCGAAGTGTCAAGGGTGGCCGGAGGGGAGGAGGTGTGCCGGGGGCCCAGGATGTCCCTGAGCTCCCTGTAAAAGGGGCAAGTGACTGGGGCGGCCCCAGATCGGCTGGCCGCATCCCGGGCCCGGGAGTAACCCTGCCGCAGCTCCTTCACCTTGCTGCGGACATGGTCAGGAGTGCGGGCAGGGTGACCCCGGGTGGCCAGGCCCTCGGCCAGCCGAGCGAACGCATCCGCGTTCCGTCTCTTGCTCCCCACTACCTGGAGCACCTCCTCCTCGCTCCAGAGCCCCAGCAGGTCCCGCAGCTCGGCCTCTGTCCAGGAGGGGCCCCGCTGCCGCTTCCCAGACTGCTTGGTCCTCTGGCTCTGCTGGCTGCCCTGACTGCCCTTGGGGGGGGTCCCCTGGGGGCGCTGGGGGGGCTGCTGGGCAGCCATGGCTGCTGCAGGGGCTGAGGGCTGGGCAGGCTCTGCACCGCGTGTGCAGACAGGAGCCTGCACGTTCCCTCAGCCTCCTGCAGTCAGGGCGGGGGAGGGGCCCTTTAAGGGGCCGCTCCACGCGGCCACCAGTGAGCTGCGGGGCTGGAGAGAGCGTCTCTCAACCCCCCAGCTGATGGGCGCCATGGAGGACCCGTCAATTTCGACGTTGCGGGACGCGGATCGTCTACACTGTCCCTACTTCGACGTTGAACGTCGAAGTAGGGCGCTATTCCCATCCGCTCATGGGGTTAGCGACTTCGACGTCTCGCCGCCTAACGTCGATTTCAACTTCGAAATAGCGCCCGACGCGTGTAGACGTGACGGGCGCTATTTCGAAGTTACTGCCGCTACTTCGAAGTAGCGTGCACGTGTAGACGCAGCCTTTGTCTTCACAGTAATACCTTGATGAGGCCAAGCAATTTGAAAGTCCAGCATGTTATAAGTTTCCTTTTTAAAATCTACACAGGGTTTGCATTTATCTTAACAGTTGCAAATCTAGCCATCATGCTGGTAGCTTCTGATTAAACATGTCTTTCTGTCTCTTAATCCTCTTTCTCCACCCACCGCCCCCCGCACCCAACATGCACACACACACATCACACACTTCTGCAAGATCCTTCTGAATCCGGTAAATCTACGACTGATTTAATACATTGATTTGTTTAATGTAAGCTCAGAGAGAAACATTAAAAAATTGTTGACATGTATTGTTGAGCCATTATGGAGATCCTGGACTAAATCCCTAATTTACATAAATGAAATCAATGATGGTATGTCAGTTTACATCAGCTAAAGATCTGTCTCCTCTTCCTTTGTATGATATGGTACATTTTTGCACTTTTAAGTGTTAATAAAGAGCCTTACAATGTGGCTAAAAATAGGTGAGTGGTCATGGAGCCATCATATCTTCTGAACCCTTTAAAAATTACACTGGGCGGTGAAGTCTAAAATACACAAGCCACATCTACACTAGCCGACTATATTGAAGTAGCCAGCCCAACTTCAAAATAGCGCATGTCATGTCTACACACCCCACGCGCTACTTCAAAATTGAAATCGACATTAGGTGGCAAGATGTCAAAATCACTGTCCCCATCAGAAGATGGGAATAGCGCCCTACTTCGACATTCAGCATCAAAGTAGGGTGTGTGTAGATGATCCGCATCCCGCTGCTTCAAAATAGTGGGGTCCTCCATGATGACAATCAGCTGAGGGGTTGAGACTCTCTGGGGCTCTATAGTCAGGGCATGCAGCAGCCCTTAACGCTCTACAGACTTGGATTTCCTGTGGCAGGAAGCTGGGAGCGTGCAGGCAGCAGCACCCACACGTGCTCACCTGCACACCCTCCAAAGACCCCAACCTGCTGACCCACCACCAATGGCAGCCTGCCCGCCCCCTGAGCACCTCCAGGGCACCCCCCCAAGGGGACCCAGGGCTTCCAGGCGTCCAGCCAGTGGGGGAAGAGGCATTGGGGCCCCTCCTGGACAGACGCTGAGCTCGGGGACCTGCTGGGTCTCTGGGGCGAGGAGGAGGTGCTACAGGTAATGGGGAGCAAGCCGGGAAATGCAGAAGCATTTGCCCAGCTGGCTGAGGGCCTGGCTTCCCGGGGTCACCCCACCCGCACTCCTGACCATGTCAGGGAGTAAAGTCAAGGAGCTGCGGCAGGGTTACGCCCAGGCCCGGGACACAGCCAGCCAGTCTGGGGCAGCCCCTGCTGCTTGTCCCTATTAAAGGGATCTCAGGGTAATCCTGGGCCCCTGGTACACCTCCTCCCGCCCAGCCATCCTCGACATCTCAGCCAAGGAGCCCCAGCAGGCCTCAGACCAGGAGTCCAGCCCAGAGTCTAGCCCCATGGCCCAGGGGCCTCCTGAGGTGCCAGCCCCTGGGACAGAGGAGGAGGGTCCAGTGACAGGGAGCTCCTCACTGACTTCCTCTCCCAGAGCTCCAGCATGGCATTCACCCAGCTGGTGTCCCCCGACCGCAGGAATGGACCTTCAGTTATGTACCCCACAGGGCGCACAGCCCTGGGTTATGGGGTGGGGACATGGGACATCACTGGGGGCCCCCCATACACCCAGCTGACCCCAGCCTGCCATGACCCAGCCAGACCACGGCCTGGGGACAGCAGCATGGCCTCCAGAACCTGTCAGCACCCACTCCTGTGGACATCACCACTCCCCATCCCAGGGAGGAAGGGATGGGGAGGACTGAACCCCCAAAGGGGGCCATCCACAGGGACACTGCGCCTATGGCCAGGGGACAGGGACCTTGCACCCACAGAGGTGTGGGGGGGCATGGGCCACCGGCCAGGGCCCAGTACTAACAGCCATCCTCTCGCTTCCCCTCCCTTTCTGCTCCTGCACCATCCAAGGGCTACGACAGTGCTGCGGTGTCCATGGTGCCAGACAGCCCACTGGGGACGTTGCACCATGGCAGCCAGTGTGGGCCAGGACCAGCGCTGGGACCAGCCCACCACCTCTGGAGCCAGCCGTGGGCGGCTGCTGACCCTCAGGTCCTCACCATGCTCCAGCACCTGGGGGTCCCTAATGTGGACATTTGAGCCCATTTCCGGGACCCTTGAGAGGATCGCAGACTGTCTGCCTCCCTCGGCTGCTCCAGCTGCTGTCCCTCTCGGCAGCCCCCCTGCACTGGAGCCTGCCAAAGAGGACTGCAGGGCTCCAGAGCCAGCCTGGACATGTTTGCCAGTCCTCCCAGCGCCCACCCAGCCTCGACGGGACCCCAGATCCAGCAGGGGTCACAGCACTCCACCCAGGATGAGGGGCTGTGAGGAGCCAAGGACTGGGCCACACAGGCCCCCCTCCACTGTACATAGTTCCCCGCAGCCTCTGTTGTAAATAGTTGTGTCCCCCACTTTTTAGGAAGCATCCCCGCCCATACATAGTTTCCCCATGGACGTTCATTCCTGTGAATAATTGGTTGACACATTTGAGCTGTGTCTACACGTGCACGCTACTTCGAAGTAGCGGCACGAATTTCGAAATAGCGCCCATCACGGCTACACGTGTTGGGCACTATGTCGATGTTAACATTGACATTAGGTGGTGAGACGTCGAAGCCGCTAACCCCATGAGGGGATGGGAATAGCGCCCTACTTCGAAGTTGAACGTCGAAGTAGGGCATGTGTAGACGATCCGCATCCCGCAACATCGAAATAGCGGGGTCCGCCATGGTGGCCATCAGCTGAGGGGTTGAGAGACGCTCTCTCTCCAGCCCCTGCGGTGCTCTATGGTCACCGTGTGCAGCAGCCCTTAGCCCAGGGCTTCTGGCTGCTGCTGCTGCAGCTGGGGATCCATGCTGCATGCACAGGGTCTGCAACCAGTTGTCGGCTCTGTGGATCTTGTGTTGTTTAGTGCAAGTGTGTCTGGGAGGGGCCCTTTAAGGGAGCGGCTTGCTGTTGAGTCCGCCCTGTGACCCTGTCTGCAGCTGTTCCTGGCACCCTTATTTCGATGTGTGCTACTTTGGCGTGTAGACGTTCCCTCGCAGCGCCTATTTCGATGTGGTGCTGCGCAACGTCGATGTTGAACATCGACGTTGCCAGCCCTGGAGGACATGTAGATGTTATTCATCGAAATAGCCTATTTCGATGTCACTACAAGCTACTTTGATGTAGGCTTCACGTGTAGATGTAGCTTTGGTTTCTTAAATACTATGTTCACAGGTTTATTTTTCAAAAACGTGTTTTGTGTGCTCTTTAGGGGGGGCAGTGTGGAGGTTGTGGGGGCAGTGTGTGGGAGGCCCACCAGGGATGGCCAGGGTGGCTCTTACCATGCACCTGGCTCAAAAATAGGCCCGCAGGGCCTTCTGGACTTGGATCCCCTTGTTGTGTGGGCCTGGCGGCTCAGGGTGCCAGCCTCCACAGCCCACCGCTGCAAGAAGGCCTCCCCCTTGCTCTCCACCAGGTTGCGGAGCGTGCAGCACACACCCACAAGCTGGGGGATGCTGGGGAGACCCATGTCCAGGCAGTCGAGGAGGCAGCGCCAGCAGCCCTCGAGGCATCCAAAAGCTGGCTCGACCACCTGGCAGGCATGGTTCAGATGGCCGTTGAACCCCTCCTGTCTGGTATCAAGGTGGCCCGAGTATGGCCACATAAGCCGTGGCTGGAGGGGTTAGGCCATGTCTGCCACGAGGCAGAGGGGCATGGCGGTGTCCCCCAGAGGGAGATCCCTCTAGGGGATACAGGTCCCTGCCTCCACCCAGCGGCACAGGCCCAAGTTCCTGAGAACGCGAATGTTGGGGTTGGTGCCAAGCCAGCCAACATACATGTCCTGGAAGCATCTCCAGCTGTCCACCATGGCCTGGAGGACCACCAAGTGGTAGCCCTTCCTGTTTATAAAGCTCTGTGGTCTGGGGCAGGGATGGGGATGTGGGTCCTGTCCAGGGCCTTGAAGCAGGTGGGGAACCCCATGCCAGCAAACCGCACAATGGCCATATCCAGGTCCCTGATCTGCACAAGCCTGTGGAGCAGCAGGGTATTGAGCACATGGACCACCTGCAGGGAGAGGACGTGGGCACCCATGAGGGTGTGCAGAATCCGCCTGCCCGCCCTTGGCACCCCCAGGCTCCCTCTTCCCCTGGCCCCCTCCTCAGACCTCCCCCCAGGGACCCCTCCCCAGACCCCTTCCTCGGCGCTCCCAGCCCCTGATGGGTCCCTGCCTGGGCCTCCTTACCTCCATGATAATTGCCCCAACAGTGGCCTTGCCCAAACTGAACTGGTGTCCTATGGATCGGTTGCTGTCTGGAGTGGCCAGCCTCCAGACGCCAATGCTGACCCGTTACTTGGGGGTGAGGGTGCACTGCATGTGGGTGTCGTGGTCCCTCAGGGAGGGGGTGAGCCATGGGCAGAGCTTGAGGAGCATCTGCCAGTGCATCCAGAAATTCCAGAGCCAGTGGTTGTCATCCCTCTCCGCCAGGACCAGGCGCTTCCACCACTCTTCGGTGGTGGGGTAGCTCCGTAGCTGGCGGAGGACCCAGCCCCGGGGTGGGAGGGACCAGGAGGGACCCATGGTCTGGGGCAAACCCTTCATACCTCGAGGACGGCTTGTCTTCCAGGAGGTGCTGGGCGGCTCCTGCCTCGGTGACAGCTCTGAGGGCCTCTGGCTGCTGCTGCTGCTGGGGGTCCATAGCTGAATGCACTGGATTTGTGAGTCTGGTGTCAGTGCCGCAGGCCTCATGCTGTGCAGGCCGAGTGTGTTTGGGAGGGGCCCTGTAAAGGAGCGGCTTTCTGTTGCCCCAGAAGGGCTAATCTGCCCTGCGACCCTGTCCGCGGGCTTTCCTGGCCCCTCATTTTGAAAGGGGCCACTTTTGTGTGTAGACGCTCTCCCAGGGGGCTCCTTTCAATGTTGCGCATCACTATGTCAACGTTAAACGTTGACGGCGCCAGCCCCAGAGGATGTGTGGACCCTAGGCATCAAAGTAGCTTATTTCGATATCACTACTTTGAAATAAGCTACTTGGATGTAGCATTCTAGTGTAGATGTAGCCACAGTGATCCTTATTAAATAGTGAACATTTGCCAACTTTACCATGGTATTTCCCAGTGTTTAGGAAAGGAAATAAATACAACAGCCCAGCAAGCAATCCTGCATTGTCGGCGAGTTAGACAACAAGACCTAGGTCCTTTTTATATATAGTTTAATCTATGATTACTTATGTGCCTAATGTTATGCACATGCATGAGTCTATGCAGGGTCAGAGCACAGGTGACTAGACCACAGCCAGACAGTACTTGAACAGAGAGGGTCACAGCTTCCACAAATACTCCATAGATTTCAGTGCCTTTGCGGCAGAAACCCAATTTCTGCCCTGGATCATGCTGAAAACGCATTTTCAATACACCTGCTGTGTTTAGACTTAGTCTTGTAGCCAGAAACCACATATAATGAAGATAAAGGTAGATAATTAGCGGTCAGGCTTCAGCATGGGGTTGTAATTAGAGTTTCTCTTCTCCAGATATTAGAACTGTGATAATGGTGAGAAAGAAATAATTGATTAAAAATGGCCATCATGCAAAGATTAAAGTTACAGCTCTTTCTTACTTTACAGTTGTTAGGGGTGGGGGTTTTTTGTGTGTCTTTGTTTTTTTAATGTACCCATTTAATGTACTGTAACATTTAAGGGATCGGTTCTTTTCTGCCTTTTCTTTTTTTCCCCGTATTGCTTGTGTTACTAAGTAGATGCGGTTGAGTTATTCTTCCCCAGAGGATGAGGTTAGTCAGCTCCGGTCTTTGTTTCTGGGTTATGTTTATTACTAGCTTCTTTCGTTTGGGACGTCAAAGTACAAACTGAACCACGTGGTTTTCTGATTTACGCTGTGTGAAACCTTGTTGACTTGAACAAGGTTACATGAGCTGAATCACAGCAGATGCTGGGTGGCTAATTCACGCTGAGTGTTCCCTCTGCTTTATATGTCCCTGTGCAAAGTGAATGTTGTTATGTGTGCTCATGCAGGACTCCAGCCCTACCCTACCCCTTGAGCCTCCAGCCCAGGGATTACCTGGAGCAGCAGCAGCAGGGGTCTCCTCCCTTTGCCCCTCTGACTCATCCTGCGGGCAGTGCACATGGCAGCCTGCTCCGCTTCATTGTGCCGCTCCCTGCAGCCCGCTGAACCCCACCTCTCCACACACTGCTTGGAGCAGAGGCCGCTTGCTGCTGCCGCAGAGAAGCAGGCCGGGAGTGTGGGGCACAGTGGAGTGGAGCTGGCTGCCGCTCTCACCACCCACATGGTGAGCCAAGGGGAGGTGACCTCCCACCTGCCCCAGGTAATCTCCCACCTCCCATCCATAGGACTGTTGAGGCAGCTGCTGTGATGCCCCCAAACATGCGGGACCTCGGGTGGCCACCCCATTTCCTCCACTACCAGCTCCCCCAGGAGAGAGGACTTCCCCCAACACTCTAACCACAGCAGCTTCAGGCCAGGTGAGAGGCACCACTGTGCCAGCTGTGGCAGCTCCAATGAGGCTGGGTTGGGCTGGGGTAGGGGCCTCTCTCTCCTGACTGTGCCAGGCTGTGTTGCTTGAGATAGAATCATAGAATCATAGGGCTGGAAGGGACCTCAGGAGGTCATCTAGTCCAGCCCCCTGCTTCAAGCAGGATCAACCCCAACTAAGTCATCCCAGCCAGGACCTTGTCAAGTTGGGACTTCAAAACCTCTAGGGATGAAGAATCTCCCATTTCTCTAGGCAAGGCATTCCAGTGCTTCACCACCCTCCTGGTGAAGTAGTTTTTCCTAATATCTAACCCACTGTCTGATTTGCTCACCTTGATTATCTTTTTCTGATTTGTCCTCCTTGCTTACTGTTTTTGGTTCTCTGTGCCTTAAATATTGAGTCTGTTCTGGTCTGGCTATGGTCTGAAGAAGTGGGTCTGTCCCATGAAAGCTCACCTAAGAAACTATTTTGCTAGTCTTTAAAGTGCTACTTGACTGCTTTTTGTTTTAGACCTCTCCTTCTGTAACTTCAGATCATTGCTCCTTGGTCTGCCATCTGTCATGGCTGAAAACAATTTCTCTCCATCTTCTTTAGATTCCCCCCTTCAGGAAGTTGAAGGCTGCTATTAAATCACCCTTCAGTCTTCTCTTCTGTAAACTAAATAAGCCCAAAACCCTCTGCCTCTCCTCATAGGTCTTGTGCTCCAGACCCTTAATCATTTTTGTTGCCCTTCGCTGAACCTGCTCCAGCACATCCACATTCTTTTTATACTGGGGGGCCCAAAACTGGACACAATATTCCAGATATGGCCTCACCAGTGCCAAATAGAGAGGAACAACAACCTCTCTAAATCTGCTCACAATGCTCCCTCTAATAAACCCTAATATGCCATTAGCCTTCTTGGCTACAAGGGCACGCTTTTACTCATATCTAGCCTTTCATCCACCATAACCTCTAGGTCCCTTTCCACTGTACTGCTGCTTAGCTAGTCTGTCCCCAGCCGAAAACAATGCTTGGGATTCTTCCGTCCCAAGTGCAGGATGCTACACGTCTGCTTGTTGAACTGCATAAGATTTCTTTTGGCCCAATTCTCCAATTTATCCAGGTCACTCTGGATTCTCTCTCTACCCTCCAGTGTATCCACCTCTCCCCCTAGCTTTGTATCCTCCCCAAACTTGCTGAGGGTGCAATCCAGTCGCTCATCCAGGTAATTAATAAAGATGTTGAACAACACCAGCCCCAGAACCAAGCCTTGGGGCACTCCACTTGAAACCAGCCACCATCCAGATAATGAGCCATTGACCACTACCTGTTGGACCCAACCGTCAAACCAGCTTTCTATCCATCTTATAGTCCATGGATCCAATCCATACTTCCTTGACTTATGGGCAAGAATGTTGTGGGAGACCGTATCAAAAGCTTTGCTGAAGTCAAGGTATATCACATCCACTGACTTCCCCATGTCCACAGAGCCTGTTACCTCATCACAGAAGCTCATCAGATAGGAGAGGCATGACTTGTTAGCAGGGGAGACCTTTGTGAAGGCACTGGCATAGCTCCCTGTCAGGGCTGCTGCAGCCAGAGGAGTGCACCTCTCCCCACAGCTGTAGCAGCTTTGTCCACAGCAGCCTTGACCCCGGGGGGCGGGGCTTATTAAGCACCTGTGCAGCTGTGGGGTCGTGCGGCTTAGAGGGAACCCTAGTGAATATGAGAAGTCAGCTAGCATGAATTGGATCACAATACTCCACTCCTTTCCCCAAGAACCACGTTGTCATCCCCATTTTACTGATGAAGAACAAAAAGGTTGAGGGCAGTGGCTCTGACAGCCGTTGCAGGCCTAGGGGCAAGGTGGGAGGAGCCACCTCCCTGACCCCAGAAGGGGTGGAGCTTAGGGCAGTCAACCCCGCCCCCCTGCACACACACGCCACACACGGAGTGGCAGCAAAGTGCTCCCCGGCATTTCGTAGGGGCCCAGACCTTTAGCCGCTGCCACTGTACAGTGGAAACTCCAGGCCCCTTTGAACTGCTGGGCCCCGGGGCAACAGCCCCTTTTACGCTCCTACTCCACCCTCCATTGGCAGGCCTGGTTAAGAGTGATTGTTTTCCAAGTGCTTAACATAGTCTCCCACAGACTTCTGAGGGAGTAACGTTAGGCTGGGCCTGTGTGATTTTGAAAAACTTATTAGCTGATTCCCATCACCTCCAGTAATGTATCCTCACAAAACCTCCTGCTATTGGGCTGTGCCAGTTTACAGAGAACCTGAGCAACTTGCCCAAGATCACACAGCACGTCTTTATCAGAACAGGGAACTGAACCCAGGTCTCACAAGTCCAACCCTGTGCCCTCATCAGCAGGGAGTCTTCAACAGGGGCTGGTTGGAAGTCACACAGTGAGATATTACCAGAGCTCGAAATGACACCCCGCTGGCTTGGCTCCCAATTTCCTACTCTCGCAATAGGCAACATTCTATCCGTATAGACAGCAGCATTCACAAACCGATCTTTACCCAGGGGGTCGCCTTGCAGGTCCATGGTTGAGGGATGGATTTCCTCCATCCAGACTACCCAAATGCTCATTTTTTCTGGCTGCTTGTGGATAGTGAAATAGTGAATGTCCACCCAGGAGCGTTGCTTACTTTATTATCAAACCACCTCCACAGAAACAAGGCCCAGACCGTTCAGGTATGAATATTCAGGGGTCACTTATTGCTTTTGTGGCAAGGAATGTACAACAACTTGGTTCCATGCACTCTGAGTAGTACTGAAAGGACAGTACTGCCTCTGACATTTGGGAAAGTCTTACTGCAGAGTAATAAATCCTGCCCCAAAACTTGGTGTGGTCTTGTTAGTGGCAAAAATTACCTCTCTAGTTAAGTGGCACACATTACATGCAGCTCCCACCAGAACTAAAGCATCTTATCTCATGAAGTAGACAGAAGTGGGATAGATAATCCATTTTTTTTCCAGTCAGCTCTAGTGATCAGAGGGGAAAGAGCAAATCTCATTAATATAGTGTAAAAAATAAAGGTCACAGGAATAACTAGTTGCCCAGATTTGGTGGCATTGATGTTGCTTTTAGTGGGAGCAGAAATAGAACTTTAATTTTGCCAGGGTTAAAATCAGGAATGGCTAAAATATTGACTGAATGCAGATTTAGCTCTTCCAGCCCGCCCTGTGGCTCTCTTGGAATGAGTTGAAACGTACACTGAACGTTATTAGTGCTCACTGCAGACCTCTCTCTGAGATCTTACTTGTCCACTTGTCTCATGGGAAGGTCAGGTTTCAACCTGGCTCTCAGTAGAGTTTGGCTAACTTTTTGCAACCTTCTCCATGCAGAAGTTTCTGTGGCAAAAGTCATAGCTATGGTTGCTTAGACTCGTGAAACATATGGAATATAGAATGAAAGGGAGTGGTCATTATGGTACCCTGCCGGTCAAATCCCTTGTGGGCATGATTGACACTTCTACTGATGTCTAAGTGTGCCTCCACATAAAGCATCGATGAATTTCACCCTTTGTGCCTACCAGGCAGAGACTGTGCAGCCAACGCATCCAGGGAAAAATAACCGCCTTTCTTCATTGATGTGTCTATTTAATACTATTAAGGAATGAGCGTGATAAAGAGTAAGACAAGCTCCTTGAGGGCATCCAAATACTATTGTCAAAAAAGCCTCTCTCACTAGGCTCTTCCTGAGGAATTCCTTCCCGATTGACAACTGGAGCAGGGAGGGGGGAAAAGGGGCAGCAGAGAAAATAAACAGTTTCATTTCTCCTTAGTAGGTGATCTGAATTACTTATGGCTGACAGGAAGGTAATGGTCATTTGTGGTTGTAAGGAGCAGGAAACAAGTCTAATGATCTAGTTTGCAGAGCTGTCTGGCAGATTTTCTCTCTTCACTGTTACTTAATTGGGAATTTCTCGTTTTTTCCTGTGAAGGGAGTGGCTGCATGCTGGGATTTTGGAAAGGATGGTTCAGTCCCAGGGTCAGCTTGGAAGGCAGAAACTGGACACCTTCCTAAAGTTAAAAGATCCCATCCCCAACTCTTTCAAGGGAAGTAAGAATAATTTACTTTTGATGAGGCATTTCCATGGCAAAATGAGGTCACCTCGTGAATATAAGAACCTGATATATTTGGAAAGCACCAAGCCTCACCTCTGCCCGTTTCCCTTGTCATTGTTGGAGATTTACCAAATGGAATATGACAGCCTGATCTCTGAACCCTCCAGAAGAAGGTAAAAAAATTAAACACCCCTAATAATATGACCTGGGGCAATTCAGTCCATAAATTTCCCCAAATCAAGGTGGTGACTTACCATGGTTATTTGAGAATCATGTAAGTGCCCGAGCAGGCAGATTAGATAAACATGGTGATCAACCAGTTTAAATATCGTATGGCTCATGAAAAAATGTAGATACCCATAGAAGATGGCATTTTCAAAAATGCCATGACTGCTAATGAGAGTTGAGTATCTGACTCTTTTGGGTACTTTTGAAAACCTCACCCAGAATGCACTGCAGCCCAGTAATGATGAAGGAGTCTTTCAGTTCTGCCTGGAAAAAGATAAATCAAAAATTGATTGTCCTCCAGGAGAAAATGACAGAGAAATTGTGTGGACAGGATGAGCAGAAACGCAAATGGAGCCTACTTTTCTTCTTACGTACACTGGGGTCGATCTGACAGAACCCCTCTTAAGGTGATAAATTTGCACTAGTATAAGTGAAAGGGCAGGAAGTCCAACAATAGAGGTCCTCCAAGTAGGAGCTTGTATTAAGGAATTATAAGGTGAGAGAGATGCTCTTAAAACCCCCTCCCCCCACTGCCTCTTAAAAGTTATCACATTCTCCCATTGCTGTGATTTGTAAAAAGAATGTCTCTCGCCTTCTTTTAAAAGAAGTCGTATTTATAGTGCTGGCTCCAAGTCATTCTGCCAATGAGGATTCAAGGCTCTTAATGCTGTTTTATTACCATGCTGTAAAATGTTGCAGTATGTCATATAAATTACTGTCATCTCAACCTAATTTAGGATTTTTTTCCTGAATGGGGTGCAATATATCTACCAAGATAGGATTTTGTTTCTCATCTATAGGACTGGCCAGGTGTTAGCTTCAGAAGGGCTCTGATAGTGTCGCAATGTAAGTATAAACAACCATATCTTCAGTTGGTGTAAATCTGCTGGGTGTCCTTATGTTCTGACTCTGTGGGCACTCCAGTCCTAGAGTGTAATGGAAAAGGACCTGAAACATAAAGACCACATGCGAGGCCTGAGGCATGAGCTAAAGTAGTCAAAATGTTGCTGATATAAAGAAAATTGCTGACTACCTTTGGCTTTACAAGCACTCAGCTTACAGAGAACACTGCCCACAACCACTGTCTTGAGGTGGTCTGTTGTTGGGTTGTTTTATTACAGTTAGCAGGTAAGAAATATAGCCCGGGCCTTAGAACAGGAGACTGTGATTCAGGATTCCTGTGTTGTTTGCTCTGTACTGACTCACTATGAAACATCTGGCAAGTCACTTATCCTCTGGTCTTGTATACAATGTCATAAAGAGTAAGACAACCTCCGTAAGGGCATGCTAATAGTATTGTCAAAAAGCCTCTCTGACAAGGCGTTGGACAATGTGGGGAAGATCTACTTAAACTGAAGGGCAACAAGTGGGGTCAGCTAGAAGTTTTGTCCAAAACAGAATGAAGTGGAAGAGACTTGGAGATGACCTATTCTCCATCTGGAGTAAAAGGTCAGGTCAAGTCATGACCACTTATCATGGGTGTGACTAAGTTTCCTGTGGTCTCATAAAGTTTGTTTCTAGCCGCTAGTCCTGGCTCTCAGTGTTCTGTACTGTTATTTAGCTGTAAATTACCCCTAAATGTTTCTAAGCTCCCAGTAAGCAGTGGAAGTGTTGGTAACGCTGCTAGACGATATTGACCTCCCATGGTCCAGCAAATTCCCTCATTTGGCACCAGTCAGGTCTTGAAAATGCTGGATGAGAGAGTTGCAGCCAGTACCACAAGCCAAGGAGGGAGAGGAGCAAACCTCTGGTAGTAGGAGAATTTATAATTTGCCTTGGGGGCTAGCTACCTAAAGGCACAAAGCTTGTGTGCCCAGTAGTCTGTAAACACACTACTTGCACTTGAGTGCCACTAAAATCATAGAATCATAGAGCCACAGGGCCAGAAGGAACCTCAGGAGGTCATCTAGTTCAGTCCCATGCCCAAAGCAGGATCAACTCCAAATAAGTCATCCCAGCCAGGATTTCATCATGTCAAGACTTAAAAACCTCTAGGGATGGAGAATCCACCACCTCTCCAGGCAACACATTCCAATGCTTCACCACCCTCCTGGTAAAGTAGTTTTTCCTGAGATCCAGCCTACACCTCTTCCTCTTTAACTTCAGACCATTGCTCCTTGTTCTGCCATCTGACACGACTGAGAACAGTTTCTCACCCTCCTCTTTAGCGCTCCCCTTTAGGAAGTTGAAGGCTACTATTAAATCACCCCCTCAGTCTTCTCTTCTGTAAGCTAAACAAGCCCAAATACCTCAGCCTCTCCTCATGGGTCATGTGCTCCAGCCCCTTAATCATTTTTGTTGCCCTCCACTGAACCTGCTCCAGCACATCCACATCCTTTTTATACTGGGGGGCCCAAAACTTATACTGGAGCTCTGAGTAATCATACTACTCACTTTTCAGAGAGTTTCCATAGATGCTTGTGGTGCTGCTTTGAAGGGCACAAGAGAAAAAAATCTATAAGAAAGGGAAAATAGATATGGGGCTTCCCCCTAAGGCAAACTGCGAGGCAAATGCCCGTTTACTGCTCACAGTGGCTACGTCTACACGTGAAGCCTACATCAAAGTAGCCTATTTCGATGTGGCGACATCGAAATAGGCTATTTCGATGAATAACGTCTACACGTCCTCCAGGGCTGGCAACGTCGATGTTCAACATCGACGTTGCGCAGCACCACATCGAAATAGGCGCAGCGAGGGAATGTCTACACGCCACAGTAGCACACATCGAAATAAGGGTGCCAGGCACAGCTGCAGACAGGGTCACAGGGCGGACTCAACAGCCAGCTGCTCCCTTAAAGGGCCCCTCCCAGACACACTTGCGCTAAACACCACAAGATCCACAGAGCCGACAACGAGTTGCAGACCCTGTGCATGCAGCATGAATCCCCCGCTGCAGCAGCAGCAGCCAGAAGCCCTGGGCTAAGGGCTGCTGCACACGGTGACCATAGAGCCCCGCACAGGCTGGAGAGACAGCGTCTCTCAACCCCCCAGCTGATGGCTGCCATGGAGGACCCCACAATTTCGACGTTGCAGGACGCGGATCGTCTACACGGTCCCTACTTTGACGTTGAACGTCGAAGTAGGGCGCTATTCCGATCCCCTCATGAGGTTAGCGACTTCGACGTCTCGCCGCCTAACGTCGAAGTTAACTTCGAAATAGCGCCCGACGCGTGTAGCCACGACGGGCGCTATTTCGAAGTTAGTGCCGCTACTTCGAAGTAGCATGCACGTGTAGACACAGCTAGTGTGTGCTGTGGCTGCCTTCTTATATAGCTGCTAGCTGGTTAGGCCCAGCTCAAAGCCTTTGCCACCAATCTAATCAGCCCTTGAGGACCTACCTGGAAGGAAGCTCTCCCAATTCACACCTTGCAAACTATCCTAAATGCCAGACACACTTTCCAACTGCCCCCCTCTGCAAAACAGAACAAATGCTCAGACACACAGACATTCAACCCACCAAATAGAGAACTAGGCCAGATTCTGTCCTCTGATACCTGCATACAGTACACACTAATCAGTAAAAAAAAAAGCAGTCAAGTAGCACTTTAAAGACCAGCAAAATAGTTTATTAGATGAGCTTTCATGGGACAGACCCACTTCTTCAGACCATAGCCAGACCAGAACAGTTTGAGTCTGTGCTGGTCTGGCTATGGTCTGAAGAAGTGGGTCTGTCCCACGAAAGCTCACCTAATAAACTATTTTGCTAGTCTTTAAAGTGCTACTTGACTGCTTTTTGTTTTGATAGTGTATAGACTAGCACAGCTTCCTCTCTGTTACTAATCAGAAAGAGGGAGGTTGCCGCTGCATGGGGGTTGTAACTGTGTAGATTGGACCATTGAGCTAGATTCTGATCTCATGTACAGCAGCAGAATCTGAAGTAATCCCACTGAAGGCAATGGAGTTTATCCTTTTGTAACAGCG
This sequence comes from Carettochelys insculpta, assembly GCF_033958435.1. Lineage (NCBI taxonomy): Eukaryota > Metazoa > Chordata > Testudines > Carettochelyidae > Carettochelys > Carettochelys insculpta. The sequence goes on from NC_134154.1 coordinate 21,031,267, forward strand.
GAGACAGCCTAGCCCTTAGAGAGCAGCTTGTCTGGCCTACCAGGCCTGCACAGCATGGGATGGTTTCGTACAATGTTCAAAGCATAGCCAGAGCCACCAATTTCACCAGATTTAGCCCAAACCCATGTGTTCGGTCCAGTGTTCTTTGAAAGTTTTGTGAACCTTCAGATGAGGGTGAGCTGAGTTTCACGTTTATAACAAAGCCTGCAAGCAGTTGAGTTTCCCACAGGGTGAGTGGGCTTCGTTGTGATCGTTTTGCAGCATAACTTTATTTGCTGGGGTGAGACGAGGGAGCGGGTCTATCTGGCAATATCTTTGCATGTCCTTATGCTAATTTTTGTAGACACTTGACAAGCTGCTTTCCAAATTGCAGCTTTTGCTGCGAGGCTAAATGGCATTTGTGTCTAATTGCATCTCCATTTTCCTTTTCTTTTAACTGAAATTGACTGGGCTCCAGTCAATGATATGTGCCTCTTTGGGGACTCATGCTACGGAGAGGCTATAACACAGGATTAGATTCCTCACACCTGCACTGTTTAGTGCTTGGATCCGCTGGCTGCCAGCTGGCTGATAGCGTTTTTTGTTTGATTTGATTTTTGTTTATTTTTTGGTTTTGTGCTCTTTTTTTTTTCTGTCAAGGGAATAAAACAACCCCAGGGTTTGGAGTAAGAAATTAAATGTCATAAAAGGCGTCCAAAGAATCATGGAAAGGAGACAATTCAAACTTCATTAGGAGCTGTGACTGTAGATGCTCCTGCAGGCACTCGAGCCAGAAGAGGATTTCCTTTGCTCCACAGCATAGGAACCATTCTTTTGTGATACTGCAGGGGTGTTTTATCCAGAGCTGACAGGTATTGGTCCCTTTCCAGCTTCAGTCATTGCTTAGCAAAAGACAAGTCATCTGTTTTGCAGAAGATCAGCTGTGCTTTGCTGCTCAGAAACGTCTCCGTTTAAACAATTACATTTACTCAGATGCCTCTGCCAGAGGTTAGTGTTAAACACCCAGTCGATGATGATGTGAGACCCTAAACTGCTCCTTGATATTCAGGGGCATTCCCTAGATTTAGGATGATGGGGGTTCTACGTAGAGACGAGAGGTGCTGGGGTGCTGCCGCCTCCTCTGGCTTGAAGTGGTTTCTGTTGTATACCAGGTTTATAGTGTGGGTCAGTGGCTTTCAGCACCCCCACTAAGAAAATTGTTCCAGCACCCATGGGTCAACGAATGGGTCATGGGGAGTATATTGACAAAATCCAGAAGTAAAATAAAATGAGGAGGACAAACTGAATGCAATGGCCAGGAAATGGCTTGTGAGCTGACAGGCTAGCGAAGGACTGAGTTTGACTTGGGATTTACTCTACTTTATGTTTAGTAAAAAGGATCCGGAGGTGAATTAGAAAAACAATTGTGTAGGGGTTTATTAGCAAGCCTGGATGAGGATTTTCAACATCCTCCTGTCATTAGGCTCCCAAATCTCATTAAAATTCAATGGGGGTTGTGTCCCCAACTTCTGCATCATGGTCAAGCTGAAGTATACCCTAAGCAGGATCTCAGATGTCAGGGCACCCCAGTGTTCCCAGTAAGCTGAGCGGTCACCAAAGAGAGATTCAGCTGCTGCCCAGCCAACTAGCAGAGCACCCTGACAGCCACCCCCGACCAGCAGGATATGTTGCTACTGGTGGTGCACCTCTGCACATGACCCTGGTGCACATGACAGTATTTATTCTGCCCATAGAGGGGAAATAATTAAAGGAAACGCTGGTCTGCAGTCCAATTCCACTGCCAAAAACCAGACCAACTCTCGCTCCCCAGCCAGTCGTGCTGAAGACGAGATGCCCTGCTGATTTCTCAAGCAAGGCCAACCTGAGCAGGGGCTGACATCCCAACATTCCTCCAGCACAGGGCCTGGGCAACCTTCCCATGCTGCAGGCCCCACTCCTCCCTGCTCCACCTCCACCCTGCTCCTTTACCCCCTCCCTGACCTGCCAGATCAGGGACTCCCTGGGGCACAGTGTGAACAGGAGGTCGCCTGTCATCTCCCTTCACCCCGTGGTGTGCACAGCAGCCTGCTTCACTCAGCCACACCCTGCCAGACTCCCGAGCCCCACTTCTCCACTCCCAGCCACCCAGTGGGCCAGGAGGCCGCAGCATGGTGGAGCAGGCTGCTGCTTGCACCATGTGATGAACACAGACGGGGGCGTCGGGCGGCGATGTGACCCGCCGCTTCTGCTGCCTGCCCCCGCCACCTGTCCCCGGCCCCAAGTAATTCTCCCTACTCCTGTCTGTAGATCAGCTAAGGGGGGCTGGTGTGGTTCCCCTAAACGCACAGGGTCTGGAGCAGCCACCCTACCTCATCCTATGGACCAGGTGGCTCTGCTCACAGACTTGTTACAGGGCTAACATAACATTCTCAGCCTGAAAAGGCTTTTAGAGTCAATGGCCTCCAACTCTGTCTTATCTGCAAAAGATCACATGGGAGGAGAAAGACATTTGAGGCTTCTCAGTCCTGGGCTAATTGACATTCTGGCCTCGCCCCTCCTCTTGTGAATGTCCCCAGCGAGCCCCTTTCATCAAAGGATGGCATTGGAAGCTATGCCAAGCCTACGTCAGCTGGGAAGTGCCCCATGGTTGGATAATGTAGCGTTGTTCTGTATCCTTGCACCAGGAGAGCAGTGCAGAGGGAATACAGAAGTGTGATCAGGACTGAGCCCAGGAACTTCTGCCCCTCAGTGTAGGAAAACGAGAAAACAGGAAAGAAACTCACAAGCATGCTTCTGATCCAGTTCTGGCTACACCATTATCACTGAGGTAGCCATGTTAGACTGTATCTTCGAGACCAACAAGAAGTCCTGTGGCACCTTATAGACTAACAAATATTTTGGAGCATAAGCTTTCGTGGGCAAAGACCTGCTTCATCAGATGCATGCGTCGTGCAGCTGATGAAACGGGTGTTTACCCACAAAAGCGCCTGCTTCAAAATATCTGTTAGCCTATAAGGTGCCACAGGACTTCTTGTTCCCCTTTGTCACTGTAAATCCAGAGAAAAACCTGCTGCAAAATTACACAATGGTGTGAATCAAACCTAGTATTTCCAGGGAATGGAACACCTCTTGCCACCTAATTGCCTATTCTGGTAATCCAGCTGGCCTGGATGGCAGGGCAGGCTTTCCTTCTGTTAAAAAAAAAACAAAACCTGTTTGTAGGACACCTTTTTCCCCCTTTTTAGAAAAAACGTAGCCTGAAATATATAAAAATGCCAAGTCATTTCTAATATGTTCTCACCTAACCTCTTAATAGTGTTTGATGTCCTCTGGAGGGAGAGGGAGGAGATGAAGAAATATCACGACCTATTCAATATGTAAATGTTGTAATTACATAAAGATTTTTTTTGAGGGAAGGATCACAAAATCAAACATAAAACGTCTTTCTGAAGATTCAGTCAGTGCTTTAGTCATTGTGGACTTTCATAAAAACAAAGTAATAATGCACATTTATGTTTCTATTCATAAATATGAAGTGACAGCCTAAGACTTAGTTACCGAAATGATATTTTTTGAGCCAAAAAAAAAATACTAGAGGAAATTGAGAAAGCAGAAGGGAGAGTTATAATAGAATTGGGCTCTGCCATAAATATAAATCATGAACAGGAGATTGCTTTAATGCAAGAAATGAAAGTCAGAATCTGAAGGTGTTAAAAAGATCATTCGCTCATCTGCTGGAGAATCCCTCGGGCCACACAACTTTCGACTGGAAAAGCCAAATCTCCTCTAACTAGATAAACCCTGTTTAAAATTGCATGAGGAATAACCTACCATTCAGGAACATCCTGCTTGCAAACTTACATGCAGTCTATCAGGAAAATGCCTGGGGGGGAAGGAAGTCACGTTCAGCAGCTGGATAACATTCTCTGCTCATACGCCTTTGTCTGGAGATCTCCCAAAGTGATAAATTATCCCATTAAAAAGGTGACCTGCACAACCCAGCTAATGACATGTCCACGGTGGGCTGTTACAAGGGCTGCAGTGCATTTCAGCATGATGGAAAGGCTTGGGTGGCAGCTCCAGAAGCTCATGTCCTCTCCACACAGAACGGGGGGACCCAGGCAGAGGCTGGCAAGCCTCCTCCCACACTGACCCACCAGCCTACCTCCTGCAGCGGGACCATGTCTCACTGCAAAGCGAGGGCTTCACTCTTCACGTCTGCTGCAGCCAAGGCCTCCCTGCTGGAATTGTGACTGTGGGGCTAAAATCTGCTGAGTATGTGTATCCTGTGGGAAGAGGAACAGCCCGATCAAGAGGCGAGGCAGGTCCAGGGCAGGCCTGGGGGCTGCTCTGGCATGGTAACAGTTTGGCAAGAATGAGTTCCCACTCAAACAGCTGTGAGCCCTGCAAGGGCTTTACTGTCCCTCCAGGTGGTATACAAGCCTCCGCATGGGCAGGGAGCATGGGTCGGGGGGACCCTTTAAGGGCACGGTGGGCTGGCATTACAGGAAGGGCTTGGCCTCCATGCAAGCCGCGCTTCTGGGGTTACGGGGCCAGTTCTGTTGACAGTGGCTGGTCTGTGTAGACACTCTCTGTCCACAGAGCGGATCAATATAGCGCTCCGCTTTAATGTGTAGCCGCAATCTGTCAAGAGGTGTTTTGCCGGCATATCTCTCCCCACAGTAACATCTCTCAGCAGAGGCTTCCCGTGTAGACATAGCCCAAGTGAGTGCTCTTACCACCAGGTTGGAGAGTCAGTCTCTCTCTGTCTCTCTCTCTGGTCAAGGGACTATTCAAGGAGTTTATACAAATTGGAACAGCTTCAACTGCAGAGACAGAGAGACTATCCCCGCAGCTGAGAGTGGCTGGTAGTCGGATGGTGGGGGGACCAGAATTCGGGTGCTAGCTCCTGTACTGAGATTTAAAATTGCCTCCCACTTCCAGCTAAGAACCCTAAGGACTGACCCTCTCAGAGGTCCAGAGAGGCCTGGGCTACTTCCAGCTTCTGAGGCCCCTAGTCATAATGAAAATAAAAAATGACAACACATGAAAACAAAATGAGGCACCAGAAAGACTGACATAAGTTAAATACTTTTATTTACCAAATGCTTCTCTAGCCTTTTTCTGTGCAAATTCTCTAATTATTGAGGAAAAATCATATCTCTTATTTGTTTAAATTGGCAGCTGTTAGCTGAAAGCACATGTCACATTTTGGTCCAATAGGGCTGCACACAAAACCAAATTGGGAAGTTTATCAAATGCCAAAAAATGCACAGGTCTTGGAGTAACAAGAGCAGGGTTCTCTTCCCGACTCTGGCGCTGACTCACTCTGTGATTTTGGACAAAGTGCTTCAATTCTCTTTTCCTTTATTTCTTCTCCATCTGCAAAATGAAGATGCACAAGCCTATATTGTAAAGGGTGTTGCAAGGTTCAGTTTGTAACAACGCAATTGTCACAGAGATGGGCATGGAAATATCACAGTGAGAGTTACTGTAAAGCTGCGTCTACACGTGCACGCTACTTCGAAGTAGCGGCACCAACTTCGACGTTAGGCGGCGAGACGTCGAAGTCGCTAACCTCATGAGGAGATAGGAGTAGCGCCCTACTTCGACGTTCAACGTCGAAGTAGGGACCGTGTAGACGATCCGCGTCCCGCAACGTCGAAATTGCCGGGTCCTCCATGGTGGCCATCAGCTGGGGGGTTGAGAGATGCTCTCTCTCCAGCCCCTGCGGGGCTCTATGGTCACCGTGTGCAGCAGCCCTTAGCCCAGGGCTTCTGGCTGCTTCTGCGGCAGCTGGGGATCTATGCTGCAGGCACAGGGTCTGCAACCAGTTGTCGGCTCTGTGTATCTTGTGTTGTTTAGTGCAACTGTGTCTGGGAGGGGCCCTTTAAGGGAGCGGCTTGCTGTTGAGTCCGCCCTGTGACCCTGTCTGCAGCTGTGCCTGGCATCCCTATTTCGATGTGTGCTACTTTGACGTGTAGACGTTCCCTCGCTGCGCCTATTTCGATGTTGGGCTGAGCAATGTCGAAGTTGAACATCGACGTTGCCGGCCCTGGAGGACGTGTAGACGTTATTCATTGAAATAGACTATTTCGATGTCGCAACATCGAAATAAGCTATTTCGATGTTGGCTGCACGTGTAGACGTAGCCTAAAAGTGCTTAATTTTGTTGTATTGTTTCTTTGTTATATGCCAAGCATTTTGACGCCATTGGATGAAAGGAACTACTTAAGTATAAAATAGGTACTAGCATCATCACCAAACTGCCCTGAACTGCTGGTCAGCTAGCAAAGCAGTACAATAATTTACAGCCCAATATGAGCTGATGGGTGTCCTTCCATTAACTTCTGTGGACACTGGATGAGACCCTTAGCTGACTGTGCAAAAGAAGCAGGATACCTTTAAACCTGGATTTTTATTGGGTTGTCTTGCATTGTATTTTCATGATTCAGTAAAATGCAATCCATTTGCAAGCCCAGGCTTGTCTGACATGTCTGATTATTTCATAGAATCTACTTGAATCAGCACCATTGCTATTAATACAGGTGAAAGCAATATATCTAGCGTTTTGCCACATCTGCCAGGAAAGACATGAGTAGGGAAATAGCATTTGCTTGCTTTGCTAATGGCTTGTTTAATTGCACTCTAATCACATAAGTAATGGTACTTCAAGACTCAGGTTCATTGGAGGGCATCCTGAAGGGAAGTGAGCATTGTAAGTTCTTCTTCGAGTGGTCCCCGTGGGTGCTCCACAATAGGTGTCGGGCTCGCCCGGCGCCGCAGATCAGAAATCTTCCAGCAGTTTCTCCTGGATCGCGCATGCGCCGGTGCGCGCCGCTCCCCCGCGCGCCCCCGGCCACGTGCGCGATCTGGTCCCCGCCAGTTCCTTCTCAACCGCCATCGGCTGCAGACGGAATCCGCTCAGGCTAAGGCCAGAGTCAGATTAGATAGTTGTTTTCTACGTGTAATTTGTTGTTTTTGGTTACAAAAAAAAAAAGAGAGAAAGCAAAGACAAACAGAATATCAGCAAAAAAAAAAAAAAGAAAAAAAGAGAGGAACGGAGAAGAGAAGAGCGGACGTGAAGGCCATTTAGGCCACCCGCTGCCCTGCAGGCCAGTGATCGCTATTTGGGGTGGAAAGGCACAGATTAAGTGCTAAGTACCCTATTAACAGTAAAGGACTCACCACAATGGCCTCTTCAGGTTTTAAAAAGTGTGAGTCCTGCCGTGAAGCTATGCTGGCCTCCGATGGGCATAGCGAATGCATCTGCTGCCTGGGGGAATCACACGTTACCCAGAAGTGTTCTCACTGTGCTAAGGCTCACAGCCAGGGCCAGGAAGGACAGAGAGATGAGGCTTAAAATGTTTGATAAGGCTCTCCAGCCGGACTTGCCAGAGAGGCCTCACCCAGAAGGGCCCTCTGGGTTGCATAAGAGGAAGGCAGCTTCTCTGACCCCCTCGGTGCAGAAACGGAGGAAACTCTCCCCGGCTCAATCCTTGCCGGCGGGTTCAGTGAGCAGGACGAGCGGCGCACACAGCCCCCAGCCACATACTCAGGCAAGTGGCAGCGCACGTGGCAGAGGCTGAGCCTCCAGTTACACAACAGCCGGCACGCGCGGCGCCCAGAGCGTCAGCGAGGCAAGCGCCGGACCTGGCGGCACCGCCGCAGGTGGCACCGACCCCCGCGGCACCAACGGTGCAGGGGCACCAGGTACGGAGCCTGCAGGCGCCGGAGGAAGCTACCCGCGCAGCACTGCAGCTGATTGTGCCGGGCGTGGCGCTGACAGCGGGGCTGAGATCTCCGGCACGGGAGGGGGCGGTGCCAGCCCCGCAGGGGAGGGGCAAGGTGAAATCAAGAACCCGGCACCGCAGCCCATCTCCGGACAGGGTTGCGCTGCTGTTAGCACCGAACCCTCCCCCTGTGATACACAAGCCGCAACGAAGGCCTGTGTCTCCACCGGCTTATCCAGAACCTCCTTCTCCGTTCCTCCAACCAATGTCACCATGGCTTGGGCCACCTTCACCATTTCTGGGAGTGGATCCCCTGGAGTACTATCACAAGCCAGTTTCACCTCTACCTGTGTCATTGCGGAGGTCTCGCTCTCCCAGACATTGGGGGTACACACTCCGTGGGTGGTCCAGGTCTCCACCAGACCCTTGCCCATGCTGCTATGGTCGTCCTCATCATGCTGGACACAGACACCGCAGGCCTACATCCAGGGGCAGGTCCCCCCCCAGCCGCTCAGTACCCCCGTGGACACTCTCGAGCAGGGACAGAAACACAGCTGTCTCAAGGGGAGTTAGTTTTAGAACCCCGAGACTTTCCTTCACAATCCTCCAGGGAGCAAGTGTATCATTGACCGCAGGAGGCTGAGGGTTCGAGGGAGGTTTACCCCAGTGGTTCCTCCTCATCCTCCCCAGATGAAGCCATGGCCCCTGGGGATGTCTCCCCCCCGGATGACCTTAAACAATTTCAGGAGCTATTTAAAAGGGTGGCTTTCACGCAAGACATTCAAATGGCAGAGGTGCAGGAGAAACATCACAAACTCCTGAAAAATTTGAGACCCCCGGCTTCATCCAAAATTGCTATTCCGCTGGACGAAGCCATTACGGAGTCAGCCACTACCATATGGCAGACTCTGGCCTCTATCCCGCCTACGAACAAGAGAGTGGATAAGAAGTACTTCGTCCCGGCAAAGAGCATGGAGTTCCTCTTTAGTCACCCACAACCAAATTCTTTGGTGGTCGAATCGTCCCAGCAGAGATCGAAGGCTTCTCAGTACAAATCAGGGGGATCAGACAAAGATGCTAAGAAGCTAGAGCTGTTTGGCAGGAAGGTATATTCCTCTTCTATCCTGCTATTGAGAATGGCAAATTGTGCGGCACACCTAGCAAACCATAATTTTGATAATTACTCCAGGCTTACTCCCCTCATGGATTCACTTCCGGAAGACAAAAAGCCGGTGTTAAAGGCGATTGTTCAAGAGGGCTACATAGCATCGCGGACGGGAGCCCAGATTGCCCTGGACGTGGCGGACACGGCAGCACATTCAACGGCTACAGCAGTGGTCATGCGTAGAGAATCCTGGCTCCAGACGTCTGGTATCCCTAGGGACCTACAGGCGAAGATCATGGATCATCCCTTTGATACACAAAGCTGTTTGCAGACTCAACCAACTCGGTCCTCCACTCCAGTAAGGACTCGAGAGCTACACTTAGAACCTTGGGCATTTATACTCCCCCATACAGGAAAAAAAAAAATTTATCCTCAGCAAAGACGCTACGCTTACCAACCACAGCATGCTCAATATCAATGCGGCTACAACCAAGGGTGCCACAGTGCTGGAGATCATAGCCATGGGTTACACGATCCCCTTCCAGTCGCTCCCACCGACGAAGCCTCCCGCCAGGCCTCCCCTCAGGGACGCTGCCCACGAGGCGAGGCTCAAGCAGGAGGTGGACCACCTGCTACTTCCTAACAGAGAAGAAAACAGGAGGCTGGAGGCCCATCTTAGATTTTCGGGGCCTCAACCGTTACTTGCACACGCAACGTTTTCGGATGATCACAGTTGCCTCGATACTCACGGCACTGGACGATGGAGACTGGTTTGCAGCCCTCGACTTACAAGATGCTTACTCTCATATAACAATCCACCCGGCACACAGACACTTCCTCCGCTTCACGGTCGGCAAGGAGCACTTCCATTACAGGGTTCGGCCTCTCCTCGGCCCCCAGAGTCTTTACCAAAACCCTGGCAGTGGTGTCAGCCTACCTGCACAGACAGGGGGTGTTTATTTTCCCATATCTGGACGACTGCCTGCTGAAAGGGGCCTCGAAGGCAGAGGTCTTACGTATGATACACGTCACAGCGGGCACGTTTTGTTCGCTGGGCCTAGTTATCAACCTCGCAAAGTCAAAGACCGAACCCACACAAGATATAGAGTTCATAGGGGCACGCATAAACTCTATCACAGCAAGGGTGTACCTACCCAATGCCCGCTTCCGCGCCATCAGTTCGCTGGTGCAAGTCATCACATACAGCCCCACAGTGCCAGTCTTAACGTGCTTACAGCTGCTGGGCCACATGGTGGCAGCGACGTTTGTGGTACAGAGTGCCAGGTTACACATGCGAAGCCTGCAGCATTGGCTGGGAAGCGTTTACAAACTGGCATCCTACGCTGTCCACAGGGTGGTGTCGCCCACGATAGAGGTGCACAGATCCCTGGTGTGGTGGGAAAACCCCAAGAATCTGCTAGTGGGGGTGCCCTTTCACCAACCACGAATTTCTATTTTTCTTACTACCGACGCCTCCCACATAGGATGGGGAGCGCACATCAGCGACAAGGTGACGCAAGGGCTGTGGTCCCCTGCGGAACAGACACTGCACATAAACATACTGGAGCTCAGAGCAGTGTTCAACACCTGCAAATATTTTCGAGATTACCTACATGGCAAAGTAGTCAGGATCAATACCGCCAATACCTCCACTATGTTTTACATCAATCGACAAGGAGGAGCACGATCCCGTGCCCTATGTGTGGAAGCAGTCCGATTGTGGAACTGGTGCATCGCCAACAACATAACGTTGAAAGCCTCGTATTTGCCGGGTGCTCACAACGTGAAAGCAGATCAGCTGAGCAGGCGCTTCGCACTCACACACGAATGGCAGATCCGCTCCGATCTGCTACGGTGCATTTTTCACACATGGGGGTTTCCCCAGATCGATCTGTTTGCCACCCAGTACAACAAGAAGTGTCCCCCGTACTGCTCCAGGGCAGGAGTGGGGGGGGGGTTCCGGGGGGGACACATTCATGGTTTCATGGAGGGGCCCCCTACTTTACGCATTTCCCCTCACAGTGCTTATCCACAAGGTTCTGCAGAAAGCCAGAAGGGAGAGAGCTCGCATGATACTCATAGTCCCAACTTGGGATCGGCAGCAATGGTTTCCCTTGCTTCTGTGCATGTCGGACCGCCCACCGCTTCCTCTACCGGTGGCTCCGGACTTACTCACGCAGGCTCAGGGGTCCATAGTGCACCCGCACCCTCAGGGTCTGCGTCTACAAGCATGGCTAATCCATGGCTCAGCTCCTTAGAGAGCATGTGTATGGAGGGAGTACAACAAGTCCTGGAATGTAGCCGAAGGACCTCCACCAGGAGGACTTACAAGCAGAAATGGACTCGATTTACAACCTGGTGTTCCACCAAGCAGTTAGCTCCCCTTGACGTTCCTATACCTGTAATACTAGAATACTTATTGGACCTCAAAAGAGGCGGGCTTTCTCTATCCTCGCTAAAGGTCCACCTCGCCGCTATATCAGCCTTTTGGCATACAGAGGAAGGGCCCACTGTATTCGCCCATCCTATCGTTACAAGGTTCTTGAAGGGGCTGGTAAACCTGTACCCTCCTCGAAAACCACTTCCACCATTGTGGAATTTGAACTTGGTGCTCAGCACGCTATCGGGTCCACCTTTCGAACCATTAGCCACAGTTCCCCTACGTCTCCTTACGATGAAAACAACCTTCCTCCTTGCAATTATGTCAGCCCGCAGGGTGAGTGAGCTCGCAGCAGTGATGCCAACGCTGCCCTGCACAGTATTCTCAAAGGAGGCAGTAACCTTAAGGCTGCACCCAGCCTTTGTTCCAAAAGTTTCTTCGGAGTTCCATCTTCACGAACCAATAGTTTTACCCTCGTTTTACCTGAAGCGTCACAGCTCCAGCAAGGAGGCATGCCTGCATCTCCTGGATGTGAGGAGGGCGTTGGCCTTCTACATAGACAGAACTAAGTCCTTCCGGAAAACGGACAGGCTTCTAGTCTCTCTCGCTCCCAGGTCAAAGGAGAAGGTCTCTCTTCACAGAGAATCTCAAAGCACATTGTGTCCTGTATAAAAATGTGCTACGAGCTTCAAAAGACTCCTTTGCTGGCCCCGCCCAGGGCTCACTCCACCAGGGTGGTGGTGGCGTCAACAGCCTTCTTCAAGGGCATCGCGTTAAAAGACATCTGTAGAGCAGCGACCTGGTCGTCCTACGACACCTTTGCCAAGCATTATGCCCTACATCGGGTATTCGAAGAGGATGCCCGTCTGTCGACAGCAGTCCTCTTGGGGGCAAGCTGCACATAAACCGATTACCCACCTCCTTACTTGGGTTACTGCTGGGTAGTCACCTATTGTGGAGCACCCACGGGGACCACTCGAAGAAGAAAGGGAACTTACTCGCCTGTAGTAACGATGGTTCTTCCAGATGTGTCCCCGTGGGTGCTCCACCACCCGCCCATCCTCCCTGCTTCGGATCTCTGTCTAGTGTTTTTCAGGAGCATTCGAGGCGGTTGGTCAAGGAACTGGCGGGGACTGGATCGCGCACGTGGCTGGGGGCGTGCGGGGCAGCGGCGCGCGCCGGCGCATGCGCGATCCAGGAGAAACTGCTAGAAGATTTCCGATCTGTGGCGCCAGGCGAGCCTGACCCCTATTGTGGAGCGCCCAGGGGGACACATCTCGAAGAACCATTGTTACTACAGGTGAGTAACTTCTCTTTTCAGAGTCACTCTTATGTTCCTATCTAGAAGACCAATAGAGCAACAGACTTGGCTTTGTTATGAATGTGGAAGAGTGTGGGGGCAGATTTAATAGTCAGTCTCCAAAATATATTTTCCACTTCATTGAGGGGCCTGTTTACTCTGTTGGTAATTATAACATCTGTAACGTGAAGATGATGAGATATTCTGTTCCCTTGTTATGCAGTGGGACGAACAAATTTCATGAGGATTCCGTACCTTGGCTGGTATCAGAAAAAGAAGTTGGTGAAGGGCAGTGTTCCCTATAAGCTGAGCGCATGGGTAGCTGTCCAGGAGAGATTCAGATACTGCCCAGCTGATTAGTGGAGTGTACCAAGGAGTGTGTTTCTATTGGTGGGGCACATCCATACATGCCTTGGTGCATGTAACAAAATTTATTGCATGCATGGGTGGAAAATATTAGCAGGAACACCCTTCAGGGTCAGGAATCTGATGCTCAAAATGAAATCCTGACTAAGCTTGGTCTGTCATAGATTTTAAAACGTGGTTCGGATGAATTATACTGGTCATTTACAGGCCTTTGGGGCAAGGAAGGGCAGTGAGGGAGCGCCAGATGCATACTGGCTAATTCAGAATAATCACTGTTGAATGAGTGATATCCAAATTGCTCAAAATAATGATTTTTGGTCATGAGTTAGGACTTCCTGGCTTTGGAGTCTTGCTGTCTCCAGAGAGATGAGGGTTAGTGCCACCAGGAGGTGCTTGTTTTGCAGCGGATAATGAGGCCTGATAACTAGCAGCAGCAGCCTGTGGTGATGGCAGGAGGCATGTTAGAGCTTTATTGATGCTTGCACTTCTGCCTGGCAGAGGCAGCGTTTTTATTTGCTGGTGACGGGTGCCTGGGAATACCAGGAGTCACCCCCTTTCTACAACAACCCCCCCGCCCGCACCCAACAAGCAATGCAGCATATTTACACACTCTCATTGCTGAGTTTTGTGCAGTTTTTCTCTCTCCTGATTAAAACAAGTAATTATTCCCAGGGTAAAAGAGTTCTGGCTTTTCTTCAGAGGCTGTGGCTAGAGTGCATAGACCACAGACAAAGGCAGGATGGGTCCACCCTTGTGGCAATTGTCAGAGGATTAGTAGCCTGGGCACATTTGTGTACGGCTGGGAGTGGGCAGACGCTTTAGAGGGGTCACTAAAAACAGCCACGTTGCTGTCTGTGAGCCAGATTGTGAACCGCTCCCTCGCAGGGAGCAGCTTCTGTTTCATGCAAATAGAGGCACCCACTTCAGCCAGACTACTCACGTGAGTAACTGAGGGAGAGAGGGAAGGAAGGACTTGCATTCTGGTCCCTTTTTTTATCTTTGGGGGAAAGGTAATAGAGTTGCATACATTTGTTCCCAAAGAGCCTCGTTACACCTTTAATAAAGAGCGCAGCCTACCGCTCCAGCACTAGCTAAGTGCAGAGAATCTACGTCATCAGTTAGATTTCCCTTCAATTCTTTGGCTAATGCGCTCCGGGGAACTGACTCAGAGCCCTGACCATTGCTACTGGCTCATGCGGCGGAATTCCCCAGAGTTTGTCTTTGATACCTTGCTGATAAGCTCCTTGCAAAGCTCAAAGTTACTTTGCCAGGGAATGTGGTTTGGGAGACATGTTCTGGCACCCAAGACTGTGCAGATCTGAGTTTTCCTGGCTCACTTGTGAGCTAACAGCTGTGTTCAGGCCCTCCAATGTGTGGGGAGAAGGGAAGGCAACTGCACAGGGGCTCGGCCTTTCAAAGGGGCCCAGAGCTCTGGCAGTAGCTACTGCTGCAGTAGTGGCCCCTGGAAGCTTCAGGCCCTTTTGAAATATTGGGGGAGCATCACTCTGCTGCTGCATGCAGCCTTTGATGGCTATGGGGGGGACCCAGCACCATGCTCTGGGCCGCACTAAGGGCTGACCGCCCTTGGGTATGCCCCTTCCACCTAAGACTCCATCCCTTCCAGGCATAGAGATGCCCCCCTGCAACACCTTGCCTCCAGGCCCGCGGCAGCTGTCAGCCCCACTGGCTGTGTTACACATTAGGTCAGGCACTTTTCCACAAGGTGATTTTTGATTTGACTCCTAGAGCTCTTTGAGAACTTTTTTTGTGAATTTCTCTCACAGCATTTGCCTCGACTCCCGGGTAGATGTTAGTCCACTGGCCATACTCTGAGATGCTCAAGCTCCTTCGGATATATTTTTTCCAACAAATTGTCTCCTTTTTCTACTCCCTCAGTGATGAAATTGAATCCATGCCTGAGGCAGGCACAGCAGAACGCCTTTTCCCCAACACCGACACCGTACCTCCGAGTGGAATTAATCTGGAAGATTACCTTTGAAAACATCCTATTACCCAGGCAGAAATCATCCCAGCCTTGTAGCAGTGACTTCCCTAAAGGCTGATGAAGTAGGATTTGTTAGACACTGTCCATGCTGGAGTCTTGAATAATCTTTTCATCATGTTGTCAGTGCCACACGAGCCTTTTGGACCCTGTGGGCAGAAGAGAGTCTAGGTTACCTAGGTTATTTCAGCAATCTCTGGCCATTTTTCTATTAAGCACCAGCTGAGGGATGACCTCTCTGCTAATGGGGCAGCGGAGTCTGAAACACAGAGGAGTTCAGATTCTCTCCTCTCCTTTCATCTTTTTCCTCTCATCTCCCTGCAGCTTCATTTCGCTCTGTCCCTCTCCTCCAGCAAGTAGCAGTCATACCTTGGCAGGCTGGTTTGTATTTGGCTGAGGTCATGTAAGGTTTGAGTGGTGTCCATAGTTAAAAATGGGTGAGTTTCCCATAATTCTTGGGAAGGAAATTTAACGAGAAGGTAATGTCTGGATAGAGGGCAGGAGAGCAGCTGTGCTGGGGCTGTAGGGTCTCAACATCAGCCCTTGCTCAGGTTGGTTTCCCTAGTGTGGGTGTGTGGTGAGCTTGCTGGCATTTGTTTGGCCCCGTTTCCATAGTATCTGGGCACCTCACAGATTCGGATGCTTTCGGCAGGACAACATCACTTAGAGGGAGGTGCTGTTATCCCCACCTTATAGAGAGACTTCAAAAACTTGCCCAAAGAGAAGAGTGTCTGGAGTGGGGGCAGGCCCAGAACACCCCCCCCAGGCCACATGCCCTGCCCCACCCTGCTCCATCCTCACATTGTCCCTTTACCCTCTCCCCGACCAGCCTAGCTGGGATTACCTGGGCAGGGTGCAGCCGTGGATGGCAATAGAACCGGGGGTCAACCCCTTCCCCTCGACCCCTCCCCGCACTCATTTCTTGGCACGATCGGTAGCCTGCTCCACTCCACTGCACCACACTCCCTGGCCCCACTGGCAGAGCCCCACTTCTCTGCAGGCAGCTGGGAGCGGAGGCTGCTTCCTATTGCCAGGGGGACGTAGGGCTCAGCCTCCCGGGAGACCATGGCGGAGCAGAAAGCACTTCCGCTAGTGCCATGTGGTAAGTGCTGGGGATGGGGCTAGGGGAGTGGGCAAGCGACCCCCTGCAGCTGCCGCCCAAGTCCAGCCCCAGGTAATTCTCCTCCTTCCCATCCAGAGGGCATCTGGGGCAGCCACCAAAGGGCCTGGGGCAGCCACCCCGCATCGTACTATGTATGGGATGGCTTTGCCACGGTGACGCAGGAACTCTCCAGAGGACCTCCCCTGACTCCAGCTAACACCCGAACCACCGCACAATTCCCCCATCACAGCTGGGGCTGCTTTCAATAAGTGCATCAGTAGAGCTTCGTACTCCATCTCCAGCTGTGCTGAGTCCTCTGCACCACTTGTCACTGCCGCGCAGGTGAGATAATTAGAGGTGACACTCCTTGTCTCCAGATTTCTTGGAAGCTGGAAAAATGAGCATCTTTTCACCAAAAAAAGGCAGTGCTTCCAGTGCTTGGTGCAGTGCCTGAGATGAGGGATGAATCACTTCCAGGAGCTGGGTGATGCATCAGCTGGGTGTCTGTTTCTAACAGCTCAGAAATCCAGAAACGTCAGTATGGATTCACATTTCTCTTTCCCTTCAAACTGTAAAAGAGAGAGATTTTGTCCTGTTGGCCTGATTGTTTTTCCTCTTCTTTCAGCAGGACTGTACCGACAGCAAGTGTCACAAGCAGCCCTGCTTAATGCAGTAATAATGGGCATGTGTTCTCTCATCTCATTTGATTGGTTGGGATTTTTAATTAAGTTTTGCATTTGATTGCACTCAGCGCTGAAGGCCTTTTTAAAAAGAGGATATCACTGGGATTGTTTTTTTAATATACTATTAATGAAATTAGTTCCAGACAGACATGAAACACAATTCAAAGGTTGATCTTTAGCAATAAGTGAAACAAACAAATTAAGCCTTAGAATAGCAACTGCATATAGAATAGGTAGCTAATAAGTAAAAAGTTATCAGCATTCATACTTCAGTGCATAACTAGCCAGCAAGAGGGTAAGGAAGTAATTTTCCTCTGTGGGCTCATTTAAAGGGCTTGCACAAGGTCTGTGAGAGCAGTTATCTTTGCTCACAGACTGGAGAGTGAACCAGAAACCTCCTGAGATAGGAGCATAAGCTGCTACATTTTGAGTTAAAAAGCAAAGGCACCCTACCTGTGGCAGCAAAAAACTCATGTCCTCTGTGGATCAGGCACTGGGGCGGTGGGGCTGTAATATACACTAACCAGTAAATTATACACGCCCCCAGTTATATCCAATCTAAGCCCTCAAAATGTGGCCTAAGTAACGTCAGCCACATCTACATGGGCGGCTTCTCCACACAAAAGTGGGTTTTTGTCTACAAAACCTGTGAAACGCCTCCACAGCCAAAGTGTTCCATTGGGAATTTGACAAGTAAGGCCAGCTGATCAGCTGGCAGAGTTATACCTCTCCCCAGTGTGGTACAATGCCTCTGCCAACAGTATTTTGTCAGTGGCATGCCTGTGTAGACACTTCTGTCAACAGAGAGGGCTTCCTGTTCAGCGGGCAGCCCTGTTTGCAGAGCTTCTAGTCAGCTGTTCTGTCCCGAGAGGGCCGGCAGTCTGGCCACTCTCTGACAACACAGCAGATTGCTCTTTCCGTCCACTTTTATATGTAAATGCTATCTGTCAACAGAAGATTTGTGGGGAAATCCCTTTTGACAATCACTTCCGTCAACAGAGGCTTCTCATGTAAACATAGCTATCATGTGAGACCTCTACACGGGAATCACCTTTCAGCCTTGGCCAGGTGAATTAAGTGATGGAGGCACTTTTTGATCTTCAGAAGCATACAATATAGCCGTGTGTCAGAACTGGGATACCTCACTAGGTGGACCATTGCTGAGGCTGGTGGGTCCCTTGCTTTGTTCCTCGGTCAAATGAACACAGCGTTGCAGTTGTTTGGAGAAGGGAGATATGGAGTGTTCCTCCAGCCCTTTCCCCAAGGACAGAGCTGTGTTTAATAAACACACATATGATCAGATGGCTCCAAAACATTCCCAGAAGTTTTTTTCTAAGCATTAGATTTTACCCCGAGATATCCATGACTATTACAATGCTGATTTGATTTTGCTCAAGGAGCAGAATTGCTGTTTGTGTTTAGTACCATCTTTTGGTGGAAAAGATCAGCAGAAACGCAGGGCAATTGGTCCCTTTTAAAAAATAAGCCTGGATGCCTTTTTGGCATCGCAAATATGGGACCATCCTGCCTGATACAGGACAGATAGTCACCTTAGTCTGGGGACTCAGTAACAGAGTAGTTACCAGAGGTTTGCTATGTCTGCCTAATCAAAAATAGGCCTGCTGGATCAAGAGGAGGGATGGTCTTGTGACCAAAGCACAGGACTAGGACTCTGGAGGTCTGTGTTTACATCTGTCCCAAATACCCTGCACAGCCTTCGACGAGTTACTTGATCCCTGACTCAGTTTCCCCTTTTTTTTTCTTGTTTACGTATTGTAAACTCTTTGGGGCAGGTGCAGTGGAGTCCTGAACTCCCCTGGGGCCTTGCGGAGGCACTGTAGTACAATAAAGAAATACAACATTGGAAATGGATGGATGGGGGTGCCCCGGGAGAGTGAACTACACAGTTTAGAAGACAACATAGGCAGGGAACAGCCACGTGCTGGGCCACAGAGAAGCACAAGGGCGGAACCCCACAAAGGGTTCCATCAAAATCACCTACTAAGGCTATTTCAGGGAAATGAGAAGAAAAATAGTCAGTTCTTTAGAAAGACAGGCTTGTTAGCTTAATTGTAATATATATGACCTCCGTGCCAGAATGGGAAAGCCACTGGGCATACTGTACTGCACAAATATTGTAAGGAACTAGAGGGTGTACCATTACTGTTGTAGTTCACAGGGGGAAGATTCACAGCAAATATCACTCAACAAATTAAGTGACTATGAGTCTTAAACCTCGTAATCTTGGAAGTAAATAAAGACAGCAATGATCAGCATGCCAAGTGCCAAACTGAGTACTTGCTCTGGGAATACCAAGAGGGTTGTGAACAGGGTGACCATGTCTCCCTGTCCCAAATATGGGGAGGGGCGGCTCCTCCCGTCTCCACCAAGCCCTGGGAAGCCAGGAAGGAGGGAGCAGCCATCACCCCACCCCCCGAGGCCCGGGGAAGTGGCAGCTGCTGTTGCTCCCTGAGATCCCAGGGAAACAGCAGCCACAGCACACCCCTTGGGAGCCTGGGGAAACAGCAGTCCCCCATGCTCTCCAGGAGCCCCAGGGAGGCGGCAGCCACTAGCCTTCCCGGGGAGCCCCAGGGAAGCAGTAGGGATGCACCAGCTTCCCATGCTCCCTCTGCTTCCCCGAGGCTCAGGGAAGTGACCTTCCTGCTCTCTGGCCAGCAGCTGCGCCTGTGCAGCTGCTGGTGGAAAAGATCAGCAGAAACGCAGGGCAATTGGTCTCTTTTAAAAAATAAGCCTGGATGCCTTTTTGGCATCGCAAATATGGGACCATCCTGCCTGATACAGGACAGATAGTCACGCTAGTCTGGGGACTCAGTAACAGAGTAGTTACCAGAGGTTTGCTATGTCTGCCTAATCAAAAATAGGCCTGCTGGATCAAGAGGAGGGATGGTCTTGTGACCAAAGCACAGGACTAGGACTCTGGAGGTCTGTGTTTACATCTGTGCCAAATACCCTGCACAGCCTTCGACGAGTTACTTGATCCCTGACTCAGTTTCCCCTTTTTTTTTTCTTGTTTACGTATTGTAAACTCTTTGGGGCAGGTGCAGTGGAGTCCTGAACTCCCCTGGGGCCTTGCGGAGTCACTGTAGTACAATAAAGAAATACAACATTGGAAATGGATGGATGGGGGTGCCCCGGGAGAGTGAACTACACAGTTTAGAAGACAACATAGGCAGGGAA
The DNA here is from genome assembly GCF_033958435.1 of Carettochelys insculpta. NCBI lineage: Eukaryota > Metazoa > Chordata > Testudines > Carettochelyidae > Carettochelys > Carettochelys insculpta. The sequence goes on from NC_134154.1 coordinate 21,051,115, forward strand.
CAGCCACATGCTGGCCCACAGAGAAGCACAAGGGCGGAACCCCACAAAGGCAGAGAAGGGGAACACATTGAGGCAATGAATCTTTGCTGCACTTGGTATGAGCAAGGAATGAAATGCACCAATATGTCATTTTGGGGCCAGTCCTGAGCCCAGCTCAGATGTCTCTCTAGGCCGGGGGTCGGCTTCCAAAATAGCAAGAAGAGCCTTTTTTTTTTATTCAGTAAAAAAAATCAATAATTCAAGAGCCACAACACGTGAATATGAGATAGTCCTTAATAAGTGGCATCAAACCAGACTTTCTGTAAGCCCTGTTCTAATCACAGCGCACACAATATGGTTTGTGATATGATATATGGTTACTGCGGGATGTTCACAAGCTTTTAACATACTCTGTTTCCTCACACTGTACATGTGGGTTTGCAGTGCTCTTTTTCTAAAATAAAAGGTGACAGAACTCAAGGCTGATGATTCCTCATAGGGATTAGGGTGTTCAGTTTTAATGCCATGGTCCCATGCTGCTGCAGAGCCGACGGGGGCTCTTGTCCTTTCCCTGCACTTCTGTGGGACCAACAGGGGCTTCTGCCCTGTCCCGGCGCTGCTGCAGAACCGACGGGGGCTCCTGTCCTGTCCCTGCACTTCTGTGGGACTGACGGGGGCAATGTATAACAAGCAAATGCGCTCCAGGGTGTCCATTTAACACAGCACCTCGGTAGTGTCCCTCCATACTCCGTCCCCAATCTCAGGCAGGGAGTGGTGTCTCCGGGGCTTCCCCTCCTGGAGGCAGACTCCTCACCTGGGTTCCCTCTAATTTTTCCACCCAGGGCAGAATCTATTTCATTATGTGCACCAAGGCAGGTGTGGATGTGCACCACCAATAGAAACAGATGCTGCCGGCTGTGGATGGCCGTGGCACTCTGCCAATCACTGGGCGGCACCTGACTGTTTCCTGGGTGGCTGCCCAAGTGCTCAGTTTACAGCCCTTAGATTAGGGCTCTACTGCCAGTCCAGCTACACTTACCTGTAGTTCTGTAGTCACAGAGAGATAGCCATGTGAGTCTGTATCTTCACAAACCAAAAAGCAGTCCTGTGGCATTTTAAAGACTAACAAAATAATTTATTAGGTATGAGCTTGTGTGGGAAAGACCCACTTCTGTTTCCAGATCTGAAGAAGTGGGTCTGCCGATGAAAGCTCATCAGCTAATACATTGTTTTGCTAGTCTTTAAAGTGCCACATGGCTGTTTTGTTCTCTATAGTTCTCTAGCCATTCTTCAGCTTTGCACTAGGAGCTCTCCATGGTGCTGCTGCAGCTGCTCACTCCAGCTGCTGGTCCCGTAGGTCCTCTCTCTCTGTGATCTACCATGGCACTGAGCTGGCTCTGGTCCTGCAATTCTTCTTATAGGGCCTTCAGTTCCTCTGGCCAACACTCTAGCCTCATTGGAGGACTTGTCTGTGGTTACTGGAACAGGGTGTGGCAAGGCCATGAGCCTCCAACAGCGGATTAAAACCAGACCACATGCAGAAGGGTAGGGAGAAAATAAAGTCAAAGAATCATAGAACAATAGAGCTGGAAGAGATCTAAAAAAGCCATCGAGTTCAGGCCCCTGCTCTAAGCAGGACCAAACCCATCAGATCAGCCCAGCCAGGGCTTTGTCGAGCCGAGACTTAAACACCTCCAGGGATGGAGACTCCACTACTTCCCTGGGTAGACCATTCCAATGCTTCACCACCCTCCTAGTGAAAAAGTTTTTCCTGATGTTCAGCCTGGACCTTTCCAACCACAACTTGAGACCATTGTTCCGTGTTCTGCGATCCGTGACCACTGTGAACAGCCTCTCTCCAGCCTCTTTGCAGCCTCACTTCCCTAAGCTGAAGGCTGTTATCAAGTCCCCGCACAGTCTTCTCTTCTGCAGACTAAACAGTCCCAATTACCTCCAACTTTCTTCATAAGTCATATGCTCCAGCCCCCTAATTATCTTGGTCGCCCTCCACTGGACCCTCTCCAGTGTATCCACATCCTCCCTATAATTGGGGGCCCAGAACTGGACACAGTACTCCAGATGCGGCCTCACCAAAGCCGAATAAAGAGGAACAATCACTTCTCTGGATCTACTGGCAACGCTCCTCTTGATGCAACCTAATATGCCATTAGCTTTCTTGGCTACATGTCCATCTTCTCGTCCACTACAACTCCTAGGTCCTTTTCTGCAAAACTACTACCGAGCCAGTCGGACCCCAGCCTGTAACAATGCTTGGGATTCTTCTGGCCCAAGTCATCAGGTATCTCAGGGTTCCCCTGGTAAAAATACAGCAAGCAGGCTACTGCTGAGACCGTGGATCGCCCTGAGCCACATGCCTTGGGAAGGCAGAGTACTGGAGCAGCGTGCCTAAGCAGGGGAAGGGGAAAAGCCCAGAAAATTTACACTGTCCTCTGTGGGCCAGCCCCCCACATCATGTGCCTAGGGAGGGGGGCCAGCCCCGAAAATAGGAGCTGCCAGGGGCCAGCCCACCAACATAAGCAGGGCTCCTGTTGACATGGTGCAGTCACCTTGTTACTTATTAGGCAGTGGGGTCAGGGGCAGACCAGAAAATTTCCTCTGCCCTTTATGGGGGCCAGCCCTCCTGTTTTGTGTGCCTAGGTGGGGGGACCAGCTCCAAAACTAGGAGTGGCCAGGAGCCAGTCCCCCCAACATAAACAGGAGCCAGCTGAGGTTCCTGATAACATGGTGCAGTCACCTGGTTTCTTATTAGCCATCCTCCACCAGTGCATGTTGCCTTACAAGAGCCAACTAGCCCCTGAAAATCTTTACCATGGGGGAGCCACTCCCCTGGCAACACCCCCCAAAAATATTTCCTGCCAGAGGAGCCATCCTCCAGCATGTGTTGCCTTACCTGGGCCATCCAGCCCCCCAAAATCTTTGCTGTAGTGGGGACCCAACCCCCCAGTATTCGGCAGGCTCCAGAAAATGTGACATGCAGAAGTCTTCACCCAGCACAGTCCAGGATACGCTGCTATCTGGAAGCATGGTCCACAGTACTCTGCCAGCATGTGGTGGGGGTGAGGCTAGCCCACCAGCCACCTGGGACCTGTGGGGGAGGGGGGGCCTACCACGTACAAATGTGTAGCGCAGAAAATATATTTCTCAGCCTCTTTTACAAGCACGAAGCTCACAGCCCAGCCACCTAGTGGTGTGGTGGGATGGGGTCTAGCCTGCTAGCCAAACTGAGATCTTGCATCTCCTGATGGCTCCATGCTCTCTAAAGTGGTTAGATACAATCACCATGTTGATCATAAAGAAATGAATTAAAAATGCTGGGCTTCCTGTTTCCTACTTCCTGCACACCTGAGCCGTGTCCACACGTGCACGCTACTTCCAAGTAGCGGCACTAACTTCGAAATAGCGTCCGTCACGGCTACATGTGTTGGGCGCTATTTCAATGTTAACATGGACATTAAGCGGCGAGACGTCGAAGCCGCTAACCCCATGAGGGGATAGGAATAGCGCCCTACTTCGACGTTCAACGTCGAAGTAGGGACCGTGTAGTCGTTGCACATCCCGCAACATTGAAATTGCGGGGTCCTCCATGGCGGCCATCAGCTGAGGGGTTGAGAGACGCTCTCTGTCTAGCCCCTGCGGGGCTCTGTGGTCACCGTGTGCAGCAGCCCTTAGCCCAGGGCTTCTGGCTGCTGCTGCTGCAGCTGGGGATCCATGCTGCAGGCACAGGGTCTGCAACCAGTTGTCGGCTCTGTGGATCTTGTGTTGTTTAGTGCAACTGTGTCTGGGAGGGGCCCTTTAAGGGAGCAGCTGGCTGTTGAGTCCGCCCTGTGACCCTGTCTGCAGCTGTGCCTGGCACTCTTATTTCGATGTGTGCTACTGTGGCGTGTAGACGTTCCCTCGCAGCGCCTATTTCAATGTGGTGCCGCGCAACGTCGATGTTGAACATCGATGTTGCCAGCCCTGGAGGACATGTAGACGTTATTCATTGAAATAGCCTATTTCGATGTAGCGTTCACGTGTAGATTTAGCCCTGGAGAGCAGGGGAGGTGTACACAGACAGAACATACACCTGTGGAGCATTGTGGGATATCTGTTTGACACCTCTGGGCTGTGTCTACATTAGCATGCTGCCGGCTGCGGCTCTTCAACATTGCCACTTTTCACTGCTGTGCGGCTCATCCAGATGAGGGTCCTTTTCGAAAGGATCCTCGGAACTTCAAATCTCCATATTCCTATCTGTCTGGACGAGCCGCACGGTGGCGAAAAGAAGCAATTTCGAAGTGCCGCGGCTGGCAGCTTGCTAATGAGGCACCAAATGTGCATTTCAGCGCCTCATTAGTAATGTTCGAAATGGCTATTTGCATGGCCATTTCGAAGATTTATGTTAGCGTAGACACGGCCCTGGAGGCTAATAAAATCGATTTAAAGTAGTGCTGTTTCCTCACTGGCATTAATCAGGCCTTTTAAATTCAAACTTGGCATTACTCCGACTCGCATGGTCGATGTAAGAATGTGGACCTTAGCTCTCCCTAAAATCGACCTAATGGTGTTTGCAGTGAGGACCGTAACATTGTAAAATTGAGCTAACTGCCTTAAAATTTACTTTATGCTGTAGTGTAGAAGTAGGCTTCGTAAAAAATGGAATTTTGCCTGAACTACACTCTCTATGTTGGAGCTACAGATGAAAAATTTCATGAGTGCTAAAGGGGAATCTTTTCTTCCAGAGAGTTTTTGCTTTTTAGGGGATGAGTAATCCTCAGTGAAAATATGATTTTGTTTGGTATTGATTGTCTAGCTTTGTTTTTATTGATCTACAGGCAAGTGAGAATAGCATACACTGTACTCTGTGCAGCCATGGGAAAGTAACTCTAGCAGGGCATAAATCATATTTCCCGTAAATACAATCTAATACAGATTTGCTGTCTTATATAAAATAATAGCAGTATAGGGGCTTCGGGAGGTCATCTGATCCATGCCCCCATGCTAATGCAGGAACCAAACATACCTAGACCATCCCTAACAGGTGTTTCTGCAACCTATTTCCAAAAACCTCCAACAATAGCCTTGGAAGTCCATTCCAGTACTTAACTATCCATATAGTTAGAAACTTCCTCCTAATATCTAATCTAAATCTCCCTTCCTGAAAATCACACCCAATTATTGTTATCTTACCTTTAGTGAACAGGGAGAACAACTAATCATCATCTTCTTTACACCAGTCCTTAACAGGTGAAAACTGGGGGAGTAACAAGAGTGTTGAATGTTTCCTTCTGAAAATGTTAGAACATCCAGTTCCTACGTTTTTGAAACAAAATATGATTTTTCATTTTTAAGCAAAACGTTTCCAGTTTTTATGATGGAAGGGATTATATATTTAATAACACAAAATTTGTAAAATAAAATACAAAATGGAAGTAAAATGACTGTCAAAAGAGGGTGTTTTGCTCAACTTGAAACTATTTTTTCTTTCAAAAGTTTCCGTTAGGCAGAATTTTGAAAGTTTTCATTTTCGCAGTGATTTGGCATGAAGACAAGTGTCAAAATCTTTCCTAGACTAAAAACTCTTCACAAAGTTGTAACTACAGTAATGATAGACAGGGACCACAGAACACCGCAAGCTGGGTACTGTACATTGTGAGAGACAGCTTTTTAGCCTTAGGAGCCATGCAGCAAACTCTTCTTAGAGGTTTCAGGTAGCTCATAAACAACTACTAAGTTATCCATGATAGGAATATGGACTCCTGCATGCCACTATGTCCCACCCTGCCTAACTAAAGATCATCTCCTTTTGCAAAATTCCCTTGTGTGCAGAGGACTGGTATATACATTGTGCATAACTTATAGTCCTGGGAGATACATAGGCCATGACTAACCCGCTGAATAGGATTGAAGTTTGGATCATACTAGTAGTAAAAATACATGCAAAAATTAAAGGGAAAAGCATCACAAAAATGAAATACTCTTGATCTGGGTTAAAAATAAGGAGGTGATTCCCCAGGAGAGATTTTTAATTGGGAGGCATTCAGATAGTCATACGTATATACTTCATACAATATGGCTGATCTATAACATTCACGAGGAACGCAGCATGCACCTAGGACTGGATGTTCGCCCGGAACGGTAACCGCTTTTAATATGTACTACTGCATCTTTCACTAAGGTATATTTTGCTGGTGATAATGTGTTGATGTTTGTCACAAAGCTGCAGAACAAAATAAGATTTCCTCACAAATTAATTGGAAGTAGTGTTTTCCTAATCAATATTCCCTAAAACGTGCTCAGGGTAGATTAACACATGAAGAAAGCTATCAGAGAGCCATCTTTTATCTTCATGGGTCTCTGCTCAAATCCATAGGCTGATTGAACATTTTTTTAAAGCAGTGGTGCTGTTAGCTGACATTGGAACATCCTATGATGGAGTCACATAATAGGGAGTTACTGTGCAGAATCCTTTCAAACTGAAGAAAATATTTCATGGATAGAGTGGACTAGAAGGGATCACTGTGACCATCTGATCTCACCTCATGTACAGCATGATGCATCTCTGGAGGGATTCTTGTTTGAGTTAGAGCTGAGTTTTTAGGGGAAAAAATCCAGTGCTGATTTTAAAACTGCCAGTAATGTAGAATCTACCCCAAATCTTACTAACTCCTGCATCCCCCACACCCCAGCTCCCTGCCCTCAGCCCTTCATGCACCCTGGCCCCTGGCCCCCATGCTCCCAGCCCCCTGCCCTGACTCCTGCACCTCCCTACACCCCAACCCTCTCCCTGAGCCCCTCATACTCTCCAACACTGACTCTGACACCCCCACAAACCCCAACCCTCTGCCTGAGCCCCTCATACTCTCCAACGCTGACTCTGACACCCCCACACACCCCAGCCCTCTGCCTGAGACCCTCATACACTCCAACACTGGCTCTGACACCCCCACACACCCCAACCTTCTGCCTGAGCCCCCACACTTACATTTATTGCAAGTACTGCAGTATTGCAACTTCTTCCATCAGCCCCCACCCAAGGGTGGTGGGTTGTGATAGGACAGTACCTGTAAGAAATTTAAGTTACTTTCACTCTTGGTTCAACCTCTCTTCTCTTCCTATCCTTATTCTGAGAGTTCATCGGGCTCCCACAGCAAGCTGTTGTGCGTCTTCCCCAGGAATGGGTCTAGTTAACATAAAATTGGAAAGCCTTCCACCTTGCCAAACATAGTAGCCTAACAATGAACAAAAACAAGAAGTCCTGTGGCACCTTACAGGCTAACAGATATTTTGGAGCATAAGCTTTCAGGGGCAAAGACCTGCTTCGTCAGATGCATGAGTGGGGGAGTTCCAGAGGAGGGTTTAAAGAGGGACTCTCAGTCAAGGGGAGGGCCAGAGCTGACAAGATCTGTTCAGTATCTCTTGATATTCACAACTCCGTGACTGAACAGACCTTGTCAACTCTGGTCTTCCTCTTGACTGAGACTCCCTCTTTAAACCCTCCTCAGGAATGCCCCCATTCATGCATCTGATGGAGTGGGTTTTTGCCCATGAAAGCTTATGCTCCAAATTATCTGTCAGTCTATAAGGTGCCACAGGACTTCTTGTTCTTTTTAAAGATGCAAACTAACTTGGCAACCCCTCTGATAACAATGAAGAAAGAGCCATTCATTCAGTGGTAATGAAGCCATTTAACAGGCATGTGCCAATCCAGAAGTATATACTGTCAGTTTCTGAATTTACTGATAAACACAACTGTACATTACCATACTAGTCTAAAATTTCTTTAAACATTTCCTTAGTTTATTGCTGAAGATGGTGCAAATCACATCTCAAAAAAGAATCCTTGCACAGAATTTTAGACACAAAATCTGTGTATTCAACTTTAGCCTTAAATGTTTGAGCCTTCAAACATACAGTTTTTTAAATAAACTCTTCAAAAGACTGCCCTTACCTAAAATACATATTTTAATTACTATAGCACAAACACTTACTTCCAAAGCCTGTCTAGCTCTGTTCTCCTTTCATCCTCCCTGTTAAGGGCAATGTCCACACTATAGTGATCTTTCAAAAGAAGTTCTTCTGGAAGATCTCTTCCAAAAAAACTTCTTTTGGAAGATTGTGTCCACACACAAAAAAGTGGGTTCAAAGATCAATCTGCTCTTTCGATAGAGAACGTGCACACAGCCCCACATTCTTTTGAAAGAACGGGCCAGGAATTGAAAAATCTGGAACCATGAAGACTGCATTTTTGAAAAAAGGGCCCAGGGATTGTCTGCATGCACCTTTTTTCAACAGAAGCTTTCAGAAGGAGGTGCTCTTCTTGATCCGGGAGCAGAAGATGGCTTCTGGAAGAAGATCCACATTCTTTCGATTTCAGATCGAAAGAGCACAATTTGTGTGTGGATGCTCTGCATGTTCTTTCGAAAAAGGGCCTGATTTTTGGAAAGAACTTGCTAGTGTAGATTTGGCCCAGGAGAGCCCTGAAAATGACACCATTCCTTTCTTTCAGACAGCTGGATAAATGCATTTCACTTTCATTATTTTTGACTATTCAGTGAACAAGTTTTTAAGAGAAATTCCATCAAAATCAGTACCTAAGTAAGATACAAAATCCTTTATCATGCCTAAAATATTTGGAAACATTTTAACACAAATATGATGAAATTTCATAAACATATCTATTCTGATGCTCACACAAAATAAATTAAGTGTTTCCTTTTTGTAAAAGCATTGAACTTTATTATGAGCACACTAAACCTTCTGATTGCTTTAAATTAGTTTCAGTGCATTAAATATGTAGTAATCTGGAACGATTCCTTTACGAAGGCTTAAGAGGACATTTCAAATATAAAAATCAGCTTTGAAATACTGATTAAGAAAATGTAAAACAGAAGAGCTGCATCAAATATTAGACAATAGTTAATGTTGTATTCAGTAGGATGGCTGACTTGCTCCAATTTACCAAGTTTTTGCCAATAAATCGGATGAACTTCAGGGTATATCAAAAAACCTGTGACTGACATTTTTTATTCCCAAACCTAGTGCTTTTATTTAGGTGCCTTCAGTCTGGCATCCAGATTTCTTTAAAAAGAAGTTTAGAAGAATGATTTTTTTTCAAATGTTATTTGCTACATCAGTGCTCAGTGATTTGGCGAGAAAGAATGAACAGAGAAGAGGAAGACAGTGGGCAGGGGACTGAGTCTTGGTGGAGTGTGGGTGGGGGCCACAGTCTGGGGAGCTTGCCTCCCCAAGCAGAAGCTTTACCTACCACCCAGAGGAATGTAGTAGCAGGTCTGACTAGCTGAGGGGATTAGCAATCCAAGGTAACATTTACTCCAGACAGCTTCTAAGTATGAGAAAAGCAGAGAGATGTTCTTGGAATAGAAAGTACGCTTATTAAGTTTGCAGATGATACCAAGCTGGGAGGCGTTGCAACTGCTTTGGAGGATAGGGTCAAAATTCAAAATGATCTAGACAAATTGGAGAAATGGTCTGAGGTGAACAGAATGAAGTTTAATAAAGACAAATGCAAAGTACTCCACTTGGGAAGGAACAATCAGTTTCACACATACAGAATGTCTAGGAATGACTACAGCAGAAAGGGATCTAGGGGTTATAGTGAACCACAAGCTAAATATGAGTCAAGAGTGTGATGCTGTTGCAAAAAAAGCAAACATGATTCTGGGATGCATTAACAGGTGTGTTGTGAACAAGACATGAGAAGTCATTCTTCCACTCTACTCTGCAATGGTTAGGCCTCAGCTGGAGTACTGTGTCCAGTTCTGGGCACTGCAGTTCAAGAAAGATGTGGAGAAATTAGAGAGGGTCCAGAAAAGAGCGACAAGAATGATTAAAGGTCTAGAGAATGTGACCTGTGAAGAAAGGCTGAAAGAATTGGGCTTGTTTAGTTTGGAAAAGAGAAGTTTGAGGGGAGACAATAGTGGTTTTCAGGTATCTAAAAGGGTGTCATAAGGAGGAGGGAGAAAACTTGTTCTTCTTGGCTTCTGAGGATAGAACAAGAAGCAATGGGCTTAAACTGCATCAAGGGAGGTTTAGGTTCTACGTTAGGAAAAAGTTCCTAACTGTCAAGTGGTCAAACACTGGAATAAATTGCCTAGGGAGTTGTGGAATCTCCATCTCTGGAGATATTTAAGAACAGGTTAGATAAATGTCTGTCAGGGGTGGTCTAGACAGTACTTGGTCCTGCCATGAGATCAGGGGGCTGGACTTGATAACCTCTCAAGGTCCCTTCCAGTCCTAGTATTCTATGATTCTATGATAGGACAGGCAATGGAGCCACCAATCATGTTTCTGCATTATCCAAAACCTGACAGAGGCCTTTATATTTGTGGATTATGGTCATAGAATGCTACCAAACCAGAATTCCTCTCATACAGCGCCTCCTTCATGTGCGCTTTGCACAGATGCAAAGCAGCCCAGAATCAAGCCTAAGAAGTTGAAGTGAAACATGTAGGGAGAATTACTGCCTGGTTGCAGGAGTTTCTGGCTTCTGTTGATGACTTCTGAGAGAGTAAAGCCTCATTGTTACAGGGATGCCCAGGGCCTAATGTTCTCTTGCTCAGATAGAACGGTGAATTCTCCAAAATGGAAATGCCATCAACAAGAGGAAGAAATAAATAAATTCCAATTTCTGTGTTCTGTCCTGTGAAAAAACAATAATGGAGCTTTGTAACTATTCTGCTTGTGGTCAAAACTGAGGGGCATGGAGAGGCTATGAGCTATTTGGGGGCAAAAGGTTGATTTCTTTTTAACCAACACAATCAAGGAAAATTAAAGTGTCTCAGTATGGCAAAGTATCCACCCTTTGAAGCCCATGTTTGCTTTCCAGGGAAGAGTTCTTCGGTTTCTATAACAGCAACACTTTCAAGTTTGCAGTGACATCAAGTGAGTTGGGTGCAGTTGAGATAGACAACACACATTTTGCACCACTCTGGGAGGCTGGCATTTGTTTCAAGAAGAATGAGTAGCTGATGGATGGGATTTTTGAAAGCACATGGTGCTTCTAGTCCCAGTGAAGCCAAGGGAAGTTTTGCCATCAAGGTCAGAGTTTAGAGTTAAGCTAATTGGAAAATCTCACCCTACAAATTTGCTTTAAGTCTTGTTTAATGCATTCATGACACAGTCACTCCATGCTTCATAGTTCTGATGTGTCACTCTGCATTGTGCTGGTGACAAGCTGCCTATCACCTCTGCTGTCCTGGTTCACTGAGATGCACGTGGCTCATACATTTAAGCTTTTCTAGCTGGGCAGCAGCCGAAGAGAGAGAACGGAGTTGCAAGAGCCAAACCCAGCCCCAGACATTTCTCTGTACTTCCAAGTTCACTGTTAGAATGCCATTGGAGATAAAAAACTTCCCCATATTGAGAGATTGTGAGCAATGCCTGATAGGAACTAACTGTATCCTCTGTACATTAAATGGAAAGCAGCTCAGCACATTTGTCTGGAAACTTATTGTCCCGAAAGCTCTAGGAAGAGAGCGGCACTGTAATGCTTTAAGGACATTATTGTGTTCTGCCATTAGCAGTGGTCAGAGCTTACAGACGGCTAAGACAAGAGCACATGAGGGACTCCACCTGTACCACCCTCCCTCTGCCTGTTTCAGTTCTAGCGGGATGGAGCATCCCCAGCCCCGAGAGATCAAAAATCCGAAGCTGGAGCTAAATCGTCAGGTTTGTGTGGAAAATGTGAACTTGATTTGGATGAAATCATATCGCCCCCTCCCATCATCTTCTGGAGCCTGGGGAAGGTGTCCCACTGCTGCCTGTGACCTGGTGTGTGCATTTCAGGGTGAATTTGTGCACACCTACATATACAGGGTTTCAATCTTTGCCAGCTTGGTCACTGGAAAGTGGCTTTCCTATTTCATAGCTTCTTGTTTCATACAGAGATATTTATGGACATCTGCTTTTTCAAATGTGCTTACAGGTTCTCTGGAAGTTGTGTGAGGCAACTAAACTTACCCAGAGCTCATACCCCACAATACTTCTAGAGGGAGAAGTTCGCTTGCTTACACACATACACACGGAGTGCTGATTCACTGTCAAGCTCCTCTGGGTCTTCTTCCTCTCTCAGTAACTTCAAGGTGATTGCCACTGCTCCGTATGAGGGCCTAATGACAGTTAATGGACCATCATAGAATCACAGAGCTGGAAGGGACCTCAAGAGGTCATCGAGTCCAGCCCCCCGGCCTCAAGCAGGATCAACCCCAACCAAGATCCATGCTTTCTCACTGCAGATTCTGAAGCGCACAGCAGGGAATGACAGTTGGAAGAAAGGTGTGAATAGATGCTGGAAGTCCCTGAATGAAGCAGTACCTGTGGGGATGTTTTGCACAGTCCTACACTGCCCTGCCCTCTGTTCCAAGTTCCCACAACACCTAAGGAGAGATGGTGTCACCAGGCACTGTGGGATACATACTGCTGCCAGCTGGGAAGGAAAACAAATAGAGGAAGCAAGTGTAAACATGCTTTAGCAACTTTTTTTGGCAATGTCTACATCAAAACTCGGCAGTGTAGACCTATCTTGAGTGTAGAAAACAAACTTTACTAAAAGAAGGAAAGAAATCTGGTATTAATTTGGGGAAACACGGCAAGCAGGGTTCATAAATGGAAACCATGAGTAAAAGACCCACCCCAAGTAGGTTGGACAGTGTCTCTGTCCCCTCAGGTTCTTAAGTCCAGCAACCCAGAAGTCCCCTTCTGATGCCCAACCCTTCTCTGCACCCCACTCGCAGTTGCTGGTGTTGGTCAGGGCAGACCCAGAGTTCTGAGGTGCATCTGGGGAGTTCACCTCCAACCCTGGCTGGGGGGAAGTAAAGAGGCATCATACACACTCTGCTGGCCAGTCACCTGCTCACTGCCTTCCACTGCGCCGTTGCTGGCATCTCATTGCATCTCTCAACTGCTGCCCTGCTGGCTGCTCATCACATCTCTCTGCCACCTGCCCGTCACTGTCTGCTGCCGTGCACCCCTCAGCTGTGACCTCTGCACATCAGTGTCAGTAATTGTCAGCTCTTTTACCAGCTAGACACAAACACAGCCTCATCTCAAGAGAGTTCAGTTCCCTGTGCTTTTAACTCTTAGACTGAGGGGCAGGGCATAGCTCTGCTGCAATTAAAGTAAGAAAGAGGCTCCTAATGAGGCCTATTTAACTCAGTTCTTTGAACAGTGTATGTGTGGGCAGGGAGGGGAGGACAGATGAAACCAGGCCTGCAAGAACCGCTGGGGAACCTCCTGATGAGAAACCCTTCCCCCACCCTTCTAGGTAGCTGCCAGGCAAGCATTCTTTCAGGCCTTGCTTACAAGCACATGAATTAATGCTCTGGAACATTTTTCCAAAATGTCGTATGCGCACCACTGGAGGTACTTTAAAGGATTTCAAGGGGTACGTGGCAGAAAATAAATTACTAAAAATCAGGAGATAAACACTGGGATGGCACTAGGAGAGTGGGTACGCGGATAAGGCCATAGTCCCAAAAGGGGCATGCGAATGTTTTAAGTTTGGAAAGCACTTCTCTAGAAGAATGGTGGTTTGAAAGACCAGTGATAGTACAAGCTTCCTCAGGGGCAGTTCAGTCTCCAAGGCTTATTCAGTAGAGCTGGCCAAAAAACAAGAATTCTATTTTGTGACAAGCACTGAGTATTGCATAAAGAATTGGTTCATGTTACGATGTAGAATGAAACCAAGACATTTTGAAATTTTTGGGGAAAAAAACCGCCTGTGAGCGCACTGACCCAGATAGCTTTGCCACCCTGTGGAGATATGGGTTGAAGTCCCTGCTTGGCTTTCATCCATACCAGCGGGCTACAGAATCAGTTTCGCCTGATGGGTAGAGTTTCACTTTATATAAAGAACTTAGTATTCATTGGCCTAGAAAAGGGTGATTCAGTAGTCTGATGGGTGAGACACTCACCAGGGCTGGGAAAGACAAGTTCACATCCCTGCTCTGAATCTGACCTTAAATTTTGGTCTTGTACATCCAAGATGAGGGTCCCAACCACTGAGCTTCTGGCTATTTTGTGGAGGCTCTCTCTTCCTAGTTTTGACCAGAAATTCCACCCCAGAGCTCAGAAACCTCTTTGTTAAAAGTTCCATCAAAACAGCTAAGTTTCCACAAAAGGTTTTGGATTTCAACAAATCTGCATTCTTCAACAGTGAAAGTTTCAGTGAAAAATTCCCAACCAGTTGTATCTTTCAGTCCTTGTCCTTCACAGAAACTACTCAGAGTCTGTCAGTTGTGCTGCTGTTTATTGTTGTTTGATTGTCATATGCCTGATTGTCCTTGGGGTGCTCAGCAGAGACCTATCAAACTCACTTAACGCAGGCCACCCAGACTTATTTGTGGGAAGGAAACAGACAGACAAACTGTGTGGAACACTGATGTCCTTTTTCTCTGTCCTGCTGAAATATTTTCTTTCTGCTTTAAGATGAATGGGTTGGACTCATCTGAAGTATGGTAAAATAAGTAACAAGAGGCAAAGAAAATCTCCTTTTTTTAATTGTTGTCCTGTTTGTCAATGCTCTGCCCTCATTTATGAAAACCAAGTGTCTGGGTTACACCATGACCTAGTGCTGCTCGGTTGGCATTATGAACAAACTGTATCCAATTTGTTGTGTTTAATAATCCAAACCACGAAAGGGCTGGCTGGGAATTGAATGATCACATTGGTATTGCTCTCCTTATTTACAGAACGGTCAACGGAAAAGATCGGTTCTTCTTCGAGTGGTCCCCGTGGGTGCTCCACAGTAGGTGTTGGGCTCGCCCGGCGCCGCAGATCGGAATTCTTCTAGCAGTTTCCACTGGATCGCGCATGTGCTGATGCGCGCCGCTCCCTTGTGTGCCCTCCGTCATGTGCACGATCCGGTCCCCGCCAGTTCCTTCTCAACCGCCAACAGCTGCAGACAGAATCCGCTCCGGCTCCTTAGCCTGAGACAGATAAGATAGTTGTTTTTCCTTGTTAGCTTGTTTTTCTTTTCCTATTAAAAAAAAAAAGAAAGAAAAAGATTAAAAACCAAAAAAAAAGCAAGGCATGCAATACAGTAGAGAGAAGAGGAACGGAAGGAAGGTGAGCGGACAAAGAAGGCTGTTTTAAGCCGTATGCTACCTTGATGGCCGCGAATGTTATCTGGGTGGTAGAATGCGCTAACTAGCGGCTAAGTACCTGATTAACAGTAAAGACTCACCGCGATGGCTTCCTCGGGGTTTAAGAAGTGTGAGTCATGCCGCGAGGCTGTGCCAGCCTCTGATGGCCATAGTGAGTGCATTCGTTGCCTGGGGGAGTCTCATGTTACCCAGAAGTGTTCGCACTGCGCTAAGCTTACAGCCAGGGCCAGGAAGGACAGAGAAATGAGGCTCAAAATGATCTTGTTTGATAAGGCCCTCCAGCCTGAGCCGCCGGAGAAGCCTCACACAGAAGGGCTCTCTGGGTCACATAAAAGGAAGGCAGCGTCTTTGACCCCTTCTGTGCAGAAGAAGAAGAAACTCTCCCTGGCTCGATCCTTGCCAGCGGTCCCAGCGAGCAGGACGAGCGGAACGCAGAGCCCTCAGCCACCAGCTGGTGAAAGCGACAGCGCAGTAGCGCACATGGCCGAGGCCGGGCCTCCAACTATACAGCAGTCAGCACGGAAGGCGCCGCAAGCACCAGCGCGGCAAGTGCCGGAATCGGCGGTGCCGACGGCGCAAGGGCACCCAGCACGGGGCCTACCGGCGCCGGAGGAAGCGACCCACGCGGCACCGCTGATGACGGTACCGAGCGCGGCACAGACAACAGGGCCGAGATCCCCGGCACGGGAGGGGGCGGCGCCCACCCTGCAGGGGAGGGGGAAGGCTAGAGCCAAAACGCAGCACCTCAGTCCATCTCCAGACAGGGCTGCCATGCCCTTGCCACCCAGCACCCCTCCCAAGATACACACGCCGCATCGCCGGGCAGCAACTCCACCGGCTTATTTCGGGCCTCCCTCTCCGTTCCTCCAACCACTTTCACCGTGGCTCAGGCCACCTTCACCATTTTTGGGCATGGATCCCCTTGAGTACTATCACAAACCAGCTTCACCATTATCAATGTCATCACGGAGATCCCACTCTCCCAGACATCATGGGTACACTCCCCGATCGTGGTCCAGGTCTCCATCACCGGGCCCTTGCCCATGTTGCTATGGCCGTCCTCATCATACTAAACACCGACATCGGAGGTCCAGATCCAGGGGCAGATCCTCTCCCACTCCTCATCAATACTCCCGTGTACACTCTTGCTGTGGGAGAGGAACGCAGTTGTCCCGGGGGGAATTGGGTCCAGCGTCCCGAGACTTTCCTTCACAGCCCACAAGGGAGCAAGCATACCAGTGAACTCGGGAGCCAGAGGACTTGGGAGAGACTTACCCCAGCGGTTCCTTCTCATCCTCCCCAGATGAGACGATTGTCCCCGGGGATGTCTCCCCTCCAGGTGACCTTAAACAATTCCAAGAGCTGTTCAAAAGAGTAGCATACACGCAGGACATTCAAATAGCAGAGGTACAGGAGAAGCACCATAAACTCCTGAAAAATTTGAGACCCCCGGCTTCTTCTAAAATCGCTATCCCTCTGGACGAAGCCTCTATTCCGCCTACGAACAAAAGGGCAGATAAGAAGTACTTCGTCTCAGCCAAGGGCATGGAGTTCCTGTTTAGCCACCCACAACCCAATTCTTTGGTGGCCGAATCGTCCCAGCAGAGGTCGAAGATGTCTCAGTACAAATCAGGGGGGTCGGATAAAGATGCTAAGAAATTAGAGCTGTTCGGCAGGAAGGTCTACTCCTCCTCTACCCTATTATTGAGAATGGCAAACTACGCGGCACATTTATCAAGCCATAACTTTGACAATTACTCTAGACTCACCTCTCTCATGGATTCACTTCCGGAGGACAAGAAGCCAGTGTTAAAGGCGATTGCCCAAGAGGGCTACGCGGCATCGCGAATGGGAGTTCAGATTGCCCTGGACGTGGCGGACACAGCGGCACGCTCAACCGCCGCAGCAGTGGTAATGCGTAGGGAATCCTGGCTCCAGACGTCTGGTATCCCCAGAGATCTACAGGTGAAGATCGTGGATCTTCCCTTTGACAAGCAAAAGCTGTTTGCAGATTCAACCGATTCGGTCCTCCACTCTAGCAAAGATTTGAGGGCCACGCTTAAGACCTTGGGTATCTACACTTCACCATACAAGAAAAAGTAATTCTATCCTCAGCAAAGATGCTACGCTTACCAACCACAGCGCGCACAATATCAGCGAGGCTATGACCAAGGGCGCCACCAAAAGCAGCAGCAGTACCGGGCCCCCAGCCGACGTTCTCAACAAAGTCGTACACCCTCGGGGCAAGCCCAGAGGCAGCAAGTTTGACAGGTATGTCGAGGACTGCACTATCAACACCATCGCTCAATGCCACTCTCACCTCATGTTCCATCATCGCCTCAAACCGTTCCACTCCCAATGGCAAAAGATCACAACAGACAAATGGGTGCTGGAAATTATAGCCACGGGCTACACGATCCCCTTCCAGTCACTTCTACCGACGAAACCTCCCACCCGGCCTCCTCTCAGGGACACTTCCCACGAGGCGAGGCTGAAGCAGGAGGTAGATCACCTCATGTTCATAGGGGCAGTAGAAAGAGTGCCGGAACAATTCCAAGAGAAAGGTTTTTACTCACGCTACTTCCTAACAGAGAAGAAAACAGGAGGCTGGAGGCCGATTTTGGACCTACGGGGCCTCAACCAATGCTTGCGCAAGCAGCGCTTCCGGATGATTACAGTTGCCTCCATACTTACGGCACTGGATGATGGAGACTGGTTTGCAGCCCTCGACTTACAAGACGCTTACTTTCATATAACAATCCACCCGGCACACAGACGCTTCCTCCGCTTCACGGTCGGCGGGGAACATTTCCAATACAGGGTTCTTCCGTTCGGCCTATCCTCGGCCCCCAGAGACTTTACCAAAACCCTGGCAGTGGTATCAGCTTACCTGCACAGGCAGGGCTTGTTTATTTTTCCATATCTGGACGACTGTCTACTGAAAGGGGCCTCAAAGGCAGAGGTCCTACACATGATACGCGTCGCCGCGAACACGTTTACTTCGCTGGGCCTAGTTATCAACCTCGCAAAGTCAAAGACTGAACCCACGCAAGATATAGAGTTCATAGGGGCGTGCATAAACTCTATCGCATCAAGAGTATACCTGCCCGATGCCTGCTTCCGCACCATCAACTCCTTGGTGCAAGTCATGAGGTACAGCCCCGCAGTGCTGGTCATAACGTGCCTGCAACTGTTGGGGCACATGGCGGGAGCTACGTTTGTGGTACAGAATGCCAGGTTACACATGCGAAGCCTGCAGCATTGGCTGGCGAGTGTTTACAAACCAGCATCCCATACCGTCCACAGGGTAGTATCGCCCATGACTGAGGTACGGAGATCGCTAGTGTGGTGGGAAAATCCCAAGAACCTGCTCGTGGGGGTGCCCTTCCACCAACCACAAATTTCTATTTTTCTTACAACCAACGCCTCCCACATAGGATGGGGAGCACACATTGGCAGCAAGGTGATGCAAGGGCTATGGTCCCCTGCGGAACAGACACTGCACATAAACATACTGGAGCTCAGAGCAGTGTTCAATGCGTGCAGACATTTTCGGAAATACCTGCACGGCAAAGTAGTCAGGATCAATACCGACAATACCTCCACTATGTTCTACATCAATCGACAAGGAGGGGCACGATCCCGTGCATTATGCGTGGAAGCAATCCGACTGTGGAATTGGTGCATTGCCAACAACATAATGTTGAAAGCCTCGTATTTGCCGGGTGCCCGCAACATGAAGGCAGATCAACTGAGCAGGCGCTTTGCACTCGCACGAATGGCAGATCCTCTCTGACCTGCTACGACACATATTTCGTACCTGGGGGTTTCCCCAAGTCGATTTGTTTGCCACCCAGTACAACAAGAAGTGTCCCCAGTACTGCTCCAGAGCAGGAATAGGGCGGGGGTCCCTGGGGGACACATTCATGATCTCATGGAAGGGCCCTCTACTCTGCGCGTTTCCCCCCACAACACTTATCCACAAGGTTCTGCAGAAAGCCAGAAGGGAGAGAGCTCGCATGATACTCATAGTTCCAACTTGGGACCGGCAACAATGGTTTCCCTTGCTTCTGCGCATGTCGGACCGCCCACCGCTTCCTTTACCGGTGGCGCCGGACTTACTCACGCAGGCTCAGGGGTCCATAGTGCACCCGCACCCTCAGGGACTACGCCTACAAGCATGGTTAATCCATGGCTCAGCACCTTAGAGAGCACATGTACGGAGGGAGTATGGCAAGTCTTAGAGTGTAGCCAAAGGACCTCCACCAGGAGGACTTACGAACAGAAATGGAGACGCTTTACTGCCTGGTGCTCCGCCAAACAATTAGCTCCTCTTGACGTTCCTATAACTGTAATACTAGAATACCTATTGGACCTCAAACGAGATGGGCTTTCTCTATCCTCGCTAAAGGTCCACCTTGCAGCTATATCAGCTTTTCAGCACAAAGAGGAAGGGCCCACCGTATTCACCCACCCTATCGTCACAAGGTTCTTGAAGGGGCTGGTAAACCTGTACCCCCCTCGAAAACCGCTACCACCATCATGGAGTTTGGACTTGGTGCTCCACATGCTATCAGGACCACCCTTCGAACCATTAGCCACGGTACCCCTCCGACTCCTTACCATGAAAACGACCTTCCTTCTTGCGATTACGTCAGCCCACAGGGTGAGCGAGTTTGCAGCAGTGATGGCAACGCTGCCCTTCACAGTATTCTCAAAGGAGGTGGTGATCTTACGGTTACACCCAGCCTTCGTTCCAAAAGTTTCCTCGGAGTTTCATCTTAACGAACCAGTAGTCTTACCCTCGTTTTACCCGAAGCCTCACAGCTCCAGCAAGGAGGCGTGCCTGCATCTCCTAGATGTGAGGAGGCCATTGGCCTTTACATAGACAGAACCAAGTCCTTCCGGAAAACGGAGAGGCTTCTGGTGTCTCTTGCTCCCAGGTCAAAAGGGGAATTTGAAAGCACATTGTGTACTGTATAAAACTGTGCTACGAGCTTCGAAAGACCCCTTTGCTGACCCCGCCTAGGGCTCACTCCACCAGAGAGGTGGCGGCATCAACGGCCTTCTTCAAGGGAATCGCGTTGAAAGACATTTGTAGAGCAGCGATTTGGTCATCCTACGACACCTTCGCCAAGCATTATGCCCTGCATCGGGTGTTCGATGAGGATACCCATCTGTCGACAACAGTCCTCTCGAGGGCAAGCTGCACATGAATCGAGTACCCACCTCCTTACGTGGGGTTACTGCTGGGTAGTCACCTACTGTGGAGCACCCATGGGAACCACTCGAAGAAGTAAGAGAAGTTACTCACCTGTAGTAACGATGGTTCTTCAAGATGTGTCCCTGTGGGTGCTCCACTACCCGCCCATCCTCCCCGCTTCGGATCTCTGTCCGGTGTTCTTCAGGAGCATCCGAGGTGGTTGGTCAAGGAACTGGCGGGGACCGGATCGTGCACATGACCGAGGGCCCACAAGGGAGCAGCGCGCATCGGCGCATGCGCGAGCCAGTGGAAACTGCTAGAAGAATTCCGATCTGCGGTGCCGGGCAAGCCCGACACCTACTGTGGAGTACCCACGGGGACACATCTCGAAGAATCATCGTTACTACAGGTGAGTAACTTCTCTATATCTGACCCCTTGGCACTCTCCCCTCCCTCCTGCATCTGTTTGTTTTTATAAATTGTACTATTAAAAGCACACAATGAAAACATTCTTGCAGGAGTGTTGGGGGTTTGATGTACTCCCTGTTTATGATCACCCCCAGGAAGCTAGAATTGAAATCTTTTTCCCTGTCAGCTTTATTTTCTCTCTTAAGTACGTGAACATTGATGAGTTTGAAATCTGACAGTCTGATTCTCCTCTGCCCCTGTTGTAAATAACTCCACTGAAGGGAGAGATGCTCACCCTACTCAGCAATAAGATGCCCTGAAAGCCTTATGTCTGGCTTGAGGAGGATTCCCCTGGTGCAGGCACTGTAAGACTACTTCCGGGGAGCTCCTTAAACCATAGAGTGCTGGGCTATGGCTGGGGTTGGGAGAAGCATGCTGAGGCCTGGCTGCCACCCACAGCACAGCTGAGATTCTGGGCAGTGATCCCATGTGCAGGACAGCTCGAGGGGGCTGCTGTAACTTGGGTCCCCCAAGGGCTGCAAGCTCCTCGAAGTGCAGAATAGAACCTCACCTGGTATCTCACTCCCAGATCAGCGTGAGAAGTTCCTTATACCCAGAAATCTCCTGGCGGCCTAGTCCCAGCTCTGTCACCTTGGGAGACACTTGAGGCGAGTGCATGCTAGTGAAATAAGTCGATTTCAGATACACAATTCTAGCTACAGCAATTGTGTAACTAGAATCAATGTATCGGAAATTCCCCCCAACCTCCCTTACTCCTGGCAATAGTGAGGAGTACAGGGCTTGCCTGCCAAGCCCAGAGGGTTCGATTTTGCATGTCTTTCCCAGTTGCACCAAATCGAACTCTGGAAGTTCGAACCTGAACAGGTCAATGTTCCCAGAAATATAAATGTGCCCTTAGCCTCTCCCCTTGAGCTTTCTCTTCAGGGCAAGGAAGAGATGTGATTAATTGCTTCCCTGATGCATTCATTAGTAAAGTCTGTGTAATTGCTTGGTATAGCTAATTGTAACTGTGGCACTGGAGTTGCAAGCTAATACACTAGCCTCAGGCTTGAGCAAGGAAAACCCCCAACTCAGGTCATTCATTTGCAGTTGGTATCTGGCCTTCAGCGTGATGAGGCAAGCTAAGTGTCTGAGGCTGTCAGCTCCCAAGCTGATTATTTTCCTCAGGATCACCTCAGCTTGAACTTTGACCTGCAGAGGCTCAGGTGTAAATGAGCGCTTTGAGGCTCTGTCCAATTTTTCTCCCTTGCTGGTTAGCCAAGGGAAAGAGAGAACCAGAAAGGGGCAAGTGAAGCTCATGAGTACCCCAGAGATGTTCTGTGTCAGCACATCACTTAAACCCACAGAAGGATTAGGAGAAATGTGCAATCCTAGCACATAGGAACAGCCATACTGGGTCAGCCCAAAGGTCCATCTAGCCCAGTGTCCTGTTTTCAGAGAGTGGCCAATGCCAAATGCCCCAGACAGAATGAACAGAACAGAAAATCACAAAGTGATCACTCCCCTGTCATCCATTTCCAGCCTTTGACAGAGGCTAAGGACACCATCCCTGCCCATCCTAGCTAATAAGCATCAATGGATCTAACTGACATTGATTTATCTAGTTCTTTTTTGAACCCTATTAAAGTCTTAGTCTTTTCAAAATCCTCTGGCAAGGAGTTCCACAGGTTAACTGTGCGCTGCATGAAGAAAAACTTCCCTTTGTTTGTTTTAAACCTGCCGCCTATTAAATAGAAGTCCTTCTCCTGCAAAGGTAAAACATGGAGCAGAAGTACCTGAGGGTCCTGTACCCTCCTGTCTGGTGGACAGGACATTGTAAAATACAGATGCAATTCATGTGAGCACAATACCTCTAGGGCCTGCTCTCTTTCACAGAATCACAGAATCATAGGGCTGGAAGGGACCTCAGGAGGTCATCTAGTCCAGCCCCCTGCCTAAAGCAGGCTCAACCCCCTACTAAGTCATCCCAGCCAGGACCTTGTCCAGCCGGGACTTAAAAACCACAAGGGATGGAGAATCCACCACCTCTCTAGGCAATGCATTCCAATGCTTCACCACCCTCCTGGTGAAGAAGTTTTTCCTAATATCTAACCTACACCTTTCCCTCTTCAACTTCAGACCATTACTCCTTGTTCTGACATCTGACACCACTGAGAACAGTTTCTCACCCTCCTCTTTAGAGCTCCCCTTCAGGAAGTTGAAGGCTGCTATTAAATCACCCCTCAGTCTTCTCTTCTGTAAACTAAACAAGCCCAAATCCCTCAGCCTATCCTCATAGGTCTTGTGCTCCAGACCCTTAATCATTCTTGTTGCCCTTTGCTGAACCTGCTCCAGCAAATCCACATCCTTTTTATACTGGGGGGCCCAAAACTGGACACAATATTCCAGATGTGGCCTCACCAGTGCTGAATAAAGAGGAATAACTACTTCCCTAGATCTGCTCGAAATGCTCCTCCTAATGTACCCCAGTATGCCGTTAGCCTTCTTGGCTACAAGGGCACACTGTTTACTCATATCCAGCCTTTCATCCACTATAACCCCTAGGTACCTTTCCATCATACTGCTGCTGAGCCAGTCGGTCCCCAGCCTGTAACAATGTTTGGGATTCTTCCACCCCAGGTGCAGGACTCTACACTTCTCCTTATTGAACCGCATCAGATTTCTTTTGGCCCAGTCCTCCAATTTATCCAGGTCCCTCTGGATTCTCTCTCTACTGTCCAACGTATCTACCTCTCCCCATAGTTTTGTGTCATACATAAGCTTACTGAGGGTGCAACCCAGTCCCTCATCCAGGTCATTAATAAAGATGTTGAATAACACCGGCCCCAGAACTGAGCCTTGCGGCACTCCGCTTGAAACAGACCGCCATCCAGATATTGAGCCATTGACCACTACCCGTTGGGCCTGACCATCAAGCCAGCTTTCTATCCATCTTATAGTCCAAGGATCCAATCCATATTTCCTTAATTTATGGACAAGAATGTTGTGGGAGACCATATCAAAAGCCTTGCTGAAGTCAAGGTATATCACATCCACTGACTTCCTCATATCCACAGAGCTTGTTACGTCATCATAGAAGCTGATCAGATTGGTGAGGCAGGATTTGCCCCTGGTGAATCCATGTTGGCTACTTTTGATCACTTTTCCCTCTTCCTAGTGCTTCAAAATGGATTCCTTGAGGACTCCCTCCATTATTTTCCATGGGATTGAGGTAAGGCTGATGGATCTATAGTTCCCTGGATTGTCCTTCTTTCCTTTTTTAAAGATGGGCACTACATTTGCCTTGTTCCAGTCATCCGGTATCTCCCCCGATTTCCAAGAGTCTTCAAGGATAATGGCCAAAGGTTCAGCAATGACCTCTGCCAATTCCCTCAGTACCTTGGGGTGCATTAAATCCAGACCCATGGACTTGTGCACATCTAGTTTTTCTAGATAGCTCAGAACTTGTTCCTTCCCCACAGATGGCTGCCCTCCACCTTCCCGTACTGCATCATCTAGGATCATCATTGGGAAGTTGACTTTGTCTGTGAAGACTGAGGCAAAAAAAGCATTGAGTACTTCAGCTTTTCCTGCATCATCTGTCACTAGGTTACCTCCCTCATCCAGTAATGGCCCCACACCTTCTCTGATAACCCATTTATTGTTCACATGCCTGTAGAAACCCTTCTTGTTACTCTCACATCCCTTGCCAGCTGCAGTTCCAATTGTGCTTTTGCTTTCCTGATTACTGCCCGGCATTCTCCAGCCATATGTTTATACTCCTCCTTAGTCAACTGTCCACGTTTCCATTTCTTGTATGCATCCTTTTTGAATTTAAGCTGACTAAGGATTTTCCTGTTAAGCCAAGCTGGTTGCCTACCATGTTTGCATTTCTTACTATGCAGCAGGATTGTTTGTTCCTGTGCCTTCAGTAAGACTTCTTTAAAATACTTCCAGTTCTCTTCAACTCTTTTCCCCTTCATCTTCGTTTCCCAAGGGATCCTGCTCATCCAGTCTCTTAGGGAGTCAAAGTCTGCTCTTCTGAAATCAAGGGTCTATATGTTACTGGTCACCCTTCTTCCTTTCGTCCGGATCGTGAAATCTACGATCTCATGGTCGCTGCAGCCGAGGTTCCCCCCGCCCACCCGACTTCTATTTCTTCTACTAGTTCTTCCCTGTTTGTGAGCAACAGGTCAAGTTGCGCACAGTCCCTGGTCGGTTCCTTCAGCACTTATACCAAGAAGTTATCCCCAATAGTTTCCAAAAACTTCCTGGATTGTCTGTGTGCTGCTGTATTGGTCTCCCAACAAATGTCTGGATGATTAAAGTCTCCCATGAGAACCAAGGCCTGTGATTTGAAGCTTCACTAAGCTGCCTGAAGAAAGCCTCATCTGTCTCCTCTCCCTGATCTGGCGGCCTATAACAGACACCAACTACAACATCACCTCTGTTACTTCCACCTCTAAGCTTAACCCAAAGACACTCAATTGGATTTTTTCCTTCCTCATACTGGAGCTCTGAGCAATCATACTGCTCCCTCACATAGAGCGCAACTCCTCCTCCTTTTCTCCCATCTCTGCTTCCTAAACAATTTATAACCGTCCATGACCGTGCTCCAGTTATGCAAATCGTCCCAGCAAGTCTCCGTTATTCCAACCACCTCATACTTATGTGACTGTGCCAGGGCCTCTAATTCTTCCTGTTTGTTCCCCAGGCTTCTGGCATTAGTGTACAAGCATCTTAGAGAAGGGGCCGATTGGCCCACTTTCTCCTCTTCACCCAGGAAACTCACTTGATTGTTCCCTCCTCCTTCCCCACTTACCTCCGGGCTTGTGTCACCTTCCCCCAACAACCTAGTTTAAAGCCCTCCTCACTAGGGCCGCGTTTACATGTGCACGCTACTTCGAAGTAGCGGCGCCAACTTCGAAATAGCGCCCATCACGGCTACACGTGTTGGGCGCTATTTTGAAGTTGAAATCGACATTAGGCAGCGAGACGTCGAAGTCGCTCACCCCATGAGGGGATGGGAATAGCGCCCTACTTCGAAGTTGAATGTCGAAGTAGGGCACGTGTAGCCGATCCGCGTCCCGCAACATTGAAATAGCGGGGTCCGCCATGGCGGCCATCAGCTGAGGGGTTGAGAGATGCTCTCTCTCCAGCCCCTGCGGGGCTTTATGGTCACCGTGTGCAGCAGCCCTTAGCCCAGGGCTTCTGGCTGCTGCTGCGGCAGCTGGGAATCCATGCTGCAGGCACAGGGTCTGCAACCAGTTGTCGGCTCTGTGGATCTTGTGTTGTTTAGTGCAAGTGTGTCTGGGAGGGGCCCTTTAAGGGAGCGGCTTGCTGTTGAGTCCACCCTGTGACCCTGTCTGCAGCTGTTCCTGGCACCCTTATTTCGATGTGTGCTACTTTGGCGTGTAGACGTTCCCTCGCAGCGCCTATTTCGATGTGGCGCTACCCAACGTCGAAGTTGAATGTTGACGTTGCCAGCCCTGGAGGACATGTAGATGTTATTCATCGAAATAGACTATTTCGATGTAGCGTGCACGTGTAGACGTAGCCTAGGTTTGCAAGCCTGCCTGCAAAGATGCTCTTCCCCCTTTTAGTGAGGTAGATCTCGTCTCTTCTCAGCAATCCCTGTTCACAAAACAGAATCCCATGGTCAAAAAAACCAAATCCTTCCCTGCTACACCACCTACGCAACTACGCATTTACCTCTGTGATTCGACGATCCCTCTGCGGACCCCTTCCTTCCACAGGGAGGATAGACGAGAAGACCACCTGTGCTCCGTATTCCTTGATCTTTCTCCCGAGGGTTACGTAGTCTGCTGTGATCTCATCAAAGTTGTTCTTGGCTATATTATTGGCTCCTACATGAAGTAGGAGGAAGGGGTAATAGTCTACCAGTTGAAGAATTTTGGCAGCGACTCTGTAATATCCCGAATTCTAGCTCCAGGCAAGCAGCTAACTTGCTGGGATTCTAGGTCCGGGGGGCAGACGGATGCCTCTATCCCTCTTAGGAGGGAGTCCCCAGCCACCACCACTCGTCTTTTTCTCTTAGGGGTGGTGGTCATAGAACTCCTATCCCTAGGACTGCGCATCCCAGGCCTTCTAAACTGTGGGGACTCTTTCAGATACAATCCCTGGGAGGTATCAGTCCCAATTATCTCTGCTGTATCACCTGTGGAGAGAGGCTCAAAGCGGTTACTTAAGTCCACTGGAATTGGAGCGACTGGAACTGGTTTTCTCCTCCTGGAGGTAACATGCTTCCTGTTCTCCTCCTTGTTTTGGGCAGCCTGCTGTTCCTGCAGTATCATCTGTTGCCTTCTATCCAGAAAGTCTTCACCCTCTCTGATGGACCTGAAGGTTGATATTTGTGCCTCAAATCCTTTAACCTTCCCTTCTAAAATGGCTACCAGCTTACACTTGGTACAGAGAAAATCCTCCTTTCTATCATTCGGGAGAAAGACAAACATGGCACATGACACGCAGGTCACACCAACAGACCTCTCAACAGCCATATCACGCTCCATTTTTTCCTTTTTCAGAGATCCCTTATTTGTTTCTAGTGCCACCTTGAAGGGCACAAGAGAAACACCATATAAGAAAGGTGAAAACAGGTATGGGGCTCCTCCCAAAGGCGAACTCCCAGGCAAACTCCCGGTTAGCTGCTCACAGGGTTCGCTGGGGCTGCCTTCTTATAGGGCTGCTAGCTGGTTAGGCCAGGCTCAGAGCCTTTGCCTCCAATCTAATAAGCCCTTGAAGGCCCACCTGGAAGGAAGCTCTCCCAATTCACACAAACTGCCAAACACGCTTTCCAACTGCCCCGCTCTGCAAAACAGATGCTCAGGCACACAGGCAGCTATGCAAACTGCCCCTCACTGCAAAATGAAACAAATTCACAGACACCACAGACAGAAATTCAACCCACCAGCTCACAACGCAGCCCCCCCAAATGCCACACTCACCTGAGCTCCTCTAGGATACTTTCCCAGGCAAACTCCCTGTTAGCTGCTCCTGTTCGCTGGCGCCAAACCTACACAACAAGAACCCATCCCCACAGCCAAATGGAGGGGAAATGGGTTGCCACAGGTGAAGGGATGCTGCAGTCTGCACTGTCCTCTGGAGCTTGCTGGGACCATTTGTTATAACCTAAGACACAACCTGGCTCAGAGTTTTGCTGATTCTCCCCAACCTCGGCTCAGACCTGTTTACAAAAGCACTCTTGGCGGGGCACCCTCTAATTTTTCCATTCATTTGGTGGAATAAATTTTGCAGTGTGCACCTAGGCATATGGGAAAGTGCACCGCCAATAGAAATACATGCTCGTGACTGTGGGTAGCTGTGGGCACTCAGCTAATCAGCTGGGCGACACCCAAATCTCTCCTGGATGGCTGCCCACATGCTTAGCTTACAGGGAACACTGACTCTCAGGCTCCTTTTTTCACTTGTTTGTGCAGCCCCTAGCACAGCAAAACCCAGTCCTTTATTTGGCCTTTGAGTGCTTGTAATAGTGCATCTCTGCCTATAAATACTCTCCTCTTTCTCTCTTGGAAGCTGTATGGGAGTACAGAACCTGTGCAATAAGTTCTGTAAAGATTTATCCCCTACAAGTTAAGCATCCCAGAGCACTTAGTAACTAACAATGCAGTTTCAGAGTTCTTGTGACTTTACTGTAGTGCAGACAAAAAAAATGTGGAAATAGTTTTGCTATTAAGCCCTTCGTATTAGTCTTTTGCATGGAAAAACAAAGCATCAGGGATGTAAATTGTTACACCAAAAGCTGGTGATATTTAAATAACATTTAAATTCACTCAACATTTAAACAGAAAAGTAGGAAACAGCATTAAATTCAGATAAGTGCAAGATTATGCATTCACGAGTCAGAAATATTAAGTATATCCACATAATAGAAAAGAAGGTCTGGCTGGTAATGGATTGTGAAAAGAGTTCAGGGTTTTAATAGATCATTCCTTCAGATCATCAGCACAGTAAAGTGGTAGTTAATAAATTATTTGACACGTACATTTACTCATATATTTTAACTAGCTGTAATGAACAGGTCTTGTCGGCTCACCTAGACTCCTGCAATAGCTGCCAAAGCGCTTGAGTTAGATTTAGTAACTCTGAACAGTATTGATGGCCAGGGCTACAGGTTATTATGAGCAAAGTGTCGTCAGAAATTACTTGGAAAGGACATTGTGTAAGTCGGTTGTCAGAATCACAATTGTAAGTTTGGCTTGGATTATGCTCCCACCCTGAGCTTTTGGACAGCAGCTGTGTCCTCTCTTGAGGTCAGCTGCAGACACATGATCATCTCTTCCTGGTTAAGTCCTAACTCCATTAAAATAGAACCTTGAAGCTCTTTTCAAACTCTTGAAAAGTAAAACCTTGGGCAACCACCACTGTCTCTTAGGCTGCCTAAGTCGTGTCATATGGACTGACAGCAAGAGTTTGGTGACTGCCTCGGACACTCATCGGCTGGCCAGTCCCACACTCTTATTCTCCCTTAAGTTTCTGCCCATCTGGTTCAGCCTCCGAAGGGACAGGAGGTTTCATTTTGTGCTCAGTTTGCTGCAGCTAGGCCTTGGCCTTCCAGAAACCTTTGTGCTATCACCCACCACACCTCTTTTGGAGCACTGCTTAAGCCAATGGATTCTGGGTCATGTTTGAAGAAGTAAAGGCATCGTCAGATGGTGGAGCAGACAACGTTCTTCTTCCAGGGGAAGAAATGATCCAGTAGGTTACAGAACTGGGTGTGTTGGCAAGAAGTTGGGAACAGAAATTGATTCAGGAATCATTGTCCAATTCTGTCTTTACCTCCCAGAGGAGGATATTGGGCTTCAGGTTTAGGTTTACAAAATGAGGGGCTGTTAAGACAGGAATTCCATTTCATTTGAACTACCTGAGTTCAGAAGTGATTCAGACTGAAGTCTGGTTCTTCCCAGTTTCTCAGCGAACCTAATAACTTTAACCATACAACACACACACATTGAGACACCCCCCTGCCTTTCTTGCAATACATTAGTCAGGGCACTATTTTATTCAGCTTTTCAAAATGCAACAATCAATTGCTCTTTATTAGGAAGAGATTATGGGGACGTGCAAATATCAAATCATCCTCAGTGTGTAGCCTTTCAAAGAACTGCCCGTGCAGTAAATTATAATAAACCTGTCTGGGCTTGTTTCAATGAAACCTTTTTTCAATCCCATTTGAGTGCTTTTTTATCAGAAGGGATTTCAGATCTCAAATTGATAAATGGAGCCCTATTGACACCATGAGTACATGCCTCCAGAATTAGAAATTTCCCTCTGTTGCTGTTGAACAACAAAATGCCATTTTCTGTTTGCTTTGCATATGCTTGTTTTATGTGGTGCTTGCATGGAAATGCATTCTTATCCCTTATGATATTGAAAAAAATGGTCAAGGCCCCCACACATAGTCTTATTTTAATCACAGCTCCACCATTGCCGCATGTTGGGTTTGCTTTAATTGTGAGCATCCAGGTTCATTCTACTAGTATCCATCCTTTGGGACTCAAGATGCTACAGTCCTTACTCAGGCAAAACTCCCACTGGAGTCAAGGATAGCGGGCCTGGACCTTCCTAGAATAACCTACATGTCATCCGGATTCTGTACGATGCAGGATTCTAGGGCAACCGATGCTGGGTTATCATCACTTGAACAGAGCCCAAAATACATTCGAATGGTGAGAGTTTGGGAAGCTGTTGAAGAAGGGTGAGATGTGATGCAAGAAGAGGGAAGTGTGATGGGACCTGTGGATATGGAGATGTTAAAGAAGTCCCAGAGATAGTGGGGAAGGGAT
This sequence comes from Carettochelys insculpta, assembly GCF_033958435.1. Classification (NCBI taxonomy): domain Eukaryota; kingdom Metazoa; phylum Chordata; order Testudines; family Carettochelyidae; genus Carettochelys; species Carettochelys insculpta. Next base: position 21,081,654 of record NC_134154.1, read on the forward strand.
CTGGAGTTGTCTGAGAGAGAAAGGAATCCACAGAAGAAGCGTGAAAGATCCAGAAGCTGTGTATGCGGCTCCCCAGACCTGCACAGAATTTTCTCACAAATCTGGTTAGCTTTGCGTTTTCTCTGAAAGGCAGCACCCCCACACCGCCACATGCACAGCAGCTGTAATGGCCTGGTTAGGTGTTGTTCCAGTACTGATTCAGTGGGAAAGAGTGCTTCCTACTGGATCATTAATGCTGCTTTCTGCAGTTCAGGAACCACTATCACCACTCCAGGACATCACTACAGAACTGCCTGGGGAAATGTGCCTTCTGTTGAATATCTTGGGCACATTTGCAACTGCTGGGAAGAAAGACAAGATGAGCACCAGCCATGTGACCGTCTCCCCATATGACTCCACCCCACACCATGTAGCTCAGAGGAGGGCCATCTGTAGGAGGGTGCAAGGCTCAGGTCAAACCTCTCCTCTACCAAGGCCCCACCTCTTCCCTTCCTGACCACCACTCCACCCCTTCCTAAGCCCCCGAAAGTACTCTGCCCTCACCCTGCCCCCCTCCACCCTTTCCCCCAACTTTCTGCCTCCTGCTTCTTCTCTGCCCCACCCCACTCCACCTCTCCCCTAAGGCCACTGTTCCCACTCCCCCAGTGACATGGCCCAGGGGATTAGCGAGGGGCTGGCACTGGCAGCAGGGGTCAGGGGCTCCTCCCTCCACACTCCCCAGCAGTATGAGGAAGTGGAGCAACCTGGGCCCAACCCTCTCTGTTCCCATGGCTCCCAGCTGCGTCACTCTGCTTCCTCCTGCTGGTGGTCACGAGGGCGGCTCCACCCCTGCCCCCAAATCCCCTCGCCAAGTGACACTGGGAGCCAGGAGAGCAGAGCAGGCTGGGGACCAGGTCGCTCCGCGTCTCGCTGTTCACAGGGAGTGCGGGCCTGGTCCTGAACTTTGCCCCTTTTTATCACTGGCTGTGGGCTGGCTGCCCCTCCTGCCACAGCCTTTGGGGGATGTGACTCTTCATGCCCTGCACTCATCACCCTGCCTGTCCAGGCACTTACCTCTCGGATTTTCCTCCTGTTTACAGAACAGGTCCTCAGGCTCACACCAAATGAGAGGAGGGGGAACTTAATACCATCTGTCTGGGGCATGGTCTACACTAGACCTTACAGTCGACTGCAGATATGCAATTCTAGCTACGGCAATTGTGTGGTCTGTCCTCTCTAAGGGATGTTGGCAGGAGTGTTTCTCCCATCAACCTCCCTTACTCCTCCCACAAGCAGGAGTACGGGGGTCGACTGCCAACCCCAGAGAGATCAATTTTGCACATCTTTACCAGACATGCAATATTGAACTCCAGGATATCGACCCTTCGATTCAGTAAGTGGACACATACCCTGACTTACCAGGGGACAGGACCATGACCCAGTGGACTACCATCAGAGCCAGAACAAGATCAGAACCAGAGCTGGAGGTCCTAGCAGTGGGTCTGGGACCTGGGAGTAGAAGAGTGCTGTTCATTTATCACAGCTCACGTTGGCAATATTTCTAGCAGGAAAAGCCTGTTGGTTCACAAGTGTTTCTAAATTGTGCAGACTGCTAATAGCCAACCAGGCAGCTTTCCTGATATTGTTAGTTGTCTTCAGAGTTTGGAACTTGTTCAAACCCAAATCCTATCTCACCTCCCTCCCACTCACTCAGCATGAGGTGAGCTTTATAATTTTGTCCAGAGACTCATTAATTTCCCTGCCTTTCCCTTGTCCAGGTTTCTGACAGATGTGACTATGTCTTTGTCAACGGGAAGGAAATGAAAGGCAAAGTGAATGTCATCGTTAATTTTACTTACCAGCATCTGACTGCCCCACTGGAAATGACAGTCTGGGTTCCTCGTCTTCCTCTCCAGATAGAGATCTCTGACACTGAACTAAACCAGATCAAGGGGTGGAGGGTTCCCATCATCTCTAATAAGAGGTAGGTTTCATTAGCGAGCATTCGGTCTGGATTGGACATGTGCCAAAGCAGCTGACAGGGCCAGCAGATCTGAACACGCTCATTTGGACTTAATGCAATTCTGGTGTAAACCTGAAGGTCACCAGGCATTTATTCAATCAGCTGTCGCACTGCACTGATTAGGGCAACGGAAACCACAGAATGCGTGTATCTGCCCCGAAAATCAATTTCCTTTTATAGCACTTGTGGCTTAAATAGAAATAGCTTGTTTGCCGGGAGAGGCAGGGTCAGTGTTTTCACTTGTGGTGTCCTACAAAACATCGGCAAAGACCACATCTGTCTGGTCTGAGGCCTGGTACATGGGATGTCATTGCTTTCTTTATTATTAATAATAATGTGTCAATCATAATGATTACTAATTGTGTTTGCATCACTTACACACTCTATATTTATATTACAGTAGGACCAAATTAGGATCAGGGCCCAACTGGGGTAGGTGCTATGTAGACACAGTCCCTGCTTCACAGAGCTTACGGTCTGCGAAGACAAGTGGCATATGAAGGGTGGTGCCAGAGGACAGAGCTCTATATACAGTGACAATTTTATTAATTACTGTTACAACAAATTGAGAAAGTAGGTGTGAACTGCTCTCATCTGCCCTTCACCTATTGGTTAGTTTATTGAAGCATCACAGAAGAATGGTTGTTATATGGAGGGGTTTGAAGGCACAGCCTTGCAGACATATTCCAAGAGGGCATTAACTGGAGATGTTGGTATTGGCAGCTGTTAAGAGCACAGGGAGGATGTTTGTGTCTGTAGCTGCCAAAGCACAGACAAGGCTGGCATCATAGAACACACTCATTTGGACTTAATGCCATTCTGGTGTAAACCTGAAGGTCACCAGTCTTGGGATAAGTGGTATGAAGGTGAAGATGAAAAGTTTGGACTTGACATGAGGACTCACAGGAAGGATTCCAAGAGGATGGGTGAGGAGTGTTGTGATCAGAGGTTCAGGCACAGAAAGCAACTTTAGCAGCTGCTTTTTTGAGTGACCCATGGGCTTGGGCATTGTGGGTGCTAGGAAGGTTAGAGAAACCAGAAGGCTACTGTAATCCTGGCGGGAGATGGTGGACTATGACATATGTCAGGAATGTTCTCGAGGAAGAGGCTGAAGGAATGGCCATAGCTTGGTGTACAGGACAAGAGAAGAAAGAGCTGAGAAGATGTCCCAGCTCTGTGTCTGGATGCCTTCAGCAGTGCTTAACAAGCTGTTACAGCTCGACACATGGTCTTGCAGTCATACCTGTGGTTGCTTGATTTTTTTTTCTGTGCTGCTGTTTCACCAGGCCAGCCCGAGACAGCGACGATGAAGATGAAGATGAGCGGAAGGGCAGAGGCTGCACCCTGCAGTACCAGCATGCCATGGTGCGAGTCCTAACACAATTTGTAGCTGAACCCTCTGATCCAGGTGGACAGCTAAGCTATTTGCTGGGCTCTGACTGGCAGGTGGATATCACAGAGCTGGTGAGCGACTTCATGCAGATGGAGGAGCCCAGAATCGCTAAGCTTCAAGGTGGACAGATTTTGATCGGGCAGGAGCTTGGAATGACCACAATTCAGGTAAGGAAAACTGGCTACCATGCTCACCCTTTTCCTTCACCTTGGTGTATCTGCTTCACCCTGCAGACTGCACTCAGCAATTATCACCTGTAGACACCATGTAGTAGGAATAGAAGTCTAGAAATGGGATCAAACTAAACTGCCCCCGATCCAACACCCTCCAATTTGGGACAGGATGGAGGCTGAAAACTAAACTTTGATCTGCATCTGCATTTTACAAGTTGCTCCTCTCTTTATAACTGGACCCACCCTGCTCCTTCAGCTGAATTCTTCAGATATCATGGCCACAAGGGACTTTCTTAGATAGTGTTATGCTTAAAAGAAGCACACAGGTTCTTTTTCAGGGGGATAAGGCAAGATACCACTTTTATTAATATTGTAACAAAGTAGCATATGGTTTTCTCTCTCTCTCTCTCTCACACACACACATCATGCTGATGTTATAATTACCAATCTGTTGCCTGCCCTGACTTATTGGCCAGATAAATCAGGAATGGCAGGGGTTGAGCTAAGTTTTATCTGTCGGGACTGATGCTCCATGTTGTACCAGGAAGGAACTCAAAGAATAATACAAGATGGCCATATCCTTTATAGGGTTTTCCCTCCATGCAAGTCTATGCATTTTGCTCTATCAGGCCTTCATCAGTTACTCAGCATTACAATCAGTCCTTCTGCAACACATTTATCTGAAAGTTGTTCTTTTAGTTATCCGATATCAGTACATTGATGACCCCTTCAGGGTGTTGTCCTCTGGAAAAGTCCTTATTAGTTCCCTTTTAAATGGTGCTTGTCCCTAACTTTGAGGCTCAGCAATCTGCCTGATCTGGTGTTTTTAGTTTTCATTTTACGTCCCCGAGTCTTCAGCCCTGCCTCTGGTCATGTGGGTATGCAGGGGTCTTTATGCCTCTCTCTCTAAAAGCATTCTTCTCTCATTCACGTGGACACCATCTTCACATAATTGTAGGTTGGAATGAAGAGTAACAAAGTTTCTTCCTAATACTAATTTCATTATATGGTACAATTTAACATCAGAATACACCAACATCACACCAAGCTGGAGCTATGTTAGCAGAGCTGCCCATTGCTCAGGCCTAAGAGCTACATCTTGTATTTAATTAGTATCACAATATACATTTATTATAACTAACTTATTGCCTACGAAACTGCAAGGTTACATTGTTTATAAGGCTATAGTGATTATAACTAATCAATTTACTGTGCCGTACAGTACTATCTGGCTACAATAGGAAGACAAGGATTGCGGTTTGGGGAAGAGAATACCAAGTGTTTTGATATTATGCTTGGTCGTGGGTTTGAATCTAGCCTGGCTGGGTCACATCAGAAAGCTTTTGCCAGCCAATGGCTATCTGAAGGCCTAGGTCAAAACTGATGGTGACCTCAGCCCACTTAGTGAGCACTGTGCCTACCTCCTACAAACATCAGGCCCCCAGATGGCCACAGATATACCCGCTTCTTGGCAGGTTCAGTGGTGAGGCCAGGGACTGAATGAGCCTCTCTGCCTGAGATGGTGAACCTTTGAGTCAGGGCTGAGGCATGTGAGTACTGGAGGTTGCATGAGCGATGTCCAGGCCTGGTCTCTTCTACAGCTAATAAGAAGGTTTTGGTTTCCAGGGCTTTCCCCAGGCCTACATTCACCCATAAAGGCTGACATTGTAACAGAGGAATACCACCACTGGCTGTTGATCATGTACCCAGCACAGTGCCCTTTCTACAACAGAAGTAGATACAACATGTATCAGCAGGGAATTTAAAAAGCTATATCGTGCACTCTTGGGTGCTGTATATGCGGGGATAGGGCAGGTTGCTTTCTTTTCCCAGCTGTTGATCAGCCTACGCTCTGAAGCATGTGGATTTCAGGATTCTGTAATTTTATCCTCGCCCAGGAAACATCAGAACTCATTTCTGCCTATATTTGACTAATACTTTTTTCATAGCACTTCCGCGACTGGAGCTATCACCAGGGAGGAAGCTGCTGAAATAACTTAATATTGTCAGGCCTAAACTGACAAAACGAAGCAGTAAAAGTGATATTAACAAGGGCAGCTTGAAGAGTCAGGATGGAAGTATGAAATGTGAAATGCTGGGACTGAAGTAATGCAAATTCAAGTCATGTTACAGAATAAACATTACAGGGACAGCAGCAAAGCAGTGAGAGCAACTGATCCTTTGATAATGCTTTCCAACCGTGTGTCTCTAGGAGCTTTAGAAAAGATAAGAATGAGTGTCATTAGGCCAAATTCTCTGTGGGTGTAAATTGGGGTGGCTCCATTGACTTCAGTGGGCTTAGGCAACTAATACTAGCAGAGAATTTGGACTATTAACTCCATTTCATAGATGGTGACACTGAGGCAATGGGGGTTAAATAACTTACCCAAGGTCACATAGAGAGTCAGTGGCAGAAACAAACCCCAGAGATTTTCTCTGCTGTCCTGGTAGCCTATCCACTGGATCTGGAAGCAGGGTCTCACAACTGAATGGGTAGACCTCCTATATTGAGTTCAAACTACACAACTTACCAGGAGGCATTGGACCTAATCATAGAATGCTTGAACTGGAAGGGATCTTGAGAGGTCATCGAGTCCAGCCCCCTGCCCTAATGGGGAGACAGTCTTCTCCCTGTCCCCAGATATGCCTGTGGCCCCAGACTTTCAGGACTGCCCATTAGATATCTCCATCAGCATGTGTTAATGGCATTGCTTGTCGGTCCTGGTGAAGTGGGTTTCCGTGACGTGTAGGCTTGGGAGTCTCAACAAAGGTCTTCTTTATAAGCCTTAAAAAGGCTGTGGGACTTGTAGCACTCACTACAAGTGCACATAAATATTTTGAGTGCCTCTCAAAAGGGAATTCAGTGGGAAGGAAGCTGATTGCAAAGTACGTTTAAAGAATCTGTTTGGAAAGTTTAGCCCACCACACATGCATCATTAAACTAAGCCCTCTTCTAAATCTGTGGTTAGGGGCTGGCTTAGTCTGGCAGCTTCTCCTGTTCAGCGTATTCAGATCCCTTTTGATCATAACAAGCCTTCTATGTATGTCCCTTCCATTGTCACGAGAGTTTTGTACAATGTGCTCTTAGCGTTAATTCCCCAAGGCAAGAATTTGGAATGAAACTCATTCTTACAGATCCTCTACAAAGTGTGTTGTGATAGTTAGAATCTTATTATAAGGTTTTTTTTCACCTCTACCTCTCACCATGAGCAGTCTACTTTTTTTTAATTATTACTAATCAAATTGCACATAGTGTTAGAGTAACATGCATCATGAACTTAGAAAGGGATAATACACACAGCTGAGCGAACAAATGATTTTTCAGCATGGTGCATGAACTGAAAAATCTGTGCGAAAAATTGATTACTTTATAACCAAAACTGTTTTTGTTACAGAAAACAAACTGCCCAAAATGTGTTTAGCTGAATGCAACATTGCCATCCTCATTCTGAAATAAATTTCATGATGTTATGTTCCGAAAATGCCAAAATAAAACATGTTCTCATAATATCTGATTTGTTACATTTTTTTGCAACTATTTTTTCTCACTGAAATCATTCACTATGTTTGGTCTTAATTCACAAATAGTTTTGGTGACCCCAAATGGGCATTTTTAAGAGATTTACTACTTGCTGAAAAATATCACGTGACTCTAATAATAGGTGTTTCCGATATGAGAAGCAGTTATAAGCAAAGTAGTAGACAGCATCTCTATGTTCATAAGCAGTCTGTTTACTCGTTGGTCTCTCTATCCATTTATAGCAATTGTTTAATTATTTATTTCCCTATAATTTATTATGAATGTACAAAATTAGCCTTCATATGAAATGTGTGCACAAATAAAGAGCATAATTTATTTGTTTTCATTACAGAAGCCCCCGAGAGTCCCTGGGGGAAGCCGGTGTGCTGGGGCTGCTACAGAAACAATCCATGTTAATAATGATTTCCCTTTACAGATACTGTCCCCTCTTTCGGACGCCATCTTGGCTGAGAAGACTGTGACAGTTCTGGATGAGAAGGTGACAATAACAGACCTCGGAGTCCAGCTGGTAACTGGACTCTCACTCTCCCTGCAGCTCAGCCCGGGGAGCAATAAGGCCATATTTGCTACAGCAGTAGCGCAAGAGCTTCTTCAGTCACCAAAGCAGGTACAAAGACCCAGCCTAGATGCACTGACAGGATGCCATTTCTGAGCCCCTATCTGCGCAGCATTACCAGCCAGTTAAGCTGATGGCATCAGGTGGCCTTTTATTAATATGATTCTAGCAAAACATTGTAATTTATAGGCACCTACATCTAAAGGTCACCAGGTGCCTTAATAGAAAAACAAAGGTCCCATAAAAAAAGAAATGTGTCTGTAAAACAAAAATCCACGAGCCAACAAACAGCCCTCTGCATCTCTCCACGAGCTCATGAAAGCTCACGCTCAAAACTTTTCTGTTAGTCTGTAAGGTGCCTCAGGACCCTTCGTTGCTCTCCATCTCTGTGGCCCACAGCCCATAAATAATACAAAGCCCCACCGACAATCCAACCACATGCCATAAATAAACAGTAAATCTCCCCCTGCATCTCCCCGCAGCCCCTTGTTGGGATCTCTGCTCCCATTTATTTCATCAAAATTAGCACACCAGCCCTCAAACTCCTGCCAGAGCAGACATCTGTGTATGCACTAGTCTGGAGTCTGCAGATAAAAGGGGAGAGCTTTGTGTTTCCCCACCGTAAACTATTGTTGTCCAGTTTCTCTTATGCATAGAGGAGTAACTGCCAGCATTGGAATTATTCCAGGGTAACTGGTGCAAATGAGAACAGAGCAGAGTCTCTTTGCTGCAAACTGCTAAGCAACAGGGTTGGACTTGCTATAATGCCAAATTGCTCTGTCTTTAGTTACTTGCTGTGGTATTTCCAGTGTCCCTCGGAATGCCCATTCATACTGATCCATGTTGATCTTATGTAAGAGCTGATTTTTTTTCTGTCCCCCCAGGCTCCTTTGTCAAGGGGCCATCCAGTTTTTCACTTCCCTTCTGCCCATCCTGACTCCTTAAAAGGCCCCACATTTGACAAGGAGAATTAGGTTTTGCTCCTGCCAGGGTCTAGCAGCTTTGTTCTGGCTTTTGCCTGCATGTTCTCTTATGAGCAGACACTTCCTTCTATCTGAACTCTTACTGATCCCAGGAATGCCAGACCCAAACGCCCACCCCATGTGCTGCTGAGCCAGTGTGCTTGTCTCTCATGTCCTTACTGTGAACCCCCTGTGCTGAGGTCCAGAGTGCTTGAATCACAGGAACCCACTCATGCACTGGCACTCCGGCGCCCTGTGCTGCCTGCATTTACACAGCACATTGAGTCTGCAAACAGCGGATCATTTAACTAATTTGCCATCACTGATCTTTGTTCTTGCTTACACTGTTGTCTGCATTTGAAATTACTTATTGTTTATACCGGGGATCAGCAACCTTTCTGAGGTGGAACGTTGAAATTTGACCTTTTGATCTCTACGTATGGTCTGAGTGCCAGTGATACTTTTTAAAGTCACTAATAGTCCTACTTGCAACAGCTTCGTTAATAAATAAATAAAGATGGAGAGCTTTCCTATTTAGGTGGTGGTTGGTAGCATTAAATGGTCTTTTGTTAATCCACTGACGGCATGGCTTTGAGTAAGCTCCCAGATGCGTGGGGGTGGAGGGTTGGGGCTGAGCTCCAACCTTGCCTGGCTGATGAAAATTGACATGCTGGGGGTTGCTCATCCCTCGTTTATACCAAAGTTATCTGTGGGTTGGTGTGATACACAAGAGTGGACACTTCAAGTTAAAACACACTTTGTGCTTTCATGGACAATGGGAAAGGTAAATACGTTTGAATTTTTGCCACCAGGTGAGAGACTCAAATTCATTGAGGAGCCTTATCCTTGAACTGGTGGTTGAGAAGTAATGTAGGACAGATGCCTTTATAGAATGAAAAAAATCAGGTTCCCATAAACTTCCAAGAGCTAAGAAGATGATATCATGCAACCAGGAAGAGAGTGAGTGTGTGAATCCATGGCTGACTTGTGGAGATAAACACACTGCAAGCTGTGACTCTAGCCCAGCTCTCTCTGGTCCGGCTATGTCCATGACCCAGAATGATTTTAGTTAGCTGGATGACCACCTATGGGTGTGTCCAAGTTTCCCACTGCCCCATAAAGTTTGTTTACAGCCACCAGTCCTGGCTCTCAGGGTTCTGTGCTGTTATTTAGCTCCAATTTACCCCAAATGTCTTCTAAGAACCCAGGAAGCAGTGGAAGTGTTGGTAATGATGCTAGACAATATTGACCTCCCATGGTCCAGCAAATTCTCTGGTTTGGCACCCATCAGATCCTGAGGGCGAAGACCTAGAGAGGTTCAACTTGTACCTTGAAATCAGCGTAGGAGCTGGGTTTGATGACATTTAGCCCCCACATGCTTCACTCCTGTGACTTTTCAGTTCCAAGAAATCAAGTCTGATTGAATCCCTTTTCCCAGTGCAGTGTCACACACAGAAGGCTACAAAATGTTACAACCCAGAAAGGAACGTGTTCTCCCTGGCAGAGCTGTGTGAGTTTTGAGTGGTGCCCAATTACACCCAGGGCTTAGCACATTATGTTTTGAAGCATGTTCCCAATAAGGAGAGCTGTGTGAAGTTATTAAATGATTATGCTGGTTTAAGCAACACAGAAGGTGGATGAGAGAGGATACAATGTATTCCATATGGCCTTCAAGACACATCCAAAGATTAATAAACACAAAGCCAGGATTTATGTCAGAGCCAGCAAAGTTTGGGGCCCAGGCCTGATCCCACTGAGGATGCTAGGAGTTTTACTCAAGAAGGAACTTCTGAGTAAGCCCCTTAATTAAAATATCAGAGAATCATTTCATGGTGTAGGCTGTTATCTCCTGTGACCTACACTGGAAAACCACTGGAAAACGTGATTTTAATAACAAAGAAAAATGTTTACTCTCTCTGCATGTGTATTGGTTTAGGATGCAAAAGCAGCCTGTTTTTTTTTGTTTGGTATTATTCAGGTGTATCATCTACTCTTTCAGTGCATACATAATAGGTAGATGTAGATGGTGTAAAGTGAACTCAAGTGGAGTTACTTTTGGTTGTTAACCTAAGACACCTGAAAGGTCTTTATTTTCAGAAAGTGTGAAGCACCTGTCCTTTGAAGGTGAGACCCCCCCCCCTTTAAAGGAATCTCAAGTAGGCAAACAAACATGGAGGCTCCCCAAATTGCTAGAGACATTGGAAACATCTCTTGTCTCTGTAAGATGCAGGTTTCGGGCTCAACCCGAATCAGCCCAGGCTGAATGAGGTAGCTCTACCTTCTGTTGGCTTCAGAGGATGTGAGATCAGGACAATGCACTTCTAAAAAAAGGGGAAGTGGAGACTGGCCTTTCATTGTTAGCAGGTGTGAAATTTACCTTGAGCATTTTGCTTGGGCAACAACCATCCCCCACTGACCCTGCTTGTGCAAAACCATTTGTATGCTGAAAGGCAAAAACAAAGCTAGAAGACCTGGAGCCACTGTTGCTTTGTTTGCTAGGTTAGGTGGTTTTAACGTATAATATCTCTACAAAAAGAGACTTAGTACCTTAAGGAGTTTAGAAATAAACTAATAAATATTTTTCATTGAAATGTATAACAGCAGTACATTAAGTCCGTAACTGAGAATGCCTTTTGACACGCAGTCTACTTGTCGTGCTGAAGTAGACTCCACAGATCTCAAGGGGCACAGCTCCCTTATAGCACCTCCAGGGAAAACAAATCTAAATCCCAGTGGGTGCTTAATACTACAGCTGGAATCACTCTCGTCCGGCACCCTCAGGACCTGACCAGAGCCAGACGAGCGAATTTGCCAGACCACAGGAAATCAGTATTACCAACACTTCCACTGCTTACTGGGCTCTAAGAAGACATTTAAGGATATATTACAGCTGAATAACAGCACAGAACTCTGAGAGCCAGGGCTAGTGGCTGTAAACAAACTTTATAAGGCAGTGGAAAACTTGGCCACACCCATGATAAGTGGTCATCCAGCTAACTGAAATCATGCCAGATTACAGATGTAGCCAGATGAGAGAGTTCCAGGTGAAAGAGGATTAACCTGTAGTATTTCATATGAATGCTTAGTGTGGCATTAATTTTCTCGTTCACTCATTTCTTTCGTGGTTATAAATGTGTTTTTGAGGGGAACAGGGGATTGGTGGGGAGACAATGTGTTTCCTATGCTGGTTATTTTCTGTGTATGTGTTTTATACATTACAGGAAGCAGCCATCAGTTGCTGGATCCAGTTCAGTGATGGATCTGTCATGCCCCTGGATATTTATGATGTCAAACATTTCTCCTTGGTGGCAACCTCTCTAGATGAAAAGGTGGTGTCCATTCACCATGACCCTAAGTTCAAGTGGCCCATGGTAACTGCTGAGATGGAAGGCCAGGGGGCACTAGTGAAAGTGGAGATGGTGATCAGTGAACCATGCCAGAAATCCAAAAGGAAGAGCATCCTAGCTGTTGGGAATGGGAACATTAAAGTCAAGTTCGGGCAGAGTGACGCCAACCCTAATGTCAGCGACAGCAAGCAGGGCGGGCCTGGCATCCACCTGGAAAACCATGCAAGTGACCGGCGTCAGAAAACCAACACACAGGACAGAGCTAGGCCAGATGGTCAATATTACAGCAGCTCCTCGGTGGGCCGAATGGAAGGCAAAGGAACTACCACAGACAGATCTGTTTTAAGTAAAAAAGAGGACAAAGAAAGCCTTCTGGATGATGAAAGCCATCTTCAGAACATTCCAATAGATTTCACCAGTTTCCCTGCACAGGTGGACCTGCCAAGGAGCAATGGGGACCTGGAAGAGAATGACCTTGTGCAGACACCCAGAGGTCTCAGTGATCTGGAGATAGGCATGTATGCTTTGTTGGGAGTCTTCTGTTTGGCAATCCTTGTCTTCCTTATCAACTGTGTCACATTTGCTTTGAAGTACAGGCACAAGCAGGTCCCCTTTGAAGAGCAGGAAGGCATGAGCCACTCTCATGACTGGGTTGGGTTGAGCAACAGGGCAGAACTTCTGGAGAATCACATTAACTTCTCATCCCAACCAGATGAGTGCATCACTGCCATTGACAGAGGGATGGACTTTGAGGAAAGCAAATATCTCCTCAACACAAATGCCCAAAAGAATGTCAATGGCCAGATCTTTAGGTCATCAGAGCCCATGTTTATGGAAGGGAAAGAACAAAAAAGTGAACCAACCGCCTCTCCTACCTCCAAGCGGAAAAGAGTCAAATTCACCACCTTTACCACCATCTCCTCTGATGATGGGTGCCCTGCCGTCAGCTCCATCCTGATGAGTAGCGAGGATGATATTAAGTGGGTGTGCCAGGATATGGACCTTGGGGAGTGCAAAGAGCTAAGAAACTATATGGAAAGATTACATGAGAATGTGTAACAAGACAGTAAGGACCATTTTGATTTTTGGTTTTCACTCACCTTTCTGCCTTTAATTTTGGGTATTGGGGCAAAAAATGCATTGGCAAATGGGACTCAAGAGGTGGATAATACCTCAGTGGAGCCCCAGAACGCCACCCAAAACCATCTGAGAAACAGAGATCCTGGACACCTCATACAGCTCAACTGTTCTACATGCTTGGAGAACAGAGCAAAACGTGTGACGTTTCTTGATGCCTGGCAACATGGGGGAAAAAACCTTAGCAAAATAATAAGATCTCATTCTCGGAACTTTCCCAGGAAATCAATAAAAATAACAAACTCCAGCACAGTTTAGATATTACAAAGCTCACACAGTTCTAATGTTCAATATCACAGGCTGTGGTTAAAAGTGAAAATCAGGCTTGGAATAAACGGATCAACAAAAGGAGGCTTCTCATTGAAGACACAAGCAGAGGACATCCAGCTGAGAACGTTAATTTAAAGCTGACAAACAAGTGCAGTGTGAGCAGAACAGCAACCACAGTTGAAGAGTTATGAGTTTCCAAAGAATCAAAGGGGGTTAGAGGGAGTGACTGAGTTGTTTACAGGACCCGCATGATCACCGTCGAAGCACTGAGAACGGATATACAATGTACAGTGATAACTGAAGCTTTCTTTTTAAGTAGATGAAATAATAAACTTTGCTGGCCAATTTTCAGTATTTCTTAGTTTGTAACATAGAAGGTATAATCTATAACCAATGTACTGCTCATATAAAGGAAGGTTGGCTTGGGACAAGTTTGAGAGACCTCGAGTCTTTTAAAGAAGCCCGTTTTATCTGGTTTTCCTGTTTAAATTTGTATTCCCCAGGCATTTTCCTGGAGCACTCTCGTTTGATATGCTAGGGGCACCTATTAGCATTAATCTGGTCTGGAAGGTGTGGCTTTTCTCGTCCCTGAGATGCAAATTTATTTATCCACAGTGCAGTTTTGCCAAGTGCAGGAGCCCTTGGAACTGCATGCTTTACATGTTGTAATTTACCAAAGTTGGCCACTCTTTTGGGCAATTATAACTCATGCTGAGCTCAGAAACCAATTCTTTGTTCTCCCCACCCTTCCGAAGCTAAGTCGCTCGTTTCCATTCTGATCTTGCTTCCCCAAACCTCTGCTGAGCGTATTTATAGGGCAGTGTGAAGGCCATGGAGGAGCATTACACATTCTGAGAGCTAAATGGCTAAACTTGGTAAATAACATTTGTTTCACGCAGTGGTGACGATAGTCTTTTCTCATCCCTCTCGTATGTATAGACAATAGAATTCCAATATCACCCTTTGAATCTGAAGTGCCCTCCTGCCCTAAAACTGAGAAGTTATCTCTTTGATCCAGGATTAATCGCCGGTGGCCAGAGGCAAAGCGCCAAGGAACTACGGTTTGGTTTGGGCTTCCGCTTTTTTCCTAACCTTTGTTTGGTTTGCCGACAAAGCCCATGCCTTTAGTTGATTACCCAGTCTCTCACGGCCACCAAGCCTAGGCTGTCCAGTTTAGTACCCCACCTTACCCACAAACGCCTTGACTGAATCCATGTGTATTTAGAATGTATTGTAGATTGTAAGAATGTAATATATATTTATAAACATACCAGCTGCGAATAAAATTTGCATTTTGGTGGGCTTCATCTTTTTTCCTACTTTGAGCTCCTCTCTCTCTTTGTCCTCATTTACTCTAAAAGAGTCTGCCAGCAGTGCTTACAACTGTCCTTGGATTAAGGGACAGTTGTATGCAAATTGAAGGATCTCAGTGCAACCAATTACAAACTCTTCGCTCTTCTACTGTTATGCTTTGTGTTGGGGAAAAGTCTAATAATGCAAACAAATTATGAAGTGCATGTTGGAGCACTGTGCAGCATGCTCTCGGTGGCTCTGAGAACTGGGGGAGGCCAGCAATGGGGCATTCTGGGAGGTGCTGAGGGCTGGCTGCTCCCAGCCTCACCCTTTCTCCCTAAGGCACCACCCCTTCCAGGAGCTGAGGGCTGCCTCTTCCCCACTTTGCCCAGGGGCCAGATAAGTCTGTCAGACCCCTGCATATAACACTCATGTGCATTTCTGCCTGGAAAGACTGCTGTGTGAGATGCAGATGGTGTTCAGTATGGGACAGCCAGAAAGAGAGCTACAATTATTGGCCCTTGTTTCTTTTTATAAACATGCCCTTGAGGACAATTTTGACAGCGTTACTTGGCATAGCCAGAGATGGGGCAAACATACCAGGAGAATGTGGAGAGTAATATTAGATGTAGTGTAGGCCTAGAATGTCACAGCGAGTGTCTCTCTGCAGTTCAGGTTAATGAGTCCTCTTCCTGTGTATTTGCATAATAAATCAAGGTGTGAATTATTGAAGCACATGAATGGACACTCTCTGAGGGTTTTATTGTTCTCTCTATTTCAGTTCCTGGAGACAGAGCAGTACCCTAAAATTTGCATGTGTTTGCTGAAGCTGTATAGAAATTTCCCACTCATGCGCAATGCAGGCTCAAAGGATCAGGGCAAAATGAGTCAATTACAGGTGGTCCTCATGGCCCAATCATAGCACTACAATAAGCCATTAGACCCAGATCTGGGAAGATTCAGCAAAGTTATATGTCTTACAAATAAATTACACAAAGTTCCCCATCTGGAGGCCCTGGAGGCATAATTTTCATTTATTTGTGTGTAGCTACAAGTTCCATGGCTATAGCAAAGGCATGGTGACTTGCAGTGGTTGGGATGTGCTGTTTTGTGGAGTGTATTGCAGCCAAAAGGTCAGCAGTTGAGCAGTTGATCTGACTGCATGGGAAGGGGAATGGAAGCCATCCCATTCATATTGGACCATAGGAGCCTCTTGCAAGAAATGTGGTTGGCCGGTGGGATGGATTTACCCTGCTGCTGAGCACTGAACATGCTGCATTCATGTGGAACCATCTCCAGTCACTGTCAAAAGCAAATCACTGTCATGTAGATAAAGAATTTACACTCAAGGGAGAACAGAGGCCTATCCAACGGGGATAACCAGCTTCTGTGACACACAGCAGAGCTTCATCTAGTCATCAGCTAAGTCAGGTTTGGAGCAGTTTGTGAGATTTCCTTTAATGTGTAGGCTCCATTCACACTCAGCTTATGTCTATCCTTCCACAGAAGTTCACCCTGCTCAGGGTCGATCTTCCGGGGTTTTGTTTAGTGCATATGCAAAACGGCAATTTCCAGGGTCAAATCAACCACAGAGCTCCTCATGAGCAGCAAGGTAAGGAAAGTTGATGGGAGAAATGCTTCCAATGACCTTCTTCTGTATATAGAGCCATTGAAGTCCACTACTGATAAGTCAATTTTAGCTATGCAATTGGCATAGCTAAGCAGCTGTCAACTGCTATGTCTAGTGTAGACATAGCCTAAGGCAAACAACTACATTACTATGAGGATCAGCGCTCTGAGACTGATACGCTGGCAATTGATTTAGCAGATCTAGTCACGACCTGCAAAATCAATCACAGATCACTCACGGGTTGACCCCGGTACTCTATTCCAGATAAGAAGCAGAAGAGAATTCTACTTAAAGTACGTTTATTCCACCTTCATTATTCATGAACCTGCATAAGTTAAGCTGACCTTCTGCAATAGTGTAGATGTAGACTAAGATAATTTAATAGTCCCCCTATCAATGTCTCCACCAGTGCTAAAACAACAGGGGGACAAGTGTAGATTTGCCACTTCTCAGAACAGATCTAGCTGGTGATAAATGTGCCTGATGCCTGTCTTCTCGAGTACTCTAGTAGAATAAATGCACACAAGTCGGATATCAGAAATGGCAATGTGCAAAAGCCTGTAGGAGAGCACTTCAATCTCCCAGGACACACAGTAACTGATTTCAAAGTAGCTATCCTGCAGCAAAAAAAAATGTAAAACCAGACTCCAAAGAGAAACTGCTGAGCTGCATTTCATCTGCAAATTTGACACCCTCAGCTCAGGATTAAACAAAGACTGTGACTGGCTGGCTAAATACAAAAGCAGTTTCTCCTCTCTTGGTGTTCACACCTCCAGATCAACTGCTGGTAGTAGGCCTCACCCACCCTGACTGAGTTAACCTCATTATGTCCAGCCTTGCTCTGGCCTGCCCATTTATGCCTGCCTCTGCTAATTTCCACTACCTGCATCTGACGAAGTGGGTCTTTGCCCACGAAAGCTTATGCTCATAAATTTCTGTAAGTCTATAAGGTGCCACAGGACCCCTCGTTACTCTAGTACTCTCAGTGTTGTTTGCACAGATGGAACTAAGGGAAGAGAGGGGATAGTTAAACACCCCATATAACCCAGGCCCTAGTGGCACTAAATCTCTGTTTCAACCAGAGCAGGAAATCCTTTTGTTGGAAGGATTACTCAATTCCAGGGTGGAATTTCTGGTCCAAACCAGATTGAGCTCGAGAGCCGCACCTTTCTGGAATGTGGGAGATGAAGGATTCAAGTCCCTGAGTCTCATTTACAGTAAGGTCCCTTTACACCACTTTAGCAGTGTAAAGCAGGCCTTAAACTGAATCTGACTGTAACTTCTGCTCACTTTAAGGCACCTTTACACGGCCATATCTACACTCCTCAACCATGGCGGCACCGCTGTGGGGCAACAGTGTTGTCACAGTAGCGCCATTACGTAGATGTAATTAATTCTCCTTTCTGCCTGGGAGCTAGGTCATGTACTCTTTTATGGCCCTGAGCAACATAGCTAGCTCAGTCTCATCTTTAAGTATAGACAAGGGCCATCTGTATTGTGGATTTGTACACAGCCTAGCACAATGGAGTTCTGGTCCATGACAGGGACTCCAAATGAGTATAATAACGAGATGTCAGACTAAGCCCACAGCAGCCTCCTTGCACTGGGTGAGTGATGCGTAGCCAGCACTGGGGATGTTTTGGTCGCCCACCCCCACACAGATGTGGGTTGTCGCTGAACTCTCACATGTTGTGTTCTCCTTGTGCCTGTTTACAGGAGGAAGGAAGGATCTGTTTGGTTAAGCTCACTTGGCTTCACACTTTGCCTTTCCAAACAAAGCTGCAGCAGGAACCTGGAGGATGGTGGGATGTTACTTCTGATTTTTGCTTTCTTATCATTACAACTGCTCATTAATTGCGCTCTCTGGTTTCACACTCTGTACAGTCATCTGCTCCAATCTTCCCTTAACCACAGTGGCAACAACACGCCATCTTGGGAGGTGCTTCCGATCCAATGGAGCTTATCCAGACACCATCTCTTTTTGAATAGCTCAGGAGAGGAACAACAAATAGATCTATTCCCTGACAAGTGTCTGGAGTTGGTTTTCTGGGCAGCTGCAACTCCACAGACTCCTTGCAGTGTGGGTGAAGTGCAGGAACAGCTGCTAGTTCACAAGCTCTTCACTGGTTACCCAAAAAGGTGGCAGTCCAGCTTCATCACTAGGGGAGCCACACTGTTTCTCAGGGAAAGGGAAAAGTAGCTAATCAGAGCAGCATCCCATGTGGCCAATGGCTGTAACAGCATTTCATTAAAGGCTGATTGCTAAGGGATAAGTACTGCAAGTTGGAATGGGGCTGTCCACACTTTGCAAGTCAAAGGCCTTGCTGCAGGCAGTTTACTTCAGCGGCGTGTATATTTAGATGCTCAGGGAGCTGATGGAGGAGGTATTTGAGCCATTAGCTCTCATATTTGAAAAGCCATGGAAAATGGGAGCAACGCCGGAAGACTGGGAAAGGACAAATGTAGGGCCTATCTGTAAAAAGGGAAATGAGGACAATCCAGGGAATTGCAGACCAGTGAGCTTAACTTCTTTGTCAGGAAAGATAATGGAGCAAATAATTAATGAATCCATGTGCAAACATCTAGAAGGTAATAAGGTAATAAGAAACAGCAACCATGGATTTGTAAGAACAAATCATGAGGGGGAAGTGGTAGACATGGCACACCTAAACTTTAGCATAGCATTTGATACAGTCTTGCCTAGCCTTCTTATCAATTAACTAGGCAAATACAAACTAGATGGAGCTACTATAAAGTGGGTTGATATTGGTTGGATAACCATTTTGAGAGTAGTTATCACTGGTTCATGGTCATGCTGGAAGGATATGACTTGTGGGCCGCATCTACACGAGCACGCTACTTCGAAGTAGCGGCGCCAACTTCGAAAGCGCACCCGTCATGGCTACACGTTTTGGGCGCTATTTCGAAGTTGAAATCGACATTAGGTGGCGAGATGTCAAAGTCGCTAACCCCATGAGGGGATGGGAATAGCGCCCTACTTCGAAGTTGAACGTCGAAGTAGGGCACGTGTAGCCGATCCGCATCCCGCAACATCGAAATAGCGGGGTCCGCCACGGCGGCCATCAGCTGAGGGGTTGAGAGACGCTCTCTCTCCAGCCCCTGCGGGGCTCTATGGTCACCGTGTGCAGCAGCCCTTAGCCCAGGGCTTCTGGCTGCTGCTGCCGCAGCTGGGGAGCCATGCTGCATGTACAGGGTCTGCAACCAGTTGTCGGCTCTGTGGATCTTGTGTTGTTTAGTGCAAGTATGTCTGGGAGGGGCCCTTTAAGGGAGCGGCTTGCTGTTGTGTCCGCCCTGTGACCCTGTCTGCAGCTGTTCCTGGCACCCTTATTTCGATGTGTGCTACTTTGGTGTGTAGACGTTCCCTCGCAGCACCTATTTCGATGTGGTGCTGCCCAGTGTCGAAGTTGAACGTCGAAGTTGCCAGCCCTGGAGGACGTGTAGACGTTATTCATCGAAATAGCTTATTTCGATGTCACTACATCGAAAATAAGCTATTTCGATGTAGCGTGCACGTGTAGACGTAGCCGTGGTGTTCTGCAGGGATCACTTTTGGAACCAGTTCTATTCAATATCTTCATCAATGATTTAGATGATGGCATAGAGAGTATGCTTATAAAGTTTACAGACAATACCAAGCTTGGAGGAGTTGCAAGTGCTTTGGAGGATAGAATTTTAACTCAAAATGACCCAGACAAACTGGGTAAATGGCCTGAGGTAAATAGGATGAAATTCAATGAAGACAAGTGCAAAGTTTGCCACATAGGAAAGACCAATCAGTTTGACACATGCAAAATGGGAAGTGACTGTCTAGGAAGAAGTATTGCAGAAAGGGAAAAAGTGGGCAGAGTGGACCACAAGCTAAATATGTGTCAACAGTGTGAAAGCATTGCAAGAAAAGCAGACATTCCAGGTTGCACTAACACGAGTGTTGTAAACAAAACAGGAGAAGTCATTCTTCCATTCTGCGTTGCACTAATTAGACCTCGACTGGAGTATTGTGTCTCGTTCTGGGAACCACATCTCAGGAAAGATGTGGAAAAGTTGGAGAAGGTCCAAGAAGAGCAACAAAAATGATTAAAGGTCTAGAAAACATGACTAGTGACGTGAAGATGGAAAGAATTGAATTTGTTTAGTTTGGAAAAGAGAAGACTGAGAGCAGACACAATAACAGCTTTCAAGTACCTAAATGTTTGTTAAAAGGAGGAGGGAGAAAAATTATTCTCCTTATCCTCTGATGGTTGGAAAGAAGCACCTGTTTTCAATTGCAGAAAGGGAGGTTTTGGTTGGCTATTACGAAAAACTTCCTAACCCTGAAGGTGGTTAAGCACTGGAATAACTTGCCTAGGGAGATTGTGGTATCTTCATCATTGGAAATATTTAAGAGCAGGTTAGACAAATATATGTCAGGGATGATATGGAGGGTGCTTGGTCCTGCAGTGAGAGTAGGGGACTGGACTGGATGACCCTTCAAGGTCCCTTCCAGTTCTAGGATTCTTGGTGTCTGTGCTCATTTAAAGTAAATAGTAGATGCTCACAACCATAAATATTTGCTTGTGCTCATGTCTCCCTGGATCAATGAATAAAAGAAAATCCTTGAGGTTTTGCTTCACAGCAGAATTATACACATGCAGAAGAACCATCTTAATCTGTCTTGGGCTGTCAGGAGAGGAAGGGTAATGGCTCCTAACACACCGAAACTGGAAAGTGAATTCTTTGCATGTGTGTCAGGATGGGCTGGCGGTTTGAATTATTCCTGTCTTGCTCTGGCCAAACCCTATGAGGCTACAGAGAGGAAATAAGGCGTAAATGTCTATCAGTCAGGGTCATTAACCACTGGAAAAGTTTACTAAGGATCATGGTGGCTCTTGTGTCACTGGCTATTTTTAAATCAAGATTCGATTTTTAAGAGTTTTTAAAGGAAATATCTAAGGGGCAGTTCTATGGCCTGGCTTATGTGAGAGGCCCAACTGATCACAGTGGTCCCCTCTGGCATTGGAATCTGTGAACCTATGAAAGGCCAGCTGTGTCACTCAGAAATTGCATGTCAAACAGGAAGGTATTTTCTCCAAACCTAGCATCTGAAAAATGCCTCTGGCTGATGTAAAGAGCTGCCATGTGCAAAAAGTTTTATTGGTTCTGCTAAATCCAGGGCCTATGCCACATATTCTTGAGTGCCACCAACTGGCTCCTCATCTACCAACTATTTACACATACACAGACAGAGAATTCAATATTTTCACATATATAATTTCAATGGCTAATGTAGATGCTTGGTCTTCAGCATTTTTATTCATTTGAGTTTTCGCAGTTGTTGATCGTCAGTTTCAAGCTGTTTTATATTTTTCCCAATTTACATTTTCACAGTTGCAAGAAGTTATGGGAACATAAGAACATAAGAACATAAGAATGGCCATACTGGGTCAGACCAAAGGTCCATCAAGCCCAGCATCCCATCTGCCGACGGTGGCCAATGCCAGGTGCCCCAGAGAAGGAGAACAGAAGACAATGATCAAGTGATTTATCTCCTGCCATCCATCTCCTGCCCTTGTTATGAAGGCTAGGGCACCATACTTTATCCCTGGCTAATAGCCATTTATGGACCTGACCTGCAAAAATTTATCAAGCTCTTTTTTAAACCCTAATAGAGTCCTGGCCTTCACAGCCTCCTCGGGCAAGGAGTTCCACAGGTTGACTGTGCGCTGTGTGAAGAAAAATTTCCTTTTATTAGTTTTGAACCTACTACCCATCAATTTCATTTGGTGTCCCCTAGTTCTTGTATTATGGGAAAAGGTAAATAATTTTTCTATATTCACTTTCTCCACACCATTCATGATTTTATATACCTCTATCATATCGCCCCTCAATCGCCTTTTTTCCAAACTGAAAAGTCCCAGTCTCTCTAGCCTCTCCCCATATGGGACCCTTTCCAAGCCCCTAATCATCTTAGTCGCCCTTTTCTGAACCTTTTCTAATGCCAATATATCTTTTTTGAGGTGAGGAGACCACATCTGCACGCAGTACTCGAGATGTGGGCGTACCATAGTTTTATATAGGGGAAGTATGATATCTTTTGTCTTATTATCAATCCCTTTTTTAATAATTCCTAACATCCTATTTGCCTTACTAACTGCCGCTGCACACTGCGGGAAAGGGGTCAGATAACAATTAGTTAAGGACAATAATTAGTTAATGATGGTTGATGTTGAGATTCAAAAAGTTAAAGCTTTAGAACTGTAAAATCAAAAATTGTCAGTATCATATATCATAATAAGGTAACTAATAAATTCCTAAGTTGCATTTTAATGACTTTGACTATCTTAATTTCTGTTGTTATCAACGGAAATATTTTTCATAAGTTTGAGTGTAAGGTGAAATTGCTGTTTACCAACATTTACTGATAAAAATTGAATCCTTCCAAGAAAGATATAAGTGCCCCATAAAAATCAGATTTAGGGCTTGAATTTGCTTCTGATATACGATGTGTTATGCTCTGTATTGTGCCTAGTTCACGCCCCAAGGATTACAGCAGAATTATATTTTGGCGCATATTATCAGAATATAATGCCATCCTAGGTAATTACATT
Source organism: Carettochelys insculpta (assembly GCF_033958435.1). Taxonomy (NCBI): domain Eukaryota; kingdom Metazoa; phylum Chordata; order Testudines; family Carettochelyidae; genus Carettochelys; species Carettochelys insculpta. The sequence goes on from NC_134154.1 coordinate 21,104,563, forward strand.
CTCTCCTCCTAAATTCCCTCATAGAATTTTAGTGGGAAAACATATTCTTTTTCCTTTTGTGTAGAACATGGGTGTCCAAACTTTTGGCTTGCCTGGGCCGCATTGAGTGAAGATAGTCTTGGGTCGCGTACAAAATATATAATATAGTTAATGTATATAAATCACATAATAATGTTAAAAGTTTATGATCTTGTGGGGCTGCATTACTAGCCATACAGGGCCGCAAGCGGCCCGCGGGCTGCAGGTTGGACACGCCTGGTGTAGAATGTGCATGGTGCCGGTAGCTTTTAAATATCTGCCATGCTCTGCACATTAGTGGCTGGTAAAGGGATTTGATTCCAAGGTACATGTCAAATATTTTCAGAGTCTTTGAGATAAAGCCATGAAAACAGATAGCAGAGGAAGTTGGGTGCCCCAGACTTGTGCTCTGTTTGGCAAGTTTCACTGACCCCAGTTTCAATAGCATTGCTCACATACTTGAAGATGGGCAGGCACGTTTCTGAATTAGTGCCTTAGGCACTAGATGCCTCAGTCTCTCCATAGGCAAAATGAGGATAATACTGAACAATGGCTCTGCACAGGATTTTGGTAAGGAATGCTTTATTGTTTGGCTTCTGGCTGAAAGGTTTCAAGTATGGACGTTCAAAAAGTACTCAGCTAGTGAGCTGATGAGGGCAGCATACACACCTGCCTGGAATAGACATAGAAAGAATTTTTAGTGCATGTAAATATGGAATTTACGAGACTGAGTCTGAACAGAGTGAAAAGGACCATCCTGGTGAGTGGAACATCCTTTTTAGCTTCTTGCAAATTTGAGCTGGGATTTTGTCAACAAGTCCTTCGTTAGCAGGTTGCCTGCGCACCACTCTGTGTGGAAGTGCAAATTAAACAGCCCGTGTATGTAATATTAATGGTTGGGGAAGCGATGCGGCTGCTCTGTTTGTGTGTACTGCCAGCTCTCACTAAGAAATTCCCTTTGCATTTTAAAGACAGCTGCTAGATTACATACGACAGGCCTCTTAAAACTGCTCTCCAAGCCCAGAGGGGATAGCTCCAGCATGGAAACATCTTTCACTGCCTCTTCTAGCAGAACTCATCTGCTTTCCCTTCATTCTTTCTTTTGCTCTTGGAAGCAAAGACTCAGGGCTTCCTTTGAAGCAAGGAAGGCTGCTGCTCTTGCTTTGATTGAAATAAGCGAATTTTCTAGTTACCTGCAGAATGACAAAATGTGCCTATTAGCTGTTCTTCCATCGCATGTCACTATGCTTCAAATATCCAAAGCAATGTCTGAATAATGTAGCCTTCAGCGTAAGACAGTGGGCTTCTCTAGCCTTAGTTTTATTCGGGATTTGTTAATTAATTACACAAGAGCTTTCAACCATCAGTATAAGAACTGACCCCAGCTGCCAGTCTCACCCTAAGCCAGCAATAGGATCCAGGGCCCTAAAGGTGTTTTAAAAATCCCTCTGTCCTTTCCACACTGATTTTATGCTAAGGATGCCAAATCTCAAATCTGCTTTGCATGTTTATCCCTGAACAGGCCAGTCTGAAGGCAGCTGTGATGGGGTAGCTCCCATGTAGTGCTGCTGTAGATGGCTCACGATCAAAGGGCACAGGAGGGCTTATACAAAGTCCTAAAACCCATCTGAGCTGAAGCTAGTGGTTCATGGTTTCCATCTGAGAAGCCAGCACAGCATTGATGGCTATTTAGTATTACCTGTTTTTATGCGTGAAGCAGGCAGGGCGGGGGCAGGTGGGGAGGAAGCATTGCAATACTGGCAGTGGTTCCTGTAAGCTGAGTGCTTGAGCAGTCACCCAGTAGAAATTCAGGTGCCTCCCAGCTGACTAGCAGTGTGGACAGCCACCCACAGCGGGCAGCCTGTGTTCTATTGGTGGTGCACATCCGTTCATGCCTTGGTACGCATAACATTTATTCTGCCCATGGGTAGAACTGGATCGATGAATGGAAAAAATCAGAGAGAACACTGAATACTGGCAGGGAAATGGAAGTCCTGGCTATTAGCTCTATTTCAGAGTGTTAGCAGAGAAACAGCTTTGTCTAGTAGATACACCACTGGCCTGACTCGCTTCCCAGTTCCACAGTGAGCTGCTGCGTCACCTTGGGAATGTCACTTCTGTGTCTCTCTTCCTCCTCCTGTCTTGTCCATTTAGGTTGTATGATTTGCAGCGCAGAGACTGTGTCTTGCACCCAGCACAACAGGGCCCTGATCTCATCAGGAGCCTTTAGGTTCTTTTGAAATATAAGCAATAGAAGCTTTGTCTCTTAAAATAGTTCAGGGTGGGAGTCAGGGGTAATTTGTAACTGAGAGGTTTGATTCTCTTCACTTCCACTCCTGGACCTTATTGACTTCAGTGGTGCTAATCTGGATTGGCACCAGCTCGAGCATGAGAAGAATCAAACCCCGACAGATTTCGCTGGCCAAAAAAAAGAGAGAGAAACATCCTGTGTTTTTCAAAGTATGCCATGTAGCTGTTTCTGTAAATAAGTTTGTGGCAATGAACAGTAACTACTGAGGTGCTGAGAGGGAGCAGGGATTACACAGCTTTGATGATTTGTATTGGGGTAATTCAAGGCTAGGAAAGAGAGAGAGAGTCTCTTCGTGCTTTGGACACCTCCATCACGCCTGCATGTCTCATTGGCTCCCTCTGTCCAGCTGGCTGGGGCCCCCATTTTCTGTCCTTTTATCTTTGTGCCAGACATTCACATCACTCTGTTCTTCTTGGTCATTTATAACATCTCACAGCTTTCTTTCATCAGTCATCCCACCCAAACCTAATCAACAGCTTTCCTCTTCGCATTTAGCGTTCCTTCTGTTTGGTCGCTTGGGTGCCAAGGTCAAACCAGCTCCTTTGGTGTCCTTTCTTAAACAAATAGTATTAAGCTGCCATGACTTGACTCAAAATATGTTGTATTATTGAAAGATCCCAATCCTTGATTAGATTTGTCACTGTCCCTTGCTGCTTACACAATCCAGAATAGAGCGTTAGAGCTGCACTCAGTAAAATGTCATTTGCAAGACTGGTTCATACAGCGGACAAGGCATTTACTGTAGGCTGTGAGTCCACCTTCAGATAGATTTGTCACAGCATGCCTGTGAGGTAACTCAGTCCCTCTGTGATTAATGGGATTTTAATTGGCTTCTCTAAATGTTTTCTCTCCCTGACACTGTGTGGAGTCAGTATCATACTCTTCTGTAAGACCATGCAGTGCAAGCTGGCAAGCGCTAAGTAACAATACAGGAAGAGGGCTCACTCAAGACAGGCAGTAACCCAGGAGATTTAATGATGGGATTCACAAAAGAAGACAAGGGAAAAGGGAACCTGTTGGGAGGGGAAAGGCAGAGTGGAGGAACAAGTGTGCCAGCTAAGCTAATCAGTAATTACTCAGGACTAACTACAGGCCTCAAACAGGTAGAATTTCAAGGCTCCAGACCTGCACTTTGCCAAAGGCTAGAAAGGGGCTTTCAGCCACCAGACAAATCTTTCCTCTTCACAATCTAACCCCAGACTCAGCTCCCTCTGAGCCAAAACCTTACATAGGAAGCTTAGCTCCACCTGTACTATAGCCCCGCCTACATCAATCACCCACTTTATAAATAGCCTATCCGCCATTTTGAATTCAGTGAGGAAGACTCGGGAGGAAGAAAGCGGTTTTGTTCTGCTACAGGTTAAGACTCAAAAATATAGACCCTGACTTTGAAGTGACACAGGGCTATGTTGTGGGCGTCCCTGCTGAGGTACTAAAAGGGGCAGGAGGAGCTGTGTACTGCAGTCTCATTGCTCATCTTGGCCAGAATGCAAACGCCAGAGCTGAAAAGTCCCCTTGTTACTAACCTTGCAAATTGAGATGTGGTTGAGGCCAGGCCCCATGTGAATCTGTGTCTTGGTGCTTGGCTTTGGAAAGAGCTGTGCTAATGGGCTAGTGATGTGTTCCTGCTCGGTTCTGTGGTGGTCACTTCTGAGCAGAGCAGTGGACTTCCCCAGTGATTTGTGTTTCTTAATTAAATGTCCTTTGTGAAAAGTTCCTGTTCTGATCCCAGCCTCTCAGTCAGTTACCAGGGAGGGTTAGCCCTCCGCCATGTTTAATGCTGAACACCACAGGTCTCAGAGGGGTCTGCCACACACATTGGTACCTGTCTACTGCTGCTTTGGACGGAGGTGAAGGCTGGGAGATTTCAAAGCTGCATTGGGAATGAAATGTCAAGGCTCCAGAACTGCACTTTGCCAAAGGTAAGGGCGAGGCCTCATTAACAACAGGTCCTGCTTCCACTTCGTAATTCCTCATTCTGCTTATTACACACCCTCCCCCTCTTTTAATCTTTTCACTTATTGTACTTTGAGGAGTTAGAAATAGCTTGTCGGATTGAGCCCACTCTTGAGCTGTTTAATTTTCCTCATGCTTATTGGAATCCCCTTTCTGAATGTGCAGGATAGGAAGGGTCTTAGCATGATCTGTGCAAAGAAGGAATTTGTGAGGAAAGCTGGCAGCAAAATGCAATTGGGTTAGGAAACATTCTGACTGATGGGCTGACTAAGGGAAGGGATCCCTGCTCCCAATGAGAGGCTGAGGCCCTGTGGCCAGTCCACAGGGTGACTCTGATGCAAATTGTAGTGAGAGTTTGCTTTTGTTTTCTGGCTATAAACCACAGGCTGTGAGGCACATGAGGAGCATGGTCCAGGGAGGAAATGTAGTGGGGGGCAAGGAGCAAGAAGGGTGGGGTGGGAAGGAACATTTATAAGCAAAAGTAACTATCAGGGTGCATCAGCTTATGCAGCTGATTCCACAGCAGGATGCATTATCTGTGATGCCCCAGCTGGTTACTGTTAAAGTTGGACTTGCAGAATTGTGCTTCCAATTTCAAACTGCTTAGAGATCTGGGAGCATTTACCTCAGGGTGGGTTCATGGTAGGAGGGTGCCACGCTTCAAAGCCAGCTCCCAAAGTTTCAGGAGTGCCTGTATTGGGCTTAGGTTTAGCTCTCTCTCTGCAAATCTTTATGGTGTGTATGAGCCAGGGGCTTAGTTGGCATAAATGGGTGTAACACTGATGACTGTGAGAATCTGGCCTGCACATGCATTCATGTCACACATTTTCCTTTAACTGATACTCCTCAGTGGCTCAGGAGAGAGTGTTAAGGACAGGAGCTAAAAGGAGGAGAGGAGGGGAAACGGGAAAATGTGCTTAAAGAGAAGTGGATGGAAAGGAGATTGAAGCTGCGTCTACACTACGAGATAAATTTGAATTTATTTAGATCACATTTCTAATTCTAGAATTTGTAAGTTTGATTTTGACCATCCTCACTTCCTGCGTGCGCCCCACGAAGTCGAGGCACATTGCTGCCACATACGCACAAATTGGCTAACGTTGACTGTTGCAGTAGTGCATTGTGAGAGATTTGTGGGGAGGGGCAGTTCCTCCCAGTTCCACCAAGCCCCAGGGAAGTGGGAAGGAGGCAGCAGCCACAGGCCCTCCCTGGGAACCCCAGGGAAGCGTCAGCCACTGGCGTCCCTGATCGCCAGGAAAGCTGCAGCTGCCGGGAGCCCCCAGGAGCCCTGGGTCGCCTGCAGCCGCCATCCCTCCCCAAGCCTTGGAGAAGCAGCAGAGATGCAGCAGCCGCCCAGGCTCCCCAACTTTGCTGAGGCTCGGAGAACAGCAGCTGGTGGAAAAGGTCAGCTGGGGGGAGCACCCAAATACGGGACAATTGGTCCCTTTTAAAAAATAAGAAGGGGCATCTTTTTGTCGTCCCAAATACGGGACCATCCCGCCTAATATGGGACGGATGGTCACCCTAATTGTGAGGCTTCCGTGCAATGACTGTGTTCTCAACCGGCCAGTCACTGAGTGTCCTGTCAGCGCATGTGATCCCTTGTAACAAAGCCTGGGCCCGAACTGTTTAGTGAAGCGAGAAGAACAATGATAGAAAAGTGTAGGAAAAAAGAATGGTTGGTTTCCCGTGCCATTACGTTGCCAACACGGGTGCAACGACTGTCTCAACTGGCCATCCACTGAGTGTCCCACCTCCCCACTTTGCAAGCATGTGATGCCTGAAAACAATGCGGGGTCCCAAACTGGTTTTAAAAGTGACAAGAAAGAGGATACAAAAATGCAGGAAAAAAGAATTTTTGGATTCCCTCCCCGGCAGCAGCAAGCCCCTGGTATGGGCCCATCGGGTGGGTACAGTGGGGGGCCAGTTGAAGTGATCCTTCCCCATGGCAACAGCCAAACCCTGAATTTCTTAGCTGCCAAGGGAGACTGTTCCCTGGTGGCAGCAAGCCCCGGTATGGGCCAAGTGGGGGCAGGGATCACTGGAGGGAGAGACAGGTGAGTTGGTCCTTCTCTGGCAGGATCCAGTCCTTTAGCAGCCGGGTGGGTGAGACTTCCCCACAGCAGCAGCAAAGTCCGTAATATCTTTCCTGCCCGTGGCGCTCTAAACATGTGACTGGCAGCACGGTCAGCACCAAAGGGCAGGCGCAGCCGGTGACTGGGTTGGGTTGGGGGCTATCCATGTGGTGTGGCTGAGTGCAGGAAAGACCCAGACTGTGTGGCATCTGTGGGGGAGAGAAGGGGGTTTGCACACAAATGTAGATTGCTGAGAAGGAGTTTCTCAGCACGTTATGCAAGCACGACCCCCAGCATGGCCTTGTTGACATGAGGTACTGGCTCCAGGCAGAGCAGAGAAAAATACAGGCAGAGCCGCAAACTCCCTGTAGGGGCTATTTGACTGGGTAGATGCACTCACAGTCCTAATAACAAAGAAAGAAAGAAAGAAAGAGACAGACATTTATCAGGCTCTCACACTAACATGAGGCCACAGGTAAAGTCTCGCTGCTCCTGCTTGGAAATTCATGGTCTTCCTGTTGCTGGAGAGCAGCAGCCAAAGCAGAGCAGTGAGGGGCATTGTTGGTTACATACAGGACACCTCCGGAGGCTAATAAAATCGCTTTTAAGATATGACATTTCCACACCTGCCTTTAATTGAACTTCTGAATTCGAGCTTGACACTATACCCATCAGGTAACTGCAATTTTGTAATCTCGAGATGACTGCACCCAAAGTGAAGCTAATGGGCTTTACAGTGAAGACAGTCATGTGGTAAAAGCAAGCAAACTGGAGTCAATTCAAATTTATCTCGTAGTATAGATGCAGCCTGAGTCTATGTCAGTGGTTTCCAACCTGGAGTCTGTGGACTTCTGGGGGTTCCTGAGGGTATTACAGAAGCCTGTAGAAATTACATTAAATAAATAAATAAAAATCATCACAGAAAATAAGTTTTAAATATGCCAAATTACTGTCAATTATTATTTTTAAATTTAATGTCTTCCAAGGATGGTATTAATTGTTGTCCAAAAATCTGCTGGGGTTTCCTTTTTCATTTAATAAAGTGCACATAGTGGCTAAACTTGGCTTTGATGGGCGTCTGTGAATGGTAATTGGGGGACCACACTAGTGAAACAGTTGGGAACCACTGCCCGATGCTTTAGACTTCTGCACTCCCTTTCTGTGGCATGCGTCTCTCTCTCCTCAGACACTCGGCATATGAGCGATACATTAGAAGACAGCCTCCAGTGGTGGGATTGTTTCACCCGGCAGCGTGGTTAATATTGGGAGAGCACGGGCATCTGCCAAGCTAGAGAGGGAAAGAGAATTAAATGGCACGGATTCCAATCCACCGGGGCAAGGTCAACGTGAACATACCCGGGGCAACGTTCAGTGCAGGGAATAAATATCCCACATTCTGCACTCTTATGCACCTGACCTAGGGAATGGGAGCTGGCAAGGCTCCAGCTCCCATACCTCAAACAATGGCCTTAACAGCATGCACGTAGGAAGTAAACAATCTGAAAACAAAGGGTTGTGCTAGGATACTGCACTGCTGCTTCTGCCACAGTTAGACAACAAACTCAACTCCCAGAGCTGTGTAGCCATCTTGGGCTACGTCTACACGTGAAGCCAACATCGAAATAGCTTATTTCGATGTAGCAACATCGAAATAGGCTATTTTGATTAATAACGTCTACACGTCCTCCAGGGCTGGCAACGTCGATGTTCAACTTCGACGTTGCGCGGCACCACGTCAAAATAGGCGCTGCGAGGGTACGTCTACACGCCAAAGTAGCACACATCGAAATAAGGGTGCCAGGCACAGCTGCAGACAGGGTCACAGGGCAGACTCAACAGCAAGCTGCTCCCTTAAAGGGCCCCTCCCAGACACAGTTGCACTAAACAACACAAGATACACAGAGCTGACAACTGGTTGCAGACCCTGTGCCTGCAGCATGGATCCCCAGCTGACGCAGAAGCAGCCAGAAGCCCTGGGCTAAGGGCTGCTGCCCACGGTGACCATAGAGCCCCGCAGGGGCTGGAGAGAGAGCATCTCTCAACCCCTCAGCTGATGGCCGCCATGGAGGACCCAACAATTTCGACGTTGCGGGACGCGGATCGTCTACACGGTCCCTACTTCGACGTTGAACGTCGAAGTAGGGCGCTATTCCTATCCCCTCATGAGGTTAGCGACTTCGACGTCTCGCCGCCTAACGTTGAAGTTAACTTCGAAATAGCGCCCGACGCGTGTAGCCGCGACGGGCGCTATTTCGAAGTTAGTGCCGCTACTTCGAGGTAGCGTGCACGTGTAGACACAGCTTTGGAGGGTCCCTTTTGTACAAAGAGCCCAGGTAACTCCACCCTGTGAGCGTTGCTCCACTCAGAAAGAGGGAACATACATGGGTAGTTTCCAAATGGCTAGCAAAAGAGACAGGTGTTTTCCTAGTGGCTCAGAGGCTGTCTCCTGTGGCACAGACTGAAATAATCCCATCCAAAGAGTAGCGGCAGGAAAGTCGCTAACGATTTTGTGGTCAAAATTCAGAAAACATAACCCATCTCCATATCCAATCCAGGGGCTCACTCTGGGCAGTAAGTGAGGCGATGTCAGTAAGACTGCCTGGGCAGAATCAGAGCCTATCAAGGCCCTTGAGGCTGGCTGAGGCCTGTGCACCCAGTACCGCAAGGAGCTCTGGGCAGGCCTTGGGTGCTCCACCTGAATAGGACTCGTCAGCACAGAGAGCAGCCAATGCGACCTACTGCTAGGGTGAAACCTGCTCCAGAGGTGCCAATCTAAGCTTTTAAAGGGCTCTGTACTAGATCCCCATGAGGATCATGGTGAGGCCATGGCTGTTACGCTTCAGTTAGGATTCCTCAGCAGAAGGCAAATACTTCGTAAATGGAAGTGATGATTTTATCAATCAAGTTTCTTCCTGCTGGCTGGAGCCCAGCTCTCCTGGCTGATGGCCGTCAATGAACAACTCAAAATGCATAATGGGTTCACAGCAGAGTTAAAACATGCAGACACAGAACAGGCTCTTTTTCTTTCCAATCTCGTGCCATCAGAAGGAAAATAGTCCATTGAGATTGGAAAGGCCGCGAGCTATTCTCCTCCCTCCTTCTTTACCTCCCTCCATTTCCTTCCAGGGCTGCCAGACTCAAAGAATTACTGCAATTAAATATAGCATTTCAGGCTGCCATTGTTCCCTGCTCTGCAATGTGCTGGAGTGGCACCGTTGTATTCACCCATCCATCCCCAGCACCTCAAATGTGCTGCTCTCACAATAGTTATTGTTGTAGAAGGGACCTGGAATGAGCTCTTGCATTATTCACTTCATTTATTTTGATACAATGTTTGGAGCCACTTCATTAAATTCGTTTAGAATGTCCTGTCATTTTCCCCCCTTCTTGCCAATGCCTGGCTCACACAGATAATAGAACAATAATGGGGGGGAAGGTGGAGAAATAGGCTGCTTTCCTGTAAAAGGGAGCGAGTAGAGAATTGTTCAACCTGATTTATTGATCCCAGGTATTCTCCCCCTCCCCACCCCACTAAAAAAGTGCAAGCAGCAGGAAACATCTCATTTGTAGGCAAGAGCTGTGTACACTAAATATCCCAGGCAATTAAGCCTTAGACAAGGAAACATGTATGGGAAGACATAGCGTGCGGGTATGCAGGAGAGAACAGGTCAAATCAACTCCTGTTTTTCACAGCAGAGCAGAAAGATGCACTCTGGCTCCCCTTTAAATATGTTTATAGAGCTAAGAGGGGGAGGAAATAACGTATAATGCATGAGACTAATGTTCCACGTGCTGATGAGCTGGGGAGAGGCTAACATCACGCAGTTGCTTTTGTTTGTTTGGAGCCCCCTGGTTTCGTGGTGCTGTTGAATTTGTTACTGCTCTGGAATGTCAAGCTCTACAAGTCTCTCTGAAGCAGGGAGCTGATCCTCTGAGTCTGCAGTTACATTTTCCGGTGGGCAGGGCTGACTTCTGAATCAATTTTTGTTTTTAAAAGGAGCCGGGAAAGTGACAACCCTTTCTTTTCCCTTTCATTCCTCTGTTTTGTCTTTTCACTGTTGGTCTCTCTCTCCTGCTCTACTCACGTTCTGAGCCTCTTTTAAAACTGTGTCAAGTAAGACACCCACAACAAGTACTACTGGGTGAAGCATGAAGCAGCATTTAAGCAAGATTTGCCAACTGTGGGGAGACCACAGCTCTGGAGGTGAGCAAGTAACAATCTCAGCAACCCAAAACATTGAACATAAGAAACTTCCATCTGTCGCAACACTTATTCCCAACAGGCAAAAGCCAGGACACCTCCTGGAGGCCTTCCTAGATGTAGAATACCAAGCCCAGCTGGAAGGTTGTGCATGTGAAGATGGGGCAGTGAAGCAAGTAACTGCGCTTCTGGGAACTATTGGGTGTGATGTCAGGGATGGTTCTTAACTTAAAAGCTATGTCTACTCAGCAATGTTCTTCCTGAATAGGCTATTCCAGAAGAGGTGTTCTGAAATAGCTTACTCCGAAATAGTGCAGCTACGCACAAATTGCATTTCAGAATAGTGCTCAGCTACTTCACAATAGAGCACCTACACATAACAGCTCAAATGGTAGAGCACTTGCTTAGCATACACACAATAGAGCCTATTTTGAAATAGAGCTGTTGGACGCACTATGGCTCATTTTGAAATAGGCTCTATTCCCTGGCTACACAGCCCCTCTGTCAAAATCTTTATTTTGAAATAAGCGCTATTCCTAACATAATGAGGTTTACCCAGTGGCTTTTTTTTTTTCCCTTACAAAAAAGAGGGGCCAGTACTCAGCCAGCTCTCAACTCCCCACCCCCAGCCAATCCCAAGGCTGGGGCTGCTGAGATGCTGGTACTCGGTACTGGCACAAAAAAGGCACTGGGTTTACCAATTTTGAAATAAGGCACCAGCTATTTTGAAATTATTTGCAAATAGTGGATGTGTTGGGTAGATGCTCACATAGTTGTCTCAAAACAGCAGCTGCTATTTCAAAATAATTTTGCTGTGTAGCCATACCCAAAGTGTCATTGAAGTCAATCCTACAAGCAAAATCCTGCTCAGACAGGACCTGGTCTTAGCATCATTCTTGTACTGATATAACTGTTTTGTAATCTTTTATTGGCAAGTAGACTAATGCAACCCCTACTGTGGACTCAGTTATATCAGCCGAAAGATGCTGTATGTCAGTATAACCTGTTCCCCTTCCCATATGGCAATAAGCTTCTCTAGCACATTTATACTAGTCTAATTGCAGCCACATGAGGAAGGTCCCACTAGAGCAGGGGTGGGCAATATTTTTTTAATGAGGAAACTCCCAGATTTTGTTGGGTGGGTGAGGACTGCACTTTCCTGTCAAGGGCTACTCTTCTTTATAGAGGGGGTGCAGGGTCTGGATGGAGGTTGGGTGTGGAAGGGAGCTTGGGGTAGGAGACTGGGGTGAAGGAGAAATCTTGGGAAAAGGATGGGGTTGCAGTCTGGGGCAGGGGCTTGGAGGCAGGATCTGGGAGGGGTACAGGTGTAGGACAGCATTCTGGCTGGGGAGCAGTGCAGGAAGGGATGCAGGGCCTGGGACAAGGCAGGTGCAGCTGGTTTGGGCAAAGACCTGAGGCAGGGAATTGTGCGGAGAGAGGGGTCAGGGTGCCAGAGGCAGGCTCTAGCCAGAAGACTTACCTCTGTGGCTCCTGGCCAGCAGCTCTCTGAGGCAGGCTCCCTGCCTGCAGCCCTAGATCAGTCAAGCCTGCCCCATGTGGCTGTCTGCTCCAGAGGCCAGGGGGAGATGGGAGGTTTTGTGCGCTGCTCCTGCCCTCCCCACCAGCAAAATCTGAGATTTTTTTTGCTGGGGGTGGGAAGTAGCATGTGGAGACTCCCCCTCCCCCTGGGGTCCAGGGCAGAGAGCTACCTTTAGCAGGAAGCTGTTTAAAGCACATGGGGCAGCTTCATACTGCATTTAGTGGCTCTGTGCCTGACGGGCCCAGTGGCGTGGTCCATGGGTCAGATCCGGAGGCTTGGAGGGCTGGATCTTGCCAGCCCCAACACAGCTATGGTGTTAAGGCTGTTGTGCTTGCTTGCTCTGTTTCTGCTTGAGTAAAATTTAATGGGTGCTCAGGTTGAAGGGGCTGGGTGGCTTAGGAGACTAGTGATGGGCTATAAAGTCTGTCCCTGGTAGGTCACCAGTTCTAAGCCAACCCTGGAGAATAACAACTGCAAGTTAGTACTTGTGGATCAAGTGATCTGAGCTGGTGGACTTAGTCCTTAGTGGGTGGGTGCCTGAATTAGTAGGGGGGAAAAAAAGGCACCAGTGCATTCAATGGTAGTTTCCACTTGTTGCTAGCCTTACAGGGACCTTCACTAGCAGAAGGAGGGTCCAGATTGAGCCTAGATCTTGCAAATGCTTATACATACTCTTCTCTTTAAATCAGCGAGTGACCCCATTGGAGGGAGGGGGCCAGGCCTACAGCTAAAATTAGAACTTGACGTTTGTGGGATTGAGGCCTAAATTATCTGGTCTCCCCTAATGTGATCCAAACTGGGCTTGAGCCTACCTTGACTTGTTTGACCTGCCATCGGTCCCCACTGGTAGCCATGCCATGATAGCTATGTGTCAGGGTGTGAGCACGTGCAGGGAGGGGCGAGATGGTACTTGTCCAGTGTCAATGGACACTTAGTAGGAACTAGTTGTAAAACATGCTTAGAAAAGGAGCAGGGAACTCTGCCACCTCTGAAACAAGGACCCTGACACCCAGCTATTGAGATGCTTAATCCTTTCAACGAGTTTAATGGCTGGAACTGGAGTGAGGGCACATTCGCAAATGGAAGGGCTAAAGAAACCATAATGCAAGCCAGGCCTAGGTGTGGCCTGGGCAGTGGGTATTACGGGCAGGGGAAGGCAATGCTTTCCCAAGCTGCTGCACCTGGCACCACCCAGACTGTATCAGAGGCCCCCAGGCTCCCTCCCGCAGCCTGCTCTTGTGGGTGGCAGAGGCTGGGGAAAGCAGGCTGGGGGCCAGGCAGCTGCACTCCCCATCACCTCCTTGGAGCTCCAGTGATGGCTGCAGCCATGCTGCTGGCTTGCCAGAGCTCTAGGGGCTGGGAGCCTGCGTCCTGTGGTTACAGTGGGGGGTGAGGTCTCAGGTGAAAGGGGCTGGCTGGGGGGGATCGTGCCATGAGGTAACCCACCACCCATGCTGTGGGGAGTTCCCCCATGGAAAACACAATCTAGAGCTGCCACTGTGTAGAGCAGAGGGAACAGCCAGTTGCAGTGGAGCGGAAGGAAGCAAAGGCTTGATTAGTATTATGCCTAATGGCATTCCTCAAGGCTTTGCACCACAGAGAAGCTTCTGACCACTGCAGGATCCAGGGAGCTGGAGGGCAAACTCCCTCCCTCCAGCCCTTGCATGCAGGCTTTCTGCCGCAGCATAAATTTCCCTGAGTGCCAGAGAGGCGAGCCGCTGAGCGAAAGGCAGCTCCAACTCTTTTTCATTCTAATTGCTCTGCGGACCGTTCCTCCTTCCGAAAGTGCCTCTGCTGAAATATTGCAGTGACCATAAATTTTATCGCGTATGGAAAGGGCAGTGTGATTATTCGCCTGCTTCGGCTATGTTTGCCCCTCAGTGCAGCATGCTGTTGGTTCCGGAGCCTCCGTGCGTTGATTCGTGGATCGCACGTAGGTGAGAGGTTGGGTCAGCTTTCTGGAAAGCGGTCATTCGCAGCAACCTCACTTTGAAAGCACATTGTTAATTAGCCCCTTCTCGGCCAAGCAGGGTGTTTTGCAGTTAGGCAGTGAGAGGGTTTGGGTTTTCTGGCAGCCTGCCCCTGTGTGTTTTCACTGAACTAGATGGCACTGTGGCCTTTCAGCTGTCCCTGTGTTTGGGCTGAGGGAGAGCTCATAGAGGACCCAGCTTCCAGGAGAAATGATAAGGGAAATTGTGCTGGGAGTGATGATTCACCCAGAAATGTTTGTTCTCGGCCCTTCCTCAGCCATCCAAAGATGCAGCGGCTCTGCAAGCTGAAGTGCCCTGCCCGTGTTCATAACTGGTAGAGCTTGGATTTGAGAATCTGCTAGGTCTGGTGTTAATCAGCTATATATTGCACACAGTAATGGGGAACAAAACTCTGACATGCTGCCTAGGTCTCAACTGGCCTATACCTGGCCTAATTTTCTCCCATTCCTGACTACTGAAAGGCAATGGGGAAACGGCACTGAGCTGGGATTCAGGCGACCTGAGTTTCCTTCCCCCCTGTCTGCTTTATGGCCCAAGGTAGGTCATTGGTGTTTTTCTGCTTCCCCATCCTTTGTCTTGTCTGTTTAGACTGTTCATTCTTTGGGGCTGAGGTTGTCTCTTGCTGGATGTGCCTGTACAGTGCCTCGCACAACAGTGCCCTGAGCTGATTGGCATCTGTAGGTGCTGCTGGAATTTTAGCAGCAAAGGAATCCATCATAGCCTTTGGTCACTTATACAGGGGTAGTGCTTGTTCCCCGAACTGTGACTGCCATTCTCACTTGCTGCGTGTTCAGAGCTGGCTGATGCTCTCATGTGGCTGCTTTTGCTTCCGGCGCCAAGCTGACGCAGGACGAAGCGATCATTTTCACCTGTTGCATTCTGCCACTCTGTGTCACCATCTCTTTTGCCTTTGATGTGTCTCAAGAGTGATGCTGAAGCTTTCCAAGCTGCCTGATGAAAGTGAGTGATGCTCTGGCCTGGCTGCAAGGCTGGTTTAATACACTAAAGTGGCAGCCAAGGGAATTATTGCAGCAGGGCCCAATTTGCTGCCATTACTCATACAGCTAACGTGAGCTCTCGGTACGCTCAGGGAGATTCCTTGCATGAGTACAGACATGGGTGACATTCACTCCTAAATTACAGGCCAGCACAAGCCATCAAGTGAGACGTTGGACTTGTGTTCAACTCTCTGCTGAGAGGAGACGCTACGTATGTGGTAGGCTTGGTTCCTGTGCCTTCAGGAATGAAGTTGATGCATAGAGATGGTCTAGGAAGGAGTGCTGATGGGTTCCCAGTCTGCAGAGACATGGATAAGTCTGGGGGATAATTCATCCTGCTTAAATTTGGGTTGGCAGCTTAAACACATGGCAAAGAGGACCAAAGGGAGAGCGACCCCCAGTCTGTTGTCTCTGGTAGGAAAGCAACTTGAATTCTCTCTACCATAATCTTCACGTGGGGAGGCCTTCGTGGGTCTTAGCAGAAATGCCTCACCCCGCATGAAGACAGCAGGGCCAACAGCCACCACAGGCTCTGGGGCAAGGGGGGAGGGGGTCCTGACTCGGTGGGGCTAAGGGCAGAAGGGGCGGGGCTTAGGGCAGTCAACCCTTAGCACCGCTGCAATCACAGTGCTGGCCTCCCCACCCAGAGCCCCGCGGTGTCGCACAGCAACACTTCAAGGGGTGCTGGAGCAACTGCCTCCTTTGCTCCCACCCCTCCCCCGTTGGCAAGCCTGCATGAAGACATTTGGCTCGGCCAGATTTACCAGTTCTTACAGACACTATGAGTCTGTTCCTAAAACTGCCAACTGGAAACTGATCAGGTCTCTACTGAAGTTCTCTCCATAGGACTAAATACTTTATTTCTGTATATATTTAGTCTCCCGAGATATAAACTGCCTGGGATACTATTACAGTAGGCCCTGTGTAAATTAAATGATTACTGTGCTGTGCATAAGGTGTGGCAGGCACATCGTTCACACCTGAGACGCTCAGCTTGGCTCTGAAGTGTGTACTTTCAACACGCCAAGGTGCCCCTCTGGGTGAAAATCACACTATGGACCAATACTACGGCTTCCTACCCTGCTCTAAGGACTAAGTATCCTTAATGATACAGGTTGAGCCTCACTAGTCTGGCACCCCTGGCACCTGACCAGTCCCAAATGAGGCTATCTGGAATATTGCAACCTGTTCTGGGACCCTTATTACAGAAAGGATGTGGATGCGTTGGAGGGTCCAGCAGAGGGCAAAGAAAATGATTAAGGGGCTGGAGCACATGAGTTATGAGGAGAGGTCGAGGGATTTAGGCTCAGTCAGTCCACGGAAGAGAAGAGTGAGGGGGGATTTAATAGTAACCTTCAGCTACCTGAGTATGGAGAGGGGTTGTTTTCAGTGGTGACACATGACAGAACAAGGAGCAGTGGTCTCAGGTTGCAGTTGGAGGGGTCTAGGTTGGCTATTAGGAAAAACTGTTTTGCCAGGAGGCTGGTGAAGCACTGGAATGTGTTACCTAGAAAGGTGGTGGGATCTCCCTCCCTGGAAGTTGTCTTGGCTTGACAAAGCTCTGCCTGGGATGCTTTAATCAGGATTGGTCCTGCTTTGAGCAGGGGTTGGACTCAATGACCTCCTGAGGTATCTTCCAACCCAATGATTCTATGAATTTGCCAGACCAGGGCAGATCCCCTGTTATCAGCCCCCAGCCCCACCCTTCCCCACTGCCTGCTCCACTTCCATCCCCATTGACTGTCAGACTCCCGACCACTGTCCCCCCCTTGCCACCAATTGCCAGCTGCAGCCGCATGCTGGCTCCAGCCCCGCTGCTGCTGGCCACTGGCCCTGCTGGCGTTGGGCTCTCTGGTTTCCAGTTTAGAAAGGTACAACTTCTACTGTACAGTAAAAGAAACGTGTGGCACAATAGGATCATGTGACTGGCTCTGGAGAGTCCAGTGGCCCACCTTGTCCAGCAAATTGTCCCAGATGACTCAGAGTGGCTACGTCTACACGTGAAGCCTACATCGAAGTAGCCTATTTAGATGTGGCGACATCGAAATAGGCTATTTCGATGAATAACGTCTACACGTCCTCCAGGGCTGGCAACGTCGATGTTCAACAAGCCGCTCCCTTAAAGTGCCCCTCCCAGACACACTTGCACTAAACAACACAAGATCCACAGAGCCGACAACTGGTTGCAGACCCTGTGCATGCAGCATGAATCCCCAGCTGCAGCAGCAGCAGCCAGAAGCCCTGGGCTAAGGGCTGCTGCACACGGTGACCACAGAGCCCCGCAGGGGCTGGAGAGAGAGTGTCTCTCAACCCCTCAGCTGATGGCCGCCATGGCGGACCCTGCTATTTCGATGTTGCGGGACGCGCAACGACTACACGGTCCCTACTTCGACGTTCAACTTCGAAGTAGGGCGCTATTCCTATCCCCTCATAGCTGTGTCTACACGTGCACGCGACTTCGAAGTAGCGGCACTAACATCGGGCGCTATTTCGAACTTAACTTCGACGTTAGGCGGCGAGACGTCGAAGTCGCTAACCTCATGAGGGGATCGGAATAGCGCCCTACTTCAACGTCGAAGTAGACGATCCGCGTCCCGCAACGTCGAAATTGTGGGGTCCTCCATGGCAGCCATCAGCTGGGGGGTTGAGAGACGCTGTCTCTCCAGCCCGTGCAGGGCTCTATGGTCACCATGTGCAGCAGCCCTTAGCCCAGGGCTTCTGGCTGCTGCTGCTGCAGCGGGGGATTCATGCTGCATGCACAGGGTCTGCAACTCGTTGTCGGCTCTGTGTAGACGTTCCCTCGCTGCGCCTATTTCGATGTGGTGCTGCGCAACGTCGATGTTGAACATCGACGTTGCCAGCCCTGGAGGATGTGTAGACGTTATTCATCGAAATAGCCTATTTCGATGTCACCACATCGAAATAGGCTACTTCGATGTAGGCTTCATGTGTAGACGTAGCCCATGGGGTTAGCGGCTTCGACGTCTCGCCGCCTAACGTCGATGTTAACATCGAAATAGCGCCCAACACGGGTAGCCATGACGGGTGCTATTTCGAAGTTAGTGCCATTACTTCGAAGTAGGGTGCACGTGTAGACACGGCTAGTGAGATGTAAACCTCCTATGATGAGCCTCATTTCTTCATGAACCCAGCTGATGCTTAGCTTTGGCTCCATGGCCCTTACAGTCGTCATCACAAGCTCTATTCCGCACACATGGTAACTACCATCACTTGCACTTGTAGCATCTTTTTCACAAGGAGCTCAAAACTCCTTTCAAGCAGGGATTAATTATCTCTCTCAACACCTCAGCAAGCCAGGAAAGGCCTTTGGGCAGACTGGTATTGTAAGGGAACATGCTTCTGGCTTACCTGCAGTCACCTATCAAGAGGCAAAGGCAGGAAAAGGACCCAGGAGTCCTGGACTTGAGTAAAACCTTAGGACACTGGAATTAAGGTAACTAAGATGCTTTATTCCCAGCCAACATGGGTCTTCCACATGAGGTTAGAAAATGCCTCCTAGTGGCCTGTTTAAATTACTGGCCCGAACAGCTACGCAACACTGCACCAGGTGTCCAGCAGCACTGAGTCCCATTGTATATTATACATTTCCTTACACACGTTTTTTGTTTCAGATATGATGCTTTTTAATAGAGGGCTGTCTTGTCCCCATACAGTAGACCCCAGAAATACGTGCACTCTTGCATTAATGTGACTTTAGCCGTGTCTACACGTGCACGCTACTTCGAAGTAGCGGCACTAACTTCGAAATAGCGCCCGTCACGGCTACACGTGTAGGGCGCTATTTCGATGTTAACATCGACGTTAGGTGGCGAGACGTCGAAGCCGCTAACCCCATGAGGGGATGGGAATAGTGCCCTACTTCGAAGTTGAACATCGAAGTAGGGCACGTGTAGCCAATCCGCGTCCCGCAACATTGAAATAGCAGGGTCCACCATGGCGGCCATCAGCTGAGGGGTTGAGAGACGCTCTCTCTCCAGCCCCTGCGGGGCTCTATGGTCACCGTGTTCAGCAGCCCTTAGCCCAGGGCTTCTGGCTGCTGCTGCTGCAGCTGGGGATCCATGCTGCATGCACAGGGTCTGCAACCAGTTGTCGGCTCTGTGGATCTTGTGTTGTTTAGTGCAAGTGTGTCTGGGAGGGGCCCTTTAAGAGAGCAGCTTGCTGTTGAGTCCGCCCTGTGATCCTGTCTGCAGCTGTGCCTGGCACCCTTATTTCGATGTGTGCTACTTTGGCGTGTAGACGTTCCCTCGCAGCGCCTATTTCAATGTGGTGTTGCGCAACATCGATGTTGAACGTCGACGTTGCCAGCCCTGGAGAACGTGTAGACATTATTCATCGATGTCGCTACATCGAAATAAGCTCCTTCAATGTAGGCTTCACGTGTAGACGTAGCCTTTGAGTGGCAGGGAGTTGGTGCCTGGCTCTGGGCTCCCAAGCGCCAGCTTCCTGCCACTCAGAGGAGCTGGGAAACTCACCAGCTCCTGTGCTGGTCATTTTCCCAGCTCCTGTCAGGGGTAGCAGCCCAGAGTTAGGCTGCCACCCACAGGAGCATGGAAACTGACCAGCACAACAGTGCTGGTCAGTTTACTCTCTCCTGTGAGCAGCAGGCAGCCCAGAGCCAGACTGTCAGCTGCTCGCCACTCGCAGGAGACAGGAAACTCACCAGTGCTGCTGTGTTGGTCAGTTTCCTCATTCCTGGGAGTGGCAAGTTCCTCTTTCCAGGGAACCAGAAAACTGAGCAACACAGCAGCGCTGGTCAGTTTCCCAGATCCTGCAAGTGCAGGGGAGCTGGGATCCAGGCTCCTGCCTGGCTCTTGGCTCCTCCCAACTTGCACAAAATTTGGCTTATGCGAGGCTGCCCAGGAACACACCCTTTGCATAACTCAGGGGGTCTACTGTATGATGGAAAAAGGTAACAAGGGTCCCCTAATCGTTATTGCACAGAAGAACAATTTATTCGTCTGTCCTCTTCCCTCATCATTCTTTCCAAACTGATGGATATTTTAGCCCCATTTTCCCCTCCACAAGAGACAGCCATTGTCTCTGCAATGGTACCATCTAGTTTTGTGCCCAAGTTTGTAATCAGATTTATCATTGATCCCTTTCGATACTGAGCTTGGTTCGGTTTTGCAGCAGATGATTTCTGGCACAGAATTCAGGCTGTTTAGAGAACAGGCCTTGAAGAATGCCTTTTAAAGAGAAGCTCTGGGATCTACCCCAGCTGCCATTCCTTTGCACACGTAGCGTAGCTGAGGCCTTATGGCACAGTAATCAGGGCTCATTTTTTTCTCATGGAACAACCTCAAAGGCCTGTTTTTCTCTCCGCTCTACAGCTGCAGATTACTGGGGTTGCACCAGTGTGGCCGAGGGCAGAATTTGTCCCCAGGTGACTGCCCAAAAGATAGGAAATCTGGGACTGTCAAGGTATACATATGATTCAACTCATGCCCCAATGACCTGCTATTGTGGTGCCAAGGCTGGTCCCAACTGCCAGTGCAAAAGGTGGAGGCCCTCAGGAGACTTTAAAAATACCTTGCCAGAAAAACCTTGTGTGAAAATTCCCCAGGGACCCTGATTCCCTGGCCTCGGATTGGTATTGCTGCCACTACCCAAATGTAAAAATGACTCTGAAAAAAAATCCAGGAAGGGGCATTTGGGAATTCCTGCCTGTGCGTACCCATGTGCTCTTTACCCCTCCCTTTGGAGAGAGCTTGACAACTATAATTTCTTCTGGCTTTACAGTCTTAGGCATGTGCGCACAGAATCTCCTGCTCTTCCAGGAGACAACAATCAGTTCATGGTCTTAACAGGGTGACGTGTTAGAAAGAGGAAGGGAGCAAGCAAGCACACTGGGTGAAACATTACTTGGTTGTTAGGTGTTGCAGTACAACTTGTCCAAGCCCCAGAGGCATGCCATCCTGCCTCTAGATGTGTTCTTCTGGACATCGCAGGGTTGGCTGTAGGCATTACCTAGCAATATATT
Source organism: Carettochelys insculpta (assembly GCF_033958435.1). Lineage (NCBI taxonomy): Eukaryota > Metazoa > Chordata > Testudines > Carettochelyidae > Carettochelys > Carettochelys insculpta. The sequence continues at coordinate 21,125,654 of NC_134154.1, forward strand.
TCCTAGCTAAGTTGCTTGTTTGTCTGACTCTGAATATCCCATTAACTTTTGTTTTGTTGGAAATTGCACATGTGCAGCAAGAAGACAGGCTCTGACTGGCACCTTCAGCTTAGATCTCAGTCCAGCAATAGGAATGAAATTGCTTGTTTTGAATAATGCTGTAGGTTTTCTCACTAGAGTTCTGAACTGCAAGCTTAAACCTCACAAGCAGCTCCCTGTGGTTCTAGCTGAATCAGCTGATTAAAACATTTTTACCAGCGACTTGCAAGTAATCCTGTGGTCTGATATATTCTCATTGTTAGCATTTGCTTTTGCTTTTTCTTTCGGATAACTTGAACTTACCATTCATTTAGCATCAGTGCATGAGAACAGTGGGTTTCTCTGTTGTGGTAACAAAATAACAAGGCATATTATCCAACACAACATGGTGGTTTTTTTTTCTCAAACTAATGCACCTGTTCAAATACAATGAATAACACTTAGCTTAGGAATTAATGAGTTTCAGGGAATAATGTGCACCTGCTGCTATTGTACAGGAACTAATTTTATCCTCTGTTAGACCTTGCAACCCAGTCAAAATCAATGGGGTTGCTTATGAGTCCAGCAACGGAAACCGATCTCTTAAGAGTTTCTCGGTGGGTAACCTGGTTGATGTTGGTGTTGGACATAAATATAAATACAATAGTGCTATGTATCACTTTGGTTCTTCTCCTCACCAAAGGCCCTTGTGGAGAAGTGTGCATCATTACCCTTATTTAAGAGGGGGAGAGGGGGAGCCAGCTGGGGGCTCTGGCTTCCTTTGATCACTGGGTCACAGGGCAACTGTTGGTGGTGGACCTGCCTGTGAGTAAAGTGTTACTTTTGTTGCCCTGAGAGATTTGGTTTAGAAAGGGGCTGAGCCCCAGTGCAAGGGACTGAACTAGATGACGTACCAGATGCCCTTCTAATCCTACATTCCTACGAGTTCTGTGATCCACAAGCCTTGTCGATGTGAGGTGAGAGGTGCTGCACGTCTGAAAACTGAGCTCTTCATCTCTGCAGTTGGGCACCTTGGAAACCTTTGGCCAAAGTGACTTGCCATAAACGAGCATCCGTCTGGAATTCCTCGCCCCTCCAGTCTCTGCTGGGCCTTGCCTCCCTTCAAAAAAATGAGACCTTTTTGTAAGAACTGTCGCGTTTTACAAGCTAGTGGCTTTTTAAGTGGGAGCCTGTCTGATAACTGAGTTTGGAAGAATAGAGTCTAGTTTAATATTTAAATACACTTGGCTATAAACCAAATCACAATGAATTTCACAACTGGCAGAAAACATGCTATGCAGATGGAATTATTTTAAATGTTAACATTCCCTTGAATTATGTGTGCAATTCAAACTCTGGGAGGTGCAGATCTGAACAGAACGTCATAGCGACACTTATGGGGTCAGGGTCATGGATCTCCTTGTCGTCTTCATTCCTCCTGGGTGGCCCAGCTATTACTCACCCATTTTAAGAGACGTCTGAAGCAACAGTCAGAAGCTGCAGTGTGATTTCAAATAAGCTTTTCATGAGGAGTCTTTGACTTTGTGGGCAACATCAACGAGGGGGAGTGTGAATGTGTGGGCTTACTAACTGTAGTTCCAAATCTGAGGGGGAGATTGGAGGCTACTGCAGTGGCCTACTACGACCTCTTTTTTGTTTGGGGTTTTTTTAAATGTTATTGCATTAGCACTCATAGGTGCTTTTAGTCACATCCCCTCCAAGTAGTGAACCAACAGGGCTTTGTTGAAAACTGATTTACTTTGCGAAGACCTAAGGACTGACAGTTAGTCTCGTAGGGTAATGTGACGGAGGGTGTGGCTATACTAGATGGAAGATTGACGTGGTTAGGGTTGATCTTCCGGAATTCAATTTCATGCGCTAACTGGGGGCACACGAAATCAAACTATTAGTCAACTGCTGTACCCCTCAATATCATGAGGCATAAGGGAGGTTGACAGGGAGCGTTTCTTCCATCAAGCTCCCTCAGTGAGGACAGCCAGATAAGTCAATTGTAGGTGTAGGGTGAAAATTCCTCAGGCAGGCCATGGTTTGTGCTAAAGACCCCCTATTTGATTCTTAAAGTCTGGAGTAGTCCTGTAATATAGAAACCCAGCTAGCATGAGTGGAAAGATACCGCACGGGGCCCCCTTCCCCCTTATCTCCCTCTCACTACCCAGAGGAGGGCAGGAAGGGCCTTGAAGTCTGAAGGGAGGAATAGCTGCTTCAGCAACTACATTCCAAGGAGAAGCCCTGCATGTGGAAACCAATTGTTAGTGCCCTATGCTGTTAATGGCTGTTAATGACTCGTGGTTTAAATCTTCTAGATAACGCCCCCAGAAGTGCCAGTGTGGAGACATCGCCACATTCTCTATCTTACCTTGACACAAACCGGTCATAGTAAACCTGTTTTGGTTAAGGTAGAGGAAACCACCTGTACTAGAGATAAGCTATGGGCGGGGATGCTCTGTAACCTTTTTAGATTATTGGCTTACTGTGCTCATTTTGTCTTGCTGCTAGAACCTAGCCAGGCGTGGGTGACACCCATGTCATAGCCCCCCCCTCAACCCATCAATAATCTATATAATCCGGTGTAATCTATTATCTAGCAGTGCTTCACTGAGTCCTGGTCGGCGAAGTGGCACTCCACCAGCACTGTGTGCAATAAACCCTCCTGCTTGTTTCATACATGGTGTACAGACTTTGTTCCAACAGTAGGTAAGTAAATTCCAGCTATGTAATTGCGGTAGCTGGAGTTGCGTACCTGTAATTGATGTTAAGGTCTAATGTAGACCTGGCCTTACAATAGCGACATTGTAGAAATCTCATCCACTAGTTCAACAGACCTCTCAAAGTTCTGTATATAAACGCTGTATGATAACTTTCCTTTTAACACACATACAGATTTTAATATTTCCAGCAGGGAGACACCTACTTCAGCTCTCAGCACTCCTGACATCGCTGGCTGAGATAATGATATTCTGTGGGGGAACTTTTGGCTTTGCTAAAAATAGTTAGGAACAGGGAGAACGAAGCATCTGCAAACATTCAGAAGAGGCTACAGAGAAAACAGAGCCCATGTTATTTATCCATTAGCTGTTTCACTGCCACATCTTTTTGCTCTTTCCTAAATAAATCTTAGATTACTTATGTGACATCTGAGAACATCTGAGTGTACGTCTGGGCTACATGGACGATCAACCCTACCATGGTCAATATTCTGGAGTTCGATTTCACGTCTGCTAGAGACATGCAAAATTGAACTATCTGGGGTTGGCAGACAACCCCTTTACTCCTCAATATCACAAGGAGTAAGGGAGGTCAGTGGAAGAGTTTCTCCCATCGACCTCGCTCTGTGACGATGGCCTGGTAAGTCAATTGCTGATAAGTGGATTCTAGCTACACAAGTGCCATAGCTAGAATTGTATATCTGTGTAGTGGGTTGGAGTGGCCACCCCACTACTCAGAAGGTGAGGAACCCTTCTGGGACCCATTTTGTATGGAGCCTGGGCCCTCCCTGTCACCTGACCGGAAGTCAGGAGGCAGGGCCAGGACTACAAAAGCCTGGGCTGAGGACTCGATTGGGGCTGAGCCTACAGAGGAGCCAGAGGACGGCTCTGGGCTCCCTGCCTGGGAGGCTGACAACTGGCTGAGCGGGGCTGAAGCCTGGATTGGGCCACCTGGGCCCCTGCTGGTCCTGACACCCTGCAGAACCTGTCTGCAGAAGACCAGCTGGACCTAGAGGTCTGACCTGTGTACCAGCCTCAGTTTGCACCCTGAGCCAGCCTCGGGCAGCAGAACCCATAGGCCATGCAGGCCTGGATTGGGCCACCCGGACCCCAGCCAGACCTGGAACCCTGTGAGCTCCAAGAAGTCGGCTGGACACTGGGTATGTGCCGCGGAGGAGACGGGGAGTGGCCCAGGAGGTAGTGAGGACTGTTAAAGGTCAACGGGGCAGCGTGTTGCAGTTTGGATTCCCTGATGACCTGTGCAGCAGACCATGCTGCTGCAACTCAGGCCCCTAGGCTGGGACATGGTAGAGTGGGCAGGCCCATCCCCCCTGCCACCCACTTCCTACGTGGCAGTCTTCCTCCTCCACCAGCACAGGCAAAGTATCTGTGCCCATTGTGGAACTGTGTGCACTTTGTGAACCGGGTTGGTTGCCCAGCCCTGAGCTAGGGCCGGGGCTCTACTGAGCAAGGAGACAACGTACAACTGTTTGTGTTTACTGCCCTGCCCTGAGCTCGGGCCTGGGCCTGCCCGCCTTGCACGAAGGCTTGGGCTTTCTTGAGTTTGCTGCCCTGCTTTGCACCAGGGCCTGGACTCTCTCAGCTGCTTGCTGCCCCTCCCTGAGCTAGAGCTGGGGGGCCACCTAAGACTGTGGGTTTGCTGTCGCCCTGACCTAGGGCTAGGCCCTGACAAGAGCTAATTTTCCCTAGCACCTGCCTGAGGTAAGGCCGAGCTTTCACTGGTGCCTCTCACCCACCTGAGGCAAGGTGGGGACCCCCGAAGTAGTGACCTGGGGGGTTGTTGTGATACCTGTCGCAGTGGGGCAGAGTGGCCACCCATTGACCCAGATGGTGAGGACCCCTTATGGGAGCCCAAACCTGCTACAATCTGGATTCAACTTACCTGCCTAGTATAGACCAAGCTTAATGTGAAAGGGGGAATGGGTATAGATATAGATCCACGGAAGCCACTGACGTAACGAGTATGTCTTCATTATGCAGAAGATCCACACTGTTGCAGTTGATCTTCTGGAGTTTGATTTAGTGTGTTTGGTAGAGGTGTGCTAAACGGAACTCAGGTGGTACCACCTTTGCCACCAGTACTTCTGCTCATTGGTGGGAACTCAAACTAAGGTGCACCAACTCCAGCTATGTGATTAGCTTATCCTAGTTCGACCTTCCACTTCCGTATAGAGCTGGCCAAAGGATATAGAAGAACAAAAAGTAGTTTCTAGTCACTTGAGCCCGTGCAGAGACATACTCAAGGCCCTGATCCTCTCACGTGAGTGCTGTTGTGTCTCTGCTCATGAGACACAAAGTTAAGCTGCTTGCAGACATCTTTGCTATCTCAGAGACCAATCTACTATCTCTCTGGATTAAACAATAACTATGAACAACAAAAGCAGGAAGCCGCCAGTCTGTCAGACTGGTGACATGTGGACGCTGAAAGCTCTGAGATACAGGAAAGGGCAGATTTCCACATTTCTCTTCAACTAAAGGGAATTCGTTCTGGTTCCTGTTGAATAGTTTATAAACCAAACTAAACAACCAAAATCCCTAGGAAAAAATAGTCTATCAAAAAGCACTAGCTTTTTTTTCCCATTTGCTGCTGTTTTTGGTGTCTTTTAAAAAATGGAAAAATCACAGAAACAAAAACACACAGAAAACAATACAGAACCCATCTTGTTTACAAAGAGCTGTGTAACACTCATGCTGAACACTCCGTCTTCGGCCACAACAGTAATTATCTGACCATGCCTTGATGCAGGCATCACAGCCCATTTCACTGTCAGCATTAAAATGGTAGCACCTCTGGATTATAGAGTTGCCCAGCCAATATGAATAGAGACTCAGAGTGGTTTTCAGGGGGCGTTATATATTGCTTTGTCATTTTAAACGTAGGTTGCCTTATTAAATTAATATGTCTGCAGTCACCCCAAGGCAACAGTAAAAAAAATCACAGCAGCTTTCCTTCAAAACCCAGCACCAAGGTACTTCATTTTGATGGCACACTGCGAACACACGCACATCAATGTGCAAAGGGAAAACAGTTCTTTCCCATGTGGCTCATAAAATAGTTTTCGTACCAAAACAAAAAGCAGTCAAGCAGCACTTTAAAGACTAGCAAAATAGTTTATTAGGTGAGCTTTCATGGGACAGACCCACTTCTTCAGACCATAGCCAGACCAGAACAGACTGTACTGTACTCACAGACAGTACTGTAGTGTCCAGGAAATGTATTACAACTACTACTTAAGGAACTCCCTGCTGCTACTCGGGACCTCATTCACTCAGACACACCATCTGAGCCGCAGCCTGGATTATTCTATTTATTTCCCAAAATCCACAAACCCGGAAACCCTGGACGCCCTATCATTTCAGGTATTGGCACCCTTACCACCGGACTATCCAGTTACGTGGACTCCCTCCTCAAACCCTATGCCACCAACGCTCCCAGCTATATCCGAGATACCACTGACTTCCTGAGGAAATTACAAAACATCGGAAAAGTTCCTGATAATGCCATCCTTGCCACAATGGATGTAGAGGCTCTGTACACTAATATTCCATATAAAGATGGATTACAAGCAATCAGGAACACCATCCCTGATGCCACCCCAGCCAATCTGGTGTCTGACCTCTGTAACTTTGTTCTCACACACAATCATTTCTGTTTTGGGGACAATTTATACCTCCAGATTAGTGGAACTGCTATGGGCACCCGCATGGCCCCACGATATGCTAATATATTTATGGCTGACCTGGAACAACGATTCCTCAGCTCTTGTCCCCTATTACCAATCCTCTACTTAAGATACATTGATGACATCTTTATGATTTGGACCCATGGTACAGAGGCTCTAGAAGAATTCCACAGAGACTTTAACAATCTACACCCCACCATCAACTTATGCCTCGATTACAACATGCAAGCGATACATTTCCTGGACACTACAGTACTAATCAAGGAAGGCCTGATCAGTACCACACTGTGCCAAAAACCTACTGATCACTATACTTATCTACACCCTTCTAGTTTCCATCCTGCACACGTGACTAGATCCATTGTTTACAGTCAAGCTCTTAGGTACAATCGCATTTGCTCTGATCCAACTGACAGAAACCAAAAACTACAAGAACTTTACCAAATATTCATAAATCTGAATTACCCACCAGGAGAAGTAAAAAAACAAATCGACAGGGCCAGATGAATACCCAGAGACCAGCTACTCCAAGATCGGCCCAAAAAAGCCAACAACAGAACACCTCTGGTCATCACCTACAGCCCCCAACTCAGACCACTGCAACGAATTATTAAAGACCTACAACCTATCCTTAATCAGGATGCCACACTCCAGAAGGCCCTGGGTGACATGCCTGTTCTCTCCTACAGACAACCTCCCAACCTCATGAGGATCCTCACTAACAGCCATAGTCTATACCCCAGGAATACCAGTCCTGGAACCTTTCCCTGCAACAAAGCCCGCTGCCAGCTTTGTCCACATATCTTCTCTGGAAATACCATCACTGGACCTAACCAGGTTACTCACAGAATCACGGGCACTTTCTCATGCTTCTCTACGAACATCATATATGCCATCATGTGCCAACAACGCCCAGATGCTGTGTATATTGGACAGACTTCTAACTCCCTTAGACAAAGGGTCAATGGGCACAAAACAGACATCAAAACACGCCAGATCCACAAACCAGTTAGTCAACATTTTAATGGAATGGGGCATTCTGTCAATGACCTAAAGGTATGCGTGTTACTGAAAAGGAATTATCGCACCGTTTTGGAAAGGGAAACAGCCGAGCTGGCTTTTATATTCAAATTCGGCACATTAACACATGGTTTAAATCGTGATGGGAACTTTGAGTCACTATAGCTGTGTCTACACATGCACGCTACTTCGAAGTACCGGCACTAACTTCGAAATAGCGCCCGTCGCGGCTACACGCGTCGGGCGCTATTTCGAAGTTAACTTCGACGTTAGGCGGCGAGACGTCAAAGTCGCTAACCTCATGAGGGGATCGGAATAGCGCCCTACTTCGACGTTCAACGTCGAAGTAGGGACCGTGTAGACGATCCGCGTCCCGCAACGTTGAAATTGCTGGGTCCTCCATGGCGGCCATCAGCTGGGGGGTTGAGAGATGCTCTCTCTCCAGCCCCTGCGGGGCTCTATGGTCACCGTGGGCAGCAGCCCTTAGCCCAGGGCTTCTGGCTGCTGCTGCGGCAGCTGGGGATCCATGCTGCAGGCACAGGGTCTGCAACCAGTTGTAGGCTCTGTGTATCTTGTGTTGTATAGTGCAACTGTGTCTGGGAGGGGCCCTTTAAGGGAGTGGCTGGCTGTTGAGTCCGCCCTGTGACCCTGTCTGCAGCTGTGCCTGGCACCCTTATTTCGATGTGTGCTACTTTGGCGTGTAGATGTTCCCTCGCAGCGCCTATTTCGATGTGGTGCCGCGCAACGTCGAAGTTGAACGTCGACGTTGCCAGCCCTGGAGGACGTGCAGACGTTATTCATCGAAATAGCCTATTTCGATGTTGCTACATCAAAATAAGCTATTTCGATGTAGGCTTCACGTGTAGACGTAGCCTATAGGGGTTCTTCTGCATACTTGGCTCAATCTAATTCTTGACCTTCCCCCCCACCCCTCCACTCTCTGATTTGCTCACCTTGATTTGCTTTTTCTGATTTGTCCTCCTTGCTTACTGTTTTTGGTTCTCTGTGCCTTAAATATTGAGTCTATTCTGGTCTGGCTATGGTCTGAAGAAGTGGGCCTGTCCCACGAAAGCTCACCTAATAAACTATTTTGCTAGTATTTAAAGTGCTACTTGACTGCTTTTTGTTTTGATAGTGTATAGACTAGCACGGCTTCCTCTCTGTTAGTTTTCTTACCTTATGGCTTCTAAACCAGTTGCCTGTTGGATAGGTTTCTGCTACTGCATATTGTGTCATGCTTAGCAGCCCTATAGCCTTGCAGTTAACTAGCTATGTTCATTTGGGATCCAGGGAGTCTATTCATGACCGAAACGTACAGTGTGTCATGACGTATTCATGCCCACGTTGAGTCCTCGCTTCAGCTAGCTCACTCTAAGCTTTGTGCTAAGATAGGCAAGTTTCTTTCTGCCAGAGTGTGTGATATAGCCTCTGTCTTCAGGCCTGCTGATGGGGTGGTAAAGGGAGCAGTTGCCCCGGAGTCCAGGGTTTCAAAGGGGCCCTAGCAACAGCAGTGGTTGGCCCTTTTGAAACACCGCAGCAGCGCTGCTCTGAGTGGGGGTTCACCCAGCACCACAGTCTGAGGCCTAGTCTACGCTAGGCATCAAAGTTGATCTCAGATATGCAATTCTAGCCATGCTATTAGCATAGCTAGAATCAACATATCAGGATCGACTTTGTTAGTCTTTAAAGTGCTACATTTCTGCTATTTTGTTTTGTTCCCTGGTGTAGATCAGGGATCTTTGGGCTCGCGCCGACGTCCCTCACTCCAAGTGTCAGCGTGGAAGACCAGGGTCAACAGCTGAGCCCAGAGAGATCAATTTTGCTGCATCTTCACACACATGGCAAACTCGATCCCTGGAAGATCACTTGTGAGACACCGACCCATCTGTGAGTATAGACAGACACTGGGAGGTGCTAAGGGCTGACTGCCTTAGGCCCCATCCATTCTTGGGGAGTGCAGCCAGGCTTCCCTCCCGCCTTGCCACTGTCCCCCGGAGGTGGTCAGCCCCACTGACTGTTTTTCAGCACCATGAATATTAAGCGGATTCCTCACCCAATGGAGTGCATGTGCTTGGAATCCATTTCTGACCACCACCGCTGGAGAGAGTCTGCCCCTTTATCCCTCTCTTTCTCACAGCGCCTGCCTTGGACATTTGTCCTTGGCAATTTACACTGTGGCTGGACCACCTCAGGAGTCAGTTTGGTCTTTGATCTTCCTGGAAACACTCCCCTCGCCATTCTGTGGCAGCTGGTTGTGTCTCACGTGGGCTCTTAGAATCACATGTATATTAATGAATGGAGTCTGCCATTTCAGTTGTTAACTTTTCGGTACTTGGTGTTGCAGTCTTCCAGTGAGAGATGTTACTGCATTTCCCATTAGACTTAGGAGCTGTTGCTCAAAACAGGTTGGCTCCAGTGGCCAGCCATTCTCGTTAAAACAGGGACTAATGTTAAACGTGTTGGCTGCGCAGCAGATAGGGTTGGAGTGAAGCTTGCTGCACTTAGATCGTTGTCTTCCTAGACTTGTTAAAATGCTCATAGGCAAGGCCGCTGATAGGGGCGGGGGCAGCTGCCCTGGGGTCCAACAATTTAAAAGGGCCCAGGGCTCCCAACAACTGCTGTTGCTATCTCAGCAGCAGCTGGAGCCCTGGGCCCTTTCAATTGCTGCTGGCTGCTCAGCAGCACTGCAGGGCTGGCTGGAGGAAGCTAGACACCAATGCCCTCCCCTTCCACCTGAGGCCCCACCTCTTCTGCAGGCCTGGAGATGCTCCCCTCCCTGGACGCAGCAAAATCTGTCCTCAGCCCTGCTCATAGGGTGAAACCCCTACCATCTATCAAGCCCAGGCATCTGTAGGAAAGGAGTTGGTGTTCTCAATTCCACTTCCATTAGACAAGTATCCATACTGCACACACAAAACCCTGCCACCAGTGTTAGCACCAACTGGCAGCTTTAGTGCTGATGTGAGTGGAGAAATACAGACCTGAGTAACTCTGGAGTTCTAATCCAATGGAGCTGTGAACCTCCTAGGGCTGAGGCAAGCTAGTGACAACCTGGGGCAAAATGGGCATTGCCACTGCCTAGGGCCTAGGCTGTCTCAGATCTCCAGAGGTGGCACCTTTTCCGAGCCTAGTTCCCTTCAGCTTGTTTTTCTAAGCTGCCAGAAGCTCCAGGGTGGCCCTGTGAATAATGGTGCCGAGTCATTGTGGAGAACAGCAATGTATTTACTTTGCTCCTCTGGCTGCCAAAGCTCAGGGAACAAAATATAGCTGCCAAAGACAGCCCACTTGAAAAAGAAGCCCACTGCAGCTGTCCCACTCAGTCTGCTCAGCCTAGCATGTCAACCAGAGCGCTTGTCTCTGGTTACGTGTCTTGAGCTGTGTCTACACGTGCATGCTACTTCGAAGTAGCGGCACTAGCTTCGAAATAGTGCCTGTCGCGGCTACACGCGTCGGGTGCTATTTCGAAGTTAACTTCGACGTTAGGCGGCGAGACGTCAAAGTCGCTAACCTCATGAGGGGATCGGAATAGCGCCCTACTTCGACGTTCAACGTCGAAGTAGGGACCGTGTAGACGATCCGCGTCCCGCAACGTCGAAATTGCCGGGTCCTCCATGGCGGCCATCAGCTGGGGGGCTGAGAGATGCTCTCTCACCAGCCCCTGTGGGGCTCTATGGTCACCGTGGGCAGCAGCCCTTAGCCCAGGGCTTCTGGCTGCTGCTGCGGCAGCTGGGGATCCATGCTGCAGGCACAGGGTCTGCAACCAGTTGTCAGCTCTGTGGATCTTGTGTTGTTTAGTGCAAGTGTGTCTGGGAGGGGCCCTTTAAGGGAGCGGCTTGCTGTTGAGTCCGCCCTGTGACCCTGTCTGCAGCTGTGCCTGGCACCCTTATTTCGATGTGTGCTACTTTGGCGTGTAGACGTACCCTCGCAGCGCCTATTTCGATGTGGTGCCGCGCAACGTCGAAGTTGAACATCGACGTTGCCAGCCCTGGAGGATGTGTAGACGTTATTCATCGAAATAGCCTATTTCGATGTTGCCACATCGAAATAAGCTATTTCGATGTTGGCTTCACGTGTAGACGTAGCCTTGGTGGGTTACCTTCACGTGTTGTGTTGGTGTAAATCTGGAGTAACTTGGGTGACATCAATGGCGTGATACCAGTGTAAGGGGAGAATCAGGCCCAGTTTGTCTCTCAAGTCGCTGCCTCTGTGGCTGAGTTTCATCTGGCCCGTGACCCATAGTTGAGGGCTTCTGCTCCTCACAGTCCACATGTGCCCACACTTCAGAGATCTTACTGTGGGGCTTATCATCTTTGCTGGCGATGGCCATGAATTCAGGATCTAGGGCCTCCATAGCTTCTGTGGCTGCTGAAGCAGATCAACTGGAGGATCCTGGGGCAGTCTGTAAGGTCTTGAAGAACCCCATAAATAAGCAGGACCTCTGTAAAACCTGCCTGTAAGTGGACAGTAGTTTCACCAGCCAGGGCCACAAGCGTAGAGCTTACAGGTTGTTCTCCTAAGGTAGGGTGACCATCTGGCCCCTATTAGGTGGGATGGTCCCTACTTATTTTTTTAAAAGGGACTAATTGTTCTGTATTTGGGCCCTCCCCTCACTGACCTTTTCTGCCAGCAGCTGCGCAGGTGCAGCTGCTGGTGGGAGTCACTTCCCTGAGCCTCAGCAGCTGCTCTGGGCAGCTGCTGTGTCCTCGACGCTTCTGTGGGACTTGGGTTGCACCAGCAGCTGTTGCTTTCCTGGGGAGAGCCGGTGGCTGCCACTTCCCTGGGGCTTGGTGGCACTGGGTGGAGCTGCCCCTCCCCCCAGATCTCCGAGGCGCCTTCCAAGAATAAAACAATAACTGTTACAATCCGTATAAAACCATGATATGATCATTGTGCTGTGCTGCAAGACCTGTGCGAGGTTTGTAGTCCTGCTTGCAAGGGGGCTAATACCATGGTCCTCAGGAAGCCAGTGAGAGGGCTACACTGAATATGTAACTCACTTGTTCCTAGCATCCCTATATATCAGAAATCCATTCTTAAACATGCCCAGAAGCCTCTTACCTGGCAGGGGTCTTGGAGCGTGGCACAAGGGTCATTTTTCCATGTTGTTTTCTTAAAGAGCAGGGGCGGATTCACATAAGGGCAAAAAGGGCACTTACCCCAGGACTCCAAGGCTCCATAACTCCATTTTATTTAAACAATTTGCTTTAAAGGAACAAAAGAAATGTGTCATGTCATTCTTATTTTACAATTAATTTGTGTAATTTTGTTATCCATCATGTGTAATAAGCATGAATAGATTTTAACGCGTAAATAATGACATTGCATGAATATTTTCATACAGTGGGACTTCTGACTGTGCTGTCCAAAGGCCTGTATTGTCCCAGAGCCCCTCCTGTTCTTAATCTGCCCCTGTTTAAAGAGTTAGAAGACAGCCAAGGCTCAGCCAGTGCAAGCTTCTTTTTAACCCTGGCCCAAATAGTGGGCTGGAGCGTGAGGCCCGTACACCAAACGTTACTTACGCCTGGGTCTCATCGACTTCTACGTCTGTGCATTATAAGGTGCTATTCAACATGACTAAACGCCTCTAGTGTTCTAAACACAGCAACAATTTGAAGCTATTGGTCCCTCTTACAATAGTTTAACATCCTTAAAAGTTTAGGCCCCAGTCCTGCAAACGCTTAAGCCACTGCATAATGTTAAATATGCCAGCAGCCCACTTTAATGTGAAGTTATGTGTAGCCTCAGGGCCTTACTCTGGGCAAAGTTCTCTCAGTAAGCACTTGTTATTTCAGTAATCACTACAGCAGGCAGTCTTGTGCAGTGGGCAGGCGGGATCTACATGTAGTTACGAGTCTAAACTTTCACTATTAAAGCAACTAGACCCAGGCCAACCGGACTGAGAAGACAGAAGTGGAATAAATTCCAGGGTGATGAAATTATTCTGGACAACTTAATGAAAAAATGTCTTGGCTCCCACCGAACCATTAAACGATTGATTTCCACATGGAAACACCCATCTCTTTGGACAAGCCTCTGACAAAACTCCTTATTTTCCTGAGGACCTGCTTTTGACCAAAAGCTTTAAAAGTGAGTGAGAAAGGGACAGAGAACAGGCTGAAAGCTCCACTACACCACAGAAAAGATACAGTCGGGGGAAAAGAAAGCAAAGATTGATCAGATTTTACACATTCAATTAGCAGAAAAAGTCTAAGTGCAACATTTCTGAGTTCACTCGATGTTCATGTTAAGCTGGCAGCAAATTACATTTAAAAAAGAATCACCAAGCGCTTTTAAGTCTGAAAATAGAGTTTATCATCTTCCCCAATGGCTTTTTTTCAAGCTCTGATGTTTAAACTAACTTAATAACAAGAGAAAAGAGCTTGTCTCCTTGATCAGAAAGTAACTACCTTGGGCTAATTTGGTAGCACTGAGCCATACATTAAGATTTGAAATCACTCTGGTCAATTTTGGATTGAAAGTGGCATCCTGAAGGGCCCTGATTAATCCACTGAGCCAGCTGACCTACTGCAAAATGTCAAGATTTAACATGTAAGAGTCTGACAACTGCTCAGTAGAATTGTTAACTTTTGCCATGCTGGAAGGCAGACTATAAACTGTTTGGAACAGCTTATTGTGAAATAACGCTGCTGCACACAAAATGCATTTCAAAATAGCACTTAGCTATTTTGAAATATAGTGTCTATACACAATAGAGCCTATTTTGAAATAGATCCATTAGATTCACTATGGCTTATTTCAAAATAGGGTCTATTCCCTGTCTAAACAGCCCCTATTTTGAAATAGCTATTTCAAAATAGGCGCTATTCCTTGTGCAATGAAGTTTACCTATTTTGAAATAAGCCAGTCATTATTTTGAAATTATTTGAAAACAGCAGGTGCATTGTGTAGATTTTTGAAATATTTTGAAATGACTTGGCTGTGTGGACCTACCTTAAGTGCCTGAAGACATCAGTTAAAATTCAACCTCTCTCTCCAACCTCTCTCCCGGTTGTATTAAAACACAAAGTGCAGCATTTCCTCATGGCCCTTTAAAATAGTCTCATTCCCTGGGTGAGACTGCTTTGTTTGGCCTTTAACGTCTGGCACGGTACCTACAATGAGCCATAGGTTTTCTTACCAGATGCCAAAGAACTTCCCCAGTTCTGCCAGGGCTCTATTGCTGGTTTAAGAACGATTTCATTGGGTGGTGGTGGTGGTGGTGCTGCTGCTGCTGGCACCAATGCTGCACAATTCCACTGCTGAGGCTTGGTCTACTTTAGACCTTACTGTCGACTGCAGAGATGCAATTCTAGCTATGCCAGTTGTGTTGCTAGAATGAACGTGTCTGCAGTCAACTGTAAGGTCTGGTCTCACAGAGGGAGATCAACAGGAGCGTTTCTCCCATCAACCTCCCTAACTCTCATGAGAGCAGGAGTACGGGGTGGGGGAGTCAACTGCCGACCCCAGAGAGAATTTGCATATTTTTACCAGACGTGAAATTGTACTCCAAGAGATCTACCCTAAAAGGGTCAAGATCCTGTTAAGTGTAGACATACCCTGAGTAAGAGTTAACAGCGCCGACCGATAGATATTCAGACTGTGAATGCTAGTATTAGGGGCCAGCCCCAGCGGGCTCGATTCTGATACAGACTCTGTGTGCCCATGCTAGGGAATAAGAAAGCCCCTGCACTCTTGCACAGGCTGTTGAGCTTTTATACACAGGGATAAGTGGGGCTACTCAGCTGCTTATGCCCTCCCTAGCACAGGAGTCAGGAACGGTTAGGGAAATAAATCCATTTGCTGGCCAGGATATCTGAGCCATCTTTCGGGGTAAGAGTGAGTAGTAACTGATTAGTGATAAAGGCCAGGAGTAAATTACTAACCCCTGGGTGCAAGGAAAGCATTGTGCCTGAGTCATAGTACCTCCTGGAGTGTACCTAATTGGATGAATTAGTTGTACATGTTTCAGTCCTGAAATACAGCACCAGCCACAGGGATAATACACAGTGTGAGTTTTCCTGGGACAGGAATTGGAGCAAATCATTTTGGAGTTATAGCTGTTATTAAATTGAAGTTGGCCTCACTTGCAGCAATATTTCATAGGGCAAAGGAAACAGCTTTGGAAGGAGGAACCCAAGTGTTTGTTGTAAGGGTGAGAACAGACAAAGAAGGCTGCAGGTCAACAATGCTTAATGTTGCATGTAAATTGAGCATGGATGTTTTAAAATTAAGGTTGCATGAAAAGTCCATTGTGCCTTAGTTTATCCATCTCTCAAATAGGTCTAATATTTACCTAACAAGGGGATTCTAGGCCTTAATGAGTATTTGTAATCCACTGCTAAACAATTGGATAAAGTACAAAACATATGGAGCTGGGTGTATAAATACACATTTCTTGTGACTGGAAAAATGGCCCCAAGAAAATACTGCAGCCGCTAGCTCCCAAATCTTAGTTAGGCATGGCCCACCACAAAATTCAAGATAGCTAGGTGATGAATGCCATCTAAATTGAATGCCAATGATCACTGACCAGTGTCACTGGGGAACTGTATAAAATAGGTGAATGTAGTGTTGTCAGTACAACACGGGTTACTTAATAAATCATTTTGTTAGTCTTTAAAGTGCTACATGACTGCTGTTTTGTTTTGTTAGAATACAGCCTAACACGGCTATCTCTCTGTTACTATTCAGGAGAGTTGTTTAGTTTCTTTCTGCCTCGTTGTCACGTCTGTGTGTATTGCATTGTGTCCCAGATGCAGTTTTCATATTAATTGATTAAACACTGTGTCAAAAACTACATGTTACTTAAGTGGGTGTAACAGACTTTCTTACCCGAACACCTTTTTTTTATTGGAAATACTGAAAATGGCTTATTCAGGTACAATTTGTCAAGGCATAAGGTTGCTTGATAGTTGGCAATTAATGTGTTGCAGTTCAAGCAAGTTTTCTAATCATCACACCATTATCTCCATCCTTCGCACTGGAGCTGAATGCCTGCTCCTTTTTTTAAAGACCATGCTTCTTTGTGTTAGAAGACAACTTCTGGTGTAGGTGGGAACCAACACCAGTACATAATAATAGGCTCAGTGCTTGGACAGCTGCCCAAGAGACATTCAGGTGTAGCCCAGCCGATTACCGGAGTGCCACAGCCCGGAGCATGTTTCTATTGGTGTTGCACAACCACTCATGCCTTGTTGCACATAAAATTTGTTCCACCTATGGATGGAAAAAAATTAGAGAGACCACTGCTAATGGAGCATAGTAGTGCAGGTGGAGGAGCCAGAAAATATGCCCAGGGCAGTCATGTGAGAGTTCGTTCTGAGAGACTTGGAGTCCATGGCGCTAGGACCATTTATATCACCTGAAGATACACCCCCTTCCGGTTCTTTCCTTTTACATCCTGCCTGAAGGAGTTAATGTCCTGTGGAAGAACTCTGTGTGTGTGTGTGTGTGTGTGTGTGCGCACACGCGCACACGCCCTACATAAAAACAGACTGTTTGCTGGAGAGCTACCTCACCAATGACTAGCAACGGAGAAGCTCCCAGCAACATCAGGCCTGAAATGAGAGTAGCAGGGAGTAACTGCTAGGTCAAAATCCATTTGCAGACTTGAAGTCTGTTAATCAATATGTGGTGGCTGGGGGCCATTAAACTCAGAACTCACACTGACATAATTATTTCTCTCCATCTAGGAGGTGGCTAACTGCCCGCAGACATAGCTTTCTATCATAGATTTCATGGGACCATTCTGATCATCTAGTCTGAATTCCTCCAGGCCACAGGACTTCCCTGCTTCGAGTCCAATAACATTGGTTAAACGACAGCCTTGCTCTTATAAAAACCATTCAGACTTAATTTAGAAACTGCCACTAACAGTGAATCCAAAACAATGAATGTTCCCAAGGGGTTCCAATGAGGAATTGGGTTAACTTTTCAGAATTTGCACCTTATTTCTTGTCTGAATTTGTCTAACACCTACAGCCAATGGATCTAGTTACACCTGTGTCCAGCAGACTGAAGAGCACTCCCATGAAAGAGGAACATACAGAGTGTTAGCAAGTCACTTCTTTAACCTTCACTTCAGTAAGAAGCTCACTCTGTTATTGTAAAGTATCGGAGGGGTAGCCGTGTTAGTCTGGATCTGTAGCAGCAACGAAGGGTCCTGTGGCACCTTGTAGACTAACAGAAAAGTTTAGAGCATGAGCTTTTGTGAGTTAACTCACTTCTTCAGATGCTGGTCCTGGAAATCTGCAAGGCCAGGTATAAATAGGCCAGAGCAAGGCTGGGGATAACAAGGTTAGCTCAGTCAGGCAGGCTGAGTTGTATTGTCATCAGTAGATCTGGAGGTGTGAACTCCAAGAGAGGGGAAGCTGCTTTTGTATTTAGCCAGCCATTCACAGTCTTTGTTTAATCCTGAGCTGAGGGTATTGAATTTGCAGATGAATTGTAGCTCAGCGATTTCTCTTTGGAGTCTGTTCTTGAAATTTCTTTGCTGCAGGATAGCTACTTTTAAATCTGCTACTGTGTGTCCTGGGAGATTGAAGTGCTCTCCTATGGGTTTTTGTATATTGCCATTTCTGATGTCTGATTTGTGTGCATTTATTCTTTTACGTAGAGACTGTCCAGTTTGTCCGATGTATATGGCAGAGGGGCATTGCTGGCACATGATGGCTTAAATTACATTGGTAGATGTGCAGCTAAATGAGCCCACGATGGTGTGGCTGATCTGGGTAGGTCCTGTAATGATGTTGCTGGTGTGTATATGTGGGCAGAGCTGGCAACGAGGTTTGTTGCATGGATGAGTCCCTGAGACAGAGTGACTGTGGTGCGGTGTATAGTTGCTTGTTAGGATTTGTTTTAGGTTGGCAGGTTGTCTGTGAGCAATGATAGGTCTGCCTCCCAAGGCCTGTGAAAGTGTGGGATCTTTGTCCAGGATGGGTTGTAGATCCCTGATGATGCTCTGTAGAGGTTTTTCTGTTATTGTAAGGAATGCTTCTTTCCATCCCTGACTCAGTCTTTTGACTCTTTTCTGAACCTCTCCAGTTTATCCACATCCTTCCTGAACTGGGAATACCAGAACAGGACTCAGTGTTCCAGCAGCAGTTGCACCAGTGTCCACTACAGAGGTAGCATTACTACAGACTGAGCATCTCCAGTCCAGCACCTCAGGACTTGACAAATTTGCTGGACCACAGGAGGTCATTACTGTCTAGCAGCCTTACCAACACTTCCACTGCTTACTGAACACTTAGAAGATAGTCAGGGGTAAATTAGAACTAAATAACACCACAGAATACTGAGAGTCAGGACTAGTAGTTGTAAACAAACTTTATGGGTCTGCAAGAAATTTAGCCAATTCCTTGGTAAGTGGACAGCCGGCTAACTAAAATCATGTCAGATTTCAACCTGTATTACTTTCTATTCCTACTTGAGAATTCCACTGTTTATAAATCCATGGATTGCATTAGCCCTTTTGGCCACAAAAGCAGTTTATTGTCAGTTAATTGTCTATAATCTACCATGTCTTTTTCATGGCATTTCTTTCAGAATGCAGTCACCCATTCTGCCAAGGTATTCAACCTTCTTTGCTCTTAGAGGTATGGCTTTATACTTGGCTGAACTGAAATGCAGTCTGTTTGCTTGTGCACAGTTTACCAAGCAATCCATGCTGTTCTCTAGCCATGATCTGTCTTCTTAATTATTTACCACTCACCCCATCTTTGTGTCATCTGCAAACTTTATTAGTAATTATATGTTTGTTTCCAAGTCATTGGTTAAAAATGTTGGCACAGGGCTAAAAACTGAGCCTTGCTGATAGTCTAAGCTGCTCAGTGATGATTTCCTGTTTTCAGTTAAATTTTGCAACCTATCATTTTAACCATTTTTAATCAGTTGTTGTAGGCCACGCTGATTTTTCATCATTCTAGTTTATTAATCCAGATTATGCGTGATACCAATTCCAATGTCTTAGAGAGATATATTATACAAACACTATTACTTTTATTAACCAAACTCATCAAAAAGTGATAGAAGAACAGTTTGAAAAGACTTATTTTCTACAAACCCCTTATTGATTCACATTCATTAGATCCTCCTTTAATTCTTTATTAAGTCCTATATAATTCCATTATTTTCCTTGGTATCAATTTCAGGCTGACAGGCCTAAAGTTTTGCCCTTTTAAAATACTGGCATAACATTAACTATTGGTCCTCCAGTGACTCCTTCATGTTCAAAGGCTTACTGAATATCTACTGATCTAGAGAACTCCTCAGCTAGTTCTTTTATAGCTCTCAGATGCAATTTATCAGAATCTGCTGATTTCAATGTCTGACTTTAGCTAGTGTTTAACATCTTTAGTTATTGGGAATGCAAAATATATCATATGATATGAGTACATCATCTGCTTTTCCTCAAAATATAGAACAGAAATATTCACTGAACATTTTGGGTGCGTCTACACTAGCCAGCTACTTCGAAGTAGCCGGCACAATGGCGAAATAGCACGCGTCACATCTACATGTGCCGTGTGCTATTTCGACGTTGAAATTATCGTTAGGCAGTGAGATGTCAATCACTATTCCTATCCAAAGATGGGAATAGTGCCCCGCTTCGACATTCAACTTCGAAGTAGGGTATGTGTAGACAATCCGCGTCCCACTACATTGAAATAGCGGGGTCCTCCATGGCGGCCATTAGCTCAGGGGTTGAGAGACACTTTGTCCAGCCCCTGTGGGGCTCTATGGTCACTGCATGCAGCAACCCTTAGCCCAGGACTTGTGGCTGCTGCTGCTGCTGCAGCTGGGGGTCCATGCTGTGTGCACAGGGTCTGCAACTGGTTGTTGACTCTGTAGACCTTGTGCTATGCAGGCCGAGTATGTCTGGGAGGGGTCCTTTAAGGGAGCGGCTTGCTGATGCCCCAGAAGGGCTGTTGAAACCTGTGATCCCATCCGCAGGCTTTGCTGGCTCCTTATTTTGACGGGGAGCGCTTGTGTGTGTGGATGCTCTGCTTTTCCTTCTGGGGCGGCCCCTTTCGATGTTCCCTGTTGCTACTTCGACATTGAACGTCAACAGCACCAGCCCCGGAGGATGTGTAGACGATATGTGTCGAAGTAGCCTATTTTAATGTTCTTACTTCGAAATAGGCTACTTCGACGTAGTGTGCTAGCGTAGACATAGCCTTTGGCTTTTTCTGTAGTATCTACTGTTCTAGTATATCTATATAGCAATGAACCAATATCTAGGACTATTACCATTCCTTTAGTTGGTAATATAATTAAAAACCTTATATTTAATTGTACTTCACACAGATTCCTCCTTGTCTTTTGCTTTCCTTACTAATTTTCTATACTTTCTAGCTTCTGATTTATATGCATTGCTAGCAGTTTCCCTCTTTTTCCCATTTGCATGATAATGGATGATTTTCCTTCCCCTGTGTCAGGCTGTTCATTCTTTTTAACCAAAAACTGTAAGACCAATAGCACATGTATAGTTATAACTCTTGAAATCACCCCAGATTTGTCCCCCGTGCTTTGCAATATCCTGTGCTATTAAAGAGAGTACCAACTGGGTCAAGCTGCTCCCGAATAGCTCAGAAGAGAAAATTAGGCAAGGTCTCACAGTGAATGAAGGATATTAAAATTACGTTTTTTCTTTGGGATTACTGGCTAAATATTTGCAACTCATCCAAGAGCTCAAATGGAAAACCAACTCAGTCAGTAAATTCATTAATGTAAACGGGGAGATCCAAGCCTGTAAAAGTGAATGGAGAGATTCCTGTTGACTTCAGTGGGAGCTGGATCAGGCCCAGACATAGCAACTCTAGTTTCCCAGCAGCAAATGTTTAAAAATTGTAAACAATTTATGTGATTTATAAATAGCAGCTTTCTTTCATACCTGAATGTGGAAAAAACAAGGTATTACTTTAACCATGGAGCAGTCAGTGATTGGTCCGGGTTTCTTGTGGGCATTAGTTGCTCTCCTTAAAATACAATCTTCTGTTACATTAAGTTCACCATAATAACTTTTGAGAGTCACTCGTGACAAAATTACCAAATTATATACCAAATTCAGAATTACATTGTTGCTCCTTATTGTGGCCTCTATCCATCTTTTGTAAGAATGTTGGCCATTTGGGAGGTCCCGAAGTTTGGTAATTTTAAAAAGGTAGCAGCTGGCTTCCAATAATTCATAAACAGTGTAGAATATGCAAGCAGCAAACAGTAACAAACATTGTTCACAATAAAAAGCATCACCATCTGTATTACTCATTAGCTCCTGATAGTTACACTCTTGATCATGTGATTAACTCATGCTCCTTCCCTTTTAAAATTTTAAGTTGTACAGGCCTGGCTAACATGCTTCACATATTTATAAGTCTGATCACTCAAAATAGAGATGAACCCACTCGTAACATTGTGTGGGTCATTGATCTACATCCACATAACTTCATAATAATTAAATTTGAGTGTAAATGCCTTAATCCCTGTTGACATTGTTAGGCTAAAACACAGTAAATGGGTTTTCATGAGTTCACTGTAGACAAAATCCACGACTGTACACAAAAAAGAGCCCTATTTTGATGCCCACAGTAATGAAGAAATGGACTTACTCTTGATTCCACTGGAGCTGCCCATGTTGGATACAGGATGGTGAAATGGGTGGACCACCAATCTGATGCAGTATGTTTGTACATTGGGTACAACTGATTGGAACTGCATGTCCATAATATGTGAGAAGTTTGTTTTTAAATAATTTGATCACAATTCTATCATTAAAGGAAAACAAAATATGATCAGTTTCCACATTTGATACCCAATTATTCACTGGAGTCTCAGAACAAATTTTTGATAGGCCTCTCTTTCACATTCCCATGAATGGTGTTGTCTCACGTACGCTTTTGCCTTTGCCACAATTTCTCTTCCCCAAGTGGGGTCAGTCATCAAATTTTTGGAGAGCTGGACAAATTCCTAAAAGTTAAAGAAAACAATAAATGTTACTTGAGGTTCTACTGATCCTGAAACTGTAGTAAAGCAATTGAGCTCTGAGTGAATATACACATTCAGCAGTTCAAGAGCCATTCTTCAGAGCTAAGTAGAACATTTTATACAGACGTATTGATCAATAAATAACAAATACAATGTTTAATCTTTTATACAGCCCTCCAACTTGAGAACTTAAAACCATGGCCAAATCCCTAGGGTGCTAAATCAGATGAAAATATGGGCAAACAATTTAATGAGACAGGTGTTCGAACATTGTACACTTAAGGCAAAGAAGTGTGTCATAGCTGGGTAAGAACTTACAAACTCAACTAGTTTCCTGGATGAAGGAGAGAAGGTTGCAGACAGTTTTGATCTAGGCTCAAGTAGGCATATGCCTGACTGCTAGTGAGGCATCTTTAGCTGATTACATGCTTTTAATGAGACTGAAGAAAAACACTGCACAAAGATGTCTGTCATATAAAATAAAGAACACATACTCAGAAGCAAATTATCTGTATTGTGCCAGGGCCTAGATGCAACATTGATCCAGGCTAATAAAGAGCTGTTGCACTGTGTGATGCTAGAGGCTTATGACCTGGAAGCTAGGCAGCAGCTGGTACATGGTATCAAACAGTCTGCAAAATGCAGTATACGAAATCCCTTTAGCCCTCTAGGCCAAGTTAGTGGACTTGATGGAACAAGACTATTCCCTGACCAGTTCCTCTGACATGCCAGTTTTATTTTTAGGAAGTAAAGATACCAAACTAATGAACACGAGAGCTGATGTCACAGTTGGAGGCCTCAAAGTAAACAAATCCACTTCTGCACTGCCTGTCTGATTTTTCTGCCATCTAGGAACAAGTTTCAGCAGTAAAGCTGGATTACAGAAGTACCTCAAAACCAGCATAGCAAAGTGCACTTGCTCAGAAATGTCATCAGCTGTTCAATCAATATAAAGTGAAGATCATTAGTTACTACACAAACGATGATGATGAAAATCAGTGATAGACTCCAAGTGGAGCAGAAGGGCATTTGGACACAGATGGCATTTTTCCTGATAATAAGCTGTCAGCTCTTAAGGGGAAGATCGCAGAGGCTCTCCAACAGACAGCTGAAAATACCTATTTGGTGAACTACGTATTCATTAACCAATTCTACTTAAAATAAATTATGCAGTTCAACTACAAAACATGTGGTTATCCAAGAGTTAAGGTCACTGATATCATTCATATGGTCCATGTGCAAAATACATAACTCCACCATGCCCACTGGGAACCAATGCTGACACGTGAAATCATACTGTACGTGTTCCCATCACAGCCTTTGATGCTCGCTGACAAGACATGGAAACGTTTTCAGTATATCTACCACTGTGATGTATAGTTTATGTAGTCAAAGAGGCACATATAGCATAAAAGATTAGGGTTGAAAGCAACCTCAAGAAGTCATCTAGTTCAACTCCTTGCTCAAAACAGAACCAACCCCAACCAAATCATTCCAGGCAGGACTTGTTTGGAAGGGTTTGCCAATAGGTTTGAGTCATAATTATTGTGGATACTACACTGAGGTGAATTGTCACATGCCAGTATTGACTGACTGTATCAAGGTAGTGTAGCTTCAATCTTTCATGCCAGTTAACATGGGATGAGTGCTACGCTTGTATAGTGCAGAATTGGGGCCTACATGGGTAGCAGAAAACATATGTATGTTATCTTAGCTGGTCATTACAATTCTCTTCCAGCTTTCTGGAGTTTTTCAATGGCCACACCTTAGTTATGTAGTTAAGATGGATCACATCAGCAGCTGTAATTCTAAATTCACAGAAGAAATGCCCACAGCAACTTTAATTAAAAAAACAAAACAAAACAAAACAAAAAAACCCCTCTGAAAATATAACCTGGATTGAGGACTGAGACTTCCTCTACTGGATGTGTAATAGTACCTATCACGGCCGGCTACTAGATGTTCATATAAGAAACATTATGCTAGAGACATCAAAAACTTTCTAGAGCACCAGTGTGTCTCTTTCTGCATAAGCCACACATGAAGAGTCACAGGAAAGAAAAGAGCTTCCCTACTTGGGCTAGCAGAGGGGACTGCATTACTCAGGCTCCCACTCTGCACTGACACACAGGAAGGCACTGTGCTACTTGAAGACGAGCTCCTCACTTATATAAATGTCAAAGATTCATCTGAGCCATTCTCTGTACATGTTACTTCCTTTGGTCCATTTTTCCTCCAGTCAACATTCTAAAACATGACGACTAGAACCTGTGCAGAGCTAAACGCTGTATCCACATCTGCGAAAATGAGCCAGGGCTAATCCACATCTATGTCCATGGACGCAGATAAGCATGATATAATGTGGATACCTGCAGCTAGGGAGGGCTCTGAGAATAACCACTTGTGGGAAAAGTACCCAGTTGATTCACAATGGGGCCCTTCATGAACTCACATATTCAGACTTCTGTGCTGATTTTTATGAGTATCTGGAGATGTGAAGGCACTAAATCTTTCAAAATGCTTTGAAGTGTTTTGCAAAGGCTCTCCCAGTGATTAATGTGGTTGAAAGGCTTGTCCATGCACATATCCACTCCCATATCTTGACTATTGCATCTTTTGATATTCTAGCCCTTGAGATACGCACATTGCCTGTACCGATCCATCCAAAACATGACTGCAAAGATTATTTTCCTTGTTCAGTTCTCAGATTATGTTACAGCACTCTGGTCACACACACCCTCTTCCCCATTGCGTTCATCTAATGGCAACCCTTCAAATAACACATATGAGTTCTAACTTCCCATTCTCCCTATCAAGGCATGGCACAACCTGGACAAGCTCACAAGACTTGTCTCCTGCTATATTCCCATTTCTTCTCTTGTCCCAATGAGTCCAACCTTCATACTGCCTTCATTTCCTTCTGCCACATCCCATCTCTTTACACCTTCCAATATGGAACACAGTGTCAGGGTAAGCGGGGCAAGCCTTTAAATGCCTGCTAGGTAGATCCAATCGCTTATGTGCTCATAACAATAAATAATCATTTTCACTCCATTGCATTAATTTTATGATTATATGGAGGATTTTATTTCATTTAAAAACAATTTCCATAAATTATATCCATCAGAAGCTGCTACGTGCCATTGCTTGCTGAGTTGTTGAATTAATATTTTTTTAAATACGTGGACATAGAGGATTAAAAATGTGGAAACAGCTAAATGATAGAAGCAAAGCGATACTGTTCTCTGTAGTGACTGGTGGCAGAACAAGGAGCAATGGTCTCAGGTTAGCACAGGAGGTGTAGGTTGGATATTAGGAAAAACTATTTCACCAGGAGGTGGTGAAGCACTGGAATGCATTGCCTAGAGAGGTGGTGGAATCTCTGTCCCTAGAGGTTTTTAAGTCCTGGCTTGTCAAGTCCTGGCTGAGATGATGTAGTTAAGAGCTGATCCTGCTTTGGGTTGGTGGCTGGACTCGATGACCTTCTGAGGTCTCGTCCAGCCCTTGTCTTGCCACACAATTTTTGCTGGTAATAATATTAAGCATAAGGCCAAAGACGAAAGCTAAAGCAAAGGCTGGAGGGAGGAATAGCAAATTGATAAAACCAGGAGACTTTAGCTGTAGCCATTCTACTGATTCAGAAGGCAGCCTCAGGCACTTACTCAAGGTGTGATCTGAAGCTATGGTAAAGTTCTGCATAAAGGATCAGGATCAGTTTGAATCAGGCCCCTGGGAATTTAATTTAGGATCCCACCATTTCTGGATGTTCAGCAAGGGCCAGACACTCAGGTGTTCCCCACAACTCCCACTGACATCAAAGGGAGCTCCAGTTGTTTGGGATCCTTTAAAATCATGCTCCCAGTTGCTTAGTCTGAGCATCCAAAAATGGAGGCACTCATAATAACGTGCCACTTTCGAAAATGAAGGCCTTCATTTCACTCTGCCTCAGTTCAGCCACAGAAATGAGGGTATAACAACAGTGACTTACCTCACAGCCAATATGCAGTGTAAAGAGTGATGACTTTGTTACAGTGAAGAAATGTTGGGGCAGGCACTAAGCTGCTCAGATTTATAAGTAATGTCATTCATGCCCTATTTCTGGACAGTTGATATCCCCCTAGATACAGTTATCTTCAAAAGTAATGTCACTAATATGCTTCTCCCTGAGGCGGACTCCCAGTTAGCTTTCAGGAAAATGCAACAGTACCTATCAAATTCAGTATATTTTGCAAATGTCCCTACAGATCCAGATGTTTTTGGGAGATGAACCCTGAAAACACAGCAGGCACCAAGCAAGGGTCCCATTTCAGGAGGGTGGGGTTGTGGGGGGAGAAAAGCTGTATATACTGGGACACCACTTGCTCTTCGTTCTGTTCCCCTGACTGCCACGGAGCAAGGGGAAAGTACCTGACCTGGGAGCACACAGCTTGTGTGAACCACTCCTCTGCCTCCCGCTTCTAGCTGGGGAGGGGAGGTGGCAGAGAAGTGGTTCACACAAGCTTTGTACTTTTTCCACGCTCTCTGACAGTCAAGGGAAAGGGAAGAAGAGCAAGCAGCATCCCAGTATGCACAGCTGCTGCTCCTACTGAATGGCATCTTGCACTGAGATAATAAACCACACGCCCACTGAATTACCATAAGAACCAGTTCAGTGCCATTTCCCAGTAGTCACAAAAAATGGTGTGTGTTTGTGTGTGTCTTCCTCCTTCCCTCCCCTGTGCCAAACAATCCCATGGCTGGGGCTGCCGAGGTGCTGGTACAAAAATACTGGTGCACAAAAGCGCTAATTAAACCATTTCAATTTCAGCTGCCGGAGAGGAAAGGAACATGGGCCTTAAAGAGCTCGGTACAACCCCAGGGAAGACAAATTCCAGATATAAAACTAAATTAACAATTAAGAATACAAACATACCTACTCATCATGGCAGGGCAGCAGAACAGTATTTCCCAGCCCTGGGAACTGTCATTGCTAGACTTGCCTAAACCAGGAAGATGCTCCGTTCAATGCTGCCCTGACAGCAAAACTGAAGTGCTCAAACTTACGAACACAGCCACGGGGTTAATCCTGGCCATGCTGCCGTAGCGGCTTACCGTGGGAACGGCATGCACCCACCCTGTCACGGCAGGCAACATGCTATGAGTGTACTCCTTGTTGTAGCTCCATTAATTGGTACAGAGAAGACCCCATTCCTTCCGTGCCTCCCTTTACATAGGACAGTGTTGTTGATTCCAGAAGCTCCCTTAAAGCAAGAACCACTATTTTGATGGGCTGAAGAGGTTTATATATCCCCACTCCCCTTTTGGGATCCTTTGCAGATGATGAGCAATCTATAGCCCTAAAGCTTTGGCTGCTGTAGCACCGTGCATGTCCTCCATTGCAACACACTTTTGTGATTATTTATGAGCCAAGCATGGCCCACACCTCCTTTATTTCTTAGTTATCAGGTTTCCTTTCGGATCGCGTTAACTCAGTGTCACATATTCCATAAATGTGCAAATTTGAGTAATGGCAGGAATAAAACATGGCCTTAAAATAAGAGTGCATAACAACTCAAGCATCAAGGGCAAGCTGTTTTGTGACTCTTCACTTTTATGTTAACAGCTGCGTCCAGCTGGCTATTTACTTTGTCTATGTATGTGGCCATGAGAGCTCAGGATACCAACCAGCGATTAATTATAATGAGTATAATTAGGCAGCAAAAATCGTTCAATTTCTTTGTAAGCCAGAAGCCGTGCTGGGCCGGGGCAGCCGCCTCTGCCACTATGTGTTACGTGTGGGGCACGTTGTGTGGAGTGGCCAGAGGGGTGCCTCGTGTGGCTCTCGAGCCGCTGAGCCACTTTTTGCCGCACTACGCTGCCCTGTTCGCCACACGCATGATGAACGGCGAGCGTATCGGACACCACTGCTCTAAACAATTAGTTCTGCCAGACAGCTAATTCAGAAGCAAATGAAGGGTGGTTACTGTGGGAAATATTGTACCAAATTTTTACAAAGATGTGAAATAATCAGAGGAGGGAGAGAAAACACTCGATTGTCTTCTAGCACGTAAGGTTGACCTGCCTCTGTTGACACACTAGTTCTTCTAAGACCTCAACTTCTCCTGGCTACTGTTCCCCTTTCACAAGTCAGATTTGTCTTGCATATCCCAAGTCTCACCTCACTTAAAAACTACCTGCTTACAAAATCAGACATAAAAATAACCTGGTGTTGCTTCCTTTCTCATTTTGTCTGTATGAAATGTTAGGTTTAGCGTGTTGTAAAACTGTGCAACTATCTAGATGTGTCGATGTACCCTCTGCCCCTGTTAAGATCTCTGTTTGAGAACCACTGCTCTAAGAGGAGATTATGCAGATTGTTCCAAAATATACTACAGGTTGAACCTCTCTAATCTGGAACACTCTGGTCTGGCGACATCCATAATCCAGCATGATTATATTTACCCAGACGACCACTTATATGTTTGGCCACATTTCCCGCAGTCCCATAAAGTTTGTTTACAGCCCCCAGGCCTGTCTCTCAGTGTTCTCTGCTGTTATTTAGCTCTAACTTACTCCTAAATGTCTTCTAAGCACCCAGTAGGCAGTGGAAGCATTGGCAATGCTTCTAGACAATACTGACCTCCCATAGTCTGGCAAATTCTCTTGTCCAGAACAGATCAAGTCCCAAAGGTGCCACACGAGAGAGGTTCAACATGTAGAGCCATTTCCAACAATACAAACAGGTTTTAGCAACAGGTTGAAATGAGAGAAGTTCTAATTTTTCTAAAATCATTGTTGTATTATCCCTCCCTTGATATTGTGATATGGACAGAAGTTTGGAAAACTGCATTTGATATAGATTGGTGGTGTCAAGAAAAATGGAATAATCATGAAATAATCACTTTTAAGATATAGTGAAAGTGATTGTCATGCTCTCAGACACTTCTGGTGACAGTTATCCAACAATTCCCTGGTGGAAGTGGATTGTTAGCATGCAAACAAACCTTTTTCACACTCATTTGTATGCCTCAGTACGTTACGCATTATTTGAAACAAAAGCCCTTTTAAAGGAGCTTTATTAAATATGACACAATTGCTAGTGCACAGAGAAAAGACAGAGAATACTTCACTTTCCAAGATAGGGCACCTGCACAAACATTCATCATCCCAATGCAAATACAACCTAGGATGATGCTAGTTAATATGGTAATACAATGTAACACCTTTGCTTAGCAGACACTCAGAGATGTAGAATATCAGAAAATGGGTGGGGGGCTGATACTAGAGGCAGCATTTAGAGGGAGGGCATCAGCAAGAGATCAGACTGACATGATACAGAAATTGAGAAGTATAGAACTTTAGAAATAACAGCATCATATTTAAGTCTCTTTCTAGACTCCTGGTAAAGCAAAACTTTGAAGCCAAGATCAGTCTCACTGAATTCAGTTCAGCACATCTTTAAAGTGAAGTGCTTTGCTGTAACTTTAAGGTCTTAGTTGAAGGAGTCAGTGCTTAAGTATGTTATTGTACCATTCATCTGTGTTAATCTGACCACAGTGCTTTGGCTCCTGGGCCCTGATTCTGCAAAGACTTTATGCATACACTCATAGCCTTCCTGCTAGTTTTCAAATCTCAGAAGGCCACTGGTAAGGCCACTTGGGATTGATTCAAATGTGACTCTGCTGATTAGTAGAGTGCCCACAGCTGGGCTTTTTGTTTCTACTCGTGGTTCACATTCACATGGTGTACAGAGAAAAAATTATTCTGCACGAGGAAGGGGAAAAATCCACCATTGGATGGAAACGTTTAGAGGAACACTGAAGACCACCCCAACATGAGTGTCAGTATTAGGCCCCACACTGGCAACTACATCCATGCAGATGCCCCTTGGCCTTGTGTGCAACCCACTCAAGTCAATGGGACTCCATTCAGGAACTGCTGATGAACTGGGCTCTAAGTATATGAACAGGTCTAGCTCAGAACAGTTCTGCCTTTGCCACTCAAGCTACGTCTACACATGAAGCCTATATCGAAGTAGCTTATTTCGATGTAGCAACATCGAAACAGGCTATTTCGATGAATAACGTCTACACGTCCTCCAGGGCTGGCAATGTCGACGTTCAACTTCGACGTTGGGCAGCACCACATCGAAATAGGCGCTGCGAGGGAACGTCTACACGCCAAAGTAGCACACATCGAAATAAGGGTGCCAGGCACAGCTGCAGACAGGGTCACAGGGCGGACTCAACAGCAAGCCGCTCCCTTAAAGGGCCCCTCCCAGACACACTTGCACTAAACAACACAAGATCCACAGAGCTGACAACTGGTTGCAGACCCTGTGCATGCAGCATGGATCCCCAGCTGCAGCAGCAGCAGCCAGAAGCCCTGGGCTAAGGGCTGCTGCCCACGGTGACCATAGAACCCCGCCGGGGCTGGAGAGAGCGCGTCTCTCAACCCCTCAGCTGATGGCCACCATGGCGGACCCTGCTATTTCGATGTTGCGGGACGCGGATCGTCTACACGGTCCCTACTTCGACGTTGAACGTCGAAGTAGGGCGCTATTCCCATCCCCTCATGGGGTGAGCGGCTTCGACGTCTCGCCGCCTAACGTTGATGTTAACGTCGAAATAGTGCCCAACACGTGTAGTCGTGACGGGCGCTATTTCGAAGTTAGTGCCGCTACTTCGAAGTAGCGTGCACGTGTAGACACGGCTTCAGAGTAATTACAAAAACCCAAAGGAAAACAAATTTCCATAATTAAAAAAAGATTCAGTTGTGAAAATGATAGGGAACAGTGAGTGAATTCCCCAGAGAGACAAATGTTACTGGAAATAATTTTTTCAGTTAAAAAAACAAATGAAAATATAAAGAATCCCCCTTCCTGACACTATGCTTAATAGCATGCGTTAATCACATGCATACTGCACAGCTGGTAACTAAAATGCGTTTCCACTCTGCCAAATGAGCAAATAACCTGTCTAAGGAGTTTTTCTGTTTGTTTGTTTTTAAATGTGGGTTTGGATAAAAAACTGCTAAGTTTAGCTGATGATTGGTATTAGTAACCTATGGTTTATGTAACAAACAGATTGATTCATACCCCTGGTGCAAAACCCCCAACCTATTTAACTACCTTAACTGGGATATCATGGGACCTCACAAAACAATCTGTTTCACACAGAGTAGGAACATGGACACTTTGAAAATTGTCTATTGGATTGTAATAGATTTGCATCATAACCACTAATAGAATTTCATTTCTTGGGCTCTGGGGCAATGGGTGCTTTAGAAACACACCGCAGTACACTGTCATGCCAAACAAATGGAAAATACAGTACAATCTCTCTGACACACTCAAGATGAGAAGAGATTTTCCAGGTTAAAGACCATCAGCGTAGTCCAACTCTAGTGGGACATCTTTTGGGATCTCAGGTTACCACCTAGGAATACCACATCAAACAAATATCCTGCAGAATACATTTGTCCCTCTAATCAAAACATCATTCTTAGATCAGGAATTTAAAATATTGGAGTTTATTTCTAGTCATTGAGTCTTCCCTCTTCATTACCAAAACTAACGACTGTATGATGAATAAGCAAGAAGTCTAGTTGTGCTTTTTTGAATTCACATTCACAACAAACTTTTAAAACATCTTTAGATAAAATTGAGCATGTGTCTCATCCTTTTAATAGTCAAAGCACTAATTAGTCTTTGCCGTATTCCCATGGCGTTATCGTCTCTCTTTTAATGACAGGGAACAGGAAGCACAAAAATTAAATGATTTGCTTAAGACTGGAAAGAATTTGTAGCAGTCCCTCACGTACAAAATGCACAAAGACAATGGCAGAACATCATACTACTTTGGATAAAAACCCACACAAATCAAAGAATGTCTAGGACTTAAATATATACAGAGGTCTCTCTCACACACAGTCTTTATTCTCTGGGTAAATGGTTAACTGTTTTCTGTCCTACTGATATCGATGACATACTAATTCTTGTTATTAGGATTATCTGTAATCCTAACAAAGACCATATTACCCTAAACTTCTGGTTCATTGCCCTTTTTGATTTTGTAATCCACAACTTTTATGATATAGCATGGGTCAACAATCTTTCTGCGGCAGAGTGCTGAAATTTGACCTTTTGAGCTCTATGTCTGGTTTAAAAGCCAGTGATGCTTTTTAAAGTCGCCAATAGTCCTACTTAAAATAGCTTCATTAATAAATAAATTCAGATGCAGAGCTTTACCATTTAGGTGATGGTTGGTAGCATTAGCTGGTCTTTTGTTAATCCGCAGGTGGCATGGCTTTGAGCAAGCTCCCGGCCACGTGGGGGAGGAGGGGCGGAGCTGAGCTCCCGCCTCACATGCTGATGCAAACTGGCTCACATGTCAACGGGGTTGCTGACCTCTGTAACATACCCTCGCTTTGCAGCTAGTGCTTGAAGGGAAATATGGCATATGTATAACATCCATTCTATGGTTCTCCTAAGGACACGCCCCTGCCACCCGAAAAAAACCTTAAGTAAAGCCGCTGATAAGTTCTCAACTGAACTACATTTGAGCAAGTGGAAGATTCTTAAGTTCGAAAGAAGCATTCAGTAAGGCTCCCCACCACCAGCATTCAGTTCACTGCAGAGAGCATGCAATAGCTTCATTAAAAGCAAGATAGGTCTGAAGGTTTTTTTAAGAGAATGAGGGTATAACCAGCGAACGTCACCATGAGAGCACACCAAGACACAAGCAGTTATTGGAAAGGGAAAGTAATTTTTGAAGAGGTTTGTTTTACTGTACTTTCGGGTTATGTATTGTTGTAATTACCTGTGGATCTGTAAATAACAGTCCTGTATCTTTATGTTTTATTACTGCTGCATTCCCGGGAATATTCCTTGCCAGCACTGGAACATCTAAATCCATTGCCTAAAGATTGTGGAGGAAAAAATAATGTAGTTAAGGTTCAACCATTCTAGGAATTCGTAGTGAGACATGAAAATAGTCATAATACGAAACCTATCCACCTTTTTCTTGTCCCCAATAAAGTCTTACCTTAACTGTGTTATGGAACCATGATAAAACACAAAGTTTGTCATACGGGTGCTGGCACTCAGGACTCATTGGTTTTAAAATAATAACTGAAATAGACTTTCACTGCCCATCTGGTGGGTCAGTGGATAGAGGTTCGTCTTTCTTATGGTAGGTGTTCAGGGTACACAGGGCTTGCTGGACCAGAAGGAGGGTGAAACCTCCTGAAAGTTCCTAGCATACAGCAGGAGCTGAGGAGTTAAAATTAAGATTCAAATTGAAGCCTGTCTCTTTCACAGCCAGAGCTGACATCCCAGAGAAGTGAACAGATGCAGGGCACAGCTACCCGGAAGGGGCTAACTGTCCTGCAGATTTCCTCTGGTCTCTCACTCCATAGAAGAAGAGAGGAGCTGTGATCCACACAGCTCTCAAAATCTTTCCAATTGTCAGGGGATCCTCTGAACAACCACATCCATGGAGTGTACAGTGTTGGAACAAATTTTATAATGGGTATGCTGAAGTAGAAACCATGGATTTGGATCGTTATTACTACTTCAGGCCAGAGGAGGCTACTACAACCCCAATTCTTGCACCTATGCATGGAAAGGCCCCTTCTCTGCTCCCCTGGTTCCCACCAGCCCTTGTTGAACATAGCTCTTGCAGTTGCGCATGCTCTGCTTCCTCACTGTGGCTTCGCCTGGACCGTGCTCTTCAAAAGAGCAGTCCAAGCATGGAGGAATGTAGCTGGCACAAGCTAATAATACAGCCTCTACCTGTAATTTGTATCAGATTCCTCCAGGAGTTTTTCTAACTTTATTTTTAAAGAACAGAAAACATAACCATACAATGAAAAATATAATATGCACATGATATAAGTAGTTTATATTAAAAAAATCATTGTTTATTGTTGTAAAACCTGGAAACAAAGGATAAGCCGAAAGCCTTAACTTGCAGAAGTCATGCAGGGCATCAATTATTAAAGTGACTACATGGATAAATAAGTATGAACGTGACCACTGGGGACTAATATGTACTAAAATGCAAAAGTATGCAATGGTTTCATGGGTGACCAGACATCCCCATATTTTTTCCCAGGGTTTCTGTTAGACAGTCATTTGTTTCCATTAAGACAGCAGCAGAGAGATGGCTAAGCTGGGCTGTGTACGAGATAGGCACTGCAGATTTCTGTTTTCTCAAAGCAGCCCTTGCGGCCACTAAAATAGTGAAGTTTTGCAGGGAAGAATCTGGCCCATTCCCTCAACAGCCACAAAGCTGAGAAGTCAAGCAGCACGTGGGGGCAGAAGACGAAGAGGAAATGCCCTCTCATACAGTCGCAGACACTCTTCTATGCACATGCACACGAGGAGTGCGGAGTATCATGCTGGGTCTCCCATCATTTAAGACTGTCCATAGATTCAGGAACACAGATACAGCCCTGCATGAGTTCACCTCCAGTAAATCACCTCCACAATAAAGACAAGGGCCAGACACTTTTGAGCAAGAATTGAAATGCACAGATCTTAGTTTGGAAGGCCCAGTCAGCCAAGGAAAATCCCTGCCCACCGCCTACTCATGCATTTGTCAAGCCCTGATGTGAAATTTTAATTACCATGGCTGGATGTGGAAATCATGAAATACTCAAACCCTGAATGTATAATGGTTTGTCTTATACAATTATCACAGTGTCAAACAGAAAGAAATTTGCTCTCCAGAATGTTCAATCTATTTCATACCGATTCCCTGTCACTTTGGAGAGAACACATTTTTAATTATTGTCATTACAGTCTCTGATGGGGAGCAATTTTCCTTTAGCATAGGTAACATGGAGAAAAAGCTAGGTGGGGAAAGACATGAGGAAGAACACTTCTCTGGTTTGTGAAACTGGACAAGACTTAATACGCCAGTCACCAGTGTCCAAATGCAAGTGCAAGTTAACAAGTAAAGGATGCAGTGGCTTAGCAACATACATTCACAGTTTAAAATATCCACGGTAAATCTAGGTTACACTGTACCACTGCAGAGATATTTACCCTAGACATGCAAAGTGAACATGTTTTTCAGCAGATTGCTCTAAAAATGCTATTAATAATCCTTCGCGATGTATCCATTCTAGCCTAAGTAGTGGACAAACCGGAGGGAATGCAAAGTAACAGATTCATGAGAAGAAATTAAGAGTCTAATTGTCTTGGATCAATGAGTAAACACAGATTTACATATGGATTTAGGCACCTAATGATGCAAATAAGTGTCGAGCGTGATGTTCAAAAGCGAAAGTCAACGGACATCAGGTGCTGAGCCCACTTAAGTGCTTTAAAAATCTGCAGTATTAGGTGTCTAAATACCTTTGTAAATCATATAGGTGGTGCTATGACAATGGTCTCCACATACGTGCACTGCAGATGGGCTCAAGACCCTAATTTAGACCTAGATTTCCTAATAACTGATTATTTTTTAATTCTGTAGCTCCCAAGGCCAAGATTCAGGAGTAAAAGGCTACATACTGCTTCTTTCATCAGAGAAACACCTGATGGGCTAGCATGCTGAAAGCTTTGGGAGGAAAAGCTACCATGACAACAATTCTAGATAAGTTTCCTCTCCCCCTCAGGATGACAAAACCTTAGGGAAAAGACAGTTACCTGTTCTGTAACTGGTGTTCTTCGAGGTGTGTTGCTCATGTCCATTCATGCCCAGTTGCCGGAAGATTTTTGCCCTATCTGGTAGCTCTAGGTTCAGTGTGGCGCCCCCTGGAGAGGCGCCCATATGGCCGCCCATACAGGCATTGCCCAACCCACCCCCAGCTCAGTTCCTTTTTGCTGGCTACTCTGACAGTGGGGAAGGCAGAAGGGTTTTTGAATGGACATGAGCAACACATCTTGAAGCACACCAGTTCCAGGACAGGTAACTGTCTTTTCTTCTTCGGGTGATTGCTCATGTGCATTCCAAGTTGGGTGAATGCAAGCCAATGCCTAGGAGGCGGGGTCGGAGCCCCGAAAGGAGTGCAGGACAGCCCTGCCTAGTGCAGCGTCTTCTCGTGCGTGCTGCATACCTGTGTAATGTGCGGCGAACATGTGAATGGAGGACCAAGTGGCCACCCTACAGATGTTCTGGATAGGGATGTTGGCCAAGAACGCTGCAGAGGACGCCTGTGCCCTGGTGGAGTGAGCCCTGATCGGGGGAGGGGGAGCCCCCGCCAGCTTGTAGCACTCTCTGATACAGGCCACTATCCAGGAGGAGATCCGTTGAGAGGAGGAGACTGGGTGCCCTTTCATCCTGTCTGCCACTGCAACAAACAGCTGCTGCGACTTCTGGAAGGGTTTGGTGCTGTCCACATAGAAGGCCAGCGCGCTCTGGACATCCAAAGTGTGTAAGCTCTGCACCCTAGGGGAGGTGCGGGGCTTTGGGTAAAACACCAGAAAGGTGATGCCTTGGTTAATGTGGCAGGGTGAGACCACCTGAGGCAGAAACGTCGGGTGGGGTCTCAGCCTGACCTTATCTTTGTGGAACACCATATAAAGTGGGTCCACCGTCAGGCCCTGAGCTCTGACACCCTTCTGGCTGAGGTAATGGCCACCAGGAATGCCACCTTGTAGGTAAGGAAGAACACAGAACAGGAGGTGAGAGGTTCAAATGGGGGAGCCATAAGCTTAGACAAAACCAAATTCAGGTCCTGTGTTGGCAGGGGGACCCAAACCTGTGGTTTGACCCTTTCCATTTGCTTCATGAACCTTTTCACCACCGCGTCTGAGAAGATTGATGACCTCCAGGCCCCTGGGTGAAACGCCAAAATGGCTGCTAAGTGCACTTTCAGGGAGGATATTGACAGCCCTGTCTGGCTCTGGACCACCAAGTAGTCTAGGATACAGGGTACTGGGGCCTCTCCCAGGGACAACCCCTTTTGAGTGGCCCATATGGTAAACCTTTTCCATTTGGCTACATATGTTACCCTTGTGGAGGGTTTCCTGCTGTTCAACAATAGTTCCCTGACAGGTTCGGAGCAGGCCAGCTCGACCGCTCTCAGCCATGGAGCCTCCATGCTGTGAGATGCAACACCTGGAGATTGGGGTGCTGCAGTCTCCCCTCCTCCTGTGTCAGCAGGTCCGGGCACAGTGGAAGCACCTCTGGGGCACGAGTGGTCCTCTCCAAGAGGGTCAAGTACCAGTGTTGCTGAGCCCAGGCTGGGGCCACCAGGATAACTGATGCTCGGTCCGACCGAATTTTCAACAGTGTTCAGTGGATGAGCGGTGTCGGTGGGAAGGCGTACAGCAAGGGACCCGACCAACGAATGCTGAAGGCATCTGCCCAAGAGCCTGGACTTCGGTTCTGCAACTCCACGTTGAGATGAGTGGTGAACAGGTCTAGCTGGGGATGTCCCCACCTCTGGAAAATTGAACTCAGTTCTTCTGCGTGTAGTGACCATTCGTGGTCCACGAAGGACATGCTGAGACGGTCCACTAGGAAGTTGTGAGCCCCAGGCAGTTAGAACGCCCTCAGGAGAATCTGGTGCTGGATGCAGAAGTCCCAGAGCACAAGGGCCTCGAGACACAGGGGTGATGAGCATACACCCCCTTGTTTGTTTATATAGTACATTGCCATAGTATTGTCTGTGCTAATTGTGACACACTGCCCCTTCAGTTCGCTCTGAAACACTTTGCACACCAGCCAAACCGCTCTGAGCTCCTGCACATTTATGTGGATCTGAGCATCAGTCTTGCTCCACAGAGAGCCTGAGTCTGTTGGTCCCCCAAGTGTGCTCCCCAGCCCAGGTCCGAGGCATCTGTGACCAAGGAGAGGGAAGGTTGCGGGGGACTGAAAGGCACTCCCATGCAGACCGACCTGGCCTCTAGCCACCACTGTACTGCCGTTAACACTCTTGGGGGGACTGTGACTAATTTGTCTATATTGTCCCTGACAGGTCTGTATACTGAGATAAGCCACACTTGGAAAGGGTGCATTCATAACTTGGCATGCTGGACTACAAACGTGCATGCTGCCATGTGGCCCAACAGTCTGAAGCATCCCCTGGCCGTTGTGCTTGGGAACCTGATCAGGCCTTGGATGCAAGACGCCATGGCTTGGACCCTGCTCTGGGGCAGAAAGGCCCTGGCTTGCTCTGCATCTAGTTGGGCACCCACAAACTCCATGACCTGAGTTGGGGCTAGCACGGACTTTGCCTCGTTCACTAGGAGGCCTAACATGTCGAAT
The DNA here is from genome assembly GCF_033958435.1 of Carettochelys insculpta. Taxonomy (NCBI): domain Eukaryota; kingdom Metazoa; phylum Chordata; order Testudines; family Carettochelyidae; genus Carettochelys; species Carettochelys insculpta. The sequence goes on from NC_134154.1 coordinate 21,164,309, forward strand.
GTTTCTCGTATCAGCTGGACACGTCTCACCGCCTGTCTCTGTGACCGACCTCAGATCAGCCAGTTGTCTAGGTAGGGGAACAGGTGCACTCCCTCTCTGCCTGCATAAGAAGGTTGCCACTACTGACATATATTTGGTAAAGACTCTCGGGGCCGAGGAGAGGCCGAATGGAAGGACTGTGAACTGGTAATGGTCCTTCCTTCGCACAAATTGGAGGAACCTCCTGGGGGGTGGATAGATTGCTAAATGGAAATATGCGTCCTGTAAGTCGAAAGCGGCAAACCAATCCCCTTGTTCCAGCATTGGGATAATTATGCCCAGGGATATCATACGAAACTTTATCTTTTTCACAAATTTGTTCAGGTTTCACGAGTCCAAGATTGGACATAGCCCCACTTTCGCTTTTAGGATTAGGAAATAACGGGAATAAAATCCCTGTCCCCGGAATTCCTGGGGAACTTCCTCTATAGTTCCCTTTTGTAGGTGGGCCCCTACCTTCCTGAGAACTGTCTCATGAGATGGGTCCCTGAAGAGTGACAGGGAAGGGGAGTGGAAAAGGCGGTAGGAAGAAAATTGGATAGCATATCCCTTTTCCACCATGTGTAGGCAGCATGCACTGGTCTGATGTTATGCTGCACCATGCATAGTAGAATGGGGATAGGCGGGAAGAAAATAAATACTGAGCTGGAACTGTGGGGGTGGCCAGTGCGTTCTCCCGACCGCCCCATCAAAACTGGTGTTTAGACCCCAGTGGGGGTTTCTGGTGGCTCTGGTCCTGTGTCTGGAAGCCCTGACATCTCCTATTACGGCAGCTCCTTCTCCTGTTCCCATCCCATTGTTGTTGTGGGAACTGTCCGAACTGTGGCCTCAGGGTAAAGTGTCTTCTCTGGGTTGCTGGTGTATATAGACCCAGTGAACGTAGGGTGGTCTGTGAGTCCTTCATACTATGAAGCCTCTTGTCAGTTTTTTCTGAAAATAGGGAGGTGCCCTCAAAGAGGAGATCCTGAATGGACTGCTGCACCTCTTGTGAGAGTCCCGAGACCTGAAGCATGCTCCTCTTCTCATGGCTATACCCAAGGCCATGACCCTGGTGGCTGCATCGGCTTCATCTAGGGTTGCCTGTAGTGCTGCTCTAGATAGGAGTCTCTGCTCCTCCACCAGGACCATAAATTCCAACTTGGTCTCTGGTGAGAGCAGCTCAGCGAAACGGTCAATGGAGCTGGATGTATTGTATACGTACCTGCTAACCATGGCTTGCTGGTTAGCAATTCTCAACTGGAGGCCACCTGTAGAATAAAGTTTCCTACATACAGGTCTAATCGTTTGGCCTCTTTGCTTTCAGCGGAGGGCCTCTGGACGCCCTGCCTCTCCCTGTTGTTCACAGCATCCAAGACTAAGGAGTCACAGGGAGGATGGGTGAACAGATGTTGATTTTCCTGGGCTGGGACAAAATACCAGTGCTCATTTTTCCTAGCCGTGGGCAAGGCTGAGGCTGGGGTCTGCCACACTGTCTTTGCTGTGTTGGCAATTGTCTTTATAATGGGCAGTGCCACCCTGGACAGTCCAGACATTGAGAGGATGTTTGTAACAGGTTCTATTTCATCCCTGACCTCTTCCACTTGCACCCCAGACTCTGAGCCACCTTCCTCAACAACTGCTGGTACGCCCCTCCATCCTCCAGTACTGGGGATGCAGAGGATCCAGCCACTGCCTTATCTAGGGAGGACGAGGGCATCACACCCACCAAGACCACCAGTGTGTGGGGGTTCCGGCACTTCCATTTGAGTATTCGGCACCGTGGTGTGTGGTGCTGTGCTTGGTGCCTGGGGTGAAGGGCCCCCTAGTGGTCTCTGGTATGGTGCCATGAAGATGGGGCCACTCTGCCCCAGTATGGCGTTGGTTCTGTCAGTGCCAGCGCCCACTGCACCATAGTCTCTGGTGCCTGCAGGGACAGTGCCCAGGCTTGGGTCATCACTGCCTGCATCAGTGCCGGTATTGGCGCCATCGTCATTGCCAGTGCCGACAACTCCACCTGCTCTCTTGGCGGGGCTCCCAAAGCTGCAGTCTGACAAGGAGAGTGTTCCCACATTATTATGCACTTTGCCATGGTCCATTTCATCATTTCTTTCTCTGAATGCCACACAGACTTCACTTATTAAAATTGGCCACAAAGACCCGAATCCGCAAAGGTAGTTAGGAATGTAATTCTTACTGAAATCAATGAGATATAGATACCTGCGGCCTTCTGAGGACTTAGGCTTTAGTTTATATTTCATTTCTGAACCCGGGGAGAAAGAGCTTGATTGTGCTTGGTAACTGGAGATGGAGGCTGATAAATACTGCATTTGAAAAACCGCGAGGCCTGGAATAACATAGGTATTGATGTGTTACATCACTGAAAGATACTACAGATGGCCAACTGGGTAAGACAAGGAGTTGGCTTCACACCAACCAGTCATACACAAATAAATTGTGCTGTAAATAATTGCTATCTCCAGTAGGCTTGAATTCAATTTAGATGCTTACTCTAGTTTCAAGCAATAAAGAGAATCATTTGTACTGCTGGAAATACATAATTTACTGACCTTTATTTTGATGGCCCTCTGTTTTGTTACCTTATCCTGACTGCAACTGTGTTTAAGAATAATTTGAGATGGATATAGGGTGTAAAGTTACTTTTTCAGGCATGGTACACAATAAGTATTACGAACAAGCAGTCCTAAGTTTGGAAGAAGGGATAGTAGTTTTTATTCATTGTATGATCTTTTTGGAGTGTCCATTTGCTGCCTTAGAGTATGTCTACACTATAGAATTATTCCAGAATAGTTTATTCCGGAGTTGTTATTCCAAAATAAGCTATTCTGGAATAACACATCCATACTACACGGAAGCCCCAAAATAAGCAAAATGTATTCCAAAATGGTGCCTCAACACACAAAAGAGCCTATTTCAGATTACATCCCCAAAATCACTGCTTCCTGAGGCTCTAATCTGAAATCCTATGTCTACAGAGCTGAATTATTTCATAATAAGCTATTCCAGAGTAGTTTATTTTGAAATAGCCCCTATTCCCCCTGGCTAAACAGCCCCATTCTGAAATATCTATTCCTATTCCTCATAGAATGTGGTATACAGAATTAAAAATTTATTTTGACATTGTGGTTTTGCTGTGTAGATGCTTGCAAAGTTATTTTGTAAAGTGGCTGTTATTCCAAAATAACGGTTTTGTGTACACACACTTCGAGCCCTTTCTCTTCATGACATTTTGCAATCCCACATTTTTTACCTCCTGTCTTGTAGCTTAATTTTTCCTTCCCTGGCTTTCCCTGGCCTGTTCTATGGCAGAGGTCTGGGATTTACATAATAGTGGATTTTGTACCACAAAACAGGATGGATACCCAATGTTTCTTCCATTTCTGTGCTGTTCTTTCATTGAATCATTGGTTTGTTTGTTTCCTTTTTAAATCCCAGCTACATCTCACGATTTTCACAACTGTTTTTCTAACTTTTAGAGTGGAAGGAAGGTGCTTTGGTGAAAGGTTGTTAGAATCAAAATCTTTTGTTCAATCCCGATACAATATTTGACAGTGAGAGTAACCAGTTCCCTGCATTCTCCCAGCAATATGCTCCATTTATGACCTTTAAGGGGGTCAAATATTTTCTAAGCCCACACATTTCTTATTCTTCAGCGAGAGATAAGAAGAAAAGGTGGCAATTGTGACAATTGTTTTGTGATCTGGAGGCTAAAAAAATCTTAGATGACCAGCTCAAACAATCAGATGGTAATGATTTCTGGTTACTTCAACCCAGGACTAGATTTGAACCAGATGTAATTTTAAAATTTGAAGGGACAACTGACTGCTCATAGGAATAAAGTTAAGCACATGCGTATATGTTAGCAGGATATATGACCTTGCTAAATTTTATATTTCCTGGATGACAGCAATTTGGTTTTTAAATCCAAGCAACGTGTGTGTTCCATCTCTGATCTAATTTTTAGTTTATTTTATCTTGATAAGACAAGAATGACAAATGTCTCTTCCAACCGTTGGTCACTTTAGGAGGGGGACTGGCTAATTAAACTGACTCTTTTGAAGTATGTTTTAAAGGGAGGTGTTTCCACTGTGCCATCAAATTCCACTGTACAATTTTCTTGAGGAAATTAATACAAAATCAAAATCATTCTAAACTTACCAGAAGGACTAAGTGACTCATAGTTTCCTAATGGAAAATTAAGGACTTGTTCTACTCTCACTGAGGTCAATAGAAGACTGTCAGCAGCTCTAAACGGGACTGAGCTTCTCATTTTTTAAAAAACGGAGTTAAATAAAAGTGCACTACTCCATAGTTATTCCTATGGCCTTCACTAGTGTAATATCTAGGCACATAATCATTAGTGGATTTGATTCTTACAGTTCTGATGTGAGCGATCATATCCACTTTGCAGAGGAAGAATGAAATTCAGTAATTTGCCCGAGGCCACACATGAAAAGTGTGACTGAGCCAAAAACTGGACCCAGGTCTCTTGAGTCCCCAGTCCAGTGCATGGTCTAGTTCAGGGGTCAGCAATCCCTGGCATGTGTGTGAAGAGTGGCATGCAAGCCAATTTTCATCGGCACATCCAGCGGGATCTCAGCCACACACCCCTCCCTCCAAGCAGCTAGGAACTTGCTCAAAGCCAGGCTGCCTGTGGATTAACAAAAGACCAGATAATGCTACCAATCACCACCTACATAGTAAAGCTCTGCATCTTTACTAATGAAGCTATTGTAAGTAGAACTATTAGTGACTTTAAAAAGTATCACCTGCACTTGGACCATACACAATGATCAAAAGGTCAAATTTTGGCACTCTGCCTTGGAAAGGTTGTTGGCCCTTGGTCTAGTTGATCATCCTTCCTACACAGTCTGGGACTCTAGCTTAGTAATTCACTTATGGGAGCATGAGCCAGCCCACTCAGGCGTTTGAAGGGGTGTGAGCTCTAGTTTTGCTGTCCATGGTCAACTCAGGTTACGTTAAAAGATTTCAAAAATGGATGTGCCCATAGACTCATATAATCATAGGACCCGAAGGAACCTTGAGGTCTTCTAATCCAGCCCCTGTCCTCAAGTCAAGGTTAAGGCCATCTGCATTCATTCAGCTGGCCTAGAGGACATTTGTGAGTGATGGCAGGAAATGGAGTGCCCTTGGGCTTCATGTCCCCTACTCTCTCAAAGAAAGTACAAGCCCTGAAAGGAGCTATTGAATTTTGAATAATACTTAGCAGTGATACCTTCATTGATCTTTAGATATGTTAATTCGTACACAGCCTCTTAAAAGGACTGGATAAGCAGAGTTGTTAGCATAATAGATCAACATTTACTGACAGTTATCACTCACTGAGATGGGCAAAGGTAAATAATTTTCATTCTCTCTCTTCCCCCTGAATGGCAACTGGTGCTGACTTTAATAGCAGCACTGTGGAGAAACTAAAGAGAGGTTAATGGCCTGACTTTCAGAAATGCTGAGCACCTTCTCTGGGGAGAGCTGGAGACCAAAAGCATGTGTGAATTCTGGGTTCTCAGCACTTCTCAGCCCATAAATCACTTGACCAAAGCCCAAGAGGGAGTCATTGTCAGAGCAGGGATTATTACTCAGCAGTTCATGACACCAGTGACATTTTCAGATCATAAGACAACACATCTTGTTATGAGAGCATGTTATATAGGAGTCACAGTCAAGCGAACTGAACTTTTTTCATGGCCATTTTCAAGCCTCCATTATTAGATCCTATTCATTCCAACAGTAAATTACCAGGTAGCATTTTTTTAAACAATGCAAGGAAAAAAAGAGCAAAATCATCTATAGAAATTCAGAGGACGCAGAAATAGTAAGAAAGATGTTCTGTCATCTGTCACCACTGAGAACAGTCTCTCTCCATCCTCTTTACAGCCCCCTTTCAGAAAGTTGTAGACTGCTATCAAATCGCCCCTGTCTTCTGCAAACTAAATAAGCCCCAACTAAATAAGCCCCAAACTCTCAGCCTCTCTTCTTAGGTCATGTGCTCCAGACCCCTAACAATTTTCATTGCCCTCCGCTGAACCCTCTCCAATGCACCCACATCCTTTCCATACTGGGAGTCCCAGAACTGGATGTAATGCTCCAGATGAGGCCTCACCAGAGCCGAGTAGCAGGGAATAATAACTTCTCTAGATCTGCTGGAAAGGCTTCTCCCAATGCACCCCAGTATGCCATTAGCCTTCTTGGCTACAAGGGCACCCTATTGACTCATATCCAGCCTCTCATCCACTGTAATCCCCAGGTCCTTTGCTGCTGCACTGTTACTTAGCCAGTTGGACCCCAGCCTGTCACAGTGCTTGGAATTCTTCCATCCCAATTGCAGGACTCTACATTTGTCCTTGTTGAATCTCATAAAATTTCTTTTGGCCCAATCTTCCAATTTGTCTAGGTCACTCTGGACCCTATCCCAATGTATCTACCCAACCCTCTACCTTAGTGTCATCTGCAAATTTGCTGAGGGTGCAATCCATCCCCTCAGCCAGGTCATTAATAAAGATGTTGAACAGTACTAGCCCTAGAACTGATCCTTGGGGCACTCCACTTGAAACTGATCACCAACCAGACACTGAGCCATTGATCACCACCCATTGGACCCGTCTGTCAAGCCAGTTTTCTATATATCTTACAGTCCATGTATCCAATCCATACTTCCTTAACATATGGGCAAGAATATTGTGGGAGACTGTATCAAAAGCTTTGCTAAAGTCAAAGCATATCACATCCATTGACTTCCCCATGTCCACAGAGCCAGGTACCTCATCATAGAAGCTAATCAGATTGGTCAGGCACGACTTATCCTTGGTGAATCCAGGCTGACTATTCTTGATCACTTTCCCCTCTTCCAAGGGCTCCAAAACAGATTCCTTGAAGATTCCCTCCGATTCTTCTGGGGACTCAGGTGAGGCTGACCGGTTTATAGTTGCCTGGCTTGTCCTTTTTTCCTTTTTTAAAGATGGGCACTACATTTGCCTTTTTCCAATCGTCTGAGACCTCTCCTTATCTCCATAAGTTTTCAAAGATAATAGCGAAATACTCTGCAATGATATCTGCCAATTCCCTCCATATCCTCAGACGTATCAAATGCGGACCCATGGATTTGCGTGCGTCTAGCTTTTCTAAATAGCTCTTAACCCATTCTTTCCACACCGAGGGCTGCCCATCTCCTTCCCATACTGCATTGCCTAGTGCCATACTCGGGAAACTGACCTTGTCTGTGAAGACAGAGGCAAAAAAGGTATTCAGTACTTCAGTCTTTCCCACATCATCTGTCACCAGGTTACCTCCCTCATCCCATGACGGCCCCACACCTTCCCTAATAACCTTCTTATAGTTAACATACCTGTAGAAGCCCTCCTTGTTACCCTTCACATTCCTTGCTAGCTGCAGCTCCACTTGTGCTTTTGCTTTCCTGATTACTCCCTGGCATTCTCCAGCCATATATTTATACTCCTCCGTACTCATCTGTCCAAGCTTCCACTTCTTACACGCATCCTTTTTGAGTTTAAGCTCACCAAGGATTTCCCTTGTAAAACAAGCTGGTTGACTACTATACTTGTTTTTCTTACTGTGCATCGGGATGGTTTGTTCCTATGCCTTTCCTAAGACTTCTTTAAAATACTGCCAGTTCTCCTGAATTCCTTTCCCCTTAATATTAGCTTCCCAGGGGATCCTGCCCATCAGTTCTCTCAGGGAGTCTAAGTCTGTTCTTTTGAAATCAAGGGTCTGTATTCGACTGCTCATCTTCCTTCCTTTTGTTAGAACCCTGAAATCTACGATCTCATGGTCACTGCAGCCCAGGCTTCCTCCCACTTCTATTTCTCCTACTAGTTCTTCCCTCTTTGTGAGCATCAGATCAAGCTGCGCAGGGCCCCTCGTTGGTTCCTTCAGCATTTGTAAATAAGTTATCCCCAACATTCTCCAAAAACTTCCTGGGTTGTTTGTGTGCTGCTGTATTGGTCTCCCAACAAATGTCTGGGTGATTGAAGTCTTCCATGGTAACTAGCACCTGGAAGCTTCTCTTATTTGTCTGAAGAAATTCTCATCCACTTCATCTACCTGATCTGGTGGCCTATAGCAGACACCAAACACTACGTCACCTCTGTTGCTTCTGCTTCTAAGCTTAACCCAAAGCACTCAGTTGTCTCATCTCCCTCCGTAAACTGGAGCTCTGAACAACCATATTGTTCTCTCACATAAATTGCAACTCCTCCTCCTTTTCTCTCCTAGCTGTCCTTGAACAGTTTACACTCTTCCATGACAGTGCTCCAGTTATGTGAGTCATTCCACCAAGTCTCCGTTATTCCAATCGCCCCATATTTCTTTGGCTGTGCCAGGGCTTTCCCAGGCTTCTTGCATTCGTGTACAAACACCTTAGATAATAAGCTGATTGGCCTACTTTCTCCTTTTGAATGAGTGGTGCTCCTCTGTTGTACCTTCTTCCTTCCCCACTTACCTCAGGGCTTGGGTCACCATCCCCTGACAAACCTAGTTTAAAGCCCTCCTCACTAGGTTTGGAAGCCTGCCCGCAAAGATGATCTTTTCTCTCTTCGTTAGGTGGATCCTTTCACTTCCTAGCAATGCTTGCTCTTGAAACAGAATAGCATGGTCAAAGAAACCGACTCCCTCTCTCCGACACCACCTGTGCAACCACACATTTACATCCGTGATTCGACAATCTCTACCTGGACCCCTTCCTTCAACAGGGAGGATGGAGGAGAATACCACGTGCAATCCATAAAAACATTAAGAAATACATTTGCCCCAGATCCCTAAACAGTCCCCCTTCAAGAACTGAACTCACAATCCTGGGTTTAACAGGCCAATGCACAAACCACTGAACTATTCCTCCTTACTTAAATTACTTCACAGATTATTAGATTGTATTTAGCAACTAACAAAACAGATGACCTGTCTTCCATTTTTTTTATACGGGGATAAACTACAAACAATACTGACCTGGGCCATCTTTAGCAGCTGCCAGCACCAGTCAGGGTAGAAAAATAACATTAAAGGATCTACTCCAGTAGTGGACAAACTGCAGCCCAATGGTTTTCTGTGTGCCCCGCAAGACATTTTGTTTACTCTTGCCCACATGCAGGGTTGCCAGATCCGGCTGGTTTCCCTCTGTGTAGTTTTTTCCATACCAGTATTACTAAAGGGACACACATGTGAAGCGTGTGCTGACTGTACACACCGAATGTGTGAGCTGTGCACTCCCTCTGCATCCAATCAATGCACTGCTGCACTGCAATCGGGGCACCCTGCAAATTCTGGGTATGCAAGAGCATACCCTATTCTGTGAAAGACAATCTTTCATGGCAATTTTGCGACCCAGCTCAGTGGGCCACTCACTACCCTACATTGCTTACTGCTGTTCTACTGTGTGAATAGGAAATGACCTGAAATTCCATATGGAGTAATGTTTATGAAAGCATGGGTAGGGGGGAAGGGGTGTTATGTATCCAAAATACAATTTTCAATAGGAGGCAGACACAGAAAGTGAGTGAGTGAGATGTGCGATATAGATAACCTATGCTGGTGCAAGGAGAGCACCTTTGGCTTAGCAGTTTTGGGTGGTTTCGTGTGCTACTGTTTTATTTATATATTGGCTTCCCAAGAGAATAGGGGTTTTGCAGCAGCCCTGCACCCTGAAACTTACTCTAGGTATGTAATAGAAATAAAAAAATAAGGCAGCTTTCCCCTTGAAGTGCTTCTAAACTCTTTAGTAGTGCAGTGCTGAAAACGTGCATGTGGAGTAGTGATATGCCATTTCACACACACACACTTTCATCAGTATCCTGCTGCTAAGTGATTTAGTTTTGCAAGCATCAGAACAAAAGCTTGTCAGAACTGTGGCTTCAACAAAGCAGAGCTGAAATCAATAATCCCTGAACTGAGGTCAATAGTCTCTTTCGAGTAAATTCACACTGACTTACGTTTTTGACTCAATAAACTGTTGTTAAGATACTCACCTGCTTACTAGAGCTGATTTTTCCCCTCAGACATTAAAACCTGAGGGAGAGGATATTTCACCTGGAAATTTCATTCAGAAAATCCTTGTGGAGATTAACGCAAATTATCCTGCCAGTCCCCACCCTTGCAAGAAAAGCTATTCCTCCATCAGCAGAATCACCACAGAGATCTTGTATTCCCACCGTGGTTCTATTCTCCTCCTTCCCTCATCAAGTAAATCAGGCTGAATGTTGGTTATTTGTTCAAGGTGTCAGGCAAATGCTGTTGGAGGTGGTGTTGGTGACTCAGCAGGTTGGTGACTATTGCTTTGAGTCAGTAACAAACCATTGCCCTGGATGCTGCTCGGGGAGAGGGTTATGTTGCTCTTTTTTGGAGATCTACACACTGCACTTGAGATCTATAACCAAGTTCCTAACCATGAACAATTCTCAAGGTCCTTTCCATGTTAACTCTGACACTGGGAAATTCAGATTTAGATAATAAATATTCCACCTACTTAACACCCACGTTATTTCAGCTGGCTGGGGTATTTCTTGATTCTTAGATCTTGATTTAGAGATAAGATGCTGTTGTTATGCTCCAGCATTTCTCAACAGTTGCTCAATGTGAAAAAAATGCTGTAATAAACACTTTGGCAGCATCATATCCTTCTTTAGGCCTTGCCCAAATGCTGTACACTTCTAGTCTTAGGAGGCTGTGCAGTGTGGCTGTGCGCGGTCAAAATGAGTCTGCTTTCTGCCTTAGAGGTCACTACAGGTACAGTGACGAAAGACTTGTTCCCTCTCTAACATTGACCTAAGGTCTTATGAAGTCTAATGAGTTAATTTTTGTGAAAAACTTAGATACATGCAGATGAAGTGAAAACTGTCATCACTTGTTAGAAAGTGCAATAGGCGTTTCACTATTAGTAGTTGTAATAGTAAAAATCATGTGATAGCACCTAGCAATCCCAGTCATGGACTAGTACCCCCAGCTTGTTTAAGCATGATACAAACACAGAACAGAACGATGGATCCTGCCCAAACAAGCATACAATCTTAGGCCGCTTCTACACATGTCCCTTCCAAAAGGTAATGAGCAGCCCAGAAGATGCTAATAAGGCACGGATGTAAATTTCCTGCACTTCCTTAGCATATGGCCATGTGATTCCTCAAAATTTTCTGGAAGAAGGGGCTTCCGGAAGGAGGGTTTCTTGCCAGGGCATCCCTGTGGGCACGTGTCTCCATAGATATTTTGGAGTCCGGAAGAGCTTCTTCCAGACTCCAAATCATGTGGCCATACACTAATGAGGTGCAGGAAATTTACATATACACCTCATGAGCATCTTCCAGGCTGCTCATTACCATACCCCTCCTGGAGGAAGGGGCATGTGTAGAAGCAGCCTTAGGTTATATCTATGCTTCTGGCAGGATGCAGAGTACGGGCTAGAGATCAGCAGCCTTTCTGAGGCAGAGTGCCAAAATTTGCCCTTTTGACCGCTACATACAGTCCAAATGCTGGCATTACTTTTTAAAGTCACTAATAGTCCTACTTACAACAGCTTCATTAATATATAAGATGCAGAGCTTTACAGTTTAGGTGGTGATTGGTAGCATTAGCCAGTCTTTTGCTAATCTACATGCTGCATGGCTTTGAACAAGCTCCCAGCTACATACGGGAGGAAGGGCGGGGCTGAGCTCCTACCTTGTGTACCGATGAAAACCAGCTCACATGCCACTCTTGGCACCCAGGCCAGGGGTTGCTGACCCCAGTATAAACTCTGCACTCCGCCTAGCCTCGGTATAAACAGCAGTGCAGATGGTGAGTTATGGTGCAGGTGAGTAGAGTGCCCTTCATACCCGAAACCCCGGTGTATTTACCTTACACAGCTCTCTATAAGCACAAGCAGCATGTACCAAGTCTGCATGGCTATTTTATCAATGCAGTATCCTGCTGCCTCCTTGCTTCCAAAGCCTTTCCCTGATGCAGATACAGGCTCCGGCAGCAGAGCAGAGGCAAGTATGGAAGCAGGTTGCCTTTTGCTCTTGCATTTAGCTACACATGTAGTGCCTGTCCTCTACATCAGTGTTTCTCAACCTTTTTTACAAAGTTCCCCTTTAAAAAATATTGTAAGTACCCCCAGTACCTACAAATTTCAGACCATTTTTTCTACCCCCATTGCAACACATTTGTTTTAACAACTTAATCCTAACTGGTTGGTTGGAAGAAATTGTCTGTAGGCAATAAACTTTCCATTGTACTTATCATTGTGCAAGGATAAATTAAAAAAAAAACGTTAACTCATGCAAGGAAGCAGGACCCTGCTTGGACTGGTATGAAATACCCCTGAGGGTTTTTTTACCACCCCTATGTAAATTTATAAAATGAGCTTGTCATCAATTTATTCATCACTTCAGTAACCAAATCCAGCCTCAGACTCAATTCTGTCACACTGATGTAATAATAAAGCATTTCCTAGAAACTTTATGAGGAGAGGTACATAAAACCAAGAATATTTGACACCCACAAGAAAACCAGATCATCTTACCTAAGGGTCTGTACTATTAATTTAACAGGCCCTGTCTTTAAAAATAAACTCTAATATTCAAATAAATATTTTATTTCCTTTTAAAATCTATTAAGTCTCATGAAGAAAACATTTTGGTTTTGCCTTCCCTAGCTTCGGCTTTGAAATACATGTAGGAATATTGACATAAATTTCAAGAGGTACAAAGCAATTTCAGGTTCACACGCTGCACATATTCAGCATTTTGATGTAATTACCTCCAGGATCGCAGCAGACATCCCTTCTGAAGTAGAGCTGTTCACCACTGCAAAGCATTTTTTCACAGCAGCATGAAGATCATCTTGAGGTATCTCCTGTAACAAATGTACCCCAGGTGCCCTAGAAGTGAAGTGTGCATAATTAGGGCATTTCCAGCTGCAGGCACTATGGACTTTTCCTAAGAATGAGGTGCTTATGTGCGTATTCAACACATCATTAGCATAATGGCAGCTGCACGAATTTCGAAGTGCAGGCCTTGAACTGCAGATTAAAAGTGTAGATGGGAGCAGCTTCGAAATAAGCACCCGCTTCGACATTCCCTTACTCCCACAGAACTAGGTGGGAAGGGGAGACAGAGGAATTGACGTGCAGAAGCTCATGAAGCAAGTCAGTTACAGAGCTCTGACTAGAATCCTTATTTTTCTGGATCCAACTCCGCATCCTCTTTGCTAGACCACACTGCCAGATGCTGCCTTCCGACTCTATAGTATTTTACACCAAGTTTGCACAGATGCAAATGAATATATAATGTGCACAGTAGCGCAGCATGTACGCTGTAACATAACACCAGCGGAAAGCAGACTATTACTGAGCACATAGGCTGATTCTTAGTTGTCCATCTGGCATCGGCTACCAGAGAGAGGAAATTGTTTGCTTATTCTCTTTGAGCCAGGCAACTCTTATGTACTGCAGAGGAAATCTGTTTCCAAAAATGTATACCCTTCAATGCTTAAACCAGAGGGAGAAAAGAACTAACGCCATTTATCTCGTCCATCCACCAACAGCACATAAAATCTTGCAGAAACACAGGGGAAGAGTGGAAGGAGACTATCCACATGGATTATGAATGGAAGAAATCCTAAATGAGATGTGAGTTAACACTAAACAACATACAGGGTTCTCCTTTACTGTTGGAAAAGTCAAACATGCAATATTTGACATGTGAGCCTTACAGACAAACTAACAGAACAAGTTAGGCATGCAGACAACTGTGTAAATAAGGTGCAAGGATGTGCATGCACACACACACACATTTCTTGAACGGATAGGGAGTATAGCTGCTTACCTATTAACTTCTTCATTGACTTCACTTGTAAACACTGGATCAGCCTATAAACACATATACACAGTTACACGTCTCTATTAAGCACAACAGCATTCAAATTAAACCTCTAAAAGGAAAGTACTATGTCCATTGCTCAATGGACATACTATGATTTTAAGGTAGAAGGTAAGATCATGCTATAGAAAACCATAATTGGTAAGTCATGTTTAGTTCTTCAGAAAAAGGGGGGGTCTTATGCTACAGGCACAGGGACTCAGGAGATCTGGATTCCATTTTTCTCTTTGGGCTAGCTCTCTCTGTAACTTTGGGCAAACCACTTCATCATTCTGGGCCTCAATTCCTCATCTGTAAAATGGGATTATGATTCTTCCCTTCTTGTACCCTTTCCCTATATAGAAACTCTTTCATGAAGGGACTTTCTCTTATGTGTCTGTATATCACCTAACACAATGGGGCCTTGATTTCATGGTGGTCTTCTAGGGCTACTGCAATATTCATACTAAATATTAATAACTGTGGGATGATTTGCCACCTTGCAATCCAGCCTGAATAGGGAGCAGGGCAGATATAAACTATTCCGTTGGCTCAACACAGACTGACCTGGAAGGTGGATGCTTGTGTAGGATCTGACAATCTGGATTACTGGTGAAGGAAAGGAAAGTGACCTTCCCTTGCTCCAAAGCATGGAACCAGGCTTACAACTGACCCCTGCACTAGCAAACACATTTAAAACATTAGCAGAAGAATTTGAAAACTAATGTAAAAATTTAAAATGTGTGAATATAATGGAAAGAATGTTCCACCTTAATTTAAACACTTCTGTAGAGGTGGGAAATTAAGCAGGCTTGTTTACAAAAGCTTAACACAGTCTGTTATTTTCATTTAGTAGGACAAGAAAAACTATAAACAGGCAGGGTGTGTCTACACGGGCACAAATCTTTGAAATAGCCATACTAATGGCCATTTTGAAGATTACTAATGAGGCACTGAATATTCATTAGCATTAGGACACTTTCGGCCACAGCGCCGCTTTCGAAAGCGTGCAGCTCGGCGCAGCTACACGGGGGTCCTTTTCAAAAGGACCCCGCACCTTTCGAAATCCCCTTATTCCAATCAGCGAGCGGGATAAGGGGATTTCGAAAGGAGCAGGGTCCTTTCGAAAAGGACCCCTACACAGCCGTGCCGAGGTGCGCGCTTTTGAAGCGCCACAGCCGGAAGCGTCCTAATGCTAATGAGGCACTGAATATTCAATTCAGTGCCTCATTAGTAATCTTCGAAATATGGCTATTTCGAAGATTTGTGCCCGTGTAGACACAGCCGCATTTGGAAATCATGACCAGATGAGAGAGGACAGAAACTGGGAATATTTTGTTGCTGTTAAACAGTAAGATATATTAAGTTGATTTACAGGACACTGTGCAACACACAGCCTTTAAAGCTGCATGGGAAGAAAAGGGTGCTTAAGTTTTACCCCATGCTCTCTCTTTAGAATGAGGACATAATTGTGTAATTATTATGAAGGACACTGTCTACAGATGAACTTGTCAGATACAATATTGTAACGTTGCTGCACAGAACAGAGTACAAAACACTTATTCATAGTATTTTAGAAAACACCTTTTAAAATAATCAGGGATACAGGTTTACAAATGCTGTTTTTGTATTTTCACTGCACAAGCAATTATTTCATATAACCTTGGGAGTTATGCAGTTAAGAGAGAGGCATTCAAATAAAATGCTTCACTATGTGTTTTTATCATTTAAAAATAGAAATGGGGGGGAAGGAAAAACATTGTGAAGGAGCTAGAAGCAAAAAAATGTATGAACAGTATAATAGGACCTGTTCCTCCAACTGTTACAAGTAAACAGGGCTGCTCCTGAGTGAAGGATGCAGGATCCAAGCCCTAAGGAATCACAGACAGAAAGTAAATAGAAGTTACCACATAACAGGTTAATTTAAGGGCCACATTGTGGTTCTCACAATGAATGCTATCTTACACTACAAGTAACTCCACTAACTTCAACAGGATCCTCTAGTACCATGATGTCCAATACACTGTCCATTCGCTACACGTTTTGGACACCACTGCTCTAATGTAAGTTAATATAAAGAAGACTGTTATACCTAATGAGTTATTTTGTTAGTCTTTAAAGTGCTCCTGGACTGCTTTTTTGTTTTGAAAGTCTATAACAATGTAAGTTAGAATGCAATTATGATTTATTTTGAGGTGTAGATTTCTCATTGCCTTTCCTATATGCAAATATATTTTAACATTATTTGGAGAAAATTCCCTTTTGTTTGTGTGAGGAAATGTATTAACCACTCATGAGAGAGATCTTAGAGTCATTGTGGACAGTTCTCTGAAAACATTCAGTAAATGTGCTGCAGCAGTCAAAAGGACAAATAGAATGCCAGGAATCATTAAAAAGGAATAGAGAATAAGACAGGGAATATCTTATTGCTTCTATTTAAATCCATGATACCACCACAACTTGAATATTTGTACAAATGTGACCACCTCATCTCAAAGCTATCTTGGCATTGGATAAGGGTCAGAAAAGGGCAACAAAAGTGATTAGGGGTTTGGAATGGGGCCGCATGAAAGACTGGAACTTTTCAGCTTCCAAAGAGGAGATTAAGTGGCACTACGATAGAGGTATATAAAATCATGGTCGGTGGAACTCCTTGCTAGAGGAGGTTGTTAAGACCAAGAATTTAACAGGGTTCAAAAAAGAATTAGACAAATTAGTGGAGGTTAGGTCCTGGCTATTAACCAGGATGGGTAGGAATGGTGTCTTTAACTTCCGTTTGTCAGCTTGGAAATGGATATCAACACAGGGACCGCTTTTGTGATTCCCTGTTCTGTTCACTATCTGTAGGGCATCAGGCATTGGCCTCTGTCAGAAGATAGGCTACTGAGCTAGACAGACCTTCAGTCTGACTCAGCGTGACTGTTCTTATGTTCTTACTTTAGAAAATGTTTTAAGAGTTTTAAAAGTTTGGTCAATCTTCAGCCTCTCTGGATGTGCTGCTTATATTAACGTTGGGCTCTTCTGCTTACTTATTGTAATGACATTCATTCATGAAAAAGTGAAGCAAATTTAAAAAGACAACTGAAGTGCCTACAGTCTTCATTTGAGGCAGCAAATGCACCTTCCAAGTCACAAGTACAAAACTGCATTATACTTGCTCCACATTTATCTTCCACGCCAGTTCACTTTCGAATCTTTTGGTGTACTAGAGTGGAAAGAAATGGAGATAAAAAGGAAAGCATCAAAGAGGGACAATACGGTGGTATTTTTAATAGAAATTTATATTCTGAAATTTAAAGAGAATAAAAATGAGTAAGAAGGAGGGGAAAAAAATCATGTTTGTTCCCTCAGATTTTTTCATTTTCTCATGTAACATGGAAGCTTTTGGGGTCACAAGAAAATAAATAACTGTGGAGATACTGTTGTGAGTACTGAGCCTAAGTGTGTTAAGGCATTGAGAGCTGCTTTGAGCTGCCCCGGTAGCTAAGGATTTCTCCTGACAGAGGGTGCATATTGGAATTGGAAAGGTAAAACAGGCTGCCTGGCGCACTCCCTGATCCCTGGTCAGTGCAGTGGTCACTAGTGTAAAGCAGAATAGCTTCCAGGACCCACCTTTCTTTTCACTGGTCCCCTCCTTTGTGATTATAAGCTCCGTGCAGCGGAGCATCTTGCCCACACAAGTAAGAGTGTCGTGAAAGTCTTCTGGTTAGATGAGAATTTCTTAAACCTTCTCTCGTGTTCTTTTTAATAGTTCCATTTACAGTCTATAGCTAAAAGCCATCTCTCTCTCGGCACTGCACCTGACAGAACTCACCACAATGTAACCTGCCTACACACTGAACAATAAGGCTCTGATTTTTAAAAAGGTTTCCATTTGGTCTCCATTTTCTCCGGTGAAATCAAGGCAGTAGACTTCTAAGTGGAAATAAATGCAACTACTTGTGGGCCACAGAACTACAGCTTAAGAGCATTAGAGAGATCATACACGGTGAAATTCCTCCTTGTGCAGAGAGCCAGCCTAAAGCCTATACAGTACTTTCCCCCTATTTAAATCTTCAAAATCAGGCTTAAATTCTGTGTAGGCCTTGTGCTGGACCCCTCTGCACAGGCATGCACTCCTGCCTACCCCAAGCATGCAAAAACCATGAGTCATATCAGAATTAGTCAAGAAACTGTCTTAAAATAATCAGATTTTTAAGTACATGCTGGGTTTTCATTTGCCTTGGTGTTTAAGACTTCAGGTTAATGTTTTCGCAGTTTTTCTTCACAATCATGAGGTCTACTGTGATGGGATGTATAAACACATGGCTTTTTTTCCGATGGTACATGCTGATATGGAGTACTGGTGCCTCAGCTGTGGAGAAACCCTGGCAGCCCTGAGGTCAGGAGCCAACCAAGGAATAGAGACCCACCAGCAGCTCCAGCCCCGGGGACTTAGCCAGGAAAATCCCAGCAGATCTGGGCTAGGAGCCAGCCAGGGTGCAGAGCTCTACCAGCAGTTCCAGCCCCGGGGACCCATCTGGGACTGGGGGAACCCCAGCAGCCCCAGGGCCAGGAGCCAGCTAGGGAGCAGAGCCCCAACAGCAGCTCCAGCCCCAGGGACCGGCCAGGGCGCTGAACCCTTTCAGGGCGTGCGGAACCCCAGTGAGAAGTGTTGGAGGTGGGTAGATGTCACCATACTGGCTCCTCCTTTCTTATAAAAAAGCACCATATAAACCCCACATTGGTACTGAAGAGGTTAAGGAGCATCTCTGGGCCCTGGTGGCACTGCTCATCCCTACTTACATCCCCACATTCAGGCTGCCAGTAGAGCCTAAAAGGGAAGCAAACAGTTCAGATACATTCTGACAGGGCAGCGAGAGAAACCAATCCTAAGTGCTCCAGAAGAGGCAACATTTCCTGGGAAGAATGCGCCTGCCTGCCTGTGTTCCCTGTGAGCTGTGTGCTTGTATGCCTGCTTAGGAGTGACTCTGATGCTGCCCAGCTGATTAGCAGGGCGCTCACAGCCAGGCTCTTTGTTTCTACTGGTGCGAGTATTCACATGTACCTCAGTGCATGTAACAAAATTATTCCACACATGGTTAGAAAAAACTCACATGTGGATGAAAAAGATTAGTGGGAGTGTTGCTGTCTGCAGAGTCTAAAGGGGGTAGAAGGTTTCATTACTGCCTTCTTCTTTACCCCTTTGGGTCATGCCTTGCACAAATGCGCCAGGATGATGAGCAGCATTCCCTGTAAGCTGAGCGTTAAGATGGCTGCCCAGAAGAGATTCAGTTGCCACCCAGCTAATTAACAGAGTGCCCACAGACATGCAGGGGGCAGCGGGTATTTCTATTGGTGGTGCACAGCTACACACACCTTGATGCACATAACAAAATTTATTCTGCCCACAGATGGAAAAAACAGAGGGAACAGTGGTGATGGGTGGTAGGAAGTGGCCCCAGAAGGCAGCATGTCTGGGTTCTAAACATGGTTGCCTCTTTCAAGAGCACCCCCACCCATGTCACAAAGAGCACAAACTCCTCACGTATAGATTCCCCTTTGGGGAAGCAAGGGAAGGATGAAAACTTAAAGAAATCTGCGGTTGGGACTGGCACCTGTAGGGTCAACAGGCCGTTTGAAAGTCCACCCCCACAGGGAGGGCACGGAACACATTATCTTCTCTGGCACTCTGCAACTCCAGAGGGAGAGACAGTTTCTCGGTGACCTGACCCAGGATCAAGTCCATATATATCAAAAGGCAGGCCACCAAGTAGCGTGGCAATGGCTAGTGCGAAATACTGAGGGCACGACCCATAGAAACCTTGTGCACCAACCACTAGATGCTGCTGCCAGTGAACACTTCTAGCACCTCACTTTATTTTAATTCTCATTTTAAATCATGACAGCTGGGGCATTAGGACAAACTACAGGTTGAACCTCTCTAATCTGGAACTCTCTCATCCAGCAAACTCCATAATCCAGCATGATTTTAGTTAGCCAGATGACCACCTAGCATGGGTGTAGCCAAGTTTCCTGTGGTCCCCTATAGTTTGTTT
Organism: Carettochelys insculpta; assembly: GCF_033958435.1. NCBI lineage: Eukaryota > Metazoa > Chordata > Testudines > Carettochelyidae > Carettochelys > Carettochelys insculpta. The sequence continues at coordinate 21,184,242 of NC_134154.1, forward strand.
ACAGCCACCAGTTCTGGCTTGCAGTGTTCTGTGCTGTTATTTAGCTCTAATTTACCCCTAAATGTCTTCTAAGAGCCCATTAAGTAGGAGAAGTGTTGGCAATGCACTAGAAAACATTGACCTCCCATCGTTCAGCAAACTCTCATCCGGCACCGGTCAGGTCTTAAGGGAGCCAGATAAGAGAGGTTCAACCTGTACAAATATTATAAGATGTGATGAAATCCTGAGAGTTGGCAACACTCAAAAGTACAGTGGCCATTTAAACAAACTATACTCTAAACCTAAATATCAGTTATTAATAGTATCCATATCTTCTCCATCTTCTCTGCATGAGATAAAATGAAGCAAGACTAATCCAAAGAAGGAATAAAATTTCCCACTGTAACATTTGCAATCTAAAATTAAGCAACGCTGCCCATAGAAGATATTCAAGTCATTTCCAGGAATTCTATCAATTCATATTTAGCTTGAAATACAGATTGTGCAAGATCCACATGTCTATAAGACATAATGCCAATATAAATGCCTGGGGTGTTTGTTAATATTCTAAACTTTCTCCTTTGGTATCTACAAACAAAAATTCACAGTACTCAGGATCTAACAGTGAAACACACGTCAATTATTTTCATTGTCTGAGTGAGTGCTGTACACCGGCGTCAGAAATAAAGCTAGCCTCATTCTGCACCAGCTGAGATCTGCTAATTGTATGCAAATTCATACTAGTACAAATGGCATTAAAATAAGCTAAACTGAATGAGCATCGAGCATCAGCAAAATCCATGGGAATACAAATTGCAATATACCAAACCTGGGGAAGGGAAGGCTTATCTCAGCAGACAAATACAAGCCATAAAACAGGCTCCAGTTCAGCAGGACTCTCAGATTTTAACTGCAGGCAAAGGCCATTAAAACTGAAATTGAGTGGGTGACTCATCTGTTCAGTTACACCAGTTAAGGGCCTTGTTCCGGTTACTAAAGGTAAACCATCTCAGGCAGCTGACAAATGAAATGTAGGCTATGTCCACACTAGCACCCCTCTTTCGAAAGGGGAATGGTAATGAGACACATCAGGATATGCTAATAAGGTGCTGCAATGAATATGCAGCACCTCATTTGCATAACGGCAGCCACAGCACTTTGAAAGTGCCACTTTTGATCGCGTGTGGCTCGTCTACACAGGGTCCTTTTCAAACCAAACCAAATAAGAATAAAGGGATTTCAACATCTGTGGGGTCCTTTCAAAAAGGACCCCATGTAGACGCGCCACACTTGATCGAAAGCGGCACTTTCGAAGTGCTGTGGGTGCCATTATGCTAATGAAGTGCTGCATAGTCACTGCAGCGCCTCATTAGCATATCCCGATGTGTCTCATTAGCATCCCCTTTTGAAAGGAGGGTGTTAGTGTAGACATAGTCGTAGTGTGGAGCTAAATTTTGGAGACGTCCTGCTGAACTTTATCCAGGTTAATAGCCCCACTGAAGTTAATAGGGCTACACATATGTGAAGTTAAGCATAAGCTTTGGCAGCACTGGAACATACATCTCCAGCTACAACTTTACATGAGGGGTACGATGCATGTGCAGACGGCAAGATGTGAGGGAATTAAAGCCATTGGTATGCTGCTTGCAGTTGAATCAGTAGGAAACGCAGCAAGAACAAACATGCGGACATCAACAAACATCTCTTGGCATTTGAGAAGAAATGGTTAGTTAAAGGGAGACTGACTTAAAAAGAACTCAATTTTCTGCATCTGTTTAACCTAATCTCGGGTTAAATAACCCTCAAACAAACCTACCAGAAAGACTTTAAATGAAAATAAGTGCTCAGTTCTGTAAGGTACCATACACTATATCTCTGACTCAACAAAGCACTTGATAGGTGCTTAATAGTAAATCCCCCCCTTCAGCTGGGCTAGTCATGTGCTTAAAGTTAGGAACATGCTTAAGTATCTTGCTGAACTGAGGCCCATAGCTCTTAAAAATCTACCAATAATGTTACTAAAAGAAAATCAGTCACACAAGTCTTTTCTATCATGTTAGCAACTTTCACACCAAATTGCACTACATTCTTCTTGCACACTTTGCCTGCAGTATCCTACATTCCCTAAATACTGCAAAGTAGTTACTAAAAGTATTCCAGGGAATAAGGGATGCTTGATATCACTTCCATCTCATTACAATTTTTCATAACACAAGACTCTCTGGGGAAAAGAAAAACCCTCAGAAATGATAACTGCTATTTCCTAAAATGTTGGATAATCACTGCTCATAAAATATTCATACAGAAATATGAATTTCTAATATTTCACTTACAAGATTTGAACTCTTTCAACTCCTTTTTGAGTCTGCAGTAGAAGTTCAGTGTGTTAAACCAATGGTATAAACACACATGTAAATATTAAAATTCAAACACTAAACTGAGTGTCCTCCCCCAAAAAGTTGGTCCTCTAGTCAAATGTGATATTAAACCCCCTCCTCTGAGACTGAAATCAATGAATATCATTAACATTTGAATGTACAGATTTTAAATGTTTTAAATTGGAGAGAGTATATTTGTTGCAATCATAACAATATCCTCTGCATCTACAAAATGGACAAGAGGATAGGGTGAAAGGGCACTCGACGGGACTAGCTCCACTGATGTCCAGGGACATATTCCAGTTTGCACCAGCTGGGAATCTGGCCTGAGGGCCAAATTCAGAGGCCACATGTAAAGTCGCATTCAGAATTGTGTGCTAAAATGTAAGGAAGTCTAAGGGCCCTGATTCGAAGACGGCTGAAATCAATGGAAAGAGTCAGATTGCAAACCAGTAGAACTTGTATGCCCAGGAGATGGATGAAGGTGAACGGTACAGGGGAGGGGTTATTTCAGCACACCCTTGCTGCATTATTCTGATCTTGCCTTTTGACCTTGAGCTAGACCAGTTTAGAATAGTTATGCTTATTGAGCCAAATTTAGATGTGATGGACCAGGAAATAAAAGGGGGGAGTTCAAAGTGGTAAGTGAGTCTGAGTCTATGCATGTGTATGTATCTTCATAATACTTACCTCTGTGGGGGCCCCAGACTGCTCAATTCTACCATATTATAAATATTATAAATAAGTTAGGTCTGCCCTGCTCCCATTGAATGAAGCCAGTGTTTTGCCCTTGATGTCACAGATCCTTAAGCTACCTTCTAAATGTAGCTCTATCTCTATCCTTTGTAAATCATGAGAGCCTACTGAAGCATTGGAAGTTTTGGAACTTAGAACATTAGAATCGGGTTGATCGCTACAGTTCAGAATGCCTTCTGAACAGCTATGGCAACAAAGCTGGTGTTGTACTTGAAATCTTTGTAATAGCTCAAACGCCATTAACTCTGTCTCCCATTTGCAATTAAAGGTGAAAAATATCTCATTTAGTCACTAAAATAGATCTCTGTGAGTAAATATAATTATTTAGAATTTTAAAAAATACAGAAAAACAACTTACTGCAGGTCCAATTATAACAAGGTGGATGTTGGGCTCTCTTCTGTGCCACTCTAAAACACAATAGTAATTTTCTTTAATAGTAATAAATTTTGCTTAATATTCTTACAATCACATACACGGACATGTCTTTCTCCCTTGGAATCAATGGTGACACGGCGTGACTAAGACAGGTAGAATCTGGACAACAGCATTAGCGATAGTGTTTAAATATGGCATATAAATCAGACTTGCAACTCCAACACTCATACCTAATATTTGATTCGTCAGTGTTATTGAAGTTAGTGTTTATTTTTCTTTCACTCAATCTGTTATGACTGAAGCATTATTTTTCTGTGATTAAGATCAGGCATTACTTTAGCATAATTTTAACAATGAAGCGTTGTACAGGGTTCTAATGAATGGAGTTACTAAATCAAGATGATCTGGATTCTTGTTCTGCCTAAATGACTAGGACTTATTCTTACCACCTGCATGTAGCGCCCCAGGCAGTGTTGTGGAAATTCAATGTTTTGTTGTTACTGGTGGAAGGAAAGAAGAAATAACTGCAAGGTCATTATAGTTATATACTGCTGATAACTTTAGACTCTGCAAAAATGTCTTTCTTCAATGATACCATCACCAAAACAGGGCCCATTCATGGAACACTTCCTTAACTTTAAGAGAATATGCATGGCAATCAGCCCTCTGTGGTGTCATAGAATAGCGATCGAACAGCTATAAGGGGGCTAAGATTTAGAAGGCCTGGGCTCCCTGAAGCCACAGTTCAAAAGGCAGAAGAGCCTCATCCTTTCACTCTCCCGACACAGGAAAATTGAGAACTATGCAGTTTGCTATGTATGTGGGTATTTCAAAAGTGAATACTGGTGGGGCCAAGAGCCATTGTGGACCCCTGACCAAGATGAGGCGGGGCCTGGCTACATGCTCCAAGAAGGGGCATGGCGGAGGGTGGAAGGGGCAGAGCAGAGCTGCCACAAGTCTTCCAAGGGCCCCGGAACTTGGGCTGCAGAAGTAGCAGTGGCGGCAGCTGGAGCCCCAGGCCCTTTTAAAACACTGAGCCCCTGTACACCTGCCCTCTTTGCCCCCTGCCCGTTGGCAGGCCTGGTGAACCCCTAGTACAAGGAATGACTTGCTTTGCTATGGATGATTTAATCAATTTCACTGGGTATATGGTATGGCTAAACTAGGAAAACAGATCATGTTTGCAAATATGTGAGACTCCCCTGCAGATTCATCCACAGTCTACCAACGTTCTCTTCAGGTGACAAACTTTGGCTACCTTTTATACCCTGATCAAAACTGCTTCAGCTGAACTTTTCAAATGTGATCTATTTTCCTTTTTCAGACAGAGCCAAAGTATGTCAGAACTTTGAGAGTTTTAGTGAATCTCATTAACTGGTGTGATTTATTTTCTACACAATTATTAAATATATAATTTAGCTGATCTATCAAATTTCAGACCTGGCTTTTTATTTTGGTTGTGCTCATGTGAACCTACATACTGGTTTTGGACTTTATACATCTTGATGTGAAAAGTACCAAAAAGAAATACAACAAACAAGATACACAGGATATAAAAAATTCAAGTAATAGTTTTATTACTTTCCTCACCTCTCACTACCTCCCTCCTAGGCTGATCTGTTGTCTTTACTCTTCTTATATCTACTATAGGCCCCAATCCTGTTCTAAATGCTGGGATTTTGTCTTCTATGCATGGGAAGGCCAGTGTGAATTATGATATTGCAATAATCATAATTGAATATAGACTAACTGTAAATCAATTTCCCAATTAGAAAGGACTTCAGAAAAGCTTTTGCTCTTAATTTTTAAAATCACATTTTTGCATCATACCAAACAAGTTAAAATTCAAGTTGGTCATTCATCTTTTTTGTTCACATTTTTAGTTATATTTTAAACAACGTGTAGAGCTTGGATGAACCTAAGAGGCTCTGTTGTACACCTCCCTGCACTGAAGCCATATTAAGCAAACTTACAACGAGTCGACCAAAAGAAACCCTAATTCTCTCTTGTCTCATATACATACTTGAAGAATCTCTCAGGGTGAGGGGGGGGAGTCCCATGGACTTTGCCCATTGTTTGTAGAAAAAACCAGAGGAAGTGATTTCACGGAAATCAGATGATGTATATTCTGATATGAGAAAGGTCTACTTCCAGGGGATACTAAAGAGATTTTAAACTGAGTGGAGTGTATTCTGAAAAAGACTTTGAGGAAGCTGTTACTGTTCTGTGATTACTCATATGGAGCAACCATTCAATAAACAGTTATTTCAGCTAGTGCATCTCATTATCTTGGGTCAGTGAACTGATTTACACACCCCCTGCTAATCTGAGAAACAGAATGCTCCAAAAAGGGAATATAACCTATGAAAGGCATCAGTGCTTTAGTTCAGCGACAAAGTGAAATAACGGAGCAGAATGTAACAAAGCGTAAAATTAAACTTTTCATTTAGACAATTCCCTGACTCTCTAACACAGAACAGAGGCAGGTTCGTGATACTATTAATGCCAATTTGTAAGCAGTAACAGAGAGAAAGCCGTGCTAGCCTATATACTATCAAAACAAGAAAGCAGCCCAGTAGTACTGTAAAGACTAACAAAATAATTTATTAGGTGATGGGCTTTCATGGGACAGACCCACTTCTTCAGACCATAGCCATACCAGAACAGACTCAATTTAAGGCACAGAGAACCAAAAACAGTAATCGAGGTTGACAAATCAGAAAAATATTATCAAGGTGAGCAAATCAGAGAGCAGAGAGGCAGAAGGGGTAGGGGGAGTCAAGAATTAGTTAAAGCCAAGTATGCATAAGAGTCCCTATAATGACCTAAAAATTCCCATCCCGGTTCAAACCACGTTTTAATGTGTCGAATTTGAATATAAAAGAGAGTTCAGCAGCCTCTCTTTCCAAAGTGTTGTGAAAATTCCTCTTCAGTAAGATGCAAACTTTCAGGTCATTAACAGAATGGCCCACTCCATTAAAGTGGTGACTGACCGGTTGGTGGATCAGGAGTGCTTTTATGTCTGTTTTATGCCCATTAGTTCTTTGTCTAAGAGAGTCTGAAGTCTGTCCAATATACAAAACATCTGGGCATTGTTGGCACATGATGGCCTATGTGATGTTAGCTCAGGAACATGAGAATGTGCCTGTGATTCTGTGACTAACCTGCTTAGGTTAGAATAAATTGGAGATACTATCACGGGACCTAACACTTTGGAAAGAGAGGCTGCTGAACAATCTTTTGTATTCAAATTTGACACATTAACACGTGGTTTGAACCGGGATGGGAATTTTTTAGGTCATTATAGGGGCTCTTATGCATACTTGGCTTTAGCTAATTCTTGACCCCATCTCCCTGCCCTTCCGCCCCTCTACTTTCTGATTTGCTCATCTTCATAATATTTATGATTTGTCAGTCTTGATTAATATTTTTGGTTCTTTTTGCCTTAAATATTGAGTATGTTCTGGTATGGCTATGGTCTGAGGAAGTGGGTGTGTCCCACGAAAGCTCATCACCTAATAAATTATTTTGTTAGTCTTTAAAGTGCTACTGGACTGCTTTTTTGTTTCAATTTGTAAGTGTTTGAGATGTCACAACTTAAAGCAGCAGATTTTTGCAGAAGTCACTTCCAGTGAGTGCAGAAGCAGCGCCTCCTCCCTGGCACGAAGGGGACTAAAAGCAGCATGAGTTGGAACTCGGGCTGCTCTTGGGCTACGCTTCTTCCCCCGCGTGGGATCTTGCCAATATCTTTTCAAAAGAAAAGTGACCAAATACAATGAGACTTGCCCCCATCAGTCCCCACCTTCTCCTCAGCCACAGAAGCAGCTGTCCTACTGCATTCCCTCCACTTGCCACAGTGACCCCAACCCATCTGCTGAATCACCTTCATGCCCACTCACATCCCTGCCCATCTCTTAAACTTTCACTCTGTCCTCTGGCTCTTTCCCCTCACAACACTGGTGTGCTTTAGTCTTTTAGCATCTTCCTAGCCAAAGCTTACAACCAGTACAGTAAACCCCCTATTTAACGGACTAGTGGCGGGGAAGCGATGTCCATTAAGGCCAAAAGTCCACTAAATCCAAATCTGCAGGACTGGAGGCACCTTGCAAAGCGCGATAGGGAACGCTCCGTCCGAGATCTAGGAGGAATGCAACAGGCCTGGAGGAGAGTTTGGCAGTGGGTTCTTTGAGCTGTTTCCAGAGCAGAGCCTCTGGGCTTGCCTGCCATGAGCTGCTCATCACCCACCCAAGGCTGGGCACTCCTGTGGAAATTAAGCTTCCCTGGAGCGGCGTGTCTTTGCCCAGGCTTCCAGCTGGCAGGATGCCTGCCCGTTGAATGGTCCAGGCACCCCTTCCCACTGGGAGGAGGCTCAGTGGCAGCGGCTCCTCTGGCCCTGACAGCTCCAGCCACTCTTGCCGTTCCAGCCACTCTGGCAGCCCCAGAAGCAGCAGCTCCGGTGAGTCACCAACATGTATTTGAGGGGCTGAGGTGGGGGACAGCAGCTGTTGTTTCCAAAGTCTGTTAAATTGGGGTCCATTACATAGAGGGTTTATGGTAACTTTACTAGTATTTCTCGGTACACCTGCAAACATGTAATAATCATGACACGATAAACCAAATAAAACTTTTGACATAGATACACTCTTCTTTTGTTTATTACGAATATTGCATGCTAGCAGCAAAATAATTATTCCCTCAACAAGCAAAAGCATCAAATATTTTTCTTTGACTGCAATGCAATGTTATTCCCAGGCGGCAGGAAACGATACAGTACAGAAAATATGTGTTCAACAGATCACTTTTTAAAAACATAAATATATTATGAAGTATTCTGCAGAGAAAATCACAACTTTACAGCAAAGTCATAAACAACAAAAAAATTACTGAATGGTGTTTGGAGGCAAAACCCATCCCCACAGTGAAAATGCAGAGATATAAACAGCAGGGTACATACCTGAGAAAGCATCCACTAAATAAAGAGGGTCTTTGACTCTTCTCAGTCCACATATCAGAAGAAATAGACGTAAATTGTCTGTCTCTTCAGGAATCCCTATAACACAATATTTTCAGAAACACTGATTGCAGTTAGAAAACTAAAGTATCTTTAGACCAGCTCCTTTATGACTGAACATGCAACTTGTGCAGTAATCAGAGGAATACAAAGAGGGTGACATTGTTCCAAGGCGTACCCAGCATTAAAATAAGTACTCGCATTGAAAAAGTTAATTAAATGAGTTAATTTCACAAGAGACCAGCTAGTCAATATTAAGCTTTTGAAAACCCTGGCCCTAATGCTAAGAGCTGCCTATCTCAATGCATACTCTTGGCATTAAGTCCCTAATCCAAAGCTCACTGCAGTCACTGGGTCTTTCCAGAGTCCTGATGAAATATTACTCTTTTGTGACTGGAAAAACTTACATAGGAGTTACATTTCTTGCTTCTGGTAAATCTGGATTTGTATGCAGTTGTTTTTGTTTTCAGTCTTCTAGCTCAGTAGTCAGTCAACTGGACTGCATATTTTATTAATGTGATGTTAAATCTTAAATGATAAAGCCAAGCCAATGTTTGTAATAATGCATAGTATAACTCATTGGGTGCCAGGCTGTATTGTTGTATTTGTTCTTAAATGCAGTGAAGAGAAAGATACAGCTTTGCTCTTATGTGAAGTATTGTTCTAAACCTCCAATATGGGAAGTCTACATTTGTCGAAAGTGAGTATTTAGAGCAGTGTTCAGCAACCTTTTAACACCTCGTGGCACACTTCAGCACTCGCTGTAATTTCATGGCACACCCAATAGATATAACACACTCCCCTCTGCCTTCCCCAGAGCTAGGCATCCCCAGCTCCCCACTATAACCCAATCCACCCACAAACCAGGCACCCCCCAGCCCCTCCCTGCACTCTAACTCAATGCTGGCACCTCACCAGAGCCACTGCATGCTTCTCCCACCAAGCGATGGGGTGTGTGTGCAGCGTCATGGACGGCGCTTCTGCATGCGGCTCACTAAGCACCGCTTTGCAGTATATCAGTGTGCCACAGCACACTGGTTGCAGAGCACTGGTCTAGAGGGGTCCAGAAACTCTTAGCCAAAGCTGACTCCACTTTTTTCCATGTGACACTGAGTATAACAGAATACTCCAATTAGTTACTTCTAAGCTGCGTCTACAGTGCACGCTACTTCGAAGTAGCGGCAGTAACTTCGAAATAGCGCCCGTCACGTCTACACGTGTTGGGCGCTATTTCGAAGTTGAAATCGACGTTAGGCGGCGAGACGTCGAAGTCGCTAACCCCATGAGGGGATGGGAATAGCGCCCTACTTCGACGTTCAACATCGAAGTAGGGACGTGTAGACGATCCGCGTCCTGCAACATCGAAATAGCGGGGTCCTCCATGGCGGCCATCAGCTGGGAGGTTGAGAGATACTCTCTCTCCAGCCCTTGCGGGGCTCTGTGGTCACCGTGGGCAGCAGCCCTTAGCCCAGGGCTTCTGGCTGCTGCTGCTGCAGCTGGGGGTCCGTGCTGCATATACAGGGTCTGCAACTAGTTGTTGGCTCTGTGTATCTTGCACTGTTTAATGAAAGTGTGTCTGGGAGGGGCCCTTTAAGGGAGCGACTTGCTGTTGAGTCCGCCCCGTGACCCTGTCTGCAGCTGTGCCTGGCTCCCTTATTTCGATGTGTGCTACTTTGGCGTGTAGACGTTCCCTCGCTGTGCCTATTTCGATGTTGGGCTGAGCAACGTCGAAGTTGAACATCGACGTTGCCAGCCCTGGAGGACGTGTAGACGTTATTCATCGAAATAGCCTATTTCGATGTCGCAACATCGAAATAAGCTATTTCGAAGTTGGGTGCACGTGTAGACGTAGCCCTAGAGTTGTTCACCGTCAGCATGGTGGTCATAAATTAAAAGCCAGGAGATCATCATATCTAGAGAAACACATCTCAGAGAGCTGGAATGGACCTCAGGAGATCATTGAGTCCAGTCCCCTGCCCTCTTAGCATGAACAAGCACCATCCCCTTTTTTAATCTATTTGCCCCAAATCCCTAGATGGCCCCTCAAGGACTGCGCTCACAACTCGGGGATTAGCAGGCTAATGCACAAACCACTGAGCTATCTCTCCCCCCGTAAAAATGCACAGTTTATATTTTAAAAATCATTTCAGTAGAGTAGCAAACAACATTTTACTATCTAGACCAAGCGTCAGCAACCTTTCCAAGGCAGAGTGCCTAAATTTGACCTTTTGACCTCTATGTACAGTCCAAGGGCTAGTGATACTCTTTAAAGTCACTAATAGTCCTACTTGTGACAGCTTTGTTAGTAAATGAAGAGGCAGAGCTTTACCGTTCAGGTGGTGGTTGGTAGCATGAGCTGGTCTTTGGTTACTCCGCAAGCAGCATGGCTTTCAGCAAGCTCCTGGCTGTATGGGGGAGGAGAGGTGTGGCTGAGCTCCCGCCTCGCGTGCCTATGAAAATCAGCTCGTGCGCCATACTTGGCACCAGTGCCAGGGGTTGCTGAGCCCTTGTCTAGAATATTACAATTGGTTCTGCCTTCATAAGTTCAGTTGACATCACTGTATGGCTATGTCTACACTAGCCCAAATCTTCGAAAGGGCTATGCAAATGGCTATTTTGAAGATTACTAACAAGGCACTGAAATGAATACTCAGTGCCTCATTAGCATGCCGCCGGCCGCGTCTCTTCAAAATTGCTGCTTTTGCTGCCGCGCGGCTCATCCAGAAAGGGTCCTTTTCGAAAGGACCCCACTAACTTTGAAATCCCCTTATTCCTATCAGCAGCATAAGGGGATTTCAAAATCAGCGGATAGGAATAAGGGGATTTCAAAGTTGGCGGGGTCCTTTCCCATCTGGACGAGCTGAATGGCAGTGAAAAGTGTCAATTTCGAAGAGCGGCGGTTGGCTGCATGCTAATGAGGTGCTGAATACGCATTTTAGTACCTCATTAGTAATCTTCGAAATGGCCATTTGCATGGCCTTTTCGAAGATTTGGGCTAGTGTAGACACGGCCTATCAGTCATAAATCCATACCTGTGATGTTACCTTAAACCACACTGTCAGGGCATCTGTGCAGACAGACAAATACTTTAATTGCTGTAGCTCCTATCTTTCAGACAGGTGGTGTCCCCACTTCATCAGAAAAACCCTTTGCTTTGGTGCAGATGGTGTCCACACGGTGCTTTCATCCACGCTATGTAGTGTGCCCAGGCCCATCGATGGGGAGAGGGAAGGGGGCAGTTGCCTCGCGGCCCCATGCACTTTGAATTGCTGCAGCAGCACCATGCTTTGTACTCCTCTGAGGGGACAGGGTGAAGAGACGGTGCTGTGTTCCAGGTGATGCTGAGGGCTGGATGCTCCAAGCCCCATGCCTTCTACCTTTCCAGGGCTCTGAGTTGAGCCTTCCCCTCACCTTCCTGGGGAAGGCTCCAGCCCTCCTGAGTGTGCCAGTATGCTGTCCATTTTGAGCACATACCCTAAGTGATGCAGCAGTTAAATACCAGCCTAGGTCTTCAAAACAAGACCACTTTAGTTCACAGATGAAAATTTAGCATGTTGGTCCCATTTAAAATGACACTCATAGGAAATTAATCATATTTCCACTGGGACAGAATGGAGAACTTGATAGTGTGCAATCATATGAACTGCATTAAAAACTCAGCTTGGTAGACAAGCAGTAATACCTAGTGCTTAGCAAAAGCAACTGATAACCAAAGCTCCGGGGTTCTATTGCCAACTCTACTACAGAGGGGCAAATTACACAAATGCTCTGTGACTCAGTTTCCCCATCATGAAATAGAGATAATATGTATTTGGGTCATAACATGGCCCCATTCGGAGAGTGAGATGTGAAGCGTTTCTTGTTTATAAAGAGATGTGAGTTCTCCATCTGGAAAGGATTTCATAACAAGAGCAAAACCTTGTTATTGCTTCAGTTTCCAAAATGGTATCTATCCTTTAAACACACAAGCTGTCATGGAATATTTAACCAGAGCTTAAATGACGGCAAAGCACTTGTTTTAATCTTAAATTTCCTTTGTAATGACTGACAAGAAAACATTTTCAAGATAATGAACTGTACCCTTCACTATTTATTTTATATCCTTCTGTTAAAATGAATCTGCCAAGAAAGATTCTCCTGTGTCGCCCTTGAACTAAGGGTGGGTATGTGGTGGATAAAAAATGCAAATCAAAAATGTGAAAAATCTCAACATAAAAAAAATTAGCCATGCTCAAATACTGCTGGAAACACACAGAGAGGAATCGTAAGAGTCCAATGACTCTTAATGGAATATAGGTTTTAAAATTACATTCTAATGTATGGTATTGCTGTTGTTTGGTTCTGCAATAGCAAAATGACACTCAGAATGTAATGCTGAGGATGGGTCACCATATGATGGGCTTGGATCAAATGTGTTCGTCGTAATTTAATGTAATAGAGAGAGAGCTGAATGCGTGTTCTTAACAGCAACATCATTTAATGAATTCTTGGGGCCAATAGTTTCCATTTCCTGTCTGAACAATGCACAAAGCAGATCAATTCATCATCCTTCCATGCACACATTTATTGAATCGGTGGCAAGGAAAGCCAATGTACCTAACGCTTGTAAAATTTTACAACTGTAAACCATGTTACCGAGTGCTTTATTTACGAGGACATCTCTGCCCACATATGAATACTTTAATTTTATTAAAGAGTTGGTGGTCTTTTGTGGATGACTGAAAAAACCCACACACACTGTCAACATAAACATTTCCAACAATTGGACACTTCAGAGACAAGCAGAGCCATTTTTAAGTCAAGTGACCTCAAGAATAGAAAGAAGAAAACAAAAACCAAGATGCAATCAATCAGAAGAGAGTTTAAAACATTTATAACCTTCTGTGTGAAGCATCAAGTACACTCATCCCTGGTTACACAAGTAATTTACTTACGAATACTCATTTAAACGTGGGACACATATACATACATATGTTCACTAGACGAGTGAACTTCCCTGTTAATATGAGCTTTAACCTCCATCATCCAATTGCCACCAGGTTTTAACCGCCCCCCACCCCCCATCTGCCCCAGGGACTCAACCTGCTGCCAGCTACACTAATCCTACCTGAGACACGCATGTTCAACATGCACATATCTCAAGTTTAGATGAGGGGGTGTGGGGGGGAGGGCTATGGGGAGAGGCAGGGAGACCCACATCCCCAAGGCTGGCTCTGCTCCAGCTGCAGGATCCCTGACCGGGGGGCAGGGAAACCCACAGCCCCCCAGGCTGGAGCCTTCTCCCTCCCTTTCCTGAGCCATGCAGCTGTCTGACAGCCCTGCGGCTGGTGGAAGGGAAGTAGAAGGCTCTTAGCATGGTTCCCAGCTCCCCTCCACTGGCGGGAACATGAAACCGACCAGCCTTGAGCTGATCAACTTCCTGGTCCAGTAAGCCAGAGGAAGATGGGAACTAGCCCGCCCCTGGTTCCCAGCTCCTGCCACTCTGGGAGCCAGGAAACTCTCCAGCTCTGGTGGTTCCTGGCTCCCCTACCCTTGCAGGAAAATGCGAGTTATGCAGGGGTTGCAAGAACAACCCTGGCATAACTCAAGGGTTTCCTGTATTAGTCCCTGCCCCACCCTGCAGACCTGACCCTCAGCCAGGTTTTAACCCCACCCCCACCAAGGTCCCAAACTGCCCCCCAGCTTTTAACCCTCCCCAACCATCTCCACCCCAAACCCAAGGTCCCCTTACCTTTCAAAAGGAATGCCACGTGCTGCTGCTCCTTCCTGGCCTGCAAAGTTCCCTCCCACCCAAATGCACCTCTCTCCCAGCTGTCTTGCTCCTGCAACTTACAGTGCAGCAGGAGCAGCTCCCTTACCTGCTGTAGGATTAAGGACCAGCACCTTGAGTCCTGCTCTTTTATTGGCAGGAAGGGAGCTGGAGGTAGAGTTGCAGGAGCTGCGAGTGGCTGCTCAAAGAGCCACATGCTGTCCAGACATGTTTTAAAAATGCTGCCCTGGGAAAAAAGTGGCAGAAAAAAAGCTCTGCATGAGTATCTCATGATGTCACGCTCTCCTATGATGCTCTTCGGTGCATTAGCGTTGGTCTTGTGTTCGTGGTCTTTGTGCATCTCTTAAGTGCTCTTACAGTGATACTTTTTATCTTGAATCACCATCTTTATTTTCTGAAACATGGGTCCAAAACTCATTACCAGTGATTCCCACAGCGGTAAACCAAAGAAAGCAAGAAGGCCATTAAGTGTAGCTCAGAAACTAGAAATTATAGAGCGTATTGAAAAGGTGAACGTTAACAGGGATATCTGTGCAGCCATGAACCTATCTTCTTCAACTGAGTACAATTCTTTCTCAAAAAGATAAGCTGAAAGAAGTTGCTGAAAGCTCTGTGGGTGGTATGAATTGGAGCGTCTAACACAAACAAGGTATGTCATTATGCAAAAACTAGAAAGACTTTTGACCCATTGATTTGACAGCCACAACCAACGTAACATGAATTTGAGCTTTCTTACCATCCAAGAGAAAGCTATGTTGTTGTTTGAAGATTTAAAGCTGAAGGCTCAACAAAAAGGGGTAGCAGGTGTGCAGGATCTTACATTTAAGGCAAGCCCTGGTTGATTTGAGAGATTCAAGAATTGTGCTAATTTGCGTAGCATACATACATCAGGCAAAAGGGTGAGCACTGATGTCGCAGCTGCAAAGAAGTTTCCCCAAGAGCTGATGAAGTTAGTCAAAGAAGGAGGATATTTACTGAAGCAGATGTTCAATATTGATGAGACGGGGCTCTTTTGGAAGAGACTGCCTTCCCGAACATTTATTTCTAGAGAAGAAAATAATATTTTAAAGCACCAGTCTTTAAAATATCTAAAGACCATCTCACGCTACTCCTTGGTGGTAATCTTGAAGATGATGTCAAGCTGAAGCTTCTACTTGTGTATCACTCATGAGCACTAAAAGGATGGAATAAAGCATCATTATTGGTGATATGGCAAGCCAACAAGGAGGCATGGGTGACAATACAAGTATTTACAGACCACATAACCAGCTATCTCTTGCTTTATTGCATCTTACAGTGCCAAAAGCACCTTGGACAATAGACGTCTCTTAATGATTGATAATGCTCCTGGCCATCCTATTAATGTTGAAGATTATGCCGATAATATTAAAGTGTTTTTCTTGCCTCCTGAAACCACCTCGATCCTTCAGCCAATGGATCAAGGTGTAATAGCCACTTTCAAGGCCTATTATTTACAATTGGTCATCAGATACTTCATTTCAGAATTTGACAGTGAAAACAAACAAACAGTATGATAGCTGTGGAAGAAATACAACATCAAAATGGCAGTAGATAATATTACTTTAGCCTGGGACAAAGTCATTCAAAAATATAAATGGTGTGTGAAAAGCCTTGCTGCTGAAAGTTGTGCATGACTTCATTCCCTTTGACAAGGTCATGGAAGGCATTCAAGAAAAAATTGTGAAGCTGGCACTTGAAGCTGGATTCGAAGAAATTGACAAAGATGATGTTCAAGAAGTTTAAACTCTCACAAGGAGAAATTGTCCAACGAAGAACTCCTTCAACTCGATGAAGACAGAAAAAAAAGTAAAGAGGATGAAGATGCTGAATCTGATGATGAAGACACTGAGGTAGTGAGAATATTAGACACCAAATAACTCTCTAAAGTGTTTGAATATTGGGAAGCAGCAATGGCAATACCGGATGAACATGATTTGGAAAGAAGTTTTGCTTTCAAGTGTGAGCTAAATGCTTCCCTAGCTTGTTATTGTGAACTTTACAAAATGAAAAGGCAGGTTACCAAACAAACCACACTTGAACATTTTTTTCATTCAAAAACTGTTGATCCTCAGCCTTCCACATTAAAAAGTTCTACTACTTTCCCAACCTATGGGTTGGGACCCAAACATTGTTGAGAGTCAATAGCTAGGCAGATCCAAGTTGCATGTGGCTGTTAAAGAAGCCATTTGTAATTTCTTAACACTGCTGCCTCAGGCAGGTATCTATCACTAGAGATAGCAATTATCTTATGCCTAGGTGCTGAGTTAATTGGTTTTAATGACTGTTACCTGCTGGGAGCAGAAGGGCTGGGAGAGCCATCCAGCCTAGCAACCCCGGTGAAGAGGCTGAGGGAGGAGGGGGAGTGTCTAAAGTTGCAGCCTTTAAGGGATGCAAGGAGGGTCTAAGGCTGGGGGTGGTTTGGGGCTGCTGGGTGGGTTTAAGGCTGGGGGGAGGTTTGGGGCTGATGGGGGGGTTAAGGCTGGAGGCAGTTTGGGGCTGCAGGGAGGTCCAAGGCTAGGGGGAGGTTTGGGGCTGCTTGGGGGGGGGGTTTAAGGCTGGGGGCAGTTTGGTTCTGTGGGGGAGGTCCAAGGCTGGGGGGAGGTTTGGGGCTGCTGGGGGGACTTAAGGCTGGGGGCAGTTTGGTTCTGTGGGGGAGGTTTGGGGCCGCTGGGTGGGTTGAAGGCTGGGGGGAGGTTTGGGGCTGATGGGGGGTTAAGGCTGGGGGAAGTTTGGGGCTGGGGGTAGGTGTGGGGCTGCTGGGTGGGAGTTTAAGTCTGGGGGCAGTTTGGTTCTGTGGGGGAGGTCTATGGCTGGGGCCCATTTGGGGATGCTGGCGGGGGGTCTATGGCTGAGGGTGGGGTGATGATAGTGGTGGTGGCTTGGGGCCATTTTGCGTTTAGCCCCTTGAACATTTAAAAAATTGCCATGCGGACCTCAGTGAAAGAAAAGTTGGGACCCTCCTGCCTTACGCATTACGAAGACTGCTTCCCTGTCTTTGGTATTCGTAGGGATCCCAGCAAGTGATCCTAGTCTCTGGAAATAATTTTAGCCCCCTCTTCTCTCTTATCCACTTTTGTCTCCCCTTCTATGTAGCTGCTTTCTCAGTTTTAATTTTTTTGTTTATGACTCCCCCCAGCCCATCCGCCTGAGTGTGGGGTTTAAGCCAGGGTGGGGGGACGGGGGAACAATTTGAGGATGAGTCTTTCCCCCAACCACAACTCAGATTAAGTATAATAATAAAATAAAGAAACAGTGTTATTATTTTATTAATGTAGTTTCCCTTTTTTATGGAATAACTATGAATATATAAATGTGAGGGGCACAATTTCATATTCTTGCCTGAGGTGCAAAATTAGCTAGTTATGGCACTGCTTTCCCCCCAATCCCATTTTTGAGTTGCTGTGGGTCACCAAGTCTCCCTGAATTGTCAAAATGGGTCCCCGTCTGGAAAATGTTGGGATCCACTGTATTAGACCTACTAAAGACACGGAAGTCGATGTACCTTCAGAGAAAGATGCTAACAACCCCTCACAAACTACCAGTTGACAGCTACCACCTCAGCCACCACCCAATCAATGCTGGCTTCTTTTGGTGACTGTTACGTTTATTTTTTCACTTTAAATAAGTAAAATAAAAAATGTAATTTAAGGGTCTAATATGGATTCAGGTTAGCCTACATTCATACACTACAGCCTATTTCTAGTGCCAAACTACTCAAATACATCAGAAAAGTACCTTAACTCAACTACTTTATGTCAACTTATGTGCACTTGGAATGCACTGGAGACTTTTACATGTATTTTAATGGGAATTCAGTGTCGCTCTTATGAGTTTTTGCCTACGAGTAGAATTTGGGAACCAATTGTGTTCGTATAGAGAGGGATGAGTGTACCTTTACTGAAGGGAAACAAGCTGCTCAAACTCTTGGTAAAACAAACTCTTGGCTTATGTCTGGCTAATTATACTGAATTCCTAAACAAGATTGACTTGGTGAAAATTTGCTTATTTCTGATCGTCACTGATTTGGCTTGCAGATTGCCTCACATGCACAAACATGCATGAATTTATCCTCCAAATACACCTGTGAGGCAGAGAAGTTTGATTAGCCCATATTATAGATGAGGAAATATTTAAGTGACATGCCCCACGCCATCTACATCCATTGGAAAGTCACAAATTAGGCACAAATGCTTAGTCAACTGAACCACAAGGCCATCTTTTCTTTCTGGAACAGTTTTGACATGTCTAATTGTTCCCTCGGAACATTAAGTATCAATAGTAGTTAGGGATCCTGGTTTTTTTAAACAGAAATACTCTTATTTTATTCATTGTCACACTGGCTCCCCTCTTTACACTTTCTGCTTTCCCAAACATCCTCTAATTCTAGAAGACTACAGGAAATGAAATGAAGCAGTGTTACCGCATATTTGTGTTCTTCTGCTTTCCCTGAATGCAACCTTGAAGTAAGGGCCTATTCCAATCTCACTTAAAAAGTGACGAAGCGGGTCTTTGCCCACGAAAGTTTATGCTCCAAATTATCTGTTAATCTATATGGTGCCACAGGACTTGTTGCTGGTTTTGGAGACACAGACTAACTCAGCTACCCCTCTGATACTTAAAAAGGAGTACGCCATAAAAAACTCTCCTGCTGCCAACAGAATATATTGGTGTAAAGCTAATGTGAGATATGAGCTGAACTTTAATTTTGAAAATGTCATAAACAATCGGTAGCTCATGACATATTCAAGTGATATTGCATTTAAAATTAAAATCTAACTTGAGGATTTAAATGCTCATTTTCACAGCATTCGCTATTGAGCCATTTTGATTTAATCTGAATAGTTTTGGCTGTCACAGAGCAGCTGCAGGAGACAAGGTAGTAATGATATTGTTTATTGGACCAAGAATAATTCATAATACACAATGTTTGGGCTGAAAAGGTCCTTTTGTCTAGAGTGATGCCCCACTGAGGCATTCTGCTTTTAGAATGGCTGCTGGTGTTGAGTCAGAATCTAAACTTCCACAAAGCAAACTGCTAGAAAAAGGGTCAGACTGTGAGTACCATAGCAAAACTCTGCCTGAATTTTAATTACACATGCGATACAGATACAGGTTGAACCTCTCTAATCTACCACATTCTTGCCCAGGGCCATCCACGATCGAGCATGATTTTAGTTAGCCAGGCAACCACTTATCATGGGCATGACCAAGGTTCCCGTGGGTGCCAGAAAGTTTGTTTTCAGCCACCAGTCCTGGCTCTGTGCTGTTATGTAGCTGTAATTTATCCAGAATTGTCTTCTAGGAGCCCAGTAAGCAGTGGAAGTGTTGGTAATGCTGCTAGACAATACAGCAGTCCCTTGAGTTATGCAAGGGATGCGGACCCTTGCGTAACTCAAATTTTGCATAAGTTGGGGGCGGGCACCTGGAGCTCCTTTTGAAAGGTAAGTCCGGGGGTAGGGAGGGGCAGTTGGGGAGGATAAGCCTGGCAGTGGGTTGGGGCTGTGGAAGGGGTGTGGGGCTGGAGTTAAGAAAGAGCTGTGGGGGGTGGAGTTTGAGCCAGTCGTGTGTTGCGGGGGAGGCTGAGCTGGAGCCGTGCACAGGTGGTTGGAATCAGGGACGGGTGGGGGTTGAGCCAGAGCCACATGCAGGGGGTGGTGAGCTGGACCCCGGAGGGGAGCGGGATTTTGAGTTGCACTGAACTCGTGTTAATGTGAGTGAAGCACAACTGAGAATCACTCCTTTCAATGGTTTACTCTATTGGTCTCCCATGGTTCAACAAATTCTCTCATTTTGCACCAGTCAGGTCCTGACGGTGCCAGACTACCCCTCTCGTAGAACTGGAAGGGACCTTGAAAGGTCACTGAGTCTAGGCCCCGGCACTCACAGCAGGGCCTATCACCAGCCCTGACTTTAATAAATTAAAAAAAAAAAAAACCTGCATGGCCCAGGCCCTGAGGCAGTACCCTTAAGGATTCAACTTACAACTCTCAGTTTAGCAGGCCAATGCTCTAACCATAACCTGTCCTTCCACTCACCTGAGGAGCTTTCTGCAGTGGCTTTTTTATTTATTTTTGTAATCAATGCTTGTAAAGCAGTCTGAAGCTGAAGACTAGAGAGGCTCAACCTGTATCTGATTTAAATTAAACTCTGATACTTTTTAACCTCTTTAGCTGCTGTAGATTGGAACATCAGGTTGGCAATAAAGCTTCAGTTACACTGCAATGAGTGCACAGGTCTCAGTTATTGTGAGTTTAGAGAGTCCATCATGAAAGTTATGAAGATCCTTGGGTTTAATATATGTACTTATACTTATTTATTCCTAGCTCTGAGCATCTTTCTGCAATGGCTTTTTTATTTATTTGTGTAAGCAATTATTGTAAAGCAGTTTAAAGATGAAAAGCATTGTCAGACCAACTCTGGAAGGTGCTGAGTACCCTGTGGTAGGTTCTGGGCAACCTGAACTCACAGGATAAGTAATACTTACAGAGAGCTTTTCCTCAGTAGATCTCTGGAGTGCTTTAATCCAGTTTCCCCATATAAAATGCGTATAGTGTAGAGAGATGAAGTGACTTGCCTGAGTCCATCTAGTAGGTTAGCTGCAAGGCCAGAAATAGAACCTAGGTCTCTTAAGCCCCACTGTAATGTATTAACTCCCCATGACATGCTATTCTCCAGTTTGAGCCATCTGTAACTGTTATATGGTAATAGCATTACTTTGTAAAAGATCTCTTCAACCTTCCAGTATTTAAAGCTGCCCTTTAAAGAGGCACATCTGCACCAGTCTGACACCCTGGTAGCACATATGAACCTGTGCACCTTCTACACAGCACACTGAAGTTCTTTAGGGAAAGTTACTGAAAGCATACGTCCTCTATTGATTATATTTAGGCAAACATTTTCAATCAGCTTTTCTTATAGGCAGGTTATTTCATAAGACTGTGATTTTTTTTTTTTT
Organism: Carettochelys insculpta; assembly: GCF_033958435.1. Taxonomy (NCBI): domain Eukaryota; kingdom Metazoa; phylum Chordata; order Testudines; family Carettochelyidae; genus Carettochelys; species Carettochelys insculpta. Next base: position 21,205,488 of record NC_134154.1, read on the forward strand.
TTTAACGGGGATTAAAGAAGCTAAATTTTAATGGAAACTGGGCAGGAAAATCCCATCTTAATAGTCCATCATGGGTCTTCTTGTACCTTCCTCTGAAACCTATCATGGTATTCACTGTAACACTGAATCAGATGGACCATGGTTTTGATCCTGTATGGCAATCCCTAGGTTCCTAAAAACTGTCAAAAAGGAGCTATCTGGAGAAAGAATTACCTGCCACTACAATTCAATTTAGTGAGGCAGGAATCGATTGTACAATTTTATTATATGCAGCAGATCTTAGTCATCTGCCCAATTCATTTTCATTTTTATGACTAGACTTTCCCCAACTTAATCCTCTTAAGAGACTTATCACAAAACCTTTCTGGGGAGATTGTTTCATTGGGACATCATAACCCATCCCCAGTGTCTGTAGTCTATTCCACTCTGGGTCTGGTTATTGTCAGACTTCAGCAACACCTGTGTGTCTAGTTGGCTTTCTATTTGTTCACTGAAGATGATTAAATTTTCACATCACGATAATGCTACCATTGGATTTTCACCTCCTCCGTGATTTTTCAAGACTTCTTGGCGCCCCTGCTGTGAAAAGTAAACCACAGCTATCTGTACAAGAAGGCAATCATTTCATCATTCTCACTCGTGACTTAGCCTCACAAGGTACTCAAGAGCCCTTATATTGGCAGCACAATGAAACAAGAAGCATAATGATGGTTTTTTAGGTGCTACAGCCATAACAGCTATGTGGAAATTGATGTCTGAAAGGAGGCAACTGTTTTTATTGTTTCTTTAGCTTAAGTGGAAGCTTCCTTTTCTGCTGTAAAACTGAGCTTACAAGAAACTTTAACTCAGCTGTAATGAAAATTTTCCTGCCAAGCAAGCGTGGGTCTACTCTGAGAAGTGAATATGCAAAAGTAACACTTTCATCAGATCTGCCCCTTTGATATTATAATCTTGCATTTGTCAGTAAAATGTTTTTAAAAAATAAAACATTATTTAGCGACTAAAGTCATTCTTTACTTTTTAAAAAATACAGTATTCCTGCTAAGCTATGTCTACACTAGGCAAAGTAAGTTGACTGGAGACACGCAATTCTAGCTATGGCTATTTCATAGCTAGAATTGATGTATCTGCGCTCAGCTTACTTGGTCATCCCTACCGAAGAAGGTCAACAGGAGAGCTTCTCCCATAGACCTCCCTTACTCTGCTTGAGGAGTACAGGAGCCAGCTGCAACCCCTGAGAGGTTGATTTCATGTGTTAGCCCTAGTGTTATGGAGCCAGTGCACTGACACAATGAGCTGGATTGTGTTCTGGCTCAGGCATCATAAATAGAAAAAAAGTTCCACCTACTGCTGGGCCACATTCCATTCTCCACTTTAGATGTTTAACTGAGCTCACATTTTACCTGAAAAATCTGTACTGAACATGCCAGATTGATTTTGCAAAACAAATTCATAAATTTAAAAAAAAAAACTCATCACCATTAACAGGATATTGAAATAGCTGCCATGATGCTACATTCACAGTGATATATCAGAGTATTATTTCACTATAAAAAGAGGAAGAGTAAATTTCTATGGCTAACTCCCATGACTTCAGAGAATTTGGCCCAAGCTAAAATGACGGGGTAGGAATTGGATGCCTGTATTACCTGCAAATTTAGAAAGGTCAAGGAACAAAACAAGATCAAACTAGCTAGACATATAATGGATAACAAGAAAACATTCTGCAAATACATGAGAAGCAAGAGGAGAAGCAGCAATGGGGTTAAATTGCAGCAGGGGCGGTTTGGATGAGATATCAGAAAAAAATTCTTCCTGTCAGGATGGTTAAGCACTGGAATAAATTGCCTTGGGAGGTTGTGGAATCTCCATCATAGGCGTTTGTCTAACCTACTTTTAAAAATCTCCAATGAGAGGTGATCTAGATGGTGCTTGGTTATGCCATGAGTACAGGGGACTGGACTTGATGACTTCGCAAGGTCCCTTCCAGGCCCACGATTCTATAATTTTATTCTATGCCTAGCTATGTTCTTGAGTTGCATGATTTAAGGCAAGTCACTTAATTGCAAACTGCCTGTGTTCTGCCATCTGTAATATGGATACGATACCACAAGGGATATTATGAGGTTTAAGCAAGTAATGTTGGTAAAGTACTTCGAACTTTTCAGCTGAAAGGCACAATGAAAATATAAAGAACTTCTCAAGATCAGGTGCAGCTTGTGGAAAACATTTTGGTTAAATATAAAGCTGATTATACAACACTTCTGCGTGAAAACAAGATCTTTTTTGGTTCAGCTCCTACAGTGTGTTCCTCATCTAAAATCATAATCCTTGTGTTTGTCACATCAGTCATTTTCACAGCAAGCAACTGCAATGTCACAAGCAGAGAATTATGACTTTAGGTGGAGAATAAGATGGCAGAAACAGGTGAATTCTTTCTTAGAATCTCTGCCTCTGTGTGTGTTGATGTCCTTAATATTTTGCTTCCTTTGATCTTCATTTATGCTGCAAACATAGATGTGTTCTGATGTCCCTAAACCAGATGTTTTACCAAATCTTCCATAAGGTCAGAACAGATTTTAAAAGTAAAACTTAGTAAATAATGGATGGTCTTTTAAGAACCAATATGAAGAAATTACATCCTAAATCCTGGGATTCTGAACCTTTTTTTCTATTCAAATCCTGTCCAGGCAGCCAGTATTATCCTGTGATATTGTCCTGTGATGGCTGTTCAGTGCTCTGTAGTATTGTGTTCTCACTCCAAGTCTTGGTGTTTGCAGTGTTCACCCCCGTACCTTATTTTGAAGTTGACACCATTACTAATAGGCTTTGGACTTTGACAGAACTATCTTCCCACTCTTGACAGTACTGAGTCGAGATCTGAAACTGTTAGCAGTGCCCAGACAGGTGTTTGCATAAGTTTAACGGAACTGGCTTAATAAAGCTTGTGGAAATGTTTATGTAGTCAAGGCCACGGTCAAGATATCAGCCTAATAAAAACCAATCTCCTCGCCTCTGGAATATATAGTAGGGTCTCAACATTTGCGAGGGTTCTGTATTCAGAACTCTTGCAAATGTTGCTTTTCACGACTGGGGTGGAGCTCGGAGGCCCAGGAAGTGGCAGCCATGGGCGCTCCCTGCCCTGGAGAAGTGGCAGATGCCAGTGCTCCTGCCAAGGGGCCTCAGGGGAAGCAGTGCCTCTTGGCACTCCTGTCCTGGGGCCCCCAGCCGCTGATGCTCCCCACCCGAAGTCCCAGGGAAGCTGCAGCAGCCACTGGCGCTCCTGGCCCCAGGGAAACCATGGCAGCTGCTGGCGCTCCCAGCCTGGAGCCCCTGGGAAGCTGCAGCAGCCACTGGCACTCCTGACCCTGGAGCCCCAGGGAAATAAGGCCACTCACAAATAACTGAATTCACGAATGTGGCACTCGCGAATGTCGAGACTCTAGTGGATTTAGTTCGTTAGTACGAGATTACAATGACACTTAATGGGGAAAGACTGTGAATTTTGTTTAAAGGGGAACATCTGATTAGCACCAAGTACTGAAGTGGTACTAAATCCTATGTGTTGGTGGATCCATCGCTATATACATGTTCAAGTTTCCTCCCAGCAGGAGTAATGTGAAGGCTGCAGAAACAGGAGAAGATGTTGCCAAGGCTTACATATAAAAATATTAAATAAAATATATTTAGTAGGCAGCAAGAAGAAGGGGGCTCAGCTTCAAAACTGAGATATAGCATGGGGCTGTATACATGAAGCCTTGAAAATAATCCATGTCCCAGGTGCCAAGATAGAGAAGCAAATTAAGCAGTAACTCAAGAACCATTTCTGAACCATTCCTGATTACATTTTTTTTGTGATAAAGGCAAGAGTAAAATACAATCACCATCAATTAACAGGACTTTAAAATAGCAAATTGATTTAACGCCCTTCCAATATGACCAATCAAGAAAAAAAAACAGAGTGAGTAATCTCAGAGAAATAGTACAAAATTCTTTTTGCAAATATTACTGATGAGCTTCAGGCTTTTGTGTGCCTGGGTGATATCAAACTCTGACTTGCTGGAGGTAAGGATGCAGTTTGAGAACATCTTATCACAAGTGACCTAGTTTTTCACTGTTCAAATACAGACATTTTTCTTATTTGAGGTTATAATTTCTGTTTCCATGAAATATATTCACAGGACTCCAGTGGGGGGAAACTGGACGTCAGATGATTTTCATTCAACAATGCTTGTTTTTGACAGTTTTTTTTTAAATAAATTCTAAAAAAAGTCCAAACCTTAAACATTTATTTTACTTTTCACAGTTTAAGATTTGAAAATAATATGCATTGGAGGTTAAATATATGCACAGGTATATTGATGATATTTGTGCATTTAAACAATTGAGGACACAGGGTTACACATAAGCAAATACTGTCTACAGTTTTTCTTCTGAGTGCTGGGTCAAGGGCAAGCAAAATATTCAGGATTAATTTTTTTAATCTCTGACTTCAACTTGAATTTCACTTGTTTTCCAAAGACTGTTAGATCTCCACACCAGGTCTACATTATGTAGGCTTATCCACTTGACTTCTCTTTCGTTCAAACAATGTCTAAGTTATGACCAGAGGGTGAGGTTAACTCCAAACTCTAATCCTTCTTTCTGTTCACTTTGAACCATACCAAATCTTTTTATCTCTTAAAAAATACACTTTTCATGTGTTTGTTTCTTACACATTTCAAAGTATTAACTGATCTCCGACAAAGGAAATTTTCAGATTCTGTCTGATTATTGTACTTCTGGAGTTTGAATCCTGAATGACTATGTCTGCTTACAGAACATGTCTTTGATATGCTCAGTAAATCTTCTGTCTGATATCCTTTATATTCACCTCTTTATCCACATGTTGGAAGTGTCACAATAAATCACCTAACTTCTTTTGTTATCTCATAACTAAGAGCTTTACAGTATTTAGTCTTCAGCACTGGCTTTTTTTTTTTTGTTTCATTTCGTTTCGTTTTTTTTGAAATCTTGGATTTAACTTTCAAAATTCAGCCTCTTCATAATTTCTCTTGACAGAACTCTCCAGTATAGACTCAGCTCATGAGTATCCAGCATCACTGGCTGTGGAACTCAATACTACATTGGACTATGTAGGTGAAGCAGACACAATGTGAAAAAAAAACAAAGTTTTCAAAAGGGTCCACTGATTTAATGACACTTGGCACTATTCGGTCTGATTTTCAGGGCTGCTTAGCATCTTTGGCCTCCCGTTACTTCAATTAGAATTGTAGGGCTAAGTACTGGCTGATTAAGTTGGGCATATAACATGGAGAACACTTCTAATAATACATGCCAGTTACTAGGAAGGGGTTTTGGAGAGAAAACTATTAATTGCCCTCATAGACAGGATAGAAATAGCAGAGACTACATTAATGAAGTCAAGAGATAGTGAATTTTATGAGATGCACTAGACTGGGCAGTCACAGAATCACATAAATAGTACATGGCCTTACTCAAGTGCACTGCACTGTATGCTTTAACTGAATCAAAATGGCACTGCTTTGAAGAAAAATATTGTCACTGCTATATTTCTATGGCTTGATACTGTTACAAGTTTACCGTAACTCGAAATATATAAGACTGGATCTAGAAATTGCAAGCTCCATGAAAAGTGACCCTTCTGCTCCCTTTTGTTAATCTCTAGTAAGCACAAAATTAGAGACAAACCACCAGACTTCATTTGCTGCAATGGGAGATGTTCTTAATGTTACCAGGGCTTAGGGGAAAGTGTTGATGAGAACTGCAGCCCATCTCAGGAGACAGAAATAAGAGCAGGATTGATGATAAGACAAATAAGATGAGACACTTGATCATAAAACCAATACACACTGAATAATTTTGTCACTTTTCAAGTTATTACTTAGAAGGCCTGGAAGTCACAGTCATTTTGTTTGCTTTTGTCTGTGAATTATGAATTATTTTGCACTTTCGCATTACAGTGCATTAGGACAAAACTGCCTCTAATACATCAGACAAAATGCATTTACAGGGAATCTTCTCCTACCCGGAACCTCCGACCCGGCTGTTCCTTTAATCACAAAATAATGAGACACAGGATCCAATCAATGCTGAGGCTATACCAGCAAGTGACAAATCATGATACTTCTGAAAATTATTAATCTTCATGGCACTGTGCTAGTGTGCCATGATTTACTGAAAATGAAATAACCTCACAATGCTCAATTTAAAATAGGACATGGGTTCTGAATAATGACAAACATTTACTGACGTGATAAAGCAATTCAATAGTGTGGATACATTTGTAACAAGAGGAAGAAACAGGTAAGCTATTGGAGAGCCGATTGATGAATATGATTCCAAAAAATATCTAGGGCAAAAAGCCTGATTTTTTTTCTGTTTCGTAAAAGCTTTAACAAGGAAAAAGTGTTAGGGTGACATAGCCTATTGACATTAACCTTTTCCAAGAGCTTGCTTTTTACTTAAGGGCTGACATCAGAACTCAGTGTAACGATGCTGGGGCACATAAGCCTGCTGTGCAGGCACAATTCTCTTGTCCACACCAGGTTGGTACTGCCTATGGAAGTCACTGTTTCCATCCCAGGAAAACTTTTGAGATACTGGAAAAATTTCCATGCCAAATCAGGACAACAAGCTGGCGATGTAAGAAACAGAGATAAAGAGATAAAATTCTGCAATAGTTTGTTTTAGAAATAACTATGCTTGTTGATATTCTGAAAATATACATATCCATTGGTGGATGCCTACTGAAATGTACATAAATGTCAGTCTCAGCGCTGCCATAGTAGCAATGAAACTGACTGGACTCTTGCTGTCAAGCTGGGATCTATGCAAATTTCCTAGAAAGCTAATCAATCCCACAAAAGATTTTTACCAATTCAGATAATTCCAACAAAAAAGTTTTTTGTTTAATTTTTTTCAACCATCTGTAATATATGGCAATTATTCTTGATTTCTGTGAACTCTAGGTCAGGTGCTAGGAGTCTTATCCCGGTCTTACTGAAATATCCTAATTACCTATTTAAAAGCTGTATTAAATTATTAATAAACAATCTGTTCTTTTCCTAAATTTTCTCACCTTGAAACTGTTTCAGCTCAGACTGAAATATACAAGTTGGCACAATAAAGGAGTTGATATATAGTTCAGTGGCACACAGTGCCTGTCCAGAAGTCCAATCATGGTTCTGATTCTTGTTGATAGTCTCATAGTAAAGGCATATGGGCTATGTTTACATGAGAGGGTTTTCCCAACAAAACTGGGCTTTTGTCAGGAAAACCCGTGGAGCGTCTACACACAAAATGCGCTTTGTCAACAGTTTGTTGACAAAACTCAGCACACCTGCCCGCAGCGTTCTATCTCTTCCCCTTCAGGTATAACACCTCTTTCAACACTGTTCTGTCAACAAAACAGCCATGTAGATGCTCCAGCGCTCTTTTGTTGACAGAGAAGGCTTCTGGTTCATCGGGCTGCCCTGTCTGCAGAGCTTCTGGTCAGCCATTCTGTTGAGAGAGGGACAAGTAGTCTGGCTGCTCTCTGTCAACACAGTGGATTGCTCTTTTGATCTGCTTTTATATGTAGATTTGATCTGTCAACAGTCATTTTGCCAGGAAATCGCTTCTGACAGTGACTTCTGTCAACAGATGCTTCTCATGTGGGTGTATTCATGGAATATACGCACAAATACTGAGTGACATCTGACCTCTCCAAGTCAAGGATTAGGCTCACTAGGGGGGTTAGGTTGCAAAAGTTTGAACCGCTATTTCAGATACCCTACCCAACTCTTCTGTCAAAGTCATAATGGCCTCCATCACACTCCTATTTATCACAAGCCTGGTCAGCTGTGTAGGCATTGCTCATAAGTGAAATTCGTGTTGCTTCCAATTAAATTTCCAGGGAATATTTTTCCTTATCTTATAGCTATTTCAGTGTCTGATGCAATTTCATATTCGTCAGTTTAAGCACAACTAGCAGCGCTACTTTGCAGCTGTAATTAACAAGCAAGGACAGGATTCTGACTGCATGATTCTAGCGAGCACTGTTTGTCCCTCGTTTTTAAGAAGACTAAAACCATAACCATATAACAGATTAATTACGTATTCTAAGATCCCCTCCAGAATGAAGACAAAACAGAAAATAATTCAAACCCATACCAGGAATATAGACCGAAAATTGTTAATTAGAGGAAGAGGCAGCACGTGTGAACTATGATCTTCATGAACTTTGTTCAGAAGCATAAAGCAGTTTTACATTTTACCTGCACTTTGTAGAAATCTCTTCCAGTTAAAAGTTGCACTGGGTGTGGTCATAATACCTAAATTCAGAGGAAGAAAAGGGCATTGTATTTTATTATACCCACAGTGGCAGTACTATAGCTCTTGAAGTCTTGTACTGAGTGAATACTGTCTTTGTCAAATATTCTAATCACACTTCCAGTTGCTCCCACTTCAAGCCCTTACTTTCTCACCTAAATTTTGTTGCCTAAAATTCCTGTAGCATTCAGTTTGGTTGTTCCAATTTAGATTCCAATAGTTACACCTTGGGCCAAATGCAATACGAGAGTGCAACTCCATGGAAGTCCACAGAGGCAGGCCTACTTGCACCAATGTTGATTTGGCCTCTTAATGCAATGTGGTTTTTTAGGATCTCTCATATGTAGATTTTACTTTATTGGAAAATCATCTGGATTGTTCTGAAACAAAAACCAAAATATCATGGAATAGAACATCATGGCCAAATCCTTTGATGTTACTGTCAAATTATATAAATATTTAATCTTTCCACCTCTTTTGCAATGTTCCTGCTAATCTTTTCTACCCATGTGCAGATTGTTTCCATCCATGTGTGGAATAATTTTTTCTACATGCATCGAAGCATGTCCAAATGTGTACCACCAATAAGAACACAAAACCCAACTGCTAACCACGTAGGGAGTATGTGAATCTCTCTTGAGTGGATGCACAGGCGTACAGCTTACAGGAAGCACTGGTCTATGGGTAAAATCCTGGTCCACTGAAGTCAACCCCCAAACTCTGACTCCAGTGGAGCCAGGCTTTCATCCTGTGGCTGTTTCAGAAAGACTTCTGTATTGCCTGAAAAATGCACGTAAGTAGACATCACAAGGGTAGTGAGTAGCAAGCTTCAAAACAAGCACATACCTTTCAGAATATTTCAAAACTTACCTTGAGTTTGGATGTATATTTTGCTTCTAGCATCTGGCTTTAAAGAAAGGAAAGAGTAAATTTCAAAAACTCTTCAGACTCAAAATAATCTTGTGCAGTAGTACACTCCACTACAAAGTTGCCCTTTGAGTTCTGAGAAGCAAAAGAGCCTAGATATATTTCTAATAGCTTTTGACCATCAAAAAGGAACACTTTTGCAAGGTCAAATGCACAGGATGGGTGATTTGAATTAGGTTTGATCAATCTTTATAGTATCCACCAACCGATTTTACAATTTGATATAATTACCAGATTAATATAAACCCTACTTTTTCGATTATGGCACTGACACTATTGGCATCCATTAGTTTGCTCATTGCACAGAGAAAGGGAGATCTATTTCCTGAGAAGAGATTCGCGGCAGAAGTCAGGCTGTAATTTCCAAAAACACTGGGACTAACAAGAAAGCCATAATTGATTAAAAAGGCACAGAATTAGTCTTGTCTCAAAACATGGACTTTCAAACATACCAGACTGAAAACTAAATCCACTTTTTTTCTCATAGCATCTTTTGTCAAAGACCGCTGAATGGAAGTTGACCAACACAGCTATTCTGAAATGATTGTTCCACTATAGCTATTCCGGAGTAACTCTCCTCTGTGGACTGTACCCTGCGCTATAGCTGTTTCCACCATGTAAACAAAGCCTGCATGTTCAAACAAGGGCTTGCTCCTTCACAGCCTACCTTCTCACTATAATTGATTCTTTAGCAATTCAGGCTGTAAAATATGCATTTTTCTCTTGAAAACAGCCAGATAGGCCTTTGGTCAGATCCCCTCTACAAAAAGGCATTGCAAAACAGCAACATCCGTACAAAGCTTTGTGACCATACAAACATGAGAACATCTCAAAAGAGCCATGAAGTTCAGGTCTGGCTGCACTTGTGTAGTTAGTCTACGAATTCTGCTAAGACGTCTTGGGAAGCTTCAGAGTTTCAAAGTGCACAAAAGAGATGTTTTCTATGTTAGAGGCAAATATATACCCTTTCTTTGCAGCAGGCTCTACTAGCCAGAGAGGGGCAGGCACAGGCTTAGATTTGGAGGGGAAGGTGCACTTCTGTGAAGTACAGCTCATTGGTCTGTAGTTTGTGCCTCTACAGCATGGGGCCTAAAGATCAGCCACCATGCAGACCATCCCATCCGTCCTCTTTTGGTTAGTACAGGCCTCAAAGCTGTAGTATTGCTGGGCTAGTGCTTGCCTAAATACTTCAGATTTCTGTGGTGAAGAGTTGCCCACTGGAGCAGAAATTCCCTGTTACCCAAAGAGTGACATCCCCAGATAAAGGCAATTTAGGATGGTCATCTCTATGAGCAGACTGTGATCCTGTGCATCACTAACCCCTAAGGCTATCCTTCCTGGGCCTGAGCCTATGAAATCACAAGTGCCAGAGAGCGACTTCATGGCAGGAAAAGAAACCCAATTTTCAGAAGAATGCCCAGATTCAAACAACAATGTGAAACAACAGCACGTATTGTGACAGGCCCTCTCCACAGCTCAGACAAGACATTGTCTTTCAATTAGTGAAAACTAACAGCAATGGAAAAGAGAAGGAAAGTAATTCAGGAGGCAGCGGTATCTCATTAGCATGAACTAGCCAGTCAGGGAGTCAGAAGTTTGCTGGAAGTCTCTGAACTGACCACTTCGCACACATGCCTCAGACAAAGACTAGTGTAAATAAAGGGGGAGGCGAGGGCTAACAAGAGTTATGCTGTCTAGGATACTGCATGAATAAGGGCATTCTTTAGTCATGGGCTGCACCCTAGAGACCCTGTTTGGATATTTGTATTCTGTAGGCTGCTCTACAGACTGTGTATGAACACTCTTATTACAAGGACTCTAAATGCCCCCTGAATCCGCCAGCCCCAACAGCTTTAATAGGTATGCAGCAACATAAACACATCTCTAATGTGTCAATGGCAAACTCCCTGTAATGGGAGCAGTGAGGCTTCTGAAAGTCTCACCCTTCCATGTCCGCACACAGAGCAGATAACTTCAATACGTATACATGCAAAGGACCCCATGCTCAGCTGGTAGAAAGTGGAGAAGTGGCACTGAATCTGGTTTACCCTACCTGGTGATCTAATCCAGACATTTCAAAGACTTCATTGAAACTGGAAATAAGCAAAGCAATTCCAAGACCAAAATCAGAGTTAACCTTTCTTACTAAAACAAAAACCACAAGCGTTGCCAAAAGCCCCACATGTATTTATATATTTTATGATGCTCTGCATACAGACTAGACTTTCTTGGTTTAGTATTTCTTCTTTTACTTGCTTGAAATACCACAGCTGCTTAGGGTCTAGTATGTCACTTGCTTAACAGCTAAACTACAAACCCAATGAGTGTACAAAAATACAAAGCTAAACATAAATTTAAGTTAGGTAGTGAAGTGGAAAAGGGCAATAAAGAACATACTGTAATCTAGAGTATTCTTTATCAGAGCACCTCAGGAGAGTGCACCACCTCAAACTTTAAGTTTTCTGCTGTCACCAGACTAGGCATTCATGCTGAAACAAAGATTAATAAACGGTGCATAGGGGAACTGTAAATGGAGTTGAGATTACAAAAGGCTGGTTGTTGTTTAAGACCCCAAACTCTTTATGTTTAATCTAATTTGTCAAGGACACAACAATCTCAGAATCTAGTCAGTTTCAATGGAAACGTTAAAGTGTGTCCCATGATAATGTGTGTTCAAATTGTATCTCCTAATTTAAATTCTTATTAAACATCCACAAAATGACACACCCTCATTTTAAAATTAACTAGATTTTATGTCACAAAACCTGGTTGAAAGTGTCAGATCAAAGAGGTCCAACCTATATATCTTGGGCTATACATTAGAATCATATGACTGAAAGGGACCTCAGAAGGTCATCGAGTCCAGCCTCCTACTTCAAGCAGGATCAACCCCAACTAAGTCATCCCAGGCATGACTTTGTCAAGTGGGAACTTAAAAACCTTTAGGGATGAAGATTCCACAACTTCTCTAGGCAATGCATTCCAGTACTTCACCATCCTGCTGGTGAAGTAGTTCTTCCTAATATACAACCTACTTTTCTCCTTCTGTAACTCCACATCACTGCTCCTTGTTCTGCCATCTGTCATCACTGAGAGTAGTTTCTCTCCATCCTCGTTAGATTTCCCTTTCAGGAAGTTGAAGGCTACTATTAAATCACCCCTCAGTCTTCTCTTCTGCAAACTACACAAGCCCAAATCCCTCAGCCTCTCCTCATAGGTCATGTTCTCCAGCCCTTTAATCATTTTTGTTGCGCTCTGCTGAACCTGCTCCAGCACATCCACATCCTTTCTATACTGGGGTTCCCAAAACTGGATGCAATACTCCAGATGTGGCCTCACCAGTGCCAAATAGAGGGGAACAACAACTTCTCTAGATCTGCTCACAATGCTCCTCCTAATGCACCCCAATATGCCATTATCCTTCTTGGCTACAAGGACAGACTGTTGACTTTCATCCACCATAATCCCTCGGTCCCTTTCTGCTGTACTGCTGCTTTGACAGTCGGTCCCCAGCCTATAACAATGCTTGGGATTCTTCCATCCCAAGTGAAAGACTCTGCACTTCTCCTTGTTGAACCGCACCAGCTTTCTTTTGGCCCAATCCTCCAATTTAGCCAAGTCACTCTGGATCCTCACTCTACCCTCCAACATACCTACCTCTCCTGCTAGCTTGGTGTCATCTGCAAATTTGCCAAGAGTGCAATCCAGCCCCTCATTCTGGTCATTAATAAAGATGTTGAACAACACTGGCCCCAGAACCAAGACTTGGGGCACTCCACTTGAAACTGACCGCCATCCAGATATTGACCCCATGACTACTACCCGTTGGGCCTGACTGGCAAGCCAGCTTTCTATCTATCTTACAGTCCATGTATCCAATCCATATACTAGGCAAAGTAAGTTGACCACAGATATGCAATTCAAGCTACGGCAACTGCCTAACTAAAACTGACATATCTGCGCTTGGCTAACTTGGCTGTCTATTCTAGGGAAGGTTGACAGTAGAATTTCTGCTGTTGGCCTCCCTTACTCCTTGTGTCTTGCGTGAAATACAAGACTCAACTGTGATCCCTGAGAGTTTTATTTCATGCGTCAATTCTAGAAGTATGAAATTGAAGCCCAGAAAATTGACCATGAGCAGGTTGATTTTCCAGGGTAGTACAGACGTAGCTTTAGTGGCTCTTTGGGGGGATGTGAAAATTCACCATTGGTCTGTTTGACGTATGTACAGGTTGAACTGCTCTAAACCTGGACACCCTTGGGTTCAGCAACATCTGCAATCTGGAAAGACCATGAAATTTCCTAAATCACAGACCCCCAAAGGCCAGAGACCAGGCAGTTGGGAGCCCAGCTGCAACCGGAAGTCCAGCTGGTGGCAGGAGGGCCGATGGTTGTGAGCTCTGCCAGGGCTGGGAGCCCTGCTGGGTCAGCAGTAGCAAAGCTGGCAGCCCTCGCAGCCCAGCTGTGCCAGCACCAGTGGGACCAGAGGCCAGCACCCTGGCCAGATAGGCAGCAGCAGGGCTGGCAACCTTGCTGAGGCCAGGAGCTCAGTCAAGCCAGCAGCAACAAGGCTAGTGGTGACCTCTTCTGGTCGAGTAAATTCCCTTATTCTGGATCAGTCAGGTCCACAGCAGGGAGGTCCAACCTGTACTTATACTTAAGTGACTCTTTGGGGGCGTGAAAATTCACTATTGGTTTGTTCCTTTGAGGACCTGGCTACTCAAGGGAGATTAAGGTCAGAAAGGACCATTAAGATGATGTAGGCTGTGAAACTCATTAATATATGCATCTAGCTTGTATCTTGTTGAGCTACATCGTGTTTTAGAATGACATCCAATACTGATTTAAAGATGTTAGCTTTCAAGTCTGTAGGCTCCAGTGGGAACTTCTGCTGCTCAGAACCTTGTAGAATGTACTTGCAAGTTACAAAATTAGCCCCTTTTTATTTAGCATGAACACCAGATTCAATTTCACTGTACTGTACTATATTTATTGCACAAAGATGATTATATTGACACAGCTTTTTAAACCATTTCTTGATTCAGCCCCTTTTGAAAGACTGTGTCGCAGAACTATCAGATATAAACTCAGAGCCTTATCTTACTGTCACCAACAGAATGTGAATTTCACATTTCCATATATATTATAGAAGGCTCTGTCTCAGACAATATACAAAAATATTTAATTCTCTAACAAAAACATAAAAAATCATTATGCCACAAGAGTTTAGCAGCTTTAGGTGAGAGAATGTGTGTTACAGAAGATCTAAATTCTATTTCTGCATTTTACACTGGCCTTAATCGCATCCAATGTGCACCAGATAATGGTAGACAGTGCATGATCAATGACCGTATGCACTCAAATTCATATACCATAGGGCTTTACTCTTATGTCTTGACTGAAAATATTCTGCAACATGTAAGAACGTGCAGAATGGCACTCCCACACATTTGGAAGGAACTAAAATAGGGACAGTTTCAACTCTTTTGCTCCTATCCTTGATCCCAGTTCAGCAAAGCATTCAAACACAATTGAATCAGTGAAGTGAATGGGACTGACATATTTAACGTTAAGGAGCTAGTTAAGTGCTTCACCATGTCATGGCCCTCAAAATATTTTTCTAATAGGTGTATATATTTTGCTCCTGAGAGGAATGTGACTATAACGAGTAAACAAAGGGGGAAAATTGGGGATAGGGGGAATGAAACTGGCCACATAATTTTTTTCCTTTAAAAAAAATGGGAAGGCAAATACTTGAGTGGTAATAAAATTGCCATTGAAAAGCATTTTTTCCCACTGAGATTAATTTGGAATAACAAAATGATCATAACCACAGCATCTTCTATAATATTCATTCACTTGACTATGAAATGCTAAGGGAGATTAGGCAGGCAATCAAAATAAAAAACTCAGTAATAGTAGTGGATTTCAATTATCCCCATATCGACTGGGAACATGTCACCTCAGGACGAGATGTGGAGATAAAAGTTAAATGATTGCTTCTCAGAGCAGCTAGTACAGGAAACCACAAGGGGAAAGGCAATTCTTGATTTAGTTCTGAGTGGAGTGCAGGATCTAGTCCAAGAGGTAACTGTCACAGGACCCATCGGACATAGTGACCATAATATAACAACACTTAACATTGCTGTGGTTAGAAGATCATCTCAGCAGTTCAATACTGTGGCATTAATTTCAGAAAGAGGAACTATGCAAAAATGAGAAGGTCAGTTAAACGGAAATTAAAAGGTACAGTGACTAAAGTGAAAACCCTGCAAGTGGCATGGAACTTTTCAAAGAGATCATAATAGAGGCCCAATTTAAATGTATACTCCAAATTAAAAAACATAGTAAAAGACCCAACAAAGAGCCACTGTGGCTTAACAGCTATGTAAAAGAAGTGGTGAGAGATAAAAAGGCATCTTTCAAAAGCAGAAATCAAATCCTAGTGAGAAAAATAGAAAGGAGCATAAACACTGACAAATTAAATGTAAAAATATGATAAGAAAAGCCAAAAAGGAGTTTGAAGAACAGCTAGGCAGAAATTCAAAAAGCAGTAACAAAATGCTTTTTAAGTACATCAGAAGCAGGAAACCTGCTAACCAACCAGTGGGACCCCCTAGATGATCGAGATACAAAAGGGGGTACAAAAGATGGCAAAGTCATTGCAGAGAAACTCAATGAATTCTTTGCCTCGGTCTTCATTACTGAAGATGTTAGGGAGATTCCCAAACCTGAGCCGTCCTTTGTAGGTGACAAATCTGAGGAATTGTCTAAGATTGAGGTGACATTAGAGGAGGTTTTGGAACGGATTGATAAACTTAACAGTAACAAGTCCCTGGGAACAGATGGCAATCACCCAAGAGTTCTCAAAGAACTCAGATGTGAAATTGCAGAACTATTAGCTGTGGTTTGTAACCTATCCTTTAAATCAGCTTCTGTACCCCATGACAGGAAAATAGCTAATGCAATGCCAATATTTTAAAAGGGCTCTAGAGGTGATCCTGGCAATTACAGACCAGTAAGTCTAACATCGGTACCGGGTAAATTAGTTGAAACCATAGTCAAGAATAAAATTTTCAGACACATACAAGAACATAATTTGTCAGGTAAAAGTCAGCATGGTTTCTGTAGAGGGAAATCATGTCTTACTAATCTATTAGAGGTCTTTGAAGGGGTCAACAAACATGTGGATAAGGGGCATCCAGTAGACATAGTGTACTTGGATTTCCAGAAAGCTTTCAACAAGATCTTTCATCACAGGCTCTTATGTAAATTAAGTTGTCATGGGATCAGACGGAAGATCCGTTCATGGATTGAGAACTGGTTAACAGACAGGAAACAGAGGGTAGGAATAAAGGGTAAATTTTTGGAATGGAGAGGGGTAACTATTGGTGTTCCCTAAGGGTCTGTCTTAGGACCAATCCTATTCAATTTATTCATAAATAATCTGGAGAAAGGGGTAAACTGTGAGGTAGCATAGTTTACAGATGACACTAAATTGCTCATGATAGTTAAGATCAAAGCAGACTGTGAAGAACTTCAAAAGAATCTCACAAAACTGAATGATTGGGCAATAAAATGGCAAATGAAATTTAATGTGGATGAATGCAAAGTAATGCACATTGGAAGAAATCTCAAATATGCATACACAGTATGATGGGGGCTAATTTAGCTATAACTCATCAGGAAAGAGATCTTGGAGTTATCATGGATAGTTCTCTCAAAACATCCATGCAGTGGCAGTCAAAAAAGCAAACAGGATGTTAGGGATCATTAAAAAAAAGGGACAGAGAATAAGACAGAGAATATCTTATTGCCCTTATATAAAACCATGGATGGTATGCCCACATCTTGAATAGTGCGTACAGATGTTGTCTCCTCAGCTCAGAAAAGATATATTAGAAAAGGTTCTAAAAAGGGCAACTAAAATGATTAGGGGTTTGGAACAGGTCCCTTATGAAGAGAGATTAAAGAGACAAGGACACTTTAGCTCAGAAAAGAGGAGACTAAGGGGGGATATAATAGAGTTATATCAGATTATGAGTGGTGTGGAAAAAGTGAACAAGGAAAAATTATTTACTTGTTCCCATAATATCAGAACTAGAGGACAACAAATGAAATTAATGGGCAGCAGGTTTAAAACCAATAAAAGGAAGTTCTTCTTCACACAGTGCACTTGTGGAACTCCTTACCAGAGGAGGCTGTGAAGGCTAGGACTATAACAGGGTTTAAAAAAGAGCAAGAGAAATTCGTGGAGGTTAGGTCCATTACTGGCAATTAGGATGGATAAGGAATGGTGTCCCTAGCCTCTGTTTGTCAGTAGCTGAAGATGGATGGCAGGAGAGAGATTGCTTGATCATTACCTATTCGGTCCACTCGCTCTGGGGCACCTGGTATTGGCCACTGTCAGCAGACAGGATACTGGGCTGGATGGACATTCTTATGTACTTAGATCAGGCTCAGCAACCTTTCTGAGGCAGACTGCTAGATCTGACTTTTTGACCTCCATGTATGGTCTTAATACGGGTGATACTTTCTAAAGTCACTAACAGTCCTACTTATAATTGCTTCATTAATAAACACATTAAGATACAGAGCTTTACCACCTAGGTGCTGGCTGGTGGCATTAGCTGGTCTTTTGTTAAGCCACAGGCAGCATGGCTTTGAGCAAGTTCCCGGCTGCTCAGGGCAGTTGGGATGGGGCTGAGCTCTTGCCTTAAAAGCAATGAAAATTAGCTTGTGTGCTACTCTTGGTGCACATGCCACAGGTTGCTGACCCAGAACTTAAATTATGTGTGACTCAGAAGTAGTATTGTGTATTTTATAATTAAAGACAATTTATCCAATACAGTAAAAACAGTTTGTTGGAAGATATGACACTCTGAGTACCACACAACTTCTAATATTTGCTAGGAAATTAAATTTTTAATTTACTGACCAATAAAGACCACACTGGAGGAGTGACACAGCTCACATCAGCATGAAATAATGCGTAAAGAATCATAATAGTCTGAGAGGAATAGCACTTGTATTTCTCAGCGTTTGTAGTTGAAATGTCCATGTCCTGTTGTTTTCTTTTGAGGATCAGGTATGCTAACAGTACTTAAAGTCAGGTGACCAGTTTAGGCCTTGAAAGATCCTTCTCAATCACAGACTTCCTGTGTGCTCTTAGACAGGTTACTTACCCCCACCCCCCACCAAGAAAAGAAAAGGAGAGAGAGAGATAACAGCAGTGCCCTGCCTTACAAGAGTGTGGGGAGGATGAATTCATTAGAAGATGGTAAAGCAATCTATGATCACCACTACCATGGTGACAGGAGCCTTGAGTGCCTAAAGTACTTGAAGTACTTATTTACAAAAGCAATTAGATGTGTAATTACTAATATATTAGTTGCTATTAGCTAACATTCGCTATGCTAAGATAAAAATGAATTGCCTAAGGTTACCAAGGTAGCCAATGTCAGAACCAAGGTTTACTTCAGAGTCCAAATTTACTCCTTTCCCCTAATTTTGTACAACTGTTTGTCTTCTTCAAGTATAAGATCTTTGGGAAAGGGACTATGTCTTTATGTGTTTGTCTAGTGCCTAGCACACTGTGGTCAATACCGGCAACAAATACCATTACCACACATCTCTTTGGGTGTCCTTTTAATAAACATTACAAAAGCAGATTAAAATCAATTAATGTTGAAGAAACCATAGACTGCATTAGTGAGCAACATTAAACTGTTTGGATAAACAGTTTTCTTTTGGTGGAAGGTATGATGGGGAAGCAAAATCTAAGGGAAATGATTGCATGATTATGGAAATTAATATTGAAGAGATGGTACCTGCAGTTAATTCCTACAGCTGTTGGGCAGTATTAGATCAGAAATAAGGGAACACGTGGAGAGGAGATGGAGAAGGAATGAATTATTAGGGACAAATACTCTTTTAAGAAATGCCTGGAGTCAGTCATATTGCAGCTTATTCAGTCAGGCTAGGACATGCAAACGGTGCCGGTATCCCAAGTTCATTCACGGAGTGAACAGTTCAGGTGGCAGCCAAGGGATTCCTCTTGCTCTTTGTAGACCAGTTCCTAAAAGAACTGCTGTTTCAATGAATGAATGAATATACAGGATCAAGTTCTGGCACACTGTAGGGGAGACTCCCAAACAAACTTGCAATGATGTAAAACAGTGGTTTCAAGCACCTTTATTTGGCTCAAAATCATTCCCTAAGTAGTTTTGTACCACCTGCAGCAACCAGAGAGCAGAGTTACTACACTAACCCCTTAGGGCTTGTCTCCACGAAAAGGAAAGATCAACACTGCAGCAATCGATTCCCCAGCAGTTGATTTAGGAAGTCTAGTAAAGACCCACTAAATCAATCACCAATCATTGTCCTGTTGATTCCAATATTGCAGCAGAACAAGAGGAGTAAGGGAAGTGGACAGAAAAGTTACTTCTGTCTATTCCCTCAAAGAGTGGACCTTACAGTACGTAGATCTAGGCTATGTTAATTTGAGGTGTCCCCTCTGGTGTGGGGGGACTTGTTGTGTCTCTTTGGGGGCAGTTTGTGCACCTTTGGTCCTCACCTGGCACTCAGCTCTCACCTGTGGCTCCAAGAAGCTGTAGCATGTGCAGCAGTGACACCCCAATAAGCTGCTTCAATAGGCGGACTAAACTAGGTGAGGGTAACTGACAGGTCTGGAACCTTCAGTGAGATACGGACTTGCCTACCCCAGCATGTGAAGTTGGCTCCGGTGGACTGGACGGATGACATCAACAGTGAGACCTAACAACCAGGAAGGCAGCTCTGAAACGCTCTGGGGAGACCAAAGGGCATCACAAGGCACCGAAAATGGCATGGCCATCCACTGCAGCCTAGGAAGTCTGCAGCCGTGTTGACTTCGTATACTACTGGAACCAGGCTTCTGAGGCTGAGAGAGAGGAACTGCCCCTGTGCAACAGTTTTCCCATTTTAAACATTTTCCCGCACAGGTTCTTTGCGCATTCTCATCTCTCAAATCAGTCTACTTTATTAGTCTACATCTTCTGTTTACTTCGAAGTCCTGCGGTGATGTGGGAGGGGTGAAGAGACAGGTGGAGGTGACCACTGGGAGTTGTAGCTCCAAACCTGCATGTAGGCAGCCTGTGGACTTCGGTCTCTCAACTCTGACCCCGGGACAACAAAGGAGTTCGGCAACATCCCAGGTGACTGAACAGGACTTCTTAGGAGCAGCACTGCTCATCCTCAAATGACAGAGGGGACTAGAAAAGGTGTCCCAAAAATTGCTTGTCCCAACCAAACTCGCCAGCATGCCACAGCTGGCAATTTTACCCTCACAGAGGTTGAAAAAGAGTGAAAAGAAAGATGATATTTGGAGCATGGTACGTTTGCACCTTCTTGGATGGGGAGAACACTATGAGGCCTGAGAGAAGAATGGCCCTCATAGCAAGAGAACTGGCACACTATAACATTGACATAGTCGCACTGAGCGAGACCAGACTTGCAGAGGAAGCACCCATCTACGAATTGAAAGGTTACACCTTCTTCTGGAAAGACAGGCCAGAAAATGAAGACAGAATCCATGGAGTGGGACTTGCCATCAAAACATCACTTCTGCACCAGCTTCTTGACCTACCAACTTGCATCAGTGAATGTTTGATCACGCTCCACTTCCCCCTTAACCCCTCTTGCCATGTTACATCATCAGCGCTTATGCCCCCACTCTGACCGACAATGGTGAAGCAAAAGAGAGTTTCTACAAGGAACGTGACTGTCTTGTGAAAGCAACTCCTCCAAGTGACAAGCTTCTCCTGTTGGATGATTTCAATGCCAGAGTTGGCAAGGACTGTAGGAACTGGAAAGGGGTGCTGGGGCATCATGGCGTTGGTAACATGAATGCCAATGGCCTTCTTCTGCTGAGCTCGTGTGCAGAAAATGACCTCACAACTACCAACACTCTCTTCAAGCAGGCCAATAAATACAAGACCACATGGATGCACCCAAGATCAAAACAGAGGCACCCAATTGACTATGTTATCGGTCACCAGCGAGATATTTGTGATGTTAAGATCACCAGGGTCATGTGGGGAGCTGAGTGCTGGACTGATCAAAGCCTCCTCATATCTGTTCATATGCTGCACATCACACCTTTGCACCACAAGAAGCTCAAGGTTGTCAGACCCTCCTTCAACATCGGAGAGCTGCAGCTTATTGGTCATCATAAGCAATTTGCAGCCCACCTTGACATGCTGACATCCCATGGACCGCTGACTGGAGACCCAACACAAAAGTGGGACCAGTTTAAAATGCTGGTGATGGAGTCAGCCAAGTCAACACTCAGACTAAAAAAGAGAGTTCACCAAGACTGGTTTGACAAAAGATGAGACCATCACGAAGATCTTAGAGGAAAAACAGAATGCATTTCTGGTATGGCAAAACGATTGGCGGTAAACCTCCAAACATGACCGTTTCAAGAACCTTCAGAGTCAGGCACAGACTGCATTTTGCAAAATGCAAGATGAGTGGCAGGAGAGAAAAGCTGATAAAGTCCAATACTACACTGATACCAAGAACTCCAAAATGTTCTTCAGTGTTATTAAAGCTGTATCTGGACCTTCAAAGCCAAGTACTACACTTCTCCTACCTGCAGATGGCATGACTCTCCTGAGGAAGAAGAGCAGCATCAATGATAGGTGGACAGAGCACTTGAGCAACCTTCTCAACATGCCCTCCATTGTTGACCCTGCGGCCTTAAATCAGATCCCTCAGAAATCCACAATAGACAGTCTTGACATGCCCCCTACAATGGATGAGGTCAAAAAGGCAATCAGCCAGACAAATTCTGGCAAAGGCCCTGGGATGGGCAATATCACTGCTGCAGTTTTCAAAGCAGCAGGACCAGTGTCTCTTGAAACCTTTCACAACATTTTGACCAGTGTCTGGGAAGAAGAAGAAATGCTCAAAGACTCTAGGGATGCCACAATCATCTCACTCTTCAAGAATAAAGGCAACAAACTGACTATGGAAATTACTGGGGCATCTACCTTCTCTCTACTGCTGGGAAGATCTTGGCTCAAGTCATCCTCAACCACCTCATCATCAGCATATCAGAGGAGAACCTACCAGAGACACAGTGTGGTTTCCGCCCAGGCCGCAGCACCATTGACATGACCTTTGCTGTTCAACAGGTCCAGGAAAAGTGCATAGAGCAGACCGTGGATCTATATGCCACCTTTATAGACCTGGCCAAGGTGTTTGACACTGTTAACTGAGAAACCCTGTGGATTATCCTGTCAAAATTTGGCTGCCCAAAAAGATTAATTAACCTCATATGTGTGTTCCACAATGACATGACTGGCTTTATTCTTTCGAAAGACAAGTCCTCAGATTCATTTGAGATATCCAATGGCATGAAGCAAGGGATCTGCCAGGCCAAGCAGGCACTAGGACGTCTGAGAGCACAAGTGTTCAATCAGCACAACATCTAACAGTCCACTAAACTGAAAATGTACAAGGCTGTAGTCCTGATCAGTCTCCTTGTATGAATGTGAAACCTGGGCCTTGTACAGAAAACGTCAAACTGCTGGAGCGCTTCCACACATGCAGCCTGAGGTCAATACTGCACGTTCAATGGCAGGACAGCGTCACAAACCTGGAAGTCCTTGACAGAGTAGGAACCACAAGCACTGAAGCCATGATTCTGAAAGCCCAGCTTCGCTGGACAGGGCATTGCATATAAATGGAGGAGTCGAGAATCCCTAAGCAACTCCTCTATGGTGAACTCTCCCAGGGCAAAAGAAATCAAGGTCGGCCTTCCAAGATGTATAAAGACTGTGTGAAGGCCAATAATGCTTATGCTGGATTAAAGCCAAAGCAGCTAGAGCAGCATTCAGAGACTGAACAGGCTGGTGTGCTCTCGTATGACACACATATGACAACTTTGAAGAGCAGCGACACATATGCCTGATTGATGCTCATGAGAGGAGCAAAGCAACAGCAGAAGCCACACCAACAGAGCCAGGACAATTTCCTTGCCCCTACTGCAAACACCCCTCCTCAGCCACATGTGAATCCACAACCAACGAGCCTGTGCAAGGTCAAGACGTCATTGTCAGATATGACAGACTACCAAGAAGAGAATTAACATAACTCAAATTTTGTAGCTTACAGCAACCTGTCCTTAGGCTTTGCAGTATGTACTCCCCTTTGAATTTGATGAGCTCTGCCTTCTGGTGTGGAGGACGGGTTGGGCCAGGACCCTGACAGCCCTCTTTGGGTTATTAATTCTGCTAATGGCACTAACTATGAGGAATCTTGGTGCTCAAATGAGGGTAAATACTACTGCAGTGTCCTTTTCCTTATACCGTCTCCTTTCTTAAGTATCTGTGAAGTGCCAGGCTCAGGCCTTGTCTACAATTTGGCACTGTCTCCAAATACAGCCATTAGGGGGCGAACCACAAGTGTAGCTGCCTGAGCTAAAACATCTGTTACACATAGGATGTTACAGTCTCCCCAGTTCCAAGCAGGGGTTAGCCCCACCATTACAAATAACAATGTTGCCTATAAGCAGGGAGTTACTGGTGCGGGCTGTAACTGAAGGAACGACAACACCCCTTAAATTCACGTAGTATGAGCCAGATCCTCAGCTGGTGTATTCCAAACTAACTTATCAAATAAATAGAGGTCTACAGACTTAAATCTGACCTGAAGTCTTCTCTGTCTTCAAAAGGAAAGTGTTATCACACTGCAAAACATTATTTGATTACTACAATGGATACTGTTTTATGATCTAAACTACTTCCCTTCAAAACAAATACAAATGTTATTTCCTTTTAATACCTTCCCACACAAGCAGTGCAATTATAAAGCAAGACACACATATAACAAAAGAGAAAAAATATGACCAAACTAAATGCTTCCAGTTCTGGGATTACTGGTATTTATTGCTTTTCCATTTGATGATAATTAGTGGGATTAGCTAAATTATATACTGAGCCAAATTTGTTCATTAAGAAGGATTATTAAAACAGTGTTGTAAAGAGAGAGAACCAAAATGTAATCACACTAACACAATGACTTTGGAAAGAATGCTCAGAGAGAAACCAGAAGAGAATCACATTTCTTGCACAACTGATTTTGTCCCTTACTGTCTGATTTATTCGCAAGGCCTGTTTCTCCTTTAATTTTAGCCTCACTCTGAAATTTATGACTACCTCTATAAAAGTCCAATGCAAGTTAACATTTTTCTCTTGCAATTTACTTTCCATGTTACTTTAATATGGTCAATTTTAAGAAAGTGGTCTTATTCACCCATGATGGGACCATGCCAATTTCAGCTCAATTACACCAAAAATGAATTTGGAACAAGACATTTAAAATCATTGCCCCCTCTCAGCTTAATTCCTTTTAATTTTAGACATGGTGGTGACTTTAATTAATTAATTTTGGGCTAAATTATACACAGCTCAAGCAATCAAGTGCACACATCTACCTCACTATAAAACAGGATGAGGCTATTGAACTCATTTCATGTTAGTTAAACAATATTTGAACACCAGTCTCTAGAATTAAATTACTTAGCCCAAATCTTGAGACTCGTAATTGGAATCTGTTCAGAAACTGGAAAACACCATAGCAATTAAGGCTCTGATCCTCCAGCCAATTAAGTCATTGACAAAGCTATCATTTACTTGAGTGGGGAAGCATGAGGTCTTAGATAAAGGTTACCACATT
The DNA here is from genome assembly GCF_033958435.1 of Carettochelys insculpta. Lineage (NCBI taxonomy): Eukaryota > Metazoa > Chordata > Testudines > Carettochelyidae > Carettochelys > Carettochelys insculpta. The sequence continues at coordinate 21,230,472 of NC_134154.1, forward strand.
TAGGTCCCAGTCCTTCAAAAACTTCTCCACAGGTGGATTCCTTATGTACATGGAATTGCATTACAGTCAACAGGGCTAAGTGGGGGGAAAGATGGTTGCCTACAAGATCAGGGCCTTATGTATTAATTGTATGGATTCATATAAATACAACATACATTCTTCCTGAAATATAGAAACAGCACAAATATTCCATCCCCCATCAAATCTATCGCTGACACCCGTAACAGTTCAAAATTTATTTTTGAGCATTACACGATTTTATTAGAAAACTTTATTAAAAAGGCATCTTCTCCATTACTGAAAATTAAATGTGAAATTTACTGTAAAACTGAACTCAATATGGAAATACATATTTCAGGAAAATAAAAATAACACTGTCACTAGCAGGACTGAGGCTATGTCTGAACATCGGTATTATTTCAAAGTAATCCATGCCGGAATAGCTATTTCAAAAAGGCTGATTTCAAATTAACACAGCTATCCATAACAATGCATTTCTAAATAGCACCCAGATATTTTGAAACAGCATTTCCAGATACATAGTGCATATTTCAAATTAGCGCCACTGGAGTCCATTATAGCTTATTTTGAAATAACGCTATTCCGTGTAAAGCTCTGTCTACAGTAGCATTCCTCTTTTGAAAGAGGCATGTAAACGAAGGAAACCGAAAATAAAAGAGGCACTGATTTGCATATCTGGCACCTCATTTGCATAGTATCCTTTCAAAAGAGCTTCTTTTGAAAGAATGAAAGCATTGTAGACAGGGCTTTCTTGAAAGTAAATCCCATCTTTGAAAGAACCCTTCTTACCAAAACAAAATAGGAACAAGGGGTCTTTTGAAGATGGAGTTTACTTTCGAAAGAGCACTGTCTACACTGCTCTCTTTCTTTCGAAAGAAGCTCTTTTGAAAGGAGAATATGCAAATGAGGGACCTGATATGTAAATAAGAACCTCATTTACATTTTCAATTTCTTTCATTTGCATGCCACTTTGGAAAGAGAAATGCAAGCGTAGACACATCAGCTACATCTACACTAGCCCAAATCTTCAAAATGGCCATGCAAATGGCCATTTCAAAGATTATTAATGAGGCACTGAAATGCATATTCAGCGCCTCATTAGCATGCATTTGGCTGCGGCTCTTCAAAATAGTCATTTTCGCTGCCGCACGCCTCATCAGCAGATAAGAATAAGGGGATTTCGAAAAGGACCCCCATCTGGACAAGTCACGTGGCAGTGAAATGCGGCAATTTCGAAAAGCCGTGGCCAGCGCCATGCTAATGAGGTGCTGAATATGCATTTTAATGCCTCATTAGTAATCTTCGAAATGGCTGTTCGCATGGCCATTTTGAAGGTTTGGGCTAGTGTAGACACAGCCAGCTTGTCTTAACAGCGACTATTTTCAAATAGCTATGAGGTTTACAAACTTCGAAATAGTGTGTGCGTAGTGTAGACATTAGCAAAGTTATTTCGAAATAATGGCTGTTATCTCAAAATAACTCCGCTGTGTGGCTGTAGGCTGAGTATTGGAAGAACCAGCCAACTACTAGTTCAATAATATAATCAACAGATAGGCTGTGGCCACACTAGCACTGAATATAAAAATAGGAAACCCCAAATAACAGTTTTGAAATGCCACCTTTCGATATGGAGTGACTACCCACAAAAAGCAGATTAACATTGCAATCCACAAACTCGAAAGGTATCCCCGTCCTTTTGAAAGGGAGCGATCACATAGCGCAGAGCATCCTTTCGAAATAAAAAGGCAGCAAATGGTGTGGAAAGGGGCAAATGGCCAACAAGCTCTTCCTGGAGGGGCCAGCCACCCGCTTAAATGGTTTCTCCCAAACACCCTCCCTGTGCATGTGCTGAGGGCTCAGGCTGTGTACAGCACATGTCCTCCAGCCCAGCCCTGTCAGATCCCTGCTCATCCCCGACACCACTGCAGCATGGATCTGCAGCAGCTCCAGGACGAGGATGTCCTGCAGATCGTGGCCAGCCTGATGGCTGTACTCACGGCTGTCCAGCTGCGGCTCCAGACAGCCCACCATGTGTCCAGCTTCCTGCACCCTCCTCACCCACCAGTGCAACTGGAGCACCTCCTTTCCTGGGTCAGCTGTTGCCTCTGGCAGTACCCCACCTGCAGGGAATGGTGGGACCGCATAGTGATGTGGGAGTGGGATGACGATCAGTGGCACCGCAATTTTTGGATGACTAAGGCCACCTTCCTGGAACTGTGCCAGTGGCTGGCACCTGGACTGCACCACAAGGACATGCAACTGCGGCCTGCGCACTCCCTCGAGAAAAGGGCGGCCACCTCCTTGTGGAAGCTGGCCACCCTGGACAGCAACCACTCGGTTGGCTACCAATTTGGGGTGGGGAAGGCCACTGTTGGGGTTGTCCTCAAAGTAAGTCAGCCTGGGTCATGCACCCACGATGGGTCCCAAGGAGAGAGTTGGAGAGAGGTTCTGGGGAGGGGTCTCGCATGTCCCCATGCACCCCGCCACATGGTCATGGGTGCTTTTGCCCTCCACCCCATGCAGGTCATCACTGCCATCAACAGCATCTGCCCACGCCAGCTCATCCAAATGGGGGATCTGGATGTCACCATGGCCGACTTCCAGCAGCTGGGGTTCCCCAACTGTTTTGGTGCCTTGGATGGCATGCATATTGCCATCCAAGCCCCACCACACAGCAGTGGACAGTACATCAACCACAAGGGAAACCATTCCATCATCCTTCATGGCCTTTTGGATGCCAGCAAACACTTTATGGACACTTGCATGGGCTGGTCGGACAGGGTCGACAATGCTCACACACTACAGAACTCCTGGCTTGGGCACAGGCTGGTGGACGGGACCTACCTCCTCCAACAGGAGCTCCCGGTGGGAGACATGACTATCCTCCCATGCATAGTTGCCAGTGTGGCCTACCCCCTCCAGGCCTGGCTAACGCACCCCTATACGGGCCACACCGATGTGGCGGGCATGGTTGGGCAGGCGTTCAGGCACCTGAAGGCACGCTTCAGGTGCTTATTGATGTGCCTGGAGATCAGCCTCCTCAGCATACCCATGGCTGTGGGTGTGTGTTGTACTCTTCACAACCTAGTGGAGAGCAAGCATGAGCTCCTCATGGTGTGCTGGGCAGCTGAAGCCATGCTGCACCACAAACACCTGGGTGCAGTCCCGTGCTGCCAGGCACACTGGGACGGGGTGTATATGAGGGAGGCCCTCTAGGCAGCCTTTGCCTGGGGTTCCCCCCATGACCTGCCACCTGCCTGCACCCCACAACCCCTCTTTGCACACCCACCCCTCACCACTGCCCTACCATCACCCCGACCACATGCACATACCGTACCATTCCCACCCAATGCATGACACACAGCACGTTTCACTTGTAAGAATAAAATAACTGTTTCTTTAGTAATTTAACGTGACCATCTCTACCTTCTTTATCCAACTATGTACAGGGGGGAGCTGGAGGGAGAACTATGTACATGGCGGGTTCGGGGGGCCATATTCAGCCACAGGGGTGGAGGGGAGGGAGTCACAGCACCCATGAAGCCATGACCGCCCTGGGTCCAGAGCCCCCTACAGGGCTGGGATGGCGCCTGGATCACGGATGGGTACGGCTGTGGTGGGGGTGCAGCAACCTGAGCCTTGATGGGGTGGCAGGGAGAGCCATGCCTGGATGGCCACACCCACCTGCAGCCACAGCACCAGCTCCTCCCATTCGGCTAGGGTCAGGTGGGGCTGGAGCAGGGCAGCGAGGGCAGGGTCTGTAGGACGGGCTGTGGGGTGAGGCTGAGGGAGGGGCTGTCGGTGGAGTGGGCAGCTGGCCCAGGCAGGTGGTGACAGCCTGGGTGAGGGCATCAAGGGAGTTGGCCATCTGGCCTCAGGACACCTGCTCCATTGAGAGCCTCTCATGCAGGAGAACAACAAGAAGTCTTGTGGCACCTTATAGACTAACAGATATTTTGGAGCATAAGCTTTCGTGGGCAAAGACCCACTTCACCAGATGCATGAGTGGGGGGGGGTTTCAGATGGGTATTTAAAGAGTGGGGTCTCAGTAAAAGGGAGGGCCAGAGCTGACAAGGTCTATTCAGCAAGGTGGGAATGGCCCAGTATCAACAGTACTTATCAAAAGAGATAAAAACAAGTTAGATCAGACAGGGGGATGTGAGCCTTTGTCAGAGTCTAATGGGGAGCTGTTAACACCCTGGGCAGAGAAGCTGTTTTTGTAAGCTGTGAGCCACTCCCAGTCTCTGTTTAATCCTTGGTTAATAGAGTCAAATTTGCAAATAAATTGAAGGTCAGAGATTTCTCTCTCCATTTGATTTTTGAAATTTCTTTGTTTGAGGACTGTCACCCTTAAATCTGCTACTGAGTGTCCAGGGAGATTGAAGTGTTCACCCACAGGCTTCTGTACATTACCATTCCTGATGTCTGATTTATGTCCATTTATTCTTTTACGGAGAAACTGTCCAGTCTGGCCAATGTAAATCGCAGTGGGGCATTGCTGGCACATGATGGCATATATCATATCAGTAGGGCTATGTCCACACGTGCACGCTACATCGAAATAACTTCTACACGTCCTCCAGGGCTGGCAACGTCGATGTTCAACTTCGACGTTGGGCAGCACCACATCGAAATAGGCGCTGCGAGGGAACGTCTACACACCAAAGTACCACACATCGAAATGAGGGTGCCAGGAACAGCTGCAGACAGGGTTACAGGGTGGACGCAACAGCAAGCCGCTCCCTTAAAGGGCCCCTCCCAGACACAGTTGCACTAAACAACACAAGATCCACAGAGCCGACAACTGGTTGCAGACCCTGTGCATGCAGCATGGATCCCCAGCTGCCGCAGCAGCAGCCAGAAGCCCTGGGCTAAGGGCTGCTGCACACGGTGACCATAGAGCCCTGCAGGGGCTGGAGAGAGAGCGTCTCTCAACCCCTCAGCTGATGGCCGCCACGGCGGACCCCGCTATTTCGATGTTGTGGGATGCGGATCGTCTCCACGTGCCCTACTTCGACATTCAACTTCGAAGTAGGGCGCTATTTCAACTTCCAAATAGCGCCCAACACGTGTAGCCGTGACGGGCGCTATTTCGAAGTTGGCGCTGCTACTTCGAAGTAGCGTGCACGTGTAGACGCGGCCTAGATGTGCAGGTAAAGGATCCCCTGATGGTATGGTTGATGTTAGGTCCTGTGATGATGTTACTGGTGTAGATGTGTGAGCAGATTTGGCAACGAGGACTATTGCAGGGGCTGGTTCCAGGCCTAGAGTCACTGGTTTGTGATTTGTAGTGGCTGGTGAGGATTTGTTTGAGCTTGTCAGGCTGTCTACAGGCGACGACAGATCTGCCTCCCAAGATACGTGACAGTGAAAGGTCACTGTTCAGGATGGGTTGCAGATCACTGATGATGCGTTGGAGAGGCCTTAGGTGGGGCCTGTATGTGATGGTCAGTGGTGTTCTCTTGTTTCCCTTGCGAGGCCTGTCTTGTAGCAGGTGGCTTCTGGGTACCTGTCTGGCTCTATCAAACGGTTTCCTCACTTTCTTAGGTGGGTATTGTAGCTTGAGGAAAGCTTGGTAAAGGTCTTGTAGATGTTTGTCTCTGTCTGATGGATCAGAGCAAATACGGTTGTACCTTAGTGCCTGGCTGTAAACAATGGATCGTGTAGTATGCCCTGGATGGAAGCTGGAGGCGTGTAGATAAGCATAGTGGTCCGTGGGTTTTTGGTATGGGGTGGTATTTATGTGACCGTCGCTTATCTGTACGGTAGTGTCCAGGAAGCGAATTTCTTGTGTGGACTGGTCCAGGCTAAGCTTGATGGTGGGGTGGAAACTATTGAAATCACGGTGGAACTCTTCAAGAGCCTCTTTCCCATGGGTCCAGATGATGAAGATGTCATCAATGTAGTGCAGGTAGAGGAGGGGCGCTAGGGGATGAGAACTGAGAAAGCGTTATTCCAGGTCAGCCGTAAAAATGTTGGCATACTGAGCGGCCATGTGGGTGCCCATAGCAGTGCCACTGATTTGAAGGTATGATTTGTGCCCAAATCTGAAACAGTTGTGGGTGAGGACAAAGTCACAAACCTCCGCCACCATTTGTGCCTCGGTCTCATTAGGGATAATGTTCCTAACAGCTTGCAGTCCATCTTCATGTGGGATATTGGTGTAAAGGGCCTCTACATCCATGGTGGCCAGGATGGTGTTTTCAGGAAGGTCACCAATGGATTGTAGTTTCCTGAGGAAGTCACTGGTATCTTGAAGAAAGCTGGGGGTGTTGGTAGCATAGGGTCTAAGTAGAGAGTCCACATATCCAGACAATCCTATGGTGAGGGTGCCAATGCCTGAGATGATGGGACATCCAGGATTTCCAGGTTTATGGATCTTGGGTAGCAGGTAGAATAAACCTGGTTTGGATTCAAGGAGTGTGTCTGTGTAAACCTGTTCCTATGTTTTTATAGGGAACGTCTTGAGCAGATGCTGTAGTTTCTCTGTGTATTCCTCAGTGGGATCCTTTACAAAGGCCTGTAGAATGTGGTATTGGAGAGTTGCCTGGCAGCCTCCTTTTGGCAGTCTGTCCTATTCATGATGACAACAGTGCCTCCTTTGTCAGCCTCTTGGATGACAATGTCAGAATTGTTTCTGAGGCTGTTGATGGTGTTGCACTGTGCACGGCTGAAGTTATGGGGTAAGCGATGCCGCTTTTCCACAATTTCTGCCTGTGTATGCCAGTGGAAGCATTCTGTGTATAGGTCCCGTTTGTCATTTCAACCACTGGGGGGTCCACGAGGAATTCTTCTTCTTGTACCATAGGTGGGAGGGTACCTGTGGGTCAGTGCGCTGTTCTGTGTCATTTTGGAAGTATTCCTTGAGTCGTAGACGGCAAAAGAAGGCTTCCAGATCACCACAGAACCGTATCAAGTTTGTGGGAGTGGTGGGGCAGAAAGAATCCTCGAGACAGGGCAGATTCTTCTATTGATACTGGGCCATTTCCACTTTGCTGAATAGACCTTGTCAGCTCTGGCCCTCCCTTTTACTGGGACCCCACTCTTTAAATACCCCTCTGAACCCCCCACCCACTCATGCATCTGATGAAGTGGGTCTTTGCCCACGAAAACATATGCTCCAAAATATCTGTTTGTCCATAAGGTGCCACAAGACTTCTTGTTGTTCTCAAAGCTATAGAACACAGCTACCTCTCATGCAGGAGGCAGTTCTGCTCCCCTACACAGCTCTGTATGCTGCTGCAAGGTCCTCTGGGCATCTGCTGCAGTGTACCCACTCAGTGCAGCACTCGGTCCTCGAGAGCATCACTCTGCCCCCTCGCTGGCTGCAGCAGGGCTTCCCAGGATATCGATGGGGCTGGGCTGACTCCCAGACGTCAAGGCTGTATTGACACAAGGGGAGAGGGGGCGCCCCATCAGTCGAGCAAATAGGCTGTGTGGGCCAGTGTCTGTCAGCTGTCCCTCCCTGACCATGGGGGTGAGAGCCCTGGGGCATCCCCAGCACGGAGGGGTCCACACATGTGGGACATGTGCAGGGGTCCGTCAGCCCACCCCACCATGTCCTCCCATGCCACATGCCCTTCGAGCCTTTCCATGGGCTCATGCAGAGCTCCCCACGCAGGGGCCTCTCCCGGACAGCGACCACAGCCATCCTCAGGGCCCCTGCGCTGTGTCTGCTAGCTATGTGGGTGGCCCCATGCCAGCTACCGTGGAGGCCGGCCCCTTCCCCATGGCCCGAGGTGCCCAACATGCCCATTCCTACTTGAGGGTGCCTCAGGAGGCATGAGGAAGCCCAGACAAAGGTGGCCTAGCTTGCGCACACTGATGGCACAGCAATGTAGAGGACCCCCGGCTACCTCACTCCCCATCACTGTCCCCCTCCTCCTGCTGGAGCTCCAGGTGCAGGGTTGGTGGTGTTGCGGAGGGCCCTGGCTCTCCCTCCTCCAGGTCGGCCATGTCCAGTGCCTCTTCTGGGGGACTTGCCTCCCTCGCCCCAAGGAGCTGGTCCAGCTCTTTGTAATAGGCGGAGTTGGCAGGCACTGCCCCCAACCACCTGGCTGACTCCTTGGCCTTTGCATAGCCCTGATGCAGCTCCTTTACTTTGGACCTCACTTGCTCAGTGCCTCCTTTGGGTCAGGGCATGCATGAGGTGGGCTGCATTCTGCTTCCGGCCCTCCATGTGCAGAAGGACCGCCTTGTCCCGCCAGATGTCCAGGAGGTCACGGACCTCAGGCTCCAGCCACATGGGGCCCCACCTCTTGGGTGGCTGGCTGGAGATCTGGAAGCCCTGCCGCCCTGTGACCGCTGCGGCTCTTCGGGGTCTTGGCTGCTGCCCATGGCTCTGACAGGGGGCTTTCAGGATGTTCGGAGGGGTGCTGGAGGGTATGTTACTGCAAGCACGTGGGCTTGTGGCTGCCAGCACACTCTCAGCTTCCTACATGGGGTTTCTGGGTCCTGTAGCTTTACGGCTGCCAGAGCTGGCAACCATAGAGCCCCGCTGGTACTGGCCAGCGCGTCTCTGTGCTCCAGGGGGCTGGCACCATGGAGGACTTGTAATTTCAAAATAGCAGCCAGGGGACCGACTACACACGTTTCCTTTCTAAATTAACTTTGAAATGAGGTGCTGTTCCCAATAGGGGAATGGAACAACGCTTTTGAAATGTCCACCTTGTTATTCCAAAATTAATTTCGAAAGGAGCAATTTGTTTGTAGTCGCTCTGCTGCACGTTTCAAAATCTCCTCTCCTTTCGAAATGAATTTTGAAATTAAGTCCTAGTGTGGTCACAGCCACAATGCGTTATTCAAATTTTATTTTGTATTATTTATCCATTTCCACTGCTGATCAATAAATATTCATATAATGTGACAAATAATGTATTTTTACCTAATATGTGTTTTGATAAATAACTTTATCCAATATCTGGTGATCTGTAACATTTATCATAGAAAAATAGTTCATTTTGTTTTCAGAAATGAACACAATTTTTTCAAAGGTATTATGTATTTGGTGTTGCATACCCTTCCCAGTTTGGTAAACAGGGAATCTCATACTATTGGGTTTAGCCCACCATTCATTTTAGCTTTGCAATTCACCATAACAAGGTCGCTTTATTTTCTGTGCTGAAAAAGCAAGTATGTAGAAATAATTTTAAAAATTGCTCTATATAATTTGAGCTGTTCAATAAAATTGTGGCAACATCCAGGGGCTTAGCAAATATTGCAAGAGCAAAGAACATAAATATACTCTCAAAAGAGTCTTGAAAGACAAAGGCTAGTTTTAAAGTTACAGAGCACCACTTTTAAAAACAACTGTAAACTCTTCTCAAATTCCAAAGGCTACACCTATTTGACCCAACATAGTGTATGAACATAAAACGTTTCCTGCTCCAGAAAAAAAATCAGAAATAAACAATATGGAGATTATTACAATTCTCCAGCATTATTTAGAATTAAATTTTATGGCAATGCCTAGCTGATAATGTTATAAGAATCATATAAACATACCCACTCTGCTGCTGCCAGTTCCTTCATTGTCTCTGTGAAAGCCACTGCAAACCTAGTTAAATGGACAAAAATGGGTCGGATCATCTGCTTAACGTCTTTAAACATAATAATAAAGGAGCACTGTAGAACCAACAAATATCAGAACAAAGACTGAGAGCTGATAAAAATGATTAAAGTAAGAAGGAAATCCAGGAAGCAGAAATTCTATTTGTTTTGCCAAGCAGAGCTATAGTGAGGATTTATTCCATTCACTGGGAAACCATACACTGGGGATGCCCCCTGCCATTTATTCAGATTGACACCACTGCCTCCAGGCGGCTCTTCCCACTTCTATGTTCAACTAATGGTAATCTTCTTTCTACTCAGGGAAGGAACGTGAAGTCTAATACAGTTAAGGCATGTCTACATATACGGCACTGCAACTGCACAGACGTACCAATGCATCTGCACCACTGCAGCATGCCTGGTCAAGATGCTCCATGCTGATAGCAGAGAGCTCTCCCACTGGGACAACAAAACAGGAATAGCAGAAGCTATGTCTCCAGGAGAAGCTCTGGGCATTGTTGCCTGCGGGTGATATATTCTCATCTTTGAGCAACATAAGTTATGCTGATATTGGCAGTAGTGTAGGCACAGCCCTATGTACTGCAGCTGGTAGATCTGCGCAGTCCAGCAATTTGCACCTCTTTACCAGTGAGTGTAACACCTCAGCACCCTGCTACCCACAGTCTCCTTTTAGTTTTTCAAGCTCCTGTGTCAATGCTGTTTATTTAGGTCAGCGTTGATGAGAGAGGAACACTACGTGCCCTCAGAAAGTTCACATTATAGAATATATTCTTCATGAAAGAGGAGTCAATAAAATTAGTAAACAGGAGGAATAAATATAAAGCAGAAAGATGGTCCATCAGTCTAGCTGTTAGCCTGGGAGTCAGGAAGCCTAGGTTTAATTCTCTACTCTGCCACAGACTTCTTGTTTGGCACCAATGTACACAAAGAAGGTGTGAATTCTACAGTGTATGGTGTTGCACAATAAGCCTAAATCTACATGACAGTCTAAACTCGAAATAAGCTATGCAATTTGTGCTACGCAAATTGTGCAGCCCATTTCAAACTGCACCTGAAATAAGCTATTTCAACACTTGGCACTGTCTAAAGTTCCCTAGTCCATGTTAACATAGTATATTAATGCATATTGTAGAATTTCTAATGTGCATCAACACTATAGGATCTGCACGGGCCAACTGATATGACATTTGGTTGTGCACTAGAATTTCCACCCTTGTAGTGCTTGCACAACAGGCATAAGCCCCTAAACCCTCTGTACCTCAGATCTGTAGCTGGTTTTTGTTTTTTTTTTAATTACTACCTCATGGGGTGTTAGGAAGAGATGTCTATTAATAATTGTGAGTCACTTAGATATCACGGTATTGGGGCACGTGTGCCTTTCCAATACTCCTGTGAGGAAGGTAAGTAGCATTACCCCATTTCACAGATGGGGAAACTGAGACACGGACTACTTAAGGTCAGAATTTACAAAAAGTGATTTCTAATTTTGGGTGCCCAAGATCAGACACAGAAGGCTTGATTTTCAAGGATACCAAGTGCCGATTAAAGTCTATATAGGCAACATGTTTAACACCTAAAATATGTATGTGTCACTAAGTTATCTTTTTGAGACTCAGTTCAAGAAAGTATCCCTAGTCAGAACAGCTCAAAACACGTTTTAATTTAACCTTCAGTCAAGGTGGGATTTATGCATGTGTTTAGTTACTGTCATTCACAAGGTTCTTAGCAATAATACTTTAGTGATTGATCAACTGGGGTCCACAGTGACAATGTTTTTGCAGCCAGTGGGACCTGAGTATATACACAGTTCTACCCTGAACAGAGAGGCTTTCTGAAATCAGGGTGTAAGGCCTCAGTTCTTTTTTAACATTTCTCCATATTAGGGATAAAAGTATTGGGGATGCGGAGGTCAATTACCACACTAAATTTGCAGTTCTAGGCTTGCTTAACAATTCTGTTTTACCCTCTGTTGGTTCTTATACCGCAACCTTATGGCATTTGTATACCAGTGGGTGAAGCACTTTGCAAAACTATGGTCACAAAAATGCTATTTCACCAGGAACTGTTAATGTTCTAATTTGTTGGTGTGAAGTCACAATCATTCATTAGAAGTCATAGTGCGGAATTACTATGCTTATTTTTGCAAGCACAAGCCTGTTTCCATGCAGTTGCTGAGTGGTGCCTGCTCTACACCATTACAATGCATTCCACATATACAGTCTGACAGTTTAAAGGTTATTAAAGCCTTTGCAAAGGCTTGTTTTCTCAAGTTGCATATGCTCCCTTTCAAGTTTTTACAATTATACTTTCAATACATCACATTTACAAGCAGAAATATTCTTGCTCCCAAGACCAAAAAGTTCTGTCAAATTGAAAATATACCCTGGAGGAGTACAACCACCATTTAGAGGAATTTGATTAAAAATGAAACACTCATTATAAAGCTAGACACAGTTCAATACTTTGTTCTATTGGAATTTGATGGTATATTGTGCTGGACAAGTATTCCACGATTCATGGAACTTTCAGATTAGAACCCTGAAATCAATAATAAAAAAAAAATCAATCTTTATTTTAGTAACTATACAGTGAATATTACTGTGGTAATACTAGCAGGGTGATCTACTCACCGTAGCTGCTGGAAAACTGAATTATTTTTCCTATGCCAGAAAAAATATTATGAATTCTAGAATGCACATGGTAATGTATTTTGAAGCTTCAGAACAAATCCAACCTAATAAAATCGCTTTAAAGTTTCTAAGCTAATTATCACAAAACTGAACTGACTACCTACAGAAGTCATTTGACATACATGAAAGCTATGTTTCTGGAAGATTTCATATACTCAAGTATAAAGACACAGGTCATAATGGGGAGACATCAAAGGAAAAAATAAGAGCCCAGCTTTTCAAAATATGTTCTGTTTGCTTCACTCTAATACTCATATTTAATATTTTTGTTTCAATCGCCACACTCTATTTCCTTTCTCTTCCAGAGTTATTTACAATAGGCTTTCAGAAAGGAAAACTACAAGGTAATATAAACTATACTCCAACTATCTGATTACAAGCAAGAATAAATTTCTAAATCCTCAATTCAGGCCGGCACTTAAACATCTTCTTAACTGTAAGTCCCTTAACCACAGGCTTAAATATTGTCCTGAATCAGTGTGCAATTAATCCACAGGGACTTGTGCCCAGGCAGAAGAGCTGATGTTAACATAAAGTTCAAGCATGTGTCTATTTTTTTTATGTAACTAGGCCCTTGGCTTCAGTGTGGCTACTCAGGTGCTTAAATTTCAGTATGTGCTTAAGTACCTTACAGCTTCAGGGTTTATAGTCCCAGCAGTGAGCTCCACATGGGCCCACACTTACATTAATACAGAGCTCATTATTGAATCAAGGGTTATAAAGCCTAGTCTGCCACCCTTACTTATGTTGATTACTACCATATTCTATTCATAGTCCCACTGAAATAATGATTTATTTGCATGTCAGTGGGATGACTCACAGAGTAAAGCCATAACTCAATATGAGGAAGGGTCATTGCATCAACCTCCAAATAAATTATAAATAGAAGTTAAATCAGCTATTAAATTAATTTTATACTACAAATAAAAATGGACTGTGGTTCTGCAATCTCTGATTTCTAATGCAGGAGACAGAAAAGAGCCTGCCTCCAAAACCAGCTGAGGTCAATGGAATGGTTCCTGTTCAATTCAAAGGATTTGGATCAGGCTCTAAGTCAGCCCCTCCATTTCAGTGAATGGAGATGCTGAAAGAATGAAAAGTGTCAGTAAAAAGTCTGTTCGTTGTTACATGTATATTCTGATTCAGGAATTAGTGTTTGCAGTCTCTTGAATAGTTTTATAACTGATCACTGCTTTGTTTTTTGTTGTTTTTTTTAATTTAATTGTAAAACAGGTTAACATGCAAAATGAAATACTCAGAATACATGAAATTTCCTAAACGGGTTTTAAAAGAGCCATATTAACAAAAATGAAACAAAACAAAACAAAAATCACTATACTCAATTTCACTGATATGAGTACCACGTCAGCCACAGAAGATCTGGACATGTAGGCTGCGTCTACGCGAGGAGTTAACTTCTAAGTAGCCAGTAGAGAGTCCACACACATTTTACCTTACTTTGAAGTTAACTTTGAAAACCTTACTCCACTCCCAGCAATGGAGTAGTGCCCTACTTCAAAGTTTATCTTCAAAGTAGGGTGTGTGTAGATGCTCAACTTCGAAGTAAGCAATTTTGAAGATATTTTTGTAGTGTATACACAGCCATAGTGTGATATCAGCTTTGAGTCTGTCATGTACTGATCCAGCTTAGAACTTGGACCGCAAATGGTGATGGAACAGGGATCCCAAGAGAGACATTGCTTGTAGTGTAGAAGGGAGGTTAATAGAAAATGGACATGGAAGTGTAAAACTATCGTTTAGGGAAAATATTATTATTACTATGTTTGTAGGGCGTCTTGCACAATGGGACCCAACCCAGTTTAGGCCTGTAGCCACTGCTGCAATAAAAAAATCAGAATCTCACTAGTTTGGAAGTCAACTACAGGTAGGAACTCCCTGGTCTGGCACCCTTGGGACCTGACTGAGCCAGGCTGCTGTTCCCAGCCATTGGGCTCTACTCCCAGGTCCAGCAGGGCTCTTAGCTGCTGGCTCCCCTGCCTGCTGGCCTGCTTGTGCTCTCAGTCCCAGCTGCACTCCCAGCCTGGAAAGACTCCTAATCACCAGCCCCTCTGCTGGCATCTTCTGGCCTGCTCCTGCTCTCAGCGTCCGGGAATCTCTGGTGCAGAAACATCTGTGGTTCAGCTGCCAGACCATAGAATCCCAGATTAGAGATTCAACATGTATGAAATAGCTAACTGTCATCTTTGGTAGGAATGACAATTCTGTGGCTCTCCTGGAACACTCACAGGTGTTTTAGTCTTCGCAAACCATAGATAATATACACTGGAATAAGCTGGGGAAGGTGATATTGATTTGCACCCACATACTATGGTTCAACCACAAAAAACTAGTGTAAACATCTCACATTTTTGCACTAGAAAAAACAGAGCTTCCCAATGCAAAGGAAGTACCAGTCTACCATTAAAGAACAATAAATTGCCAGAGGCGGTACCTTAAAAGAAGCAAACCTATTTTCCAAAACAATCCTCTCCCGCTACACATACCCATCTAATCACATATAAATAAAATATGCTAGGTTTTATAATCTGAAATGCACTAAAATAATACTAGTATGCCTTTTACCTGCCCTTTGACTTCCACACCCCCACTATGCTTGGGAACAGCTGTGGCTTAGCAGGCAAAGCACAAGATTAGATAATAAGAACCACAAGTTCCAATAACTTTAAATGGACGTGAACTTCTAACTAACAGAGGTGCTTTTCAAAATTCTAACAGAGGGAGCAGAGATCTTCCACCGGTTCCTTGTATGATTTGGGCAACTCTTTAATACAATAAACCCCTATTTACATGATTTCAACTTGCTCGTTAGTTGGATTAATGCAAGTCAAAATTGTGAGTGGTGGGGAGCCAGGAACCAGGCGGCTCCCAGCTTCCCACTCCTTGTGGGAGCCAGGAAATTGACCAGTGCAGAAGCACTGGTCAGTTTCACAACTCCAGTGAATGATGGGGAGCTGTGAACCAACTACCTCCCACTTGCAGGAGCCAGGAAACTGACCAGTGCGAAATTCGACTTACATGTGGTTGCCCAGGAACACAATCTACATGTAAGGCAGGGGTTTACTGTATTGACAATACCACAGTGGTGTCTGTAGTATGGTCACACATTCAGTTTTGCAGAGGGTTTGGTCTGTTATTATTGAAATCTATACCAAACTTCCAGCAACTCTAGTGGTAACAGGTTCTGGTCATTAGTCAACACTAACCCCAATCTTTGCTTATTTTTACACTGACGAACAATAACCTTTGGCATAAACCCTACGCTCATTGTTACCTGGCTTCTTCTAACACTGCTCCCATCACCCAGCGCTTCTCTTCATGTTTGATGTCTTCATTTATATCCGTCCCACCAAAGATGATTCCAAAAGGAATTGTACTACCTGCAAAATGAAAGTAACTATGAGAGAGGTAGGAAAGCTATATGTAATCTAATAAGACAACGACTTGAAGAAAATACTAGTGAATACCATTGGCAAAAAAGAAGTTGTTATTCCTGTAACAGTATATCTCCAAGTTATGTTTTCTTTAATACGTATACTCTATTACATGCACTGTGGTCTCATACTTACCTATAATGATTTCTTAGGCTCTCCTTATATTCAGCCAAAATGCTGTTGGCTGGAACAGCCTGAGTTTCCACACTCAGCTGCCTTTCAAACACTTCACAAGCCTTGGATGAACCAGTTAATTGCAACGCTTGAGAAAAGGTGTTCAGCTGAGATATGGCACAATAGGTGAAGTCTGTATAGTTTCTCCCTAGAGAACAGAAGCTGCATTGGAGCAATACTTTTCCTTAGCTATGCCCCATAATACAGTGCCAGGTCAGGTTTAATGATTACCCATAGGCAGTTTTGTGCTTCAGGAATCACAAAATGTGCTGGTGCAACAACAGCTGTAAGAGTTGCATTTGGTGTGCCAAAATGTTATTGCATTGGGGCTGCCTTGTCAACACCCAAGTTTTTAGGTAAAGATATAGCTTCATACCAATGTACTGCACTGGTGCAAAAACCTACTGCAGATACACTGCGCTGGAGTAAACTGGGATTTGCACCTGTACAAGTGCAGGTGTCAGAGTTTACACCAGGGCAGCTACATCTGTATTTCTACAGTGATGCTAAAGCCTTAATGTGACCATGGCCTGAAGATTCCTTAAAGGGAAAAACCATGTTAAAAATGAGATTTCATTCCAATAGCATTTGTTTATTAAAAGTCATTTGAACCAGATGATTTTAGTAAATAGCAAGTTCCCAAAAACTGATCAACACAGCAGACAGAGGATATTATCCTTGATTACAAGACCATTGAAGAATTACAAGACCATTGAAAACAATTAAGTGGTCAGTTTTCAACTTCATTATGCTACAAATAACAACCTGACTGCTGCTAATTACAACACATGCTTTTAAATTCCAGATAAATGAGATTACACTTTGGCAGAGCAAACAAGCCTCTAGCAACACCGCTGTTATCAGGTCTGTCATCTACACTAGTGATTTTATGGGTTTTACTCTGAAGTTCTATGGTTCAGGGTAAGGAACCTTTACCAGCTATCTATTGCCTGATGTTTGAAGCTACAGTATTAATTATTAGCACTTTGGGGCAGAGGTCTATCATTTTGTCCCTAAAGCACCATTGTGCTTCATAACTGATATCCCATAGTACTGAACATTCAAGCACGCTTTAAAGACAGTAGTGTGATTCCACTCTCCCCACTCCCAGTGCTTTTATTTTCTCCTGTTTTTGCCTTTGGCTGGTAGTGGTGTCAATGATTCAGCAGATGGCACTCTTTCCTCTGAAGATTAGACCAATGTACACATCAGTGGGAACAATGTGCTTCTGAACACACCATCTTTTGGAGGGGAGAAAGAATAAAGGCCCTGATTACTCTGTTGTTTAAAAAAAAAATCACATTTTTTCAACATTTAAACTTTCACCCACAATGTTCTAGTTAACCTCCAGGTAATGGCCACTCTTCCTAGCCAAAATTTCCCCTGCACTTTCAAATGGAGATGGTATTCTTCACCTCTCAAAATGTTATGCAGTGGTGCTGTGCACTATCAAATCACCACTGCATTTCTACCTTCGTGCTGACTGCCTTTCTGTGGTGATTGAAGTAATATTCAAAAAGTGCTTCTGGTGGTCCTGGATAGAAAGACATTACAAAAATGCAAGTTACTTTTCTTTAAATGTTTATTATAGAACCCTATCCTGCAGCCCTTTCTTTTGTAAGCTATAGTTACAGCATCAGGCTCAAAATATTTACATATGCTTGTAAACGCTTTTCTGTTATACAAGTTTTTATTATTATAAAAAATAAAGGGAACAGATTGGGGTGGGCAATAATTTTTGATGCAGAGCCACTCCAAGAATTTAGTAAGTGGTCAAGGGCCACACTTTTTCCATGATATTTATGGGGGAGGTGCGAGGTCTGGTATGAAGGCTGGATACAGAAGGGAGCTCAGGGTAGGGTTGTGGGGTGCAGGAGGGAGTGTGGAGTCTGGGAGGGAATTTGGGTGAAGAAAAGGGTTGTGACCAGGGGTAGAGGTGCACCCCCTTTGGGGGTGCAGAGAGTTTGGGTTGTGACTTAGGGTAGGAATGGGCTGTGAGCTGGGGCAGGGGGATCAGAGTCTAGGAGGGGGTGCAGAGTCTGGAAGGAGATTGTGACCTGGGGTAGGAGTGTAGGAATTTGGGTTGTGACCTGGGGCAGGGAGGTGGGGAGAGGGAGGAGATGAGGAGCCAAGTGTAGGCTCTGGCAAGAAGATGCTTACCCTAGATGACTGTTGGCCAGCAGCCAAGCGGGACCCTTGGGCCGGCTCCCTGAGTGCACTGGCACCACATGCTGCTCATAGCAGCCAGCTGCTGGAGCCATATGCATCTCTGAGAGCTGCCTGCTTCTCGTAGAGGGGTCCCTTCAAGCACTGCCTGTGCTGCAAGCACAGCTTAGGCAGTTCCCATTGGCCAGAAACTGGCCGATGGAGGCTACCGGATTGTGCTGGGGGAAGGGCAGCATGCAGAGACCTCCTGAAGAGTGGCACACAATGCACAGAGATGCACACAGCCCAGCATCCAGCTGCTCAGAGCAGCATGTGGGGATGCAGCAGCCAAGGAGCCTGCCTGAGGGTCCTACTGAGCTGCAGGACAGTGGCAGGAAGGATATGAAGGCTTGGTGGGCCAGATCTGGCCTGCAGGCCATATTTTACCCACCCCAGGAACAGATGTGACTGTTAATATGCCAATTACTACATTTCTTGAACCAATTACTGCTTCTCTTCCATATTCTGTTTTTTTTTTCCCACACTTCAAACACTCAGTAATCTCTCCTACATTTGTCAGTTCAATCATCCTTGTAATCATATTACTGTTTGATTTTTTTTTTGGGTGCACATTTCCATTTTATTATTCAATATAATTCCGTATACTCTTGCAGCTGCTCCTAGGAACAGTGGGACTGTGATTTATTTAGCTTAGTAAGATTTTCCCTAAATCAGTCAAGTACCAAGTTTCTAGCCACTTGGGGTGGGGAGCGTGTTCAAAAGTAACATTGGCTAAATTTGACTTCTATCAAATTTAGGCCAAACATTGAGCAATTTGGAAAAATCCTCACTTATCTTCACTTTTCCAGCTACTGCTGCGTGTAAGATCAGGCTTAACACCTTTTATCAGCCTTTGCTATAAACATTTTGTGTCTTGCAACACAATAAAACTCACAATACACAGATTAACATAGATATTATTATGATTAATTATTTGTATTCTGGAGTTCCTGTTCAGAACAGGTTCCATTTTGATGGACATCATACAAACGCATACCAGCTGTAATAAATTAAGCTTTGAAAAACTCTTCGTTTCAGAAAAGTGGAGACTTTTTGGACATGAAACCTACAGTCATTTCCTGAAATGCTGAAAATAAACAAATAACTACATTTGACCAAATGTACCAACTTATATGATTGGAACACGAGCACAGGAGTGGGGCTATATTGTACTTTCAGCTGGTGACTCTGTCTGTAATTCTGGAAGGCAGTGTTGCTAGTGTGTCATTAATGGCAGGCTAAAATTTTGTTCTACTTCACCAGTTATAATAGAAGATGTTATTATTTGTCAGCAACCATACTGTCTCCTACAGTTTAGCTGGCATGACTGACAACTCAAAGTTATTTCATGTCTAGAAAACATGATTCATTTTTCAACAGAAAATCAAATTAGCCTTTCTCCTTTCTTCTGTTTGACCTGTGCTATACTTAGCTAAGCTATTAGCATCCTCTGAAAGAACACAGTTGTTGAAACTAAAAGTTACTGTAATGCGCTTATCTTACTGTAGTAAAAATATTTAATTATACAATACATTGTGTCCTTCAAAAGTACAGTTACTTATTTCGCTCTGCTCTGGACCAAGTCTCCCACAGAGAAACATTTTCAATGTTTATTAACATTTGCTGAACTGGATAAACAGAATAACTACATTATGTATGGGTGTATGCACATTTTTCATTTATGGCTATTTGTATTCATCCTGCTTTCTCTCAGGCTCTTTCTTTTAAGGGTTATTTTTACTGCTAAATTGAAAGAGGATTACCTTGCAGAAGTCTGCCTCCTTTATAAAGATGAATAGCCAGAGCAGCTTCAAATTTCTCTGCAGAGATTAGATTTGCTATTTCAGATGGGTTCTCGTAGCCAAAAGCATCCTTAAGACTGCATTCATGACCTGCAGCTTCTAGATGATCCCTTCACCACAAAAATAAATAGAACAAATGGAAGATGATGAATATGAATATGCTGCAGGTTTGCCATTGTTACAGAGTAATAAAAACATATTTTGCTTAATAACTTTTGTCCCTGAGATTCACCTTCCTTCTGCAACCAGGGTTTGAAAATACGCTCCCATGCAAGACCCTTTCTGATATCTACATGCCCTTTTGATCTTTATTCAATAGGGGGTGGGGGGCAGGGTGTTGACAACATCTGGATCTTCCAAGATACTGAGGGCCATTGGCTCCCTTTGAAATCAATGGAAGTTGAAAACATTCAGCACGGTGCAGGATCTGGCTCTATGAACCAGACCCCCTGCCCTTCAAATTGCTGGAAAGAATCCCTTTGATTGCTCTATGCGTACAGGAAGGCCTCAGCAGTCACAGTTGCACAGCTCCCTGCTGTGCTGTTGTAAAGGCTAACAGGCAGACTAGAACCTGAGCCCTCTGGAGCTTGGTACATGAGCCTCTACACTTTGAGCTAAAAGCCACCTGGCTCTCAGCTAAGGTGATGGCTCATTCTGTCTCTCTGTGAGTGCTCTAAATGCCACGTCGTGGGACAGTGAACCACTCCCAGTAGGTATGCGCGTTACACTGTGCAGCACCATCCCAAGGCACACAATTCACTGTGACCACCCTGTCTCAGAGCTCCCCACAAACCCCATTAAGGCCATTAAAGGAACATCCACAGCCTTAATTGTGGCACCAAAGAGAAAAGCGAGTACAGACAGTGGTCAACAAGGTAAGAAAGAAGAAAAGGTGATGGCATGAAGCCAGAAGGTTGAATTACTGGATAAGCTGGCAGGTGGTCACATTGCAGTCTCAGTAGCTAGACTTTATTGAATTAATGAGTCTCCTGTGTGTTGCATTTAAAAAAGCAGCAAAACATAAGGGGCAGCATTGCTGCAAGAGCTCCAACTTCCACAACAGTGTCCTGTATGAGTTGTGATCCCATCACTGAAAAAAATGGAAAGGGCATTAAGCATTTGGACCCAGCACACGGCACAGAGACGAGCACCTGTAAATGGTGCTGTGACTTGAGAAAAGGCTTTGAGCTTGTGGAAGCATTTTGCACAACTGTCAGGGCTATGTCTAGACTACAGCAATTTGTCAACAGCAGTTTTTGTCAGCAGATATCTTCCGACAAAACTTCTATCAACAGATCGTGGCCAAACTGCCAGGTGGATCACAAGAATGAGCTGCTCCGTCAACAGAGCGGCTGGACTATCTAGCCACTCTCTTGACAAAATGGCCAACTGGAAGCACAGCAGACAGGGCTACCCAGCATCCTGGAAGCCCTGGCTGTCGACAGAGGACCCCACCAGAATGTCCAGACTGGCCTTCTATAGACAGAGGCATTATGCCTCATGGGGAGCAGGATAAGACTGTCAACAAAAGCGCTGTATTCCACCTATTCACCGTCGACAGAACGCCTTGGGAACCAGGACACTCCATGGGTTTTGACGACAAAACCCTCTAGTCTAGACATAGCCTAGGTGATGAGTGGGGAAATCAAGACAATGCAGCATCATTTGTCACAAGCAAAGGGTGGTTTCACATATTTACGAAGAGGCGCCATTTATTTAAAGCGAAGGGAACAGAGGAAGCAGCATCAGCAGACCCAAAACAACATGGGATCATCCCTAGCAACTTCTTAAAATCATTGAGGAAAAGGGTTATGTGCCCCCAACAAGTTTTCAGCGCTGATGAAACTGGCTTGTTCTGAAAAAGGATGCCCACAAGAACATACATTTGCAAGGAGGAAAGGACAGTGCTGGGCTACAAGGCAGCAAAAGACAGGCTGACCCTTCTCTGTGCTAAAGCCTCTGGAGAGTGTATGGTAAAATCTATGTTTCTGCACCACACCCTGAACTGCAGGTCATTAAAGTGAAAGAATCAGAAGACTTTGCCAGTTTTTTGGAGTTCAAACAAAAGGGTTTGGGCCACAGATGATATATTCTTAGACTGGTTCTACAATCGTTTTGTCCGCGACATAGGAAAATACCTATGGTCCAAAGGGCTGCCCTTCAAAGTGCTACTCATCTTGGACAATGTCCCAGGCTACCCTCCTGGCACTCTTCAATTTACCTATCCTGAAGTGCAAGCCGTTTTCCTGTCACCTAACATGACTTCCCTCATCCAACCTCTTGACCAGGGTGTGACTGCTACTTTTAAAGCCTATTACACCAGGTGCACTTTCACTTGGATTTTTACTGTGCTGGAAGCTGATGAAACACTTGATCTCAAGACAGTGCTGGAAAGACTACATTACAACATTGTTCACTGCATCACTAGATCTGTTTCCAGATCTGAAGACGTGGGCCTGCCCCATGAAAGCTCATCACTTAATAAATTATTTTGTTAGTCTTTAAAGTGTTACACGACTGCTTTTTTTTTATTTTGCATCACTAACATCAAAGACTCAACTGCTGAAATAAAATCATCAACCATCAATGCTTGTGGGAGAGAGTTGTGGAAGGAAGCTGTCAATTATATGTCTGATGCCCCACCTGTCCATATAGCGATTCCAAGGATTGTCAGAATGTCTCGTAATGTGGGAGCGGAGGGGTTTGAGGATATGGATGAATCAGAGGTAGAAAAATTGGTTGAGTCACATTCAGAGAAACTGACTGATGAGGACCTAGCAGCACAGGTGACAAATATTAGTGAGGATGACGAGGAAAGGGAAGATGAAACAGAAAAACACAATTTACATTGGGAAACACTGAATGATGTATCTCTTCAGATGCTGTAAACAGCTCACTGACAAAAGGTTCGAGTATGATCCCTCTATGGGATAGTATGCAAATTAAAAGGGAGGTTGAAGCTGCAATGCTGCCACACCAGCCAAGTTTAAAGGACTTAAAGAGCCACTAAACAGCTTCCCATCTCAGCGTTCCCTTGAAAACTCTCCCGTTAACTCTCTCCTCCCAGAGGAACAATAAGATTCCCACCTAGCCAGTTCAAAGAACTGTTTTGGGTGATTAAGATTGAAGCTAAAGTTGATTGCATTATCTCTGTGTTCCAGTTTGGCTGTCAGTTTACCCCCTCTACCTTAAAGTTGCTTGTTGATGGTTAAATAGCAGGCAATAAAACAGTCTTTGCTGAAAAGCTGTTGTTTCTATACTGCAAACACCTCCCTGGAGCCCCCCTGAAACCCTGCAAATGGTGAGGCCTTCCTGTATTGGACTGGGCTCATGCTATGGAGCTTTGAGAAAGAAAATATGAAAGAATCCAGTCAATTAAGCTCGTTAAAATAACTACCAGACTGCAATCCCTCAAAAAAACGTGCAATGTTAGGTTCAAGCAGAGGAATAAAAATTGTATTCCCCAGCCTCCTACTAACATACTATTTGATCTTGGACATTGCTCCAGTTTACTCATCTGTAAAACGGGCTTAGCTCTCTCTAACTGATCCTCTTATTCCAGAAGTTATTAAATATATTTTCCTTAATATAGCAAATATTAATGCAAATGAGATCTAAAAAAATCAACAGTTTCAACAGTTTCCACCCCACCATCAACCTTAGCCTGGACCAGTCCACACAAGAGATTCACTTCCTGGACACTACTGTGCAGATAAGCAACGGTCACACAAATACCACCCTATACCGAAAACCCACGGACCCCTATGCTTATCTACATGCCTCCAGCTTCCATTCAGGGCACATTACACAATCCATTGTATACAGCCAGGCAGATAGAGACAAACATCTGCAAGACCTTTACCAAGCTGTCCTCAAACTACAATACCCACCTAAGGAAGTGAGACTGACAGAGCCAGACGGGTACCCAAAAGTCACCTGCTACAAGACAAGTTTCGCAAGGAAAACAAGAGAACACCACTGACCATCACATACAGGCCCCACCTAAGGCCACTCCAACGCATCATCAGCAATCTGCAACCCATCCTGAACAATGATCTTTCACTCTCACAGACCTTGAGAGGCAGGCCTGTCCTCGCCTACAGACAGCCTGCCAACCTTAAACAAATCCTTACCAGCCACTATAGATCACAAAACAGTAACTCTAAGCCTGGAGCCAATCCCTGCAACAAGCCCCTCTGCCAACTCTGTTCACATACCATCACAGAACCTAACATCAACCATACCATCAGGGGATCCTTTACCTGCACATCTACTAATATAATATATGCCATCATGTGCCAGCAATGCCCCACTGCAATTTACATCAGCCAAACTGCACAGTCTCTATGTAAAAGAATATATGGATATAAATCAGACATCAGGAATGGAAACGTACAAAAGCCTGTGGGAGAGCACTTCAATCTTCCTGGACACTCACTAGCAGGTTTAAGGGTGGCAGTCCTGAAATAAAGTAATTTCAAAAATCAAATGGAGAGAGAAGTCTCTGAGCTGCAATTTATTTGCAAATTTGACTCCATTAACCAAGGAATAAACAGAGACTGGGAGTGGCTCGAACTCTACAAAAGGAGCTTCTCTGCCCTAGGTATTAACATCTCCACATTAGACTGAAAATGAGCCATATCCCCTCTGTTTTATCTGACCTGTTTTTTCCTCTCTTCATACATACTACCGATAATGGGCCTTTTCCACCCTGACTGAATAGACCTCGTCAGCTCTGGCCCTCCCTTTTACTGGGACCCCACTCTTTAAATACCCCTCTGAAACTATCCCCCCACTCATGCATCTGATGAAGCGGATCTTTGCCTGTGAAAGCTTATGCTCTAATATATCTGTTAGTCTATAAGGTGCCACAGGATTTCTTGTTGTTCTCAAAGATACAGACTAACACGGATACCCCTCTGATAAAAAAATCAAGACAATGTTAATTTCTTATTGCTGGCTCTCACATTTTGCACAAAATAATCCAGCAACACTCTTCACGTTAAAATCCTGATGCAAACACCATTAAAGTCAATGGGAAAACTTCCACTGACTACAACAGGTTTTGGATCAGTTATCTATTTACTATCAGTGAGGTTTTACTTTCCTTCCCCTCTCCAACTTCAAAACTGAGATCAACACACAGTTATTCTACTGTAATTAGCCGGTGGAGGAACATACCTATATTTTAATGGAAATTTGTATATGGTGCCAAGAAAAAATCAAATCTGAAGTGTTTACATTTCCAGCATCATAAAAGGAACACTACAGTTTTTGCAGTCATTAGCTATTGCTCCACTTGGTTCATTTCTCATCTGCATATTAATTATTCTGGCGTTAAAATCCACAAATACAATGGCTTCTTGAATACTGTTCTTCTTCCTTTCTGTGGCACTTAACAGCCTCCCAACGAATGTAATTATCTGTCCTGGAGACATTAGTCATCAGTGCAGAAATTGCTGCTAAAAATGTCATAAAACATCTTGTGGTCTTGGAAACACTATTAGTACTATAACAGACAAAGCCTTATTGGCACAACATATGGTACTGTATTTCTCCATTATATTGAATAGCAATTAATTTTACTTTGGATTTCACCATTTGAAATAAAACTAATATATTAGCATAAGCATTAATAAATAATAAAACACAGCCATATTGCTAGGCCTTTATTCACATTGTTGAGCAGTTATTCACGTGAGCAGCCCCACGTACTCCAGTCAGGCTGTTTATGCAAGTTTCTGATCACCAATGTATGAGGCCCTAATTAAATAATAATGAACTGCAAACCCCTCAGCTGTAGAAATGCATTCTCTTGGGCAAGCAATCAGGATGTTCACGCATACATTTTACAAGTTCTCATGTCCGCATTAACTTGTCTGAAAGAATTTTTTCCCCTTCACTATTCCAATTAGCATACATCACTATCACATACAAGCAATATGTTTGCATGTTGCAGTTAATTTGAAAATAACTCTCTAACACAACCCTCTGAGGACTTTAAAACCCAAGAAACTCAGCTAGAAATTCTGAGCTGAAGCTACCTTGTCTAACTACAAGAGGTAATCATATTTCCTTTTGTCTTCAGCTACCACAGCTCCAAATCTTAGTGCTATTATTCATCATTTCAGAAATCACTGTGCAAACAAATCTTCAAAAGTAAATTGGTTTCTCTCCTGGCACGGTTCATAGGTGTAGCTCAATGTTACTCTTCATACAGGTAAAACCTCCCTAATCTAGCAGTGTCAGGTCTTTCAACAGCCGTGATCCAGCATGATCAACATATGATGGGTGTAGCCAAGTTTCCCATGGCCCATAAAGGTTGTTTACGGGCACCAGTTTTGGCTCTCAGTGTTCTGTGTTATTATTAGCTCTAATTTACCCCTAAAAGTCTTCTATGAGCCCAGTAACCAGTGGAAGTGTTGGTAACGCTGCTAGACAACACTGACCACCTGTGGTTCAGAAAATTCTCTTCTTTGGCACCAGTCAGGTCCCAAGGGTGTCAAACTAGGGAGGATCAACCAGTATTTTGAATTCTGCTACATACAAACTACCACTAAAGCCCTGCCATTATTAAACTCTCTTCTGTCTTCCTTGTATATATGAGACTTTATGGTGTTATCACTGATGTTTAATGTAATAAAACAAGATTCATCTAATCTTCCCTGTAGGATGCTATCTGCCCATGTTCATCCCTTTTTTAAGATAGCTGTCTCTGGAAATCTAGAGAGGTACTCAGTACACACCATTAGGTACCCGATTTTATGGGCTCAGGATCATCCTGGGTGCCCTAGGGATTTTTATACCTCAGAAGCAGCAACCCTATTTCCCAGACTATACTGAACTATGTTTTAACCATGTGAGGACACTGACTGGTCCCCTAATGCTGTAGTTTTTGTAGGACAGAAGTAGGATTTATTTGACTTGCCTTTCCCATGAGGGCAGTGCAATGCATGTGCCATACAGAACACCATTCTGTTCAAACCAGGTGACAAAGGGAGAGCTCCAGATCTTGACCTTGAACCAAGTACAGATTTCCCAACTCCCACACTAGCTGTCACAAATGGAGGCAGTGGGATCAACAGCAAAACCTGCCAGAGAGTTGACCCTGCCAGAAACAAATCAAAGTAGAACAATGGTACTCTAATGGTAAATGGAAGGGGAGATTTCCTTGTGGTGTACTAAAAGATGGATATTGACGAAGGACTCTCTTAATAAAGCAGAGCCTTAAAGTTTTTACCACTGGGGTCCTAGATGCCTCTAGAGCTGCGGCATCCCATATGTTTGCCATTTGCCACATATGGGGAACGGTGGTGTGGTTCAGCTCTGGAGCCGCATGCATGGCATGCCCTCCACTTGTTCTGTGCTTATACCCCACTGCTTGGTGGGACAAGTGTGTGGCAGTGGCAGCTGCAACCCCTGTGGCTCTGATGTGGCTCCTGTGACTGCAGCTCCCCCAGCATGGCTCTAGCAGCCGTGGCTCTGGCAGCCCCAGTGTGGCTCGAGCAGCTGCCGCTCCAGTAGCCCTGGTGCAGCTTCAGCAGCCAGAGCTCTGGTGAGTCGCTGGCATTCACTTAGAGCAGGTAGGTGACTGTGGCAGCCTGGTGCTGTGGGGGAGGGCATTTGTTTAGAGCAGCGTGGGGAGCTGTGGCGAATATGCAATGACAACAACAAGTATGACAAACCTTGAATTATTATGGGATTTCACTGCTCTACAGCAGGGATTCTCCATCTTCATTACACCATCATCCCCTTCTGACATCAAAATCCCTACATTGTCTCAAGGGCTGGAGGGCAGAACACGAGCCCCACTGCTTTGGGGCAGGAATGAGTCCAAGCCTCATCATCCCAGGTCAGGCGACGGAGTTCCGGAGCTTGATCCCCAGTGACCGAGCTGGGAAGGGGGCTCAGGCTTCAGCTTCACCCCCGGGTTCCAGCAAGTCTAATGTTGGCCCTGGCAACCCTATTAAAATGGAGTCATGATCCACTTTGTTCTCAGTGAGAGAACTGCTTATCTAGAGGCATGATAAAAGCTTGACACACTCTACGAGTGATTGTTCAGGGACAGGTAAAAGATAATTTATAATTTAAGGTGTTGAAATGAATACTTCTAAAGTCCTTTCAAATTTTACCATCTGTAATCCTGAAAATATTTATACATATAGTATTGGGTCAATATGACCACTTACTTTTCTGCTTATGGGTAAGCACATACAAAAGTATTTGTGGGATAGGGTGTTGAACAGGATTTATCCAAAGTATTGGAATTTACAGAGTGCTATTTCTTCCTCCATTACAGGCTAACTGTCGCTCAGGGAACAAAGAGTACAACTTTTCGCACACTTCAAACACATACCACCACTTCAAGGAAGAAAAGGAAAGGATACTTTGGAGACTATTTTATCAGGTTTTTGTTCTGTTTTGAAAGCCATGTGAAGTCACAGGAAGGCCCTGAATTAGGCCAAGGCACATAGTCCCAATATAGTTTGTTTTCTCTTCTGATAGAAATTGTGTATTTATATTGTTTACCCAATCCATAAACAACTACTACTGGAATAAAAATAAATGCATTGCTGTAAAGCAAACTCAACTACGATGCTACTGAATCTTGCAAGAAATACTGAATTTTGAGGCAGTATTTTTTCTACTGTTTCCTTGCACATTGAGGATGGAGTTCCAAGGGAATATCTTCATTACTGACGTTCTTCACATTAGGCCAGATTTTACCATGTTTACTTATGCTGAGTAGTATAGGTCCCAGAATCTGGCAATTAGCTGTTTTATTAGAGAGAAGTCAAATCAGAGGACTCATGCGTTGTCCACTAGTCACATTGGATCAGGTCATTTGTTATGGTCCAGTTTGATAATAACCTAGAAACACTGCTTTAGCCGCATCAGTTACAGACTCCAAAATTACATAACCCAGTACTTAGAGAAACTGATTATGAAAACTGGATTCACTTTATTGGATTTTGTTCTGTCTCTGGGCTTCAATCACTTTCATTTTTATCGTCTAACATTTAGTAATAAAATTTGAATGCTGCTTATTGAACATAGTGCTGGGAAGTCAGGCCCTCTTTCTTTCCAGCCTTGGCTCAGCTACTGATTTGCTATTTGGTTTTAACCAAGTCATTTAACTCTTGTATAGACATATCAAAAAAAAAAAAAAAGCAGTCCAGTAGCACTTTAAAGACTAACAAAATAATTTATTAGGTGATGAGCTTTCGTGGGACATACCCACTTCTTCAGATCACAGCCATACCAGAACAGACTCAAATGCACAGACAACCAAAAAATAGTAATCAAGGTTGACAAATCAGAAAAATATGTATAGACATAGTTCATCTCCTTCTGATTCCCAGGTGCGCTTCAGGTGCTCAGCTCGTCTCAAAATCAAGTTGTACATCTCAGCTTCCTATTCCCTGAAACAGACAATATAGCCCCACTGCACTCAGAGCTAAGTGTTGTGAAAAGGGAAAGCAACAGGAGTCTAACACCATGGTATACGGTAGCTCTATACTATACTATTTCATTAGAAGTACAGCTGGAAACATAAAATGAAAAGGTGCAGTTCTTCTCTGACTTAGTGTTCCCTATTCATGCTTTAATCAAGAAGTTACACAGGAAAGCAATTTTTGTCTAATGTGGATACAAAAACCCAGGTGATGTTTTATGATCTGTTTCACACATTCTTTCCTACCTAGTCTTACTGATTGTTGCTTTTGGTTTGTCTCGACCAGCAATCTGAATAATACAACAACAACCACCCCACCTGATTCCAGAATCCACGATTCGTTCTGTACTGCAAGTATGTTTTGTAGTTCCAAACTGATTGGGGCTCCTAGGTTTTCTAAGAGATAAAACAGTTTGTTTCTTACATGTTGTCACTTGCAACACCTGTTTTGTGTTTCACACCACATCAGTGCTTCCTCTTTACTCCCCTCTTCCCCCATGAAAACACTTTCCTAGCACAAGTATCAGAGGGGTAGCCGAGTCAGTCTGTATCTTCAAAATCAACAAGAAGTCCTTAGGCACCTTATAGACTAATAGATATTTTGGAGTATAAGCTTCCGTGGGCAAAGACCCACTTCGTCAGATGCATGTTTCCTAGTCAGTTTCCTAGTACAATACGTTATGGGGATAGAGAACTGTCTAGGGATTTTTTTCTGTGTTTGTATAGTGCATAACACAACGGGTCTATGATTAGGGCTTCCAGGTGTTACAGTGATACAACTCAATAATAATAATGGTACATTTGAATACATTTCATACAAGTACATTGATTCTCTTCCCCAAACCTTTTGTCAGTCAATTGATTTCCAAAACTGTTTATAAGCTGCTACTGAGTATAGAGAGACTCATCTTAAATCTACAGATGTAAATGAAGTATTTTCTGTTCCATCTGCTATACCATGTTTGGATCAAGTACACAGTGACAAACCAAAATTCACAATGAAGTGTATGGAAGTTGTAACTATTTACATTAAAACTTGGAGATGCTTTAACTGTAAAACCAAATGTCTTTGTATACCCTTTTTTGGTTTGAACTTGCTTTTCTCAGTGAACTTTATTCCTCTCCCTTACACAAGAATGAGGCACCATTATCTGCAAACTATACACTATGTTTGTGAGGGCTCATCTACACTAGCCCCCTCCTTCGAAGGGGGCATGCAAATGAGCCAGATCAAGGAATAGCAATAAGGTGCTGTGCTGCATATGCAACACCTCATTAGCCTAATTCCTGCCACACAAACTTTGAAGCTACTAACTTCAAAGCGCTGGCAAACCATGTAGCCGTGGGCACTCTGAAGTTGTCCCAAAAGGTCCCAAGGGGGTAAGGGCAGTTCGAAGTTGTGCAGGTACTTCAAAGTGCCCGTGGTTACGTGGCTTGCCAGTGCTTCAAAATTGCTAACTTCGAAGTTGGCGTGGCAGGAATTAGGCTAATGAGGTGCTGAATATGCAGCGCAACACCTCATTGCTATTCCTCAATCTGGCTCATTTACATGCCCTCTTGAAAGGAGGGGCTAGCGTAGATGAGCCCTCACAAACATACTGTATAGTTTGCAGATAATGGTGCCTCATTCTTGTGTAAGGGAGAGAAATAAAGTTCACTGGGAAAAGCA
Organism: Carettochelys insculpta; assembly: GCF_033958435.1. Classification (NCBI taxonomy): domain Eukaryota; kingdom Metazoa; phylum Chordata; order Testudines; family Carettochelyidae; genus Carettochelys; species Carettochelys insculpta. The sequence continues at coordinate 21,261,509 of NC_134154.1, forward strand.
AGTTCAAACCAAAAAAGGTTATATAAAGACAGATTTGGTTTTACAGTTAAAGCATCTCCAAGTTTTAATGTAAATAGTTACAACTTCCATACACTTCATTGTGAATTTTGGTTTGTCACTGTGTACTTGATAGCAAAATAGTGTAGCAAATTTTAAGGATGGCCAGCAGCCTACAATCACTTCTGTACACCCTCAGCCATTCACTTAAATTATTCATACTTATTTGATCAACATCCATTTTTCTTTAATTTCTCCCAGCCTTGGACATCACTTTCGAAACATCAGTGGAGGGGATTAACGCAGTTGACTTATGTCAGCTTGTAATGTGTATGCACCAACAGATCTAAGACTATCTTTGGATCACGTCCATTGCGGAGTTGAAATATCAAAACAGAAATCATAAGGGCAATTACACTGCTTCTAGGGCCTAAAATCAAGTTTTCCTTCTAGAAGTAGACCTGAACCTAAGTTCCACTGTGCTCATAACCAGGCTCATTTATCCAAATTCTTTTGGAATGTGACATTTGTTGGGATATATAAGAGTTAATACATGTCTAGGAAGGCCATAAAATAGCATGGCAGGGGCTTGGGGGAGAAGGGGTGCCTGGCTAGACAAGGCTTTGTCCTTGCTGATGTATAGGCATAGTGTCTCTCTGCATTCTCTTGCGCAGTTCTCTCTCACTCACTCTGTAAGAATACTTTCAGGGTCACATCCTCTATACACTCTGTAATCTGCTGATTTAGGAAGTATATAATGTAGAAAAGTGCTGATCTAACTGAAAACTCAATAAACAGGTGGGTAAAAATAGTCATCACCTGCCTCAATATTCATTGTGTGGTAGTTTACATTACTAAACAAGGGTGTCATGGAAATAGTGATAGACGTGTGAATTTACATACTAAGATAGTTAAGAAAAACAAAAAGCAGTCAAGTAGCACTTTAAAGACTAGCAAAATAGTTTATTAGGTGAGCTTTTGTGGGACAGACCCACTTCTTCAGACTATCTTACAATAGTTAAGAGTGTAACTGGTGCCAAATCATTTCTCACTTGGAATGGAGGTGAACAGGTATTAACAATAAAATGGCCCATTTACTCCATCCTCTTCTGAGTTTCCTGTCTCCTTGAACAGCACTCATCACCCTAAATGTTGGAATGCGAGGCCTCAGGGCTAGAGGATGAATGGGAAATACCTTCCCTAAGGGAAGCGAAAAGAGCTATGAATAAGAGCTTCCGTTGCTTTGCTCCTGTACTTTCAAAGTGCAGTGAGTTAAGAGACCCCATTATGGCTGTCTAATATGAAGAGGGGTCTGAGAGAGGTAGCTGTGTAAGTCCGTATCTTCTCAAAACAAAGCAAGCATTCCTGTTGCATCTTAAAGACTAACAATATTATTTATTAGCTTTTGTGGGAAAGACCACTTTTTCAGATTCTGGAAAATAAATATGATTGAAGGGTTTTCGGTTTTGTTCTTTGTTTTTTTTTTTCCTCACATGTACACCTTCTCCTACAGTAATATAGTTCCAGGTAGGAAGTGCAAGAAAATAGACAGAAACAAACAAAAGCCCCAATGCTCAATACTAAAATTGATTCACATCTAATCTGCATTGCAGCATGCATGGAGGCACCCAATATTCTAATCAACCTGTAGGGCAGCTAATGTTATTTGCATTAACACTTGGAGACCCTTTGATCCTTTGATTACTCAGGGTGTACGCTCCACTCAGAGTACAAGGTCTAGTAAGGCATGTAAGATGCTAAACTTTCCCAAACAATTATTAGCCTTTGCATTCCTTTGTGGTTTTTATGCTTTTGTGAATGTTTCCCTGGGTATTTATATAATTTTGAATAAAGAACTGAAACAATTTGTCTCAAAAATATCTGCATATTCACCAAACACTTCATTCAGATCTTCATAACTTAACCCCTTATAAGTTTTGATATCTCTTCCCCCTTGCACGACAAATCATCATACAAGGTAAGTATATGTCAAGTGGGGTTAAATAATTATTTTCCTTCCTAACACTCCCTCTCCTTTTGATCCCTCTTTGAATGATGGTCTGATCAGAGATATTTGCTTCCACTAGTTTATTCTTAAATCACTGTTCATGGTTGTCATGCAGATTACGGTTGAAACGTTAAGGATGCCAAACATAAGTGAAGTTATTACCACCTTTATTACAAAGCTGTTTTTATTGACCTGCAACCACAAAGAAAGAGGGCCAAATATTCAGCTGCTGGAAATCAGCTATGCTATTTTATGCCTACTAAGAATTTGTCTCATAGGAAATGATTTCCTAGCCAGGAAAGCTTGCGCTCAAATAAATTTGTTAGTTTTTAAGATGCCACAGGACTTCTTGTTGTTTTTGTTGAAAAAGAAAAATGTGGCTAACCGCTGAAATTAGACTCTGTTATCTTTGTCAGTATGGAATTTAAAAGCTTAAATTCAAAAGATGAAAACACTGTATGAAAAAAACAAAGTAGTTAAATAAACAAACCAGTATCACAAATTTATCACTCTCAATGATCTTATGATACAAAATTAACCTATGTTAGCAGCTATCCTATTTGGGAACAACTTATGCATCTTAATTTTTTAAAACAAACCAATGCTTAATGCAGATGAACATACAAAAAGACTTCAGTAAATCAACCAGTATGTGCTCGCAGAAGTGATTAAAGCAAGCCTGTATTTTCTTGACCATATAAAAATCTTATATATATTTAAGCACAGTGCTGCAAAGACTTATCTGTGTGCTTATCTTTATGAAACGGAATTCTCAGTGTGTAAAGTGTATGAGGAGCTGGATCCTTTGTACAAAAAGCTGATTATATAATAGCTACCATGATTAAAATAACTGTCCTTACCTGGCAGTCTCAGTGAGTGACTGTATAAGCCAGGGTTTTCCCACACTGTGTTCTGCAGAACACTAGGGTTCCATCTAATGTGAGTAGGTGTTCTGTGAAAAAAATTTGATGCTAGCGATATTTTTCCTTCTATAATATTAAATATGAAATCATGTGCGTATCAAAAATACTAATGTATTTGAATAATATTTATATTGTAGGCATATTAACAACATTCATAAAAGTATATTTATGTGACTCATACTGAAATAATCATAATAATAATAATAATAATAATAATAAATTCTGCCGGTTTCTGTACAAGTTGTGTTCAGAGAAATCACACACTGCTGCACCTCATGTGAGAAGCCACCTCTCCAGCATCATTCCTAATATTAAGTAAATTTGTGATAAAAAATGCAAAAACCACGTTTCTCATTAAAAAAAACTGTCAAATGTTACTTATTTTTATTTTCTGGTACTTTTCAGTAAAAAAAAATTATAAAATCACACTATTTAAAAATAAAATTCTATACCTATTTTGTCTTGCATTTCTTTTTCATAAAAATGTTTTTTAGCTTTAAGAAAGGATGGTCCTTTTTGAACAATATTGTCCTGTCTATCTTTGTACAAAAGAAAGAAACTAACCATCCTTCTTTCAGCTGTTATATGCTTTGTTTTAGGTTAGTACTTAGTTTTTAATGTTTATACTCATAGGCTATGGTTACACTGACACGAACCACCAGCAGCAGTATGCAAATGGAAGGTCTTGAAAATGCACATGGATGCTCACTTGCATATTTGCTCACCAGCAGACGCTACCACCAGCACAAAAAAAGCTGTGTAAACATGGTTCTGCCGGCGAAACTCCCGCTTTGTCTGCAGCCTCTTATGCCTGATATTTTCCAGGTATAAGGGGCTGCTGGCAAAGGGAGGGTTTCACCAGCAGAACCATATTTACACAGTATTTTCAGTGCCAGCAGCAGCCTTTGCTGGTGAGCAAATATGCACATGAGCAGCCATTTGCATTTTCAAGACTGCCCATTTGCATGCTGCTGCCGGTGGTTTGGGTCAGTGTAACCATAGCCATAGGGTTGCTAACCATCCTATCAGGACATTAGGGCTACAAATACACTACAGCACTCTGTCATCAGAAGTCATCAGGGTTTTATCAGCACAACTTGCTAGTGTAACTGTAGCCTAGCTGTTTCTTCAGGTGATTTTCTTTCACTATATTTTGTTCTTTGTAAAATGAGACATCTAAAAAACCTACCTTTTTTAAATCAATGTTGAGCATTATGTGCTGCAATTTTTTTGTATGAAACCCTCTATGCCCTCCCCCACATCCTCCCCGGCACAGCATGTATGCATATATATCTACCAAGCCAAAAGTGTTCCATGGCCAAATTAGTTTGGGAACTTCTGGTTTAACCAGAACATGTGACAGCTAGCACTACTAAACAGGAAAATATACAACACTGCACACACATGATTCAGACTGGATTTGTTTTTGTTTTACACCAATGCTATGAATATTGTTTATTATAACTAAGATGGGACATTCTGATTCAGCTATGCATTATTAGTCATCCCACTTCTTGAACAGTAGAACCATGTGTAAGTTAAACACCCTCTATCAGACATATGAGCTGTAACTGAAATGAGATGTCTTCATTGTCTACTTTCAGGTTGATGTCTTGTCTATCTAAGGAAGCTGCAGTCGAACAATGTGAATTGAATGTGAATTGAATGTGAATATTTTTAAACTGGTGCAAATCCCAGTGTGGACACTTTTACTTCAGCTTAGCCATTTTTTAATTGAAAAACAGTATCCAATCAGTCTTTTGAATCAGTTTAAAAAGATTACTCAAGTTTTACCAGTGCAGCTATCCCACATAGACAAGACCTGAACTAATACAGGGGCTGAAGATTTACATTTTTCTAAGGCTGCAGATAATATCTGGAAAGCTAGCTAAAAGTCATGTAATTTATAAGGCAGAAAAATAAAGCTACATAGGAAAGATGAGGGTAGAATACTTTGGCAATGGTTTTGTTGTTTTATCTGCTCCCAATTCTCTGTCATTTTGATACAACTGAATGCTTTCCATCAGTAAAAAAGAGAACACTGAAAACGATAATAGAAATAGTCATAAAAGGGGATGAATTCCATCAGAAATCACATTACACAAATTTAAAAATTGTTCAGGGTATGTAGATATATAGAACTTCTACCACAATGCAGTTATCTATTTTATTCTAATAGATTACCGTTCATTATTCTATTAAGTCACACAAAAGTTAAAAAGGCTCTGGTACTGCTTTCACTTTTTTATTTCTTTCTCGTTTCGGTCTTGTAAGTACCGGTGGCTAGTAGACATGCTACATCTGTCTTCTACAATTTAACAGCCATTCTAAGTCCCAACTACGTAAGATTGAGTAGGATGTAAACTAGCATCTTGGCACAGAAGTTCTTGGAAAAGTTTGTATGTAAAATTAAGCATATTAGTAGGCCTTTTAATGATCAGGACCTAAATTTTCTAATAAAGGTTGAACCTCCCTAGAGTGGCACCCTTGGGACCTGACTGGTGCCGAACGAGAGAATTTGCCAGGCAACAGGAAGTCAATATTATCTAGCAGCATTACTAACATTTCCACTACTTACTGGGCTCTTAGAATACATTTAAGGGCACATTAGAGCTAAATAGTAGCACAGAACACTGAAAGGCAGGACTGCTGGCTGTAAACAAACTTTATGGCAATGTCTACATGAAAGGCTTTTCCCAGCAAAACTGGGCTTTTGTCAGAAAAAAGTGTGGAGTGTCTACATGGCAAATACACTCCGTCGACAGTTTGTCAACAAAACCCAGCACATCTGCCAGCAGCTTTATACCTCTCCCCACTCAGGTATAATGCCTCTCTGGACAGTCTTCTATCAACAAAACAGCTGTGTAGAGGGGCCCTTTTGTCAACAGACAGGGCCTCCAGTTCACTGGACAGCCCAGTCTGTAGAGCTTCTGGTCAGCCGTTCTGTTGAGAGAGGGCAGGGCAGTCTGGCTGCTCTCTGTCAACAGAGCAGATTGCCCTTTCAATCCGCTTTTATGTCTAGATGCAATCTGTCGACAGAAGTTTTGCCAGGAAATCCCTTCGAACAGTAACTTCTGTGGACAGAGGTTTTCTTATGTAGATGTGGCCTATGGGACCACAAGAAACTTGGCCACACCCATGACAAATGGTCATGAGGCTAACTAAACTCATGCTGTACTATTTATGTTGCTGGACGAGAGTGCTCCAGGTTAGAGGGATTCAGTCTGTGCAAATTATAACAAGGTTGAGCTAAATTAATCCACCATATTTAGCACAACGCAGACTTGAGCTATTTTCCTGATCTGAAAATATTAAAAGCAAAAAACAAAAACAAAAAAAAAGAAGACGACCTTAAGACATAACCAGACAAAGCTATTATGAAGCTAAGTTTTATTTTCATGGGCTTCTTCGCCAGCATGTGAGAGCTCACATACATGATAATGCACATACACACATAATGCTTTTCTCTCTCATGTTTTATAATGAAAGACTAGGTAAATGTAGCATCAACAATACTTCACTAATATTGTATATTATATAGTGCCTTCATTCAAAGATTTCAAAATACTTGATATTCATTAGTGTAGTTCCATAATATTAACAGGAGGTATGTTTTAGGATTGTCTACAAAAGAGAAAGACCAGAATAGCTATTGCACTTCAATTCTCTGTGTAGGCAAGTCCTTACCAATCTGATTTTACAAGTGGGGATAAACAGAGGTACATGGGTTGGCTAAGTGACTTACTCAGCATCACTCAATGTAGAAGAGTTAGGAAGATAATACATGAATCGTGATTCTCAGTTTCTTGCTTTCTAGTTACTAGCTTTTAAGCACAGTGCCAGAGAAGACTTAGATAAAGATATTCCTTTTCTGGAGTGTTAACTTTATAGACACACTATGTAGCACTCACCCCACTAACCTGATGTACCCCAGATCTCCCTGATATACAGGAAGTTCTGTTTCTTTTCTGACTTACCTGGAGGATGGGTTTACAGTCTCAACCTCTCTGAAGGAACAAAAAGCAGTCAAGTAGCACTTTAAAGACTAGCAAAATAGTTTATTAGGTGAACTTTCGTGGGACAGACCCATTTCTTCAGACTGAAGAAGTGGGTCTGTCCCACGAAAGCTCACCTAATAAACTATTTTGCTAGTCTTTAAAGTGCTACTTGACTGCTTTTTGTTTTGATAGTGTATAGACTAGCACGGCTTCCTCTCTGTCACTATTCTCTGAAGGAAGGAATTTCTCCAGGCTTGAAAAAAGCCCTGATAAGAAAACATATTATAGGGCACCCGCTCTTCACTCAGCTGACCTTATGGATGTTGACTGTGTGTGCATGCAGGGGGGTAATTATGCACAAAGGAATTCCCCACACACACACCTCTTGTGGAAGTGGACTGAGACAGACACAGGCACGGTGTGGACAAAAAGGAGGCCAGGCACGCAGGAAAGGAGAACTCTCCCTTGATCTGGTGACTATGGCAGGGAGGCAGGGACAACACAGGGCAGATGTCCCTACGGATGAGAAGACACGTATAGAGTAGCCCCTCTTTTTCCTGTGGAAGCGGGAGAGGCAAACATGAGAAGACTCTCCTTGAGAATGGGGACGGCAAACCCCAGAGCCACCTCTGTGAACACAGGGAAGGCAAATCCCAGGGAACCCCCCTGTGCACACGGGTGGGAGAAGAAAGGCGGACCCCGGGCAGACACCCGCTTGGTTCTGTCACCGGGACGGGAGACCAGGCCGGCCGGCTGGGCCGAGGGAGCGTTCCGTACTCCCGCGAACGCGCAAGGGGCAGCGGGAGAGGCGGGCACAGGGGGGGTCGCCCGCCCTGGGTGCGAGCATGTCCGGCACTTACTGGATCCTGCTCGCGGTGGTGGCGTTCCCCGTCTGGGCTCTGAGACAGGCCAGCAGGAGCAGCCGCATAGCGGCGCGACCTACGAGCACCTACGCACAGCTCCCCAGCAGGCCCAGAGCTGGAAACCACCGGGCGACCGCTGCCATAGCGCCGCTCAGCTCCTCGGTCGGCTGCGGTCCGGCCCCGGAAGGGCACCCCGGCTGCCGGAGCCCGGCGCTAGCGTTCCGTCTCCCCAGACAGAGGGGCGAGCCGGGGCGGGACAGCCACGCCCTCCTGCTGCTTACCGGGGAGCCCCGCTCCTTAGGGGCGATGTGGGCACAGACTGACAGCCGCTTCCCTGGCCACCCGCTACCAGCAATGGACGCCAGTGACGTGCACTCGGGATCCAGCCCTACAGTTGGGGCAAAGCTCTTACCTGGGTGGATTGGGCCCACCCAGGGGAGGGTGGGGGAGAAAGAACCCTGAGGGGCCTGGACTCCTCCTCAGGCTGCCCAGCTCTGGTCTGCCCTGTCCTAGGCAACGACTACACTGGAGAGTTTTGTGGACAAACGAAACCCACAGAGCGTCCACACTAACACGGCATCGTTCTGTCGACGTAGTGGCAACAGGACCTGGCACTTCTGTCAACAGCCGTCTGCCTCTCCCCCGTGAGGCAGAACATCTTTCTCCACAGACTCTGTCCACAAAAAAGCCATGAGGCTGCTCCAGGGGGGCCTCTGTCAACAGACAGGGGTTCGGGGTCGCCAGGCTGCCCATCTGCTGGGCTTCGGTTGGCTGTTCTAGTGAGAAAGCAGCCGGGCAGTCTGGTCACTCTGTCGACAGAGCAGCTTGACAGAACAATCGATCCCCTTTCATGTGTGGCTGCGGTCTGTTGACAGAAGTTTTGTCAGCAGATATTGTCCAACAGTAACTTCTGTCAACAGATCTCTGTGATGTAGACATAGCAATAGACGTAGCCTCACTGCAGAGGCAGATCTCACAAAGGCAGGCTTTCTCTTCGCTTGTACCACTTTCACACTGTTGACTTGAGTAACTCCTGACTGGCACCACCCAAAGGCACTGCCCACACTAGAAAGCTGTGCTTAACTATACCCGCCTAATCAAAGTGCTACAGCCTGCCCTAGTTTGGACCCATCTATATTTATATGAAAGTGCTGTATATCAGGGGTGCCATATACCATACTTGCAATGCTCATCAAGTATAGATGTAAGGATCTAGCATACTGACAACATTAAGTACTTCTTGTATGGATTCTGTTTATAATGTCAAAAGTGGCATAGCTTATTCCACCTCCCGCCCCACCTCAGTGAAACTCTGTTTACACTAAGGACTTTTGTGTCTCCAGACACAAATCTCCTTATGCCCCAAACTGAAATACATATGGGGGCCAAAGTTTGCGCTATAGACCTGATCTAATTTGCCTTTATATGGTATAACTGCTGTAGCTTTTACAGGAATAATTATGTTGATAAAGGAAAGTCACATCCCTTAACTCAGGGATGAGCCAACTTTTTATGTTGGGCCCCACTTTTCATCCCTCCAATGAGCAAGCTCCCTCTAAACTATCTAATGTAATCCAAACCGATGGAAATTTTGATTATGTTTGTATGAAAAAAACCTTTTGGCATGTGTACGAAAATAAGTATGTTGAATTAAGAACTTTATTAAAAACTGTATTAATCGATATACCAATGTGAATACACATATATAAAAACACTAACATACTTCAACATTTTTAATGAGATGGATGAGTCTGAGACCTAGCAGCCCCCCTTTTGAAATTTCATGCCCCCACCTCCGCTTTGCTCACCCCTGCCTTAACTGATGTATCAGTAAAAAGCCTTTATGCCTAGTGAGATTATTGTTAGAACCTGAGAGAGAAACAGATGCTTTCTTCTTCACACATACATGCAGCTGAGAGACACAGGACAAGCCATGCTGCCCACACATTACTGGACCCAAACTTCCCCAATATGAGAAGCGTTTGGATCTGGGATTTTGATTAAAGCCTACCACAATTCTTCATACAAACAATAACTGTATATATTCACGTGTATACCCATAAACAGGACTGCCCAATAGCAATTAGGGAACCTGAAAACCAAACCAACAAATCCCTCCCCCTTAAAAAAATGGTGTGGGCTTCAGATTGTCTCATTGAAACAAGATTCTTGAAAAACTAACTTAAAACACACAAAAATGGAGGCGCCTTCCAAAGAAGTGCAATGTGGCTAATATGCAAATGTAAACAAATAAATGATCCGTTAGAATATTTAATCAAACCAAGGTGATTTATATCAGGTACATGTTTTCCTTTTATTAATTTTCTTTTCTATTTTTCTCTGTTTTGCACGTGCAAAGAAACCTATCATCTGTCAAACAACAACCCACATAAATACATATTTTACTGTGCTCTGTAATAATATTTCTGTTGTATGAGTTTGCATTGTTCATATCATGATTTGATGTGACTATGTTATCCTTTAGGATAAAACCCAAATTAAAAATAATTAGTAGATACCAACTTTGCCAACATTAAGAGCATTCAGTCTGAAAACTCCATCTTTCTTTCAGAAATATTTTCCACAAAATAAATTTCTGAACCTTAGGGGAGGAATAGTGGGACAAAGACTTAGGACTTGTCTTCACTCCCACACTACATCAGTATTGCTGTTGTGTATTTGGTGAAGATGTACTCCATTAACCACAAAGTGGTCTCCGATCAATGCAATTACTCCACTGCCACAAGAGATGAAAGTGCATAGTGCAGTGTAGACATTACGTTACAACAACTTAATTTACATTGTTCAGAGGATACAGTTTTTGTCACACCCCTGGGTGATGTAAGTTACATCAACTTAAGTGATAGTGTAGACAACTCCTTAGAAATCCTTGTCAAAATTATCATACTTCTCAAGAACTAAGCACTGTCTGGAAAAAGTTTGATTTAATTTAAATCTGACTACTTATCTTCAAGAAATTTGTTATACTGAGGGAAGCATAAATTCCTTGTTTCTTAAAATGTAAACGTTCTCACCTGAGGGAAATAAAGTCCTAATCAGAGAGATGGAATCTTGTATTCTTTCAAACCGTAATGTTCCTGAATAGATCGTAAACTAGCCTGCATTTTCAAGAATTAAGATTTCTGGGATGATGAAAAAACAGTCAATATAGTCACGGAAGCTGTCAGCATTTTGTACAGGTGTGCCTATGCTTTGGTCACAAATCTTTATTCTCCTTAGGCTAACCGCAACATTCCAAGGTCTGTGCGTTACTCTTGTAGAATGCAGAAAACCCTGAACTCCCATTCATATCAAATAATCAAATTGCAATTATTCACCCATTATGGAAAATGTTTCTAAGATCTGGCATCAAATCTTGGCCTCACTGAAACCAAGAAAGTTTTGCTGGGGCCAGGGTCTCAAGCAAGTGTTTTTTCACTTCTGTAGGTGTGTTGCACCTCCGAAGATTTGAGTCTCTAGGCCATATTTCTCATAGATGTATATGATCTGATGGGGTAGGGGACCAGCTTGGTTCAGAAGACTTACTTGTTTCAGAATGAAATCAGCACTGCTCACCAAGGCTGTATCTACACAGCAGTCTTATTTTGGAATAAGCTATTTCAGAAGAGATTTCCAGGAGCAGCTTATTGCAAAATAGAGTGTTTACACACAAAATGTACATTGAAATTACAGTGGTCACGGATGGCAGAACACAGAACAATGATGCATTTGGGAAGGTCCAGGTTGAACATTAGGAAAAATTTTTTCACGAGGAGGGTGATGAAGCATTGGAATGGTCTACCCAGGGAAGCAGTGGAGTCTCCATTCCTGGAGGTGTTTAAGTCTCGCCTTGACAAAGCCCTGGCTGGGCTGATCTGATGGGTTTGGTCCTGCTTAGAGCAGGGGCCTGGACTCGATGGCTTTTTTAGGTCTCTTCCAGCTCTATTGTTCTATGAGTCTATGATTCTATGAAATAGCACTCAGCTATTTTGAAATAGCACTGCTGTGTGGACATAGGAGGCCTCTATTCTCCATTCAAAATAGGCTCTATTCTCTGTCTCTGCAGCCCCTATTTCAAAATATCTATTTTTGGAACAGATGCCATTTCTTGTACAATGAGGTTTGCCAAATTTGAAATAAGCCATCCGCTGTCTTGAAATCATTTCAAAATATCGGTTGCATGGTATAGACATTCACAGAGTTATTTTGGAATAGCAGCCTTTAGTCTGAAATAACTTTGCTGTGTAGACACACTCCAAAGCAGCTAAGGGGGGCGAGGGGATGAGGATTATATGTGTATGTGTCTTTTCTTCCCATTATGCTGTCTGCTAGTACAGCTTTCACTGTACTGCTGCTCACTAAACTCACATCCCAATTAGGCCCAGATTTCCTGCGCTCTATGGAAATTATTCTCCTCTGTCCTCCCCTGCACCCTACACACCTTTCTTAAACTAGACAGAGCATTTGATATACAAGAAAGATGATGCATTATGAAATATCTGAGTATTCTGTCCCCCTCCTAACACCTAAGAGAAGTTCTCCACCAAGGAGGCATGTTAAGCCTTCTGATGGTTTCATGATATAGCAGAACAGCGGGGCTGAGCACCAGGTTGTCATAACACTCAGGTTTGGCTCAGCACCTCCTCCATCATGATGAAGGGAAGGTGAGGTCAAATTTGAGGGACTGACATTGCACTCTGGTGCACAGGGTTGCAGCACCACACAATTTGTTTCTTTCGGTCTGTAACCCTTCTGTTAACGCCAGATGCCTGCCAGAAGGGCCGGGTTCAACTCTTGTGGGGTTTTCCTATCAAGGATACAACCAACCGGCTCGAGCCCCCACCCAGTGGCCTGGGACAATTTCACCCCCGTGCTGGGTGCCTGTAAGGCGGTTCTCCCCCACCTCACAAGCACAGAGTCTGAGATAGAAATGGCTTGTTTAATGACCGTAACCTACCCCAAGGTTACAGCGACAGATGCAGTATATCTCAGCACAGAAGAGACAAAACCCCTTTTACCCAGATACCATCCCCATATCCAGTAGAACCCAGTCTCTTGCTGGGGCTCTTGGCCCTTTTCCACACACACACAGTTACAGGGTGTACCCTCTGCGGTGCAGTCCCAAACTCAAAGCCCACAGATACATCACCAGGGCAATACTAGCTGTCCACTTGTCTGTAGCCTCCCCTTGCTGTCACCAGCCGTCTGCCAGTCGCCATCGTCCGCTGCCGCTCCTACCGGCCTCCCGCCACCGCTCCTATCAGCCACCCGCTGGTCCTGCTGTTGTCCACCGGTCCTAACCCCACTGCTTGGGACTACCCTAAGGCAGAACCCAGTGATTTTAGCTCTGTGTGGCCTCAGCTGCCACTCTGTGATTTCCGCTCTTGGTATCTCTACTGTGAGGTTTCACAAACACTCTAGTATCCAGCTCTATCTTTCAACAGGTGGGGAGGGTTAGTCAAGGCATAGGCACAGCCAAGGCACTCAGCAAGCTGGCTTAACCAGTACCCCTTCCCTTCCCCTCACAATGCTTTAAACCAGGGAGCCCTGTGTAATGAATGTCTTACACAGCTAAGGCGACTGCCCTGTCCCCCCCAACAACCCAGAGCATTGGTGAGATCTCACAACTCCCGCTTTGTGTCAGCTTAAATTGTGATTTTACAACTGCATGTTTACAATAGACCAAATCTCATGGCTTACTTGCTACCCATTAGGCTTTGCCTGAAAAGGTATCACACATGCACACCTTTTGCATTCTTATGCAGATGACCTCTGGGAGACTCATTCCTCCCAGCCTTCAGCAGCACCGCATTCCTTCTGTCACATTCCCTACAGGTGGTTGGGGCTTCCCCCAAGATAAAGGCCTGTGCAAGGGCACTGGTTAATCTGAGCCTGTTCCCACTGACAGAAACATTTTTAAAAGAAAGTGCTGGGGATGAGGAAATATTTTTGAAAGAGGAATGCTGGCTTCAAACTAAGAGACTCAAGAAAATGGTCAGATAAAGATGAGTGTGAGTGAGGAATAAAGCCACTGTATTTCCCTACCCCAAATATGGGACAGGGAGATGTGTACGGGAGGGGTGGCTCCACCAACCCCCGGTGGAGCCAGGAAGGAGGCAGCAGCTGCCGGTGCTCCCCAAGCCCCGGGGAAACAGCAGGGATTTGGCAGCTGCCCAAGCTTCCCTCGCTTCCCCGAGGCTTGGGGAAGTGACACTCACCAGCAGCTGTGCCTGCGCAGCTGCTGGTGGAAAAGGTCAGGCCAGGGGGAGGGCCCAAATATGGGACAGTTATTCCCTTTTAAAAAATAAATGGGGATGCCTTTTTGGCATCCCAAATACATGATAGTCCTGCCTAATACAGGGTGGATGGTCACCCTGGTGAGGAAGAAATTTTAAAATGGCAGAGGAGAGAAATTAGAGAGAGAAAAGGACACAGGAACAAATTCAGTAGCGCCAATTCATCCTATTATTTATGTATTTGTTTATTTATTATTATTGTGCTTACAAAGTGCATGGTACTGCACAGACCCTCCCTTAAAGTGCTAACCATCTAAATGCGTGGCATCATTAATTATTGTTGTGTTTTTAAAATACCTATATCAACATAAATGCATATGTATCAGAGAGGGAGCCGAGTTAATCTGTATCTTCAAAAACAACAAGAAGTCCTGGGGCACCACATAGACTAACATATTTTGGAGCATAAGCTTTCATGGGCAAAGACCCGCTCCATCAGATGAAGCAGGTCTTTGCCCATGAAAGCTTATGCTCCAAAATATCTGTTAGTCTATAAGATGCCCCAGGACTTCTTGTTGTTCTTATAAATGCATATTTGGCATTCTGGCAAAGAGTTTTCTTATCCCTTCGGGGAGTCACACACATATGGAGATACACATCTCATAGAGCTGGAAGGGACCTTGGGAGGTCATCAAATCCAGTCCCCTGCCCTCTTGTTTCTGATTCACAAGTAAGTAAGCAAGAATGGGGATAACAACAATTTTTCATCTGTTTATCTTGTGTTGCTTAAGTTCAGTTGCTTTGAAAAGCTCATACCAACCTGCTTCATAAAATGTTGCTCTTCCATGGAAAAAGCGTTATTCTTATGCAACAATCAAATCATATAAGAGCTCATTAGGTAGTATATTCATCATGGGCCTATAGTCATGCAGGAGTTTAAAGGTACTGTAGGTAAATGTTCTTGTGTGGAGAAACATGAAAAATGTCTTTGGTGAAGGAAGCCATTATACTTAATTAACAGTAAATTCAGTATATACAGATGTTTTTGAATTTCAATGGGACTGTCAAAACTACTCGGTTCTCAATAGTGAACAGACAAATAATGTTTTTATAATGTACGTCTCTATTATTGAGTATTCCAGTGTTGTAAGGTATTTTTAACAGTTGGTGGATGGGCCAACATAAAATATCAACATGCTGCTATAAGGCAAACCTCTGCTGTCCGGCACTCTCTCATCCGGCAACATCAATAATGTGGTAAATTTTAGTTATCTGGACAACCACTTATCATGGGTGTGGCCAACTTTCCTGTGGTCCCATAAAGTTTGTTTACAGTCACCAGTCCTGGTTCTCAGTGTTCTGTGGTATTACGTGGTTGTAATTTACCCATATGTCTTCTAAGAACCCAGTAAACAGTAGAAGTATTGATAATGCTGCCAGACAATATTGACCTCCCCTCATCCAGCAAATTCTCTCATTTGGTACCAATCAAGTTCCAACGGTGCCGGACTGAAGGGGTTCAATCTGTATTAAGATAAATTGTGCAGGGACTAAAATTTGACATCTGTATCTATTAAAATGTGTGCTAATGCAAAGTAATGTTATCTTCTCAATAGTCTCTCTGCAATGCCATTGGAAACTTTAGGCAATATAACCACACTAGTTTAATGTAGGGACATGGTACACAGAATTAGGTAAGTATTATGAATCGAAAATGTTGATCTCTTGCTGCTAAATTATTGGTGACCATACAACAAAAACAACGAGGAATCCTGCTGCATTTTAGAGAATAACAAATTTATTTGGGCATAAGCTTGCATGGGCAAAAATCCTCTAGCATCCGACAAAGATTTTCTGAATTCAAACTAACACACCTGTCCCTTTGATATTTACGTCAATAATTTATGAACATACGTCCTTCATCCACAGCTGGCTGAGCTTCGCTGCACTGTATCATTGGGTTTAAACTTGCTGAGCAAATATATTTAATGAGTCACTTCCATGGGGTCAATAAGTTATTTACAAAGAGTCTTCTTTAAAGATAAGTGCATTTTTTACTGGCACCAGCTGTTTAATTATCACCATTTAGTTACAGACTGCCCTTTACTGACAATTATAAAATCTTAATGCCTGGATGTGTCGGTATATTGTCAGTCAGTCTGCCTTTTTACAGGGAACAGGAAGAGGGTAACACCTTTTTCATTTTATTCACAGCAAACATTTTATCTTAGGGCTTGATCCTATAACATACATTTCTGAGCACAGTGTTTACCTCTGTGGCTAGTTTCAGTGAAGTATTAAATGTCCTTATTAATACTAAGTTGCACTTAAAAATGAGTCCCATTACTATCAAATGCTAATCAGCATAAATAAGTTTGGCAAAATGGGAACTTTAAGACCCTGCTTCAGCTAACGCTGGCATGCATGGTTAACTTTATTACCTATTCAAGGCCTCAATTTCTTAAGGTGAACTGGTAACATATAGTAAAACTCAAATATAATGGGAAGAAGAAAATAAAAGGCAAGTCTAAACTATGCTTCCTAACCACTTGTCTTTCACAACACCATCATATACTACATATAAATTTTAATAATTGTGAAGGTTTTTCAAATGATCATTCTATATTACCAAGGTGATGCAAAGATGTTACATAAATAAACAATGGGACATTTTAGATTGAAAATTCATTTGTTGAAGATGACTTTTTTCTGTCATTTCTATTTCCTTACTTTTATTTTTCTATGAACTGCAGCGAGAGAAAATCACACATTCACAGTAATATCTTGTTATTGTACAAGCAAATTTAAGTTTAATTCGGTGTTGAAATCCAAAGAGGAGAAGGTTAACTGATCCATCTATTGCACACTATGCAGGCAGTGACTGTTTCAGGCTGTGACCATTTAGAGAAATGAAAATAAAAAAGCATTCTGAGTGAGGTTACTCAAGGTAAGAGGAACATACTTTACAATGAGAATTAGGCTCTAAATCTGTGCATACCACAAGAATGGATGCAGTATAAAAACCTGAAAGGAAATTTGTGGGGTTTAATGGAAAGGACAATGAGTGAGAGGCAGCAGGATGTGTCATTGCTCATGGCCAAAACTTCTTTCCAAAGAGGAACACAACTTGACATAAAGTGTGTATACAATCATGATGTTTCCCTGTTGTACTTTCCACTTCATTCCCCTTGTCCCTTTCTTGTTTGTCATCACTTACTGTGCTGAGTGTCAAACTACCACATAAGGTTCTGAGTCTATCATTTCAGCTTTCTGTAAAGTGGTGTGCATACCTCTTGGACTGTATAAATACCATAAAACTAGATTGCACAATTAGAGGGCAAAAACACAACCCTAAGACAGTTTATGGCCCTTGAAAGAGCATCATGACTAGCTCAGGGGTCAGGACACGTGGAATGCAATTCTTATGTGCAGTGGCAGAGTAACATAAGGGCACTTGCCCCTGAGCCTCTAGGCGTGAGGGCCCCAAGGTGCCATAACTCCATTTTGTTTAAACAGTTTGCTTTAAAGCAAGAAAAGAGATGCGTTCTGTCATTTTTATTTTAAAATCAGTTTAAGTGTAATTTTATGCATCATAGTTAAGGTGACCATGTGTCCTGTTTTCAGCAGGACAGCCCCATATTTCGGGTGCCATTCTGGCATCCTGATTTATTTTGCAAAAGGGGCTACTTGCCCCACATTTCACAGGGTTCACTGGCTTCCTCCATCTGGGGGAGCTGGGAGCCAGACTGTGCAGTGGCTCAGCTGCTGCCTGACTTCCCCCAGTGGGGGCTGGAGCTCAGCCCGGGCTGCGGAGTGTAAACTAGGGCTTCAGTGGGATTGGATCTGGGGGCTAGATGGCAGGGGTTGGAGCGGGAGACAGGATTGGGGCTGGAGCCACGTGGGTTTGAGCAGGGCCATTGGAGCCAGAGCCACGTGGGGGTTGAGCTGGGCTGTGGAGGTTGGAGCAGAAGCTGAGGGGAGTGGGGAGTTGGAGTGGGGCCACTGGAGCCAGAGCCACAGGCACAGGTGGGGGGCAGGGTTGAGCAGGGAGGTGGGGGGTGAACCATGGCTGCGGCTGGGGTGGAGCCAGAGCCACCTGGCTTCCCTCAGCTGAGGCAGCCAGGAACTGCATTGTGCAGCAGCGCTGGCTGCCACCCACAGCTCAGGGAAGCCAGGAGTGTTGCTGGCAGGGCAGAAGCCCTGTTCCCAGTGTAATGCTGACAGACCTGGGTTGCTGGCAGGAGGGATAGAACCTGCAAGCATAGGGTCTGTTGGTGTTACAGCTGGTGCTTTGGATGGGAAGAACTGCTGGAAGGTCTCAGAAGCTTGGGATGCCCTTCCTCAGCCCAGGGAAGCATGTAGTACCCAGAGGCACTCAGACCTCATCTGGGGTGAGTAAAGTCTCTGCTCTACAGCCTCTGCTGAGAGCCAGCTGGCCTTTAGTGCATGTGGTAGAGTTCAGGGCTTTAGACCCTCTGTTCACAGGTTCTACCCCTAGGGCCAGCAAGCCACGTCTGTCAGCGTTACACCAGCACCCCAGATAAGGTGACCATCCGTCCCAATTTGTCCAGGATGGTGGTCATTCTCCACATCCTACATTTGACAGGGTGGAGATATGGTCACTCCAATCAGGGGTAATAATAAGCATGATTAGATTTTAAAGCATAAAAAATGACATCAATAATTTAATACATGTGGGAGAGCCCCTTGTGATTGTGTTGTCCCAGACTCCCCACCCGTCCTTAAGCCTCCCCGGTTCATGTGACGCCACCTTCGCACGGTGCAGATGCTACAAGCCACCCCTCCCTGCAGGAACGCAGCACAGAACCAGCCGCTCAGCCACGCCCCACGAGCGTCACCGCCCTGGGGGTGGGGCCAAGCTGGGGGCAGTCCCTGCTATCCACCTGCGCTCGGAACCCGGAAGCGCCATCGCCGTGTGACAGCCGAAGCAGCCAATCCGCGCTTGTGGCGGGCGGGGCTCACGCCGAGGACTGGGGCCCAGACGAAGTCCCGTGGCCGGCGAGCGTTGACTGAGGGGCTTCGGCGCATCTCACAAGCCGCCCCATGGAGGGGGCCCGTGGGGCCGAGCCCGGCGAGCGGAGCCCGCTGCTGGGGGGCAGCGGCAGGTGGCGGGCCCGCGCTCTGCCCGGCGGGCCCAGCTCCTTCCAGGGCCGGCGCCTGGCCTGCGCCGCCGTGCTGCTGGCCGAGCTGCTGGAGCGGGTGGCCTTCTACGGCATCACCTCCAACCTGGTGCTCTTCCTCAACGGGCCCCCGTACAGCTGGGAGGGCGCGCAGGCCAGCCAGGCCCTGCTGCTCTTCATGGGCATCACCTACCTGGTGTCTCCCTTCGGCGGCTGGCTGGCCGATGCCCTGCTGGGCAAGTTCGGCACCATCCTGCTCAGCATGGCGCTCTACCTGCTGGGGATGCTGGCCTTCCCGGCCATCGCTGCCCCGGGCACCCGGCAGGCGCTCTGCGGGGAGATCCCGCTGTCCTCCGTCGAGAACTGCTCCTCCCCGGCTGCCAACGCCACCCTCGGCCCGTGCTCCCAGGAGGGAGCCACCCGCTACTGCTCTGCCGCCGTCTTCGCCGGCTTGGTCCTGGTGGGCGTGAGCGTGGGCACCGTCAAAGCCAACATCACTCCCTTTGGGGCCGACCAGGTGAGGAGTGGCCTTGGAGAGCGGGGGGTGGGAGGTGACTGGATCTTGGGGGGGCTGGGCAGTGGTCTCTCTCATCTTTTCCATCCGTGTGTGTTAATTTTCTGTGCGAAGGGATACCACCAATAAACCTAGCTGCGGGCACAGTGCTAATCAGCTGGGTGGCATCTGGATCCTGCCTGAGCAGCTGCACAAGTGCACAGCTTACAGGAAACACTGGCTCTGGGGTCTGCCAGGTTCCAGGAAAAGGACCACCTGCCCACAGAGTCAAGGCTTGGAAATTCTAAAGAGGGGTCATTTGATTCCCTAGTCCACTCTGCTGCCTACCATATCCCTTAGAACTTAGCTTTTTGAGTTA
Source organism: Carettochelys insculpta (assembly GCF_033958435.1). Taxonomy (NCBI): domain Eukaryota; kingdom Metazoa; phylum Chordata; order Testudines; family Carettochelyidae; genus Carettochelys; species Carettochelys insculpta. The sequence goes on from NC_134154.1 coordinate 21,281,547, forward strand.
TTGAGACCACATTAATCTAATGTATGGTCTTTGTGGCTGTGTTTGGTTAACTTTGCCAGTGCAGTAACTTTCTCCACCTTCCCGATCAGTTTTTCCATATCTCCAAGCAGCTTTACTCTTGCATATATTTGGGTACGGAGCCTAGTCCTGTGGAATCTGTCCTTTGTAACATTATCCCCCTCAAGGTCCAAAAGTCACTGACATGGGGGAATAGCATTGATTGCATAGATGTTTCAGATGGATTATGTGGGTTCCCACAGGATTGACTCTGTGTAATTTACATGGTGGTTGTTTGTTTAACATTTTTTCAAACTAGAGCCAAGCAGGTGAAGAAGTAGCTATAAACACATGACATTTATTAGCAGTAGTGTCTTTCATGCAGAGATATGTCCTGTCAATAGTCAGTCTCTTCAGATCCTGTTAGGTAAGGGATCTTTCATCAGCTCATCACTGCAGCACAAAATGACTACATGAAGTATTTGACAGTTAGTGCAGTGTAGTCTAACTTTGTATAACATCACTTATTGTTTCTATAACCTTATCCTGCTGGAGAAATGTTAATGCAGAGCACTTCTGTTGCACGCTCCAGTTCTATGGATATAAGTTTACTTTACAAAGAGTAGAAATGCTATTCCCACTTTATGAATTGTGACTATCAGGTGTAAATAGAAAGTGACTTGCCATGCCACTAGAACTGTTTAATTAGGCAGGGAATAGAACTGATTTCATGACTCCTAGTTGTTCAGCAAAGGAGCAACCCTAAGTTCCAGTCAGTGTGGGTGTTCTAATGTTTCATAAGAAGTGGGATTTATCACAGTGTGGTAAAATGTCTCATCTCCCAGCTGGAATGCTCTGCAGTTTGTGTGTTGCTTGGTTCTGCCTTTCCTTGACATATAACTTGGGCAGAACTTTAAAACCTTTAGAAATGAAAGGAGTTATGTAAACATTGTAACAGACCAAAATTGTACATCCCTGGTGCATGGGTTATCTCAAAGCTAGTATAACACTTGTGAGCCCGTTAAGTAGGTTCAAGAAATTTTATCTTATAAGGCCTTTTTTCAAACTGTCCCCAAAACACTTTTTAAATAAATGTAACAAATAATAAAAAACAGAATAACAACAACATACAGAATAAAAAGAAGAGCTATAATGGAAAGTGTAGTTGCCTTTTAAAAGCAGGGGTGCTTTTCCCACGTGTTCCATTAAAGACAGCTTTAGTGTTGCATGAATTTCACAGTGACTTATTAGTAGGCTAAAGCAAAGGAAATTTTTCTCTTCTGCTTAAAAATCAGAAACTTTCCAGTAAAGGTGTGGATTTTTTCCATTCTGTTTTTCTAGCTTATCATTTGTTAAATATATTATGACATGCAATTTAACTTCTTCTGTAGTCTCAAACTCTTTAGGTGGGTCTCCTTATCTGGGAATGTCACAAAATGCAGGGTAGACAGATGTGTATTGTTTGGAATAAAATGTCTTTGATTTATGATACTAGAATCAAGTGTGGAGGCTGCTGTGCGTATAAAGGCTTTGTTTGAAAGGTCTACTGACAAGTTTAATGTTTTTAAGGAGAGAAAATAGCAACTTGATGAAATATTCAGACACGTGCTTTATTTCTCATAAGTTGATTTCCAAATGTTATTTGCTAATGCATTTTATTATAGGCCTCAAAAATGGTATAACTATGACCACTGGAGGATAGCTCAGTTTTTGGTGTTGGAAATAATGGCAGGCCTTCAAAATAGGGTAAAGTTGTTTGGTATCATATTTTGCTAAGGACACAAATGCATTGTCCAAAGTTAGGAGGAAGGGGGACAACTCTCCGAGTCTTGTGGCACCTTACAAACTAACAGATGTTCTGGAGCATAAGCTTTCATGGGCAAAGACCTGCTTCATCAGATGCATGAGTAGCGGGGTGGTTTCAGCGGGGTGTTTAAAGAGTGGGATCCCAGTGAAAGGGAGGGCCAGAGCTCACAAGGGCAGTGTCTACACTAGCCCCAAACTTCGAAATGGCCATGCAAATGGCCATTTCGAAGTTTACAAATGAAGCGCTGAAATGCATATTCAGCGCTTCATTAGCATGCGGGTGGCCGTGGCACTTCGACATTGATTAATTCCTTATTATTGGAATAAGGGGACTTTGAAGTAGGCGGGGTCCTTTCGAAAAGGAGCCCTGTCAGGATGAGCCGCGCAGCAGTGAGGCGCGTCAATTTCGAAGTGCCGCAGCCACCCGCATGCTAATGAAGCGCTGAATATGTATTTCAGTGCTTCATTTGTAAACTTCGAAATGGCCATTTGCATGGCCATTTTGAAGTTTGGGGCTAGTGTAGACATGGCCAAGGTCTATTCAGCAAGGTGGAAATGGCCCAGTATCAACAGTACTTATCAAAGGCGGGAAAAACAAGTCACATCAGACAGGGGGATGCAAGCCTTTGTCAATGTCATCTCCTGTCTGATGTGACTTGTTTTTCCCGCCTTTGATAAGTACTGTTGATACTGGGCCATTTCCATCTTGCTGAATAGACCTTGTGAGCTCTGGCCCTCCTTTTTACCGGGATCCCACTCTTTAAACACCCCTCTGAAACCACCCCCGCGCTCATTCATCTGATGAAGCGGGTCTTTGCCCATGAAAGCTTATGCTCCAAAATATGTTAGTTTTTAAGGTGCCACAAGACTTCTTGCTGTTCTCGAAGCTACAGACTAATATGGCTACCTCTCTGATAACTGAGTGTTTTTTATTATATACACATTTCACAAGTGGCTGCTCAGTACTGAACAGTTTTTGCCAGTTCAGCACCCACAACTGTAACTTTAGCTGTTCTAGAGTTTTGCTTGTTCATATATTCTAAGGTCATATGAGACCATCATGATCTGACCTCCTGTAGCTCACCCGTGATAAATTTCCCTAAAACAATTGACAGAGCATATCTTTTAGAAAAACATCCAATCTTGATTTTAAAATTGTATGTGATAGAGAATCCACCATGACCCTTGGTAAATTGTCCCAGTGGTTAATGGCTCTCACTGTTTATGCCTCATTCCCAACCTGAATTTGTTTAGGTCATGTATTCCAAATGTTCTTGAGACAGAGACCCATTTTGACAATTCAGGAAGACTTTGTGACCCAAGGCAATTCAAAACCAGGGTGTTGGGGAGGAGGTTCTCCCCTGGGAAAAACATACCACCTCCCACCTGCCAAGCTTTAATTCTTCTCAGCCCCACTCACCTCCAGTTTTAAATCCCTCTCACATAGGATAGCCAGATTTTTGGAAAACATGCAGGACAGGCAGTCCCACCTGCAGGATCCCCAGCCAGGGCTGCCTGTGCTGCATAAAATCTCCAAAAGCCTGGCACCCTAGCAGTCCTGCAGCTGGGGCATGGAGCCCTGGCCAGCAACACCAGCCGCGGGATCCCTGGCCAGTGGGGTTGCAGGGAACCCTGCAGCCCTCCATCAGGGAGCCAGCTACAGCATGGAGTCCTGGCCCCCTCTCAGACCCACTCCCTCTCTCCCATCCCTAGGCTTCAACCCCGCTGCTTTCCCCACCTACCCCACACAAGTTCTGTATGCTGCCACTGCTGCTCCCCATTGCTGCTTCACTGGGCGGCAGCGGCTCTGCATGACTCCCACCAGCTTCCTATTCCCTTCCGCCACCTGCTGGCCATTAAACCAATGTAATTAAGTTTCATTTTGTAACAGCAGTGCAGGGACTGGGAGCTGGAGGAGTGAGAGGTGGCAGAGCCACATGCAGCTCAGAACTGCTCAGCTGGTGACCCTTAACAAATCTAATCATGACCCATGTTTGGGTCCCAACCCATAGGTTGGGAATCCCTGGTTTAGATTCAACTTCCAGCCATTGGATTGTCTTATACCTTTCTCTGCCAGAGTGAAAAGCTCATTATTAAATATGTTTCCTCTGTAAACTCTTAATTCTTTGCAAGGCTTATTTTTCTAAATGGCTGGCGTGATGCAGTATACTGACTTCAGTCTGAGTGATGAGTCTCAGAATAGTGTTTATAAACATGTGATTGAACCTAGCATTTTCCAGTTCCCCTTTTATGTCTGAGTACATTGAAGTTAACTTCCTGTTTTGCTGATTTAGCCTCTTTCTGCATTTGGGAAACCTTGTTTTTTCAATGCTTTTTCACTGTTGCTAAATGAAGCTAATTCAGTTCCATCAGAATAAGTAACATTGGTATCATTTTGGAAGATACAATCTATCTACATCAATCAGACTTCCATGGAAAAAGTTTGCTTAAACTGGCAATCAGGTGTCATCTGTACTCAGAAAATCTGTCTGATGACAATGGCCAAGCAAAAATCTAAATGTTTAGTAACACTTGATAAAGTTGTGCTAGCAGTGGTATTAAACCTTTAAACATATATTCCTGGTGTAAATGTGTCTAGACTTGCCCACCCTCCTCTTTCTGGAAGGGGCCTGGTAATGAGTGGAGCAGAAGATGCAAATGAGGTGCAGATTAAAATATTTTGTGCCTCTTTTGCATATTCATGTGAGACCTCGCTTCTAGAAGATCCCCTTCCAGAAGCCAAAGCTGCTGTGTAGATGGGGTTCCTTCTAGAAAGGGGGCAGGGGCAAGTGCAGGTGCAGCCGAACTGAATAATTTAAGGCATGGAGTTCAAATCCCTGACACTCTGAACTTGGCAGTGGGTTAAAAAAATTGACATAGGCAAGAAAAATACACATGTAATCCTGGGATGGGACAAAATTTCACACACTGACCAAATTTCACTGTTAAGATTTGAAATTACGGCGCTAAACTGATATTGGATACACTTGTTTTCTGAGTTCTCATCAGTGTATTCTCAAACTATAAACTGTTTCTGCAGTAACGAGAGGGAAGACTTTGTAAGAACAGCCTGAAAAATCTTGTAGGCATGAATTTGTTAAGCATATGGACAGTCGCCACTCTTTCTGTGCTGAGACTTCTTTTGCCACCTGCAGCACCTCTCAATGCCACAAAATGCCTTTGTGCCAAATATCTTCTGCAGAGCTCTTTACTCAGTAGATGAACATTGACTGTTAATATTTTGAAAACAAACATTTTCTGTTTGTGCTTGTAACTGACAACAGGAGGACTCAGAGTTGCATGTCATTACTCAGCAAAGAGTAAACAGAAGGACTGAGAAAACATTGGAATTTAGAAATGTTGGGGACCCATAGTACAGGAAATCATTAGTGGCTGGTGCTGGGATCAGATTTCATTATGTTTTTAGGCTAATTAGTGCCAAATAAAAAATCTGTTTGCATGGAATTCAACTCCTGCATAACAATCTGAATGTATGTTTTTTTTTGTACATCTGTGGAGATAGGCATATCTCATAGAGTTGGAAGGGACCTCCAGAGGTCATTGAGACCAGTCCTCAGAGCAGGACCAAGCACCCTCCCTGAGGGATTTTTAAATCTCTTTGCCCCAGGCCTGTAAATGGCCTCTGCAAGGGGTGAACTCACAACCCTCTGTTTACAAAGCCAATGCTCAAACCACTGAACTATCCCCTCCTTCTGATGTATGTGAAGCGCCAATTAAGAAACATGCAGTTTCAATAACCCATTAAGGTAAATGACATTTTGGGTTGAACTCACTGGTTTAGTTGAGTCTATCTGTTGAAGGCACAAGTTGAGGGATTTTTCCTGTCATTAGTTCAAAAGATTCTCCTAACCACAGAGAACTGGCATGTTGTTTGATTTAACAAAGCAAACAACTGGGTGCTGGAAAGAGCACTAGTGTGCATGAGAAGTGCTGATCCTACTCTTCCAGCTGTTTCATAGGGTTTTGCAGTTGTGCAAGCTACTTTGATCTGTTACCTCATGTGACTTCAAGATGTCAAGGGCAGGGCTTGTACCTTAGTGATGGATTTTTAAAGAAAACACTGCTACAAGAGCTGTTGTCAGTGATTCAGCAAGTGGCCATCTTCCTTCTAACTCACTGCTAAGCTAATATCCAATCATATTGAGGGCAGCTGTTCTACTGTAGATACTGTGTGATATACAAAACTTAACAGTTGTCTTCATCTAATGTTGAAATTAAAGGTCTGATGATGGTTGATGTAAAGTCTCTGCATTCTGTCTGCCTAAAATTTTGTCGTCATTGTGGTTAGGCAAAGTATTGGCTTCCTACCCTGTTCCCATGAGTGCGTCTCTCTTACACTGATCCCTCACTTAATACTTGACTCTCACTCAGTATATCTCAATATACTCCTACAGCCTGATTGTGAGCTGTTGATTACGTTTTAACTTTCTACCCACTTATTCGCTCACCTTACAGTAGCTGCATCTCTAGGCTACTTTTCCCTAGTTTGTCTGTGAAGGTCAGGTGAGACATTATCAAAAGCCTTACTGAAGTCAAGTTATACCACATCATCTGCTCCCCCCATGCCCCAAAGGCTATCTATGTGTGAAACCTTTTAATAATCCCCATTTCTACTTCCTGTGTACCCATGAAGCATTCTTGTAAGTATAGGTAAGAGGCCCTCTATACCTGTGCAACTCATATGCTAGCACTGTCCTGCTGCAGGTGTTACAGAATTTAATTAAAACATTGGTGCTGTTATGGCATTGCACAGATGAAATTGAGCAGAGTGAGCTAACTCATTTTTCTGCTTTGGTGAATGAAAATAATAGGACTGTGAAAAATGTAAGCTTCCTTCAGAGTTGTGCCAAATACTTGGTACTTAATAAAGATCCTTTTGCAACTCTCTAGTACCAGATCTCGGTAAAATTTAGTATCTATAGTGATGGCAGAAGAAAGGTTAGATTTGCCTAAAATAACTAAATAAAATTATTTTAGTATATTCATTCCCGTTTTTTATGGGAAGAAGGGTTCTTTTGAACATGGGGTGCACTTTTGAAAGAGCTGTGTCTACACTGCTTTTTCTTCTTTCAGAAGAAGCTCTCCTGAAGCATATGCAAAGGAGGCACCAGATATGTAAATCTGCACCTCATTTTCATGTTCGATTTCCCTCATTTGCATGCCTCTTTCGAAAAAGGAATGCAAGTGTAGACACAGCCGTATTGTATATCTAATCTGTTAAGGAACCAGTGCTATATTTTTGAAATTGTATTGAATACTTAACTGTGCTGTATTTTCTGTAGCTGATGAATTCTTTTCTGTCCGTTTGCTGTAACTGCTTTATTCAACAAGTAGGTTTAATATGGTTTTGGCAGATGAACCTGCTTTGTCTAAGGAAATGGTAAACCTCCTTCATCGTGCGCTGTTACAGCATGGGGACTGACTGGCTAGGCAGCAGGTGTGCAGAAAAGAACCTGGGGATTCCATTCGACAAGAAGCTGAATATGAGTCAACAGAGTGCCTTTGTTGCCAATAAAGCTAGTGGTATATTGAGCTACATTAGTAGGAGCATTGCCAACGGATCGAGAGGAGTGATTAGTCTCTCTCCAGCACAGGTGAGGCCACATCAGGAGTATTGCATTCAGTTTTCATGCCTCTCCCTCCGCCCCCTAAAAGAAATGATGTGGACAGTTGGAGAGAGACCAGCAGAGGGTAATAAAAATGATCAGGAAGCTGTGGCGAGGGAACTGGGCTTATTTAGTTTTCTGAAGAGAAGGCCCGGGGGGCTGGAGTGGGGAGGAGATTGCACAGCAGCCTTCAACTACCTGAAGGTGGGTTCCAAAGAGGATGGAGCCAGGCTGCCCTCAGTGGTGGCACGTGATGCAACAAGAAGCAATGGTCTCAAGTTTCCGTGGGTAAGATCTCGGTTGGTTATTAGGAAAAAAACTATTTTCCTAGGTGGGTGGTGAAGAACTGGAATGAGAAGTCTATGGAGGTTGTGGAATCTCCATCTATAGAGGTTTTCAAGGCAAGTCTTGTCAAAGCTGTGGCTGGAGTAATTTAGTTGGAGTTGGTGCTGCTTTGAGCAGGGGATTGGACTAGATGACCTCCTACCAACCCTAATATTCTGTGATCATGGAGAGAGATCCATTTCTATTAATGAATCTGGCTTTTTTCCAGTACGCACACTTTCTTTTTCCATTTTCAGACTGAGTTTGTTTCCCCTTTTCTCATTTGACAATGTGACAGATTTAGCTTGTTGTGTGGAGTGGCATGTAGTAGGGGTAGAAGAACTGACAATATGGAGTGAGAGAGTTGAGATTGCAAAGGGAAAAGGAAATTCTCTGCCAGAAACTTGCCTACTTTGACGCAAGATGGGAGGTTATTTTTGAATACGAGTGGTGTACCGTTCATTACCATTTAACTGGCATATATGCCATTTTGATTTTAAAAAGAAAAGTTGATATGAAACAACACTGAAAGTGGAACTAGTGCCAGTAAAGTCGTCAACTGGTGGCATCTGTCCTGAAGCCTGAAATTGCTGGTTTTAAGCTCTATATCTATTAGCCTATAGAATATGTGCTCAGATGCTTAACAGTGCTGGTAGTTATATATAGCAGAAACAGGTGCTTCATACTTCTTAGGGTTTTTTTTTTCTATTTGCATATTGTCTGTCTGTCGCTCTCATTATTGTAAGAACTAAAGGTCCCTCAAGGAGAGTGGTATGCATGTGTTTGATGGGAATAAGACCCAGGAACCTCAATGGTAAAATTGAGTCTTACTCATTCTTGGGTCTGTTACGAAGCATAATACCTTGGCAGTGGCAAGGTATTCCTGCCCTCTCTGACCTAATGTATCTGGTGGCTCATGACCTACCCTTCTTTCTCTCTTGTGTCAAGTCCTTGTCTAAACAAGCAAAATTGGGACTCCTAATTGTCCATTGAAGGTAGAAAAGCTGGAAGCTTTGACTGCAGCTTTGTGTAAGTTGGGTTTTCTAGCACTAAATCTACCTCAGTTATATTAGCACTACAGCTTCCTTTATTGCTGCAAATAGAGAGAGCCATAGAAATAGAGTATGGGTCTCCCTTTTCATCATAAACTTGATGCTTGATTGAGTGGGAATCGTGGTCATACCTGTAAAGCTTCCTTGTCTGTGTAACCTTTCTCCAGTTTCTATGGTAAGTAAACCTTTGATTGCATGCATCCTCTGCCACTTCCATCCCCTGTCTTGTATGGAGACACCTTCTCTTTGAGAGAGTTATCATTTGAAGAAAAAACAGAAAATGCAAGGAGCTTGCAGGGTCCACACAGCTTCTTTGACTAATGTTTGCACCTACTCTCACAGCAGTTCAATCAAATAGTATAATCAAGATTTTAAAAGATACTTTTTCCACTGCTTTGGATATATAGTGCTGTACCAGCAAGATAACTTCTTTCCTTCAGAAAAAATTGGGGTTTCCCAGCCATAGGTGGGGTTTCAGATGGAGATCATATCATAACATGTACTTCCAGTTAAATGAGAAGGGAAACTTTTGAACCTCAGTCATAAGACATTTAATTACACTAAGTTGGTACATGATGCTGATTGGTTACTGGCAATGAGTTAGTTTTGAGGCAAAGGGTGCTGACTTGAGTGTTGAAACTCCAAAGTTATGTGGTGGTATAGAGTCTGTTGAAGAATAGCTAACTCATTAAGTGAAGATTTGTGTTTTCAAATTTTAAGTTACTGTAAACTGCATCCTTTCCTGAGTTACACAAAGCTCTTAAGCCTTAACTGGAAGCAGTGATTCTTTATAGTATTTAGTATAGAATACAGAGCACTTGGAGGAATTGCACCAGAGAAAAATAGCATAAACTTATGATGTTTGTCACATGACTGTTGAGATATTGAGTTAAAGCTGCCGGCAGAAGAATGACTTATGTTCAACTTTTACTTCTTACAAGAGGAATATATATATTGTGCTCAGTTTGGCAGGAATATATATATTGGTGGTAAAGATAAATCTCTGGAAACCTAAACTCGTTTTACTAAAAAAAAAAAAAAAAAAAGGGGGGGGGGCAGAGGTTATCTTCTGTATGTGGAGTTAGAATATAGTAGCAATAGGAATACTATTTAAATGTAAAATTTGCGCCTTATTCTTTCAGTGTTGAGCAACTTACAGTTAAGCCTCTTTTTCCCTATAACTACAGACCACTTTTTTTGGAAACACAGTTGAAATCTTTGCAGCTGACCTTTGCAATATTTGAGACCAGAGAAGTTAGTAAATGTGTGTTATTTTTCAAATACATGATCAAATTTTCCAGTAACTTACAACTGCCTGATCAGTGTGTAAACATTATTTTGAATCCTACAGGGATGCAGAGTTGTCAGACAAACTTTTTATTTTAGGAAGTCATGTTTTGAAATGTACCATAACCCAGGGTGTTACTTCTGCAACAGTAGTGGCTGTCCTATGAATGTAGTAACTTTGTTGGAGGGCCAGTGATGTTTTGGAGAACACAGTATTGTGTGACTTAATTAAATACCATATTGAGGCTGTCACACTCTAGTCATTTTAGTATTAAACCTAACTTTGAGTATGTTTTATAGTTTAACTGAATTCTAATAAGCAGGCCACAGTCCTATCAAAAAGCTAATTACTTGTTTATTTTTCAATTTGTTCCAGGTCAAAGACCGAGGTCCAGAAGCCACAAGAAGATTTTTTAATTGGTTTTATTGGAGCATTAATTTGGGAGCTATTGTCTCCCTGGGAGGCATTGCATACATTCAACAAAATGTCAGCTTTGTTATTGGATATATTATCCCAACAGTTTGCATTGGAATTTCATTCATGGTATTTTTGTGTGGTCAAAGTTTCTTCATCACAAAGCCACCTGATGGCAGTGCCTTCACAGACATGTTTAAGATTCTGGCATACTCTTGCTGCTCACGAAAGAGGTCCAGGGATCATCGAACTAATAGGTTTGTAAAGAACACTTCAATACAGGCTTAACTCACTTGAAATTTAAGCTACGGTCTCCAGCGACTTTGCTTAATGATTTTAGGACTGTCTGCTTTATATTCTAGTCTAGTCTAGATCATTTTAGACTTTAACTTTAGATCTTTTGAGTGCTTGGGCACGTGTCCTTATAAGCAGTATGTACTTTTTGCAACTAGTCCATGTGTACAGCAAAATTCAGATTTGCTGTTCTTCCACCACAACATTTTGTGTGTGGTTCCTTTCCTTTCTGGAATGGTTTATACTATAGTTTAGGCTTTATCTTCTGTAGAAAAGCTGCAGTGACACCACCATAGTGCTTTAGTGTAAACACTCACTACAGCATCAAGAGGGGTTGTCCCTTCACTGTAGTTAATCCACCTTAACAAAAAATGGTTGGCAGGCTGACGAGAGAATTCTTACATCTGCCTAGAGGCTGGGTTGGCTTAACTGTCACTTGGGATATGAATTTTTCACCCCATGAAGAATATAGCTAGGGTTAACCTAATTTTTATAGGTAGACCTGTCCTTTGGGTTGACCTAGCTATGTCATGAAAAAGGTTGGTGATCTTCATCACCCTAGTTAGACTGACCTAGTCTTTGTTGGCGATATGGTAAGGTCAGTAGAAGGCCACAAGCTCATGCCTGTCTGTGAGGTGGATTTACCTCTGTTAGTTTGGGGGGGCGGGACTTTTTTAGATACAGGAAGCTTCTGCTTTGTAGTATACAGTTGCAGCATTGTAGCTATGACATTGTAGCATAGATATACCCCATGAATCTACCCACACCTCAGACTCTGCTAAGTTTTTGCTAAATCCCATTTTTTTTTAAACAGAGCTCTAAACTACATTTTTTTTTTTCTTCTTTGCACTTTGCATGGGCACATCTTGATTTAAAACAGTTTTTATTTGCCTTCTTATCCTAACGGACTTGATGAGGCAACTGAGCTGTATAACAATTTTCTGATGGTTTCATAGAGCTGCTGTCTTTCCTACAATAAGAGGTCCTCATGAAATAGTGGCTTCAGCTATCTGCTGTTAGTTGATAAAGGGTTTCAGGTGCCTCATACACTACAGAATGTTAGGTTTTCACTTAGGCTGTGTCTACACGGGCATAAATCTTCGAAATAGCCATATTTCAATGATTACTAATGAGGCACCACATTGAATATTCAGCACCTCATTAGCATTAGGACGCTTCCGGCTGTGCCGCTTTCAAAAGCGCGCAGCTTGGCGCAGCTACATGGGGGTCCTTTTTGAAAGGACCTACACCTTTCGAAATCCCCTTATTCCGATCAGTGAGCGGGATAAGGGGATTTCAAAAGGTGCGGGGTCCTTTCGAAAAGGACCCCCGTGTAGCTGTGCTGAGCTGCGCGCTTTCGAAAGCAACGCTCTCAAAGCACTGTGGCTGGAAGCGTCCTAATGCTAATGAGGTGCTGAACATTCAGTTCAGCGCCTCATTAGTAATCTTCGAAATGGCCTTTAGCATGGCTATTTCGAAGATTTGTGCCGGTGTAGACACACCCTTAGTCAAGTGTGTAAGTCAGATTAACTTACTTTCTGATGTTGTAAATAAACCAAGTTCATAGAATCATAGAACAATAGAGCTGGAAAAGACCTAAAAAAGCTATCAAGTCCAGCCCACTGCTCTAAGCAGGACCAAACCCATCAAGTCAGCCCCGCCAGGGCTTTGTTGAGGCGAGACTTAAACACCTCCAGGGATGGAGACTCCACTACTTCCCTGAGTAGACCATTCCAATGCTTCACCACCCTTCTAGTGAAAAAGTTTTTCCTAATGTTCAACCTGAACCTTTCCAACCGCAACTTGAGACCATTGTTCCGTGTTCTGCCATATGTGACCTCTGTGACCAGCCTCTCTCCAGCCTCCCTTCAGTAAGTTGAAGGCTGTTATCAAGTCCCCACTCAGTCTTCTCTTCTGCAGAGTAAACAGTCCTAATTCCTTCAACCTTTCTTCATAGGTCATATGTTCCAGCCATCTAATTATTATGGTCGCCCTCCGCTGGACCCTCTCCAGTGTATCCACCTCCTTCCTATAAATTGGGGGCCAGAACTGGATGCAGTATTCCAGATGTGGCCTCACCAAAGCCGAATAAAGAGGAATAATGACTTCTCTGGATCTACTGGCAACGCTCCTCTTGATGCAACCTAATATGCCATTAGCTTTCTTGGCTACAACGGCACACTGTTGACTCATGTCCACCTTCTCGTCCACTACAAATCCCAGGTCCTTTTCTGCAAAACTACCACCAACCCACTCGGACCCCAGCCTGTAACAATGCTTGGGATTCTTCTGGCCCAAGTGCAGGACTCTGCACTTGTCCTTATTGAACCTCATCAGGTTTCTTGCAGCCCAGTCTTCCAATTTGTCTAAGTCACTCTGGACCCTATCCCTACCCTCCAGCGTATCTACCTCTCCCCCTAGCTTAGTGTCATCCGCAAACTTGCTGAGGGTGCAATCCAATCCCTCATCCAGGTCATTGATAAATATGTTGAACAGAACAGGACCCAGAACCGAACCTTGGGGCACTCCACTAGAAACTGACCACCATCCTGACATCGAGCCGTTGATCACTACCCTCTGGGCCTGACCTTCTAGCCAGCTTTCTATCCATCTTGCCGTCCATTTATCCAATCCACATTCCTTTAACTTGCTGACAAGAATATTGTGGGAGACCGTATCAAAAGCTTTGCTAAAGTCAAGATAAATCACATCCATTGATTTTCCCCTATGCACAGAGCCAGTTGTCTCATTGTAGAAACTAATCAGATTGGTCAGGCATGACTTGCCCTTCATGCATCCATGCTGACTATTCCTGATCACTCTCCCCTCCTCCAAGTGCCTCAAAATGACTTCCCTAGGGAGCCCCTCCATGACTTTTCCAGGGACTGATGTAAGACTGACCGGCCTATAGTTCCCTGGATCGTCCTTCTTCCCTTTTTTTAAAGATGAGCACTACCTTTTTCCAATTATCCGGGATCTCTCCCGACCTCCACGATTTTTCAAAGAAAATGGCCAAGGGCTCGTCAACAACATACGCCAACTCTCTCAGAACCCTAGGATGAATTAGGTCCAGGCCCATGGATTTATGTACATTTAGCTTTTTTAGATAGCTCCTAACCTGTTCTTTCCTCACCAAAGGCTGTCCACCTTCATCCCACGATGCATCACTTATTGCATTAGTCCGGGAGCTGTCTTTGTCTGTGAAGACAGAAGCAAAGAAAGCATTAAGTACTTCAGCTTTCCCTACATCATCTGGGTTACCTCCCTCATCCAGTAGGGGCCCCCCACCCTCTCTGATCACCTCTTCTTGGTAACATGCCTGTAGAAACTTTTCTTGTTTATCTTTCACATTCCTTGCGAGTTGCAATTCCAGTTGCGCTTTCGCCTTCCTGATAACTGCCCTTCATTCTTGAGCTATACGTTTATACCCCTCCCTAGACATCTGTCCCGGTTTCCACTTTTTGTAAGCTCCCTTTTTGTGCCTAAGTTTTCCGAGGATTTCCCCATTAAGCCACTCTGGTCTCCTACCATATTCACTTCTCTTGCTGCGCATCGGGACAGTTTCTTTCTGCGCCTTCAATAGGGCTTCCTTAAAATCCTGCCAGTTTTCCTGGACTCCTTTTCCCTTCATGGTAGCATCCCAGGGGATTCTCCCCATCAGTTCCCACTTTCAAATGTTGCAATTTTTAATAGTTATGCGCAATGGATGAAGGAAGATTATAATAGTTATAGTAAACTTTTATAATGAATATTTAGTTTAATTTGTTCCATTTACCCACTTCTGATCCACTTTGACTAACATGTTTTTTCTTCTGTATCTGGAAGTAGTTCCTAATTCTGAAATACACAAGGCATTTTTAACATGAAAAGGCAGCACAGAGTTGTCGTTGAGTTTTTTTAACTAATTTTATTCTTCATTTTCAAAAGTGAAACTCAGGCAGGACTCCAGCAGCCTCGTAAGCAAAGCCTGTTCGAAATGGCAAAGATGTCCCATGGAGGGCCATTTAGAGAAGATAAAGTGGAAGATGTGAAAGCCCTTGTCAAAATTATCCCTGTCTTTTTGGCTCTGATACCTTACTGGACAGTGTATTTCCAGGTGAGTGATTCCAAGGAAACATAGAGATCATAACTTTACATTCTCAACACTGGAACTGAAAGCACAATAGGTGCTATCATTAGATCACCTCTTTGCTTCTAGATTGTAAAACTTCATTTCTCTCTGCAAAGTGCCCTAAAACTGTCAACTTGGAAGGAACATGTTTAAAAAAAAAAATGGGGAAAATGTTCCCTAAGCTTTTTGTTAAATAGAATAGTTCAGCAATGTCCGTGCCTAAAATTCTGAGAGGCCTCATTTTATTATGAACTTATGACTTTTATGTAATACACACAAATTAGAGTTAGGGTTTACCCCATACTAGTTTTCAGAGGTGTATGTTTGTTTGCACAGTGTAACTAAAATTATGTAACAAGCCAGTGCGTAGTAATGACAATGTTTGCTGGCTCATTGGCTCTTAAAACAAAATGGTCCTGGAGAGAAGGGAGGTAGTTCGCCCACATGTTCAAGTATCTAAATATAAATTGCTATGTGATGTCCTTCACAAATGTAAAATTCCCTCTGAAATTGAGGGATGAATAAATGGTCTAAATGGATATTAATGCTTTCCAAACAGGTATTTTCATCTCATAATTAAAGTAAAGAGCTAATGTTCTTTTCAGCATTAAACTTTCCTTTTCCAATTTACTTTGTCGGTGAGAACAGGTTTGTCAAGTCACTTTTCACTTTGGCTATGTTTACACTACAGAGATTTTTTAAAAAAAGTTCTTCGGGAAGATCTCTTCCAAGAAAACCTCCTTTTGAAAGAGCAGGTCCACACACAGAAAAGCTTATTAAAAGCTTGATCTGCTATTTCAATAGCTAGTATCCAGACAGCCCCTGCTTTTTTCAAAAGAATAGGTCAAGATGGAAAAATCCAGTGCCATGAGGCCTGCTATTTTGAAAAAAGGGCCTGCAGAGTCACACACGTTTGTTTGCTTTTTAAACATGCTTTCAAAAGAATGCGCTTTTCCTGATCTGAGAGAGGAAGAGGGGTTCTGGAAGAAGAGCTGCATTCTTTCAGCTGTGGATTGATAGAGCGTATTTTCTGTGTAGATGCTCTGAATGTTCTTTCAAAAAAGGGATGGATTGTCTGAAAGAACTTGCTAGTGTAGATGCAGCCTTCGTTTCTTTTGCATTGCCAGGATGCTACAGAGCTTAGGTTGCAAACACTTTCGAGGGCTGTTTAGAGCTTTAAAACCATTTAAAGAAATGTGGTAAATACTAATTTTTTGAATGGTTTTGTTCCTAATAGCCACTAAATGCATGCCCTTGCATGTTGCACTGTTAAATTTCACTCAATTTCTATTACACAAAGGTCTGGATGATCTTGAAATTGAAATGAGACGTAACAAGAATGTTTGCTATATTCTGTTGGAAGTGACAGAGAAAGAGATCTAGCTGGCTTGGTTGATCACAGGATGACTATGAGCTGCCTGTGTGATGCAACCATGGGGGAAAAATGCTAATGCAATTCTAGAATGTGTCAGGAGGTATTTCCAGTAGAAATGGGGAAGTGGTAGTATTTTACAGCATCTGGAATACTGTGTGCAATTCTGGTTTCCCATGGCTGAGAATGATGTGTTCAAACTGGAATAAGTGCACCATGCAGAGAAGGGCTGCTAGGATGGTCAGAAGAATGGAGAACTAACCTTATGAGAGCAGACTCAAAGAGCTTGTTTAGCTTGACAAAACAAAGGGGAAATGTGATTGCTCTCTGTAAACACGTCAGTGGGATAAATACCAGGAAGGGAGAGGAGTTATTTAAATTATACACTAGTGTTGACATGAAAGTGGATATCACTGGCAATCAACAAGTTTAAGGTTGAGGTTTCTAACGATCAGATAAGTGAATTTCTGGAATCAGACTTCCAAGCAGAGCAGTGGGGGGGGCAGAAAACATAAGCTGGATTCAAGACTAAATTTGATACCCTTATGGAGGGAATGATATAAGATTTGTTACATACCACTGTAGGAATTTGTAGCTGCTAGTAGCACATATTCCCAAGAGCTGGTGATTGGATACTAGATGGGGAGCGCTCTGGGCTGCTACAGGAATTCTTTCCCAGGTGCGTGTCTGAGCCAAGCTGATGGTCCAGTGTAACAAGTGATGATATGGATACTAATTGCTTTTGTTGGGTTAAAATGTGGTTTGTTGGGAAGTTTGGCTGTAGTATCACTTTTTCAGTACAAGACTGAAATTTGTGCTAGCTCAGGATCTATTTGAGGTCCAAAAGGAGTCATCTACTGGGTCAAATGGGAAGAGAGCCTTGGGGCTTTGCCTTATGCTATAGCATGGGTCGCCAGTCATGTGCAGGTTGAAGTACAAGTTCAGCCTCCCTGCCCCTGCATGCCAGGCCACAGATTTCATGCCGAGCCCCTGTAATGAGCTGCCATGAGCCTGGGCTGCCAGCTTACCAGCCCAAACTCCCTGGCTGCTGCTGCCCGCCACCCCTCTTGCCTCCAGACCAGCTGTGGATGTCCTGTCCTGGACTCCTGCCGCTGGTCTGGCTGGCCACTTCTCCTCCCAGCCCTGGGACTCTCTGGTCCTGCAAGATCCATGGTCCTGCTGGATGACATGTTACCAAATGAGAGAATGCTGGATTTAGAAGTTTTGACCTATAGTGTAAATTATGGATTCTCTGTAACTAGAAATCTTTAAATAATGAGTTGGAGACCACAAAGGAACTCAGCCAGAGGTTATAGATCTATTATAGAAATGGATAGGTTCTGTGGCCTGCGTTTTGCAGGGTATCAGGCAAGGTTATCAAAATGGTCCCTACCTGCCTGAGTCTAATAGCTTATACTTTCACAAAACTTTAGTTTTGGGTCTGAAGAGATGTGGCAAGGTGTCTTGGAATATCTTGTTTTGAACAGCTGTTTAGCACATTGAATGCAACCTGTGTGAGTCACTGACGTTGATGGTAGTGTTTCAGTTCAGAGTATGACATATCAAGTAACAATGTCATTTAATTTTTCTTATTGTTAGATGCAGACTACATATGTTTTGCAGAGTCTTCATCTGAAAATCCCTGAAATTTCAAATGCCACTACCCATATTCATACAGTAAGTTGGGAAAAATCTGGGAGGTGTTTTATTGTTGTTTGTTTTAACTTGTTTTGTTCAGTTGAAACTCCCTGAGCCATGCTAATGATCCAGTGCAACGAGCGATGATAATGAACGCTAAAATGCTTTTGCTGGGGGTTAAATGAACTCTGCAAGAAAGCTTCATTGTAGTGTCGATTTTCTAGTACAAAACTGAAATTTGTATTTTCTAAAGTTAAGTAATAGAATTATAATTTTATGTAACTACAGTTGACTTTTAATAACTTAAATATAGGCATTAGTTAATGTTACACACTTTTTTGTTCATTCAAGCATATTTCAAAGCTAAATTTTCATGATAGTTGCAGTCCTTATCTACATATAAGTTCCAATAAAGTAATTGAGGAATTGACTACAGTAATCCTTCGTTCATCTTAAATTAAACAAACATAAGTCAGTTGGAATCATGCAGATGTAAAATGTGAGAGCTGTATCTGTGGTTACTATCTTAAGGCCCAAGTTTTGCTCTTGAATGCATGAAGGTAGCTGCCACTGAATCACTGGGGGTGAATCTATACAGGAACTAACTTCAAAGTTAGGCACTTGTAGCCAGACAAAGTCTCCCCCTTAGAAGCCAGCTTGCTTGCTGCCCCCCCCCCACCGAGGAGCACACAGGGCACAGTAGGTCCCTGCTCTAACAGTAAAAAACTGGGTTGCTTAGGACCAAGGGAATCCGTCAGCCTGTCTTGGCTGCTTGCAGCGATGAGCTCTCTGCTCTTGTAGTTTTAAACTTGGATGATAACAAGGGCATAGTTGGTACCTCACCGCACATTACCCGGCCACCGGCTAACAGCACTACTTCAAAGTAGCCAGCAGAGAATCTACACACATTTTCCCTTACTTGAAAGTTAACTTCGAATTAGGGAGTCCAACTTCGAAGTCCTTACTCCATTACTTGGAAAGGAGTAGTGCCCTAGTTTGAAGTTTAAGTTCGAAGTAGGGTGTGTGTAGACACTCAGCTTCGAAGTTGCTTACTTTGAAGTTGTACTTCGAAGTAAGCAACTTCAAAGTTATTTTTGTAGTGTAGACAGAGACTGGGAGTCTCCATGTTCCTTGGTGGAAAATGTGGCCCTTAGAGGAGGTCTTTAAATAAACAGAAGTGGGAGCAGTCATGCTAAAAGTGAATCACAGGTCATCTATACTGCAGTTAAAAGCCCACAGCTGGCCTGTGCCAGCTGTCTTGGGCTTTTTGGGTTTGGGCTGTGGGGCTGCTTAATCACAATATAGACATCTGGGGTTGGACCCGAGTTCTGGGGCCCCCCCCACCTCTGAGTCCTACAGCTTCA